>NC_142290.1:22454926-23104926 GCF_965620075.1 Prunus avium | reverse complement strand
ACTATTAGCAACATTGATATTATCCTTAACTTAACAACTTACATAGCCCAATAAGTGTGAGGTTTTATCTAAAAGGTCTTGGTATTATTAGTAGTAGAACCATTCATTATATTTTGTATTTTATTTAGTCAAGTTTCCGATGCTAGACTCGTATTCTTTAACATATTTGACCCCTATATCTTTTTTGCAAGTGAATTAAAAGGATTACTCATAAATTAGTATTATTTTTTGTTAGAGAATCTCCATGGTATGAGGAGAATTTTATTGACGAAAATAAATATTGGGGGTGCTTAATACCTGACCCGAGTACAAGCATCCACAAGAAATAAATTAGAAATAATATTAGGTGGTTCTTCAAACAACTCCACCCTATCGCTAGTACATAAAGCTATTCTAACAAATTGGTTCTTCACGAAATTTGTTATGTCTAGAAGAAGCCAAGATTTATGGATCGTGCTCCTGGCAGTGGCAAATGATAGGGATAAAGAGATTTTTTGTTTATATTGTTTGGTTGATTTGGTAGGAAAGAAATTGTGCAGCTCATAGTAGGCCTCTATGGAAGACTCAGACCATCTAGATACAACTGCTCAATCCATGCATGAAAAGTTTGCCATAGCAGGCTCTCTCTCTCTCTCTCTCTCCTTAGCAAATTCCACACCACACACCACCTAACACCTGAAAATTCTCAACCATCTCCTAGCGACCAACTTCACGTAATTTATACGTTGCAATATTGTACATGAATTCTTTTCTTTCATTTTTGAAGGCAAGCCCTAGGAAAGTATAAGTTGGCTCCCAGCTCCATCTCGACCGACATCATACTCTCGAGGGGGTGGGGTCCTAGAGCGAACTTCTCATTGCTATGCTTGCTCTCCCAATTCAAGATGACGAAAATTGCTGGTTGGGCCAATCCAACCAAGAAATATTAAAACAACTATACTTCCAGCAGTGAATCCTTTGCCATGGCAAGGGGGGGCTAGGGCAGCTACTATTCACATGAATAGTGGCTGCCCTTGCAAAAGGTTGTGGTGTTTCCACCAATTGACATGGCAACAACTATTCACATAAGATATGAGGAGATAAATTTGTATAGAGTTTTGATATGGGAAGTGAAAAATATGACTAAGTATTTATTTATTTTTTTAAATCTGAATTTTTTGTATTTTTTTCGATTTTTTAAAATTTTGTTGTTGTTGCTGACGTCAGCAAACCCGGGCTTGAACTCAAGTTGAACTCCCCCTCGGGTAAGCCTAATCTACTGGGGTCCACCTCCTGCCCGGGCTTGCCTGCTCTACTGGAAACTATTTTTTCACCCAAACCCCCTCCAGCCCGAGCCCGGCCTCCACTGCTGGACTTGCTCTAAGGACCACAAATTTTCAAATTGACTCCACTATATGGCCCATAAATAAATAAAACTCATATTCATATTCGTGCTTGTTCTAAAGAATGAGATTGTAAAATCAAACTTCTTTTTTTTTGGCATAATTACTAAAATGCACTTATACGTATTATATGTTTCTTCGTAATCATGTGTCATGTTAATATGTCTGCAAATGTTAAAAGGATTTGTTTTCAATTTATTTGATGCCTTGTTGAATTTAATTATATTTACTTTTGAAATATTGGAACTTTAAGAAAAGAAAAAAGGCCATTTACAAAAAGAGAATGAAATTATATATATATATAATTAATAAAAAAGCTCACGTGTTTAATGATAGATGATATTGATAAAGGCTGTAGCGTCTGGATGGGCGAGTGAAATTAATGCGCGAAAGGTGCCATGCCATGGATTGAGGAATATCTCTCAAGTCTCATGTAAGACAACTAAATGCACCTCGAGGTGCTGTCGAGGAACTAGGGTCGAGCACATGATAGGCAATAGAGCTAGCCTATTCATTATGGGGAATTTATGCTCCGGGCCAAATAGAGCTTACCTTCGGCACCTGGCTTTCTCCGGCGCATATTAGTTTAGCTGCGCTTAATAGGCCAGTTTGGCTTCCTCTCGGGCGGCTTACTTACCTTACCCACACTAAACTCTCTCTCCAAGCTAGTACAGTATACCGGGGTCCCCTGCCAGAATCATACGTGCAAGTTCCCTTGCATGTGGCTCGTCCGTGCTTTCGCTTTCTGAGGCGTTACCTATGACTTAGCATGGCAGAAGGGGGCGGAACTGCACACTTTCATGTTCAAAGCGTTGTCCGAGTGAATAGGCAGCGCCTACCAAGCAAAGCTTTCTTGAAGAGACTGGGTTGGTTCCTTTTCGGCGCCCATCTTTTATTTGTATGTTTTTTCAAGGCAAGCCCCAGGAAAGTATAAGTTGGATGCCAACTCCATCTCGGCCGACATCCAGCTCTCGAGGAGGTGGGGTCCTAGAGGGAACTACTCATTGGTGTGCTTGCTCTCCCAATTCAAGAAGACGGATATTGCCGGTTGGGCTGGTCCAACCAAGAAAGGCATGGGGCAATTGCTTATTCTATTAGGTTCTTAGTATTAGTGGTCTACCTTTTTCTTATTTTACTTCACGGGTTCCTCGATAGCTAGAAGTTCTCCAAAAGTATGAAAAGCTTGAGGACTTTGTACCATACATTCGAGTGTGGTTCAATTTTGTTCAAGAGCCCAAGGACCTGGAGCACATCTTTTGTTATTTCCACTAGTTGTCATGCTTCAAACATATCAAACTGGCCAAGTCAGCAAGTCAGTAAGTCAGTCAGGAGTGGGTTTGCAGGAGTTAGTTTTCTGTTAGTTAGTTTTTGGGATTGGGCGGGAAAGGGGGAGGATTGTCGTATAAATGTAGCAAAGGTGTTTGATATTAAGTCAGTGAGAAAGAAAATAAAGTTTCAGACAGAGGCTTCCCTGCCGCAAGAAAGCCCCTTTATTTTTCATTGTGATCATTCAAGATCACCATGAATGATCACCTTCACCAGTCGGGCGGGTGCATATATATACAATGTTCATTGGCATATTATGGCTTTTCTAATAAGCCAGTTTAGTAGTTTTTTTTAATAGAAAATATGTATACAATGTTCATTGGCATAGTATGGCTTTTCTAATCAGCCAGTTTAGTAGTTTTCTTGTATGTCTTTATTCAATTGGTTATCTCAGATTGCCACCTTCTTGTTTGGAAGACATGTGAACTTAGATATTTGCAGAACCCATTTTTGTTCTTTCAATTTAATAGTGCTAGTGTAACATACGCAGGTGCTTCTTTCGTACGGTTTGTATGTTTAGCTAGGTTTAATTATTTAGGAGATAAATGTTTTTTATTTTTTTATTTTTACCATTGAATTGTTTCTTGTCTTGGAAAAAGTTAGAGGCTGTGTTCTGTAGATTAAAGATTTAAATCTCTTACAGGTAGCTCAAATTGGCCCTCAATGTACTCAAACGGGCTGAATGGTTGGTCATGTAAAGAACATAAATGGATCTGCTTTTCTTGAGTGAGATTTATGGTGTGGTGAACAGAGTGGCTGAACGATTTGTCTGTTACCTAGATCATCCATTCTGTCATGGCTGCCTTTTCTTTTGGTTCTTTAGGCATGTGGATCCGTCCTATTTATGTTCTAAAGAGGTGTATTGGTTCAAATTCATCCATGTTTTTCTGGTAGATTGCTGGGAGATTGTGTGACAATCTACTCACCTGTGTTGTGCGAGCATGGGACTACTACAGCAAGCCTTTCTTTGTTGCACCAGCCATGAACACCTTGATGTGGAAGAATCGCTTCATGGAGCGACATATCATGTCAACTGGTGAACTTGGAGTGTCACTCATCCCTCCTGTCACAAGGAGGCTGGCTTGTGGGGATTACGGAAATGGAGCAATGGCTGAACCCTCTTTGATTTATTATATTGTAAGACTCTTTTTTGAGTCACGAGTTCAACAAAGTGGCAGTATTGTTTAGGAACCAGTATAATAGTAAAGAAAAGATGCCACCGTCGTGAGATCAGATGACAGAATTTGACTTAAGAGACCCAATGACAAAATTTGGCTTGGTATGCATAACATACTAGAATTGTTTTTGCGGGTCATTTGATTTTGTGTTTTGGTATGTGAACCAGGCTAACTATATATCTAGAATTGTAATAGTTGATTTGTATTCAGCTTTTCACATAAGGATTTGGCCCATCATTTAGTTCTACATCTCAGAAGAAATTGTTAGTAAAGTCAAAGACAAAACATAGACATCCCTAAATGGCTTGTCTACCACCTTGTTATTTTTCCTTGTTTTCATATTCCTTGTTTTAGGGATGGAAACTCTCCATGTTTCCCTCCATGTCTTGTGCATTGTTTGTAACTAATAATCACCTTGTATACTTGTATATCTAACCCTTCACTAAGTAAGAAACTCAATTGGCAGATTTGAATTCTCTGCAAAACCTATCTTGTTCTTCTTATTATACATTCTCAACTCTCTCAATTACACTATATTTGGCATGGTATCAGAGCAATCGATTTTGGTTGCCTCTGCATAACCTTGTTCTTGCCTAAATCTCTACCTATCCTTGCCCATAATTTGCTGTTATATTATTCCTACCTCATACTTTGCCTTGCCTCAAAATTGGTCTTGATCACAAGCCCTTTTTGTGCTCTTGTTTGCTGAAGTTTTAAGCTATTTCTTCCTCTACATCCTTTTATATACTTACCTCATGGGTGACACCAACGACTCCATCAACGACTCCACGGACGACTCCTCTAAAATCGACTCCACCAAGATCGACTCCACAACACCACCACCACCCCGGTCCTCTCATGACTACTCTCCAATTACTCCTGATAAGTTGGATGGGTCCAACTATCCTGCATGGTCTCGTAGTGTTCGCTTGGCCATCACTGCTCGTCGTATGGCTGGTTTCATTAATGGTAAAAAGATTGCCCCTGCCATTGATGATCCTAGCTATGAAGCTTGGGATGAAGACAACTGTTTGGTGCAGTCATGGCTCCTCAACTCCATGACCAAAAATGTACGTGCCTTATTTGATCACTGCTCAACGGCTTATGCGGTGTGGGACGCAGCTCGGAAGACATATACTGTCACACAGAATAGCTCCAAGTTGTACCAACTCCGTCGTCAGTCAGTCACCACCTCTCAAAGTGGTGAACCTGTGAATGTATTCTACGAAAAATTACACATAATATGGCAGGAAATTGACAGCCTCCGTCCCTGCAAACATACCAATCCCGATGATGTGGCTCTTCACCAACAAGCACTTGAGGTGGAACGTGTGTACGATTTTTTGGGAGGACTCGATCCCAACTTTGATTCCGTTCGTAGTCGGATTCTTGCCATGAATCCGCTTCCAGCAGTCATTGAAGCTTATGCACTAGTGGTAGAAGAAGATAATCGCCAATCTTCCATGCTTGGCGGTGGGAGTGCAATGGCGGTCAAGCCATATCGGCCACCACACCGTACGTCCTCCGGACTTCCCCCCCGGGGTCCCAAAACTGACAATGCAAAGGGAACTGAGAAGTGCACTCATTGTGGTGGTGATCATCTTGTTGAGAAGTGCTTCAAGCTTCATGGTTATCCTGAGTGGTGGGATGCTTTCAAATCCCGCAACAAAACACCCAAGGCAGCATGTGTTATAACTACCGATGCCTCTCCATCTTCCACCCTACTCTCCGACTCCGAATCAGGTACACAACCCACTACATGGATAATTGACACAGGTGCCACTGATCATATGACTTTTGACTCTACTATGTTTTCCACAATATCTTCTAAGTCTCGTCATCCTTACATCACTAGTGCCAATGGAGTCCCCTCTAATGTTGCTGGTGAAGGAACTATATCACTTTCCCCTTCCTTATCTTTATCTCATACACTACTTGTTCCCTCCATCAATTGCAATTTGCTGTCTGTTGGAAAATTACTTGACTCACATAACTGTTATGCCACATTCTATCCTTCCCATTGTCTTTTTCAGGACCTCACGACTCACGCGACGATTGGGCATGGTAAACGAAGAGGGGGGTTGTATTCCTTGACGGTCTCTTCACCACCAAGGGCAGCTCATACTCAAGGTTCCAGCTCACAAGCTCGCAATCAACATCAGATTTGGCTTTGGCATCGTCGTCTAGGACATCCATCCTTTGGCTATCTTCAACGTTTGTTTCCGTCTTTGTTTCGTGGCCTAGATCATTCTCAGTTTCAGTGTGAAACCTGTGTATTGGCCAAAAGCCATCGAACTGTTTTTCCCTTAAGTGATAATAAAACGGAATTCCCTTTTGATTTGGTTCACTCTGATGTTTGGGGTCCTGCTAAAGTTTCTTCCAATGGCAAAAGATGGTTTATTACATTTATTGATGATTGTACTCGCATGACTTGGGTATATTTACTAGCTCATAAAAGTGACGTTTCCGCTGCAATCCGTGAATTTCATGCTATGATTACCACACAGTTCCAAGCTTCCATCAAAGTATTCCGGTCTGATAATGGTGGGGAATATGTGAACAATGTCTTGGCACATTTCTTTCGAGACCAAGGCATCATTCATCAAACCTCCACATCTTTCACTCCGCAACAAAATGGTGTCGCAGAGCGAAAGAATCGACAATTACTTGAGGTTACTCGTGCTTACATGCTGGATAAATCGGTCCCTCACTACTTATGGGGACATGCCCTTCTTTCTGCAGTATATGTAATTAATCGAGTGCCGAGTAGTGTTTTGAAGTTTGAAACTCCACTGAACACCTTGGCTCGTCATGTCTCTCTTCCTACAGTCCTCAAGCTGCCTCCTCGCATATTTGGTTGTGTTGTATATGCTCATGTTCCATCTCATCAAAGAAGTAAGCTGGACCCTTGTGCCATTCGATGTGTGTTCGTTGGGTATGGATCAACTCAAAAGGGATACAAGTGTTACCATCCTCCTACTCGTAAGCTCTTTGTCACTATGGATGCCACATTTCATGAAGATTTATCCTACTTTAAAGCTGCTATGCCCCCTTCTCTTCAGGGGGAGAGAAGGAATGAAGAGAAGGAAGAAAAGGAAGAAAATATCCAAGTCTGTGACAAAACGACCGGTCGCAACCCAGAAGCGATCGGTCGCTTTCCTGAAACGACCGGTCGCACTGACCACAGCGACCGGTCGCATTGCTCCAGCGATGATGAAGATCGACTCTGTGACAAAACGACCGGTCGCAACCCAGAAGCGACCGGTCGCTTTCCTGAAACGACCGGTCGCACTGACCACGACCGGTCGCCTTGCTCCAGCGATGATGAAGATCGACTCTGTGACAAAACGACCGGTCGTAATCCAGAAGCGACCGGTCGTCGTGACAAAACGACCGGTCGCACAGAATCCAGCGACCGGTCGCCAAGCACCAGTGAACTTCAAAATTTGGACAGCGATGAAGGTATTGGAAAATTGTCGTTCTTATTTGGTGAAGATCCCGGAGGAGACAATTCAAATGGTTGCTGCGATCAACAACAAAATACAACCCCTTCTTCTCAACCATCGGACCAGTCGTCTCGTGATGAGGAAACACTTGAGGTAATTCCCGAAGCACCTAATGCTATACCATACACTCTCCCACCTAGGACCACTAGAGGAAAACCCAAGCCTCAATATTGTCCTGACCTTACTGCCAAATCTAAATATCCCATTAATAACCATGTTTCAACTCATAGATTGTCAAAGTCATATGCATCATTTGTCAATCAATTATCTACTGTATGTGTTCCAAATAAGTGGCAGGATGCTATAACAGATTCCAGATGGGCTGAAGCAATGGCGATTGAAATGGAAGCTCTGGAAAAGAATTCTACATGGGAAATGGTCCAGTTGCCACAAGGGAAGAAACCAGTTGGATGTCGGTGGATATACACCATTAAATACAAAGCTGATGGATCCATAGATCGATACAAAGCTCGATTAGTGGCCAAAGGGTATACACAAACATATGGAATTGACTACCAAGAGACATTTGCACCTGTTGCCAAGATCAATACCGTACGTGTTCTCATGTCATTGGCTGCAAACCTTGATTGGCCACTTTTGCAGTATGATGTAAAGAATGCATTTCTTCACGGGGAATTGCAAGAAGAAGTGTATATGGAACCACCACCAGGGATCTCCATGGCACTTGGTCCCAACACCGTGTGCAAGCTGAGAAAATCATTATACGGGCTAAAGCAGTCACCACGAGCCTGGTTTGGAAAATTCACAGATTCTATGAAGCGCTTTGGGTACACTCAGAGCCACTCGGATCACACTTTATTCTTAAAGCGTCGTGGTGACAAACTTACGGCCCTTATCATCTATGTTGATGATATGGTGGTTACCGGTAATGACAATGAAGAAATGAAGAATCTGCAGAAGCTCCTTGCTAGTAAATTTGAGATGAAGGAATTAGGTGAGTTACAATATTTTCTTGGCATAGAAGTTGCTAGATCAACACATGGCATATTTCTATCCCAACGAAAATATGTGTTAGACTTGTTAACAGAAACTGGAATGCTTGATTGTAAGCCAGCTGACACACCTATTGAGCAGAACCACAAGTTAGGGATGTATCCAGACCAAGCACCCACTGACAAAGAAAGGTATCAAAGATTGGTTGGGCGACTGATTTATCTATCACACACACGCCCCGACATAGCTTATGCTGTGAGTATGGTGAGTCAGTTTATGCATCAACCAAGTGAGGCACACATGAATGCAGTAACTCGGATCATGAGGTACTTGAAGGCTGCCCCTGCCAAAGGGTTGATATTCTCCAAACATACACATATGAACCCAGAAGGATACACAGATGCGGATTGGGCAGGATCCATCACAGATAGACGTTCTACTTCTGGATACTTTACATTTGTGGGGGGCAACTTAGTCACTTGGAGAAGTAAGAAGCAAAAAGTTGTGGCTAGATCAAGTGCTGAAGCAGAATTTAGGGGAATGGCTCAAGGAGTTTGTGAATTGCTCTGGTTACGGAAATTACTGAAGGATCTGGGAATTAAACCATTGAAAGCTACAAACTTGTACTGCGACAATAAATCAGCTATCGAGATAGCACATAACCCAGTACAACACGACCGTACCAAACATGTGGAAGTCGACCGACACTTCATCAAAGAGAAACTAGAAAGGGGTATAATCAAGTTTCCATTTGTAAACTCGGAAAACCAACTTGCTGACATCTTGACGAAGGCCGTATCAAGTAAAGTTTTCCATGACTCACTGGACAAGTTGGGCATGCGTGATATCTTTGCACCAACTTGAGGGGGAGTGTTAGTAAAGTCAAAGACAAAACATAGACATCCCTAAATGGCTTGTCTACCACCTTGTTACTTTTCCTTGTTTTCATATTCCTTGTTTTAGGGATGGAAACTCTCCATGTTTCCCTCCATGTCTTGTGCATTGTTTGTAACTAATAATCACCTTGTATACTTGTATATCTAACCCTTCACTAAGTAAGAAACTCAATTGGCAGATTTGAATTCTCTGCAAAACCTATCTTGTTCTTCTTATTATACATTCTCAACTCTCTCAATTACACTATATTTGGCAGAAATTGCCCATGTCTGGACGCTATTGGTTCTACTGAAATAATGTCCTCGGGTTCCTGCTAGCAACAAGCTTTAATTGTGGATTCATATTGAGCTTTTCAAATCTTATGTTGGTGCCATTGGGTTGGACATGGGGTTCATATTGAGCTTTTTAATTCTTATGTTGGTGCTTTTCACTCTTTGATGGCTGCTAATTTCAAGACAGCCACATCCACAGCCAAGACAAGATCAATTAATGTGAGACCCCTAAATCCAATTCCACCATTTATAGGCTTGAGTAGTGGTGCTGGTAGTACTAGAGAAACCGCGGTTTCGATCTCGAAATCCTCGTCCCCCTCCACTGTCACTGATAATGGTAATTACAATGGTAACCCTTGCCTTGACCTCTTCCTCAATCTCCGAGATGCGGAGAAGGCAGGCCGTAATCGTATCGAGGAACTGCTATCACTAGCCTAGTCACACAATCCCCTCACCACCCTCAAGCTCATCTACGAGATACTTTTGGGCCGCTCCGATAATACATTCCGTACCATTATGTTTTTTTTGGTCTGAACCATGAGGTGGTCCTGGATGGGCCCCAACTATGGGTGGCACCTTTAAGCCTTAACCACAACCCAGACTAATCCCCACTCACATCGGGTCAGCCCGTAAGGGGTAAAGTGTTGGCCAAAGTGGTGACTCCGTACAAGAGCAGGGATCGAACCCCTGACCTCTCTTAAGGAATGAGAGTGCCGAACCACTCACACCAACCACCTTGGTTCCGTACCATTATGTTTTGGCTACACCAGAACCAATAACAATTATCATCCAACATATAAGTTTCTAAGTAAATAGAAAATGAAATCATAATAGTTATTACAAACCCATAATATGAAATAAACATAAAGTACTAATTGTCATGTGCTTATAATTACAACCAAAAGCATCAATAATTAATATATATAAAGCAAAGTAGCAACCACCTGCAGCAACATAATCCATCAACCTGCATCAAATTTATCATTAGGCTAATCCAATCAAACAATATGGTAGAATATTTTCAGATATATTTCATTCTCTGAAAGGAGGTATTTATAATACAAGGTTGTAACCTTAGTAGGGTTATACAAGGAAATAAGATAAAATCCTAATTACACAATATCTGTACAAAAAGGAAAGAAATAGAGTCCTAATAGACTAGGAAATAAATCTCCTAATTAAGCTAGGATCTCGCTAACACTCCCCCTCAAGTTGGAGAAAAGATGTCACGCATGCCCAACTTGTCAAGCGAGTTGAGAAAGACAGTAGTAGACATAGCTTTCGTAAGTACATCTACCAGTTGATACTCGGATGATATAAACAGAAAAGAAACAATCTTAGCATCCACCTTCTCTTTAATAAAATGTCGATCAACCTCCACGTGCTTTGTACTATCATGTTGCTCATGGTTATGAGCAATCGCAATTGCAACTTTGTTATCACAATACAAATCCATGGGTTTCTGGGGCTCAAACCCAAGATCTCTAAACAATCTCCTCAACCATAGTAACTCGCACACACCTTGACCCATCCCACGATACTCGGCTTCGGCACTAGACCGAGACACCACTTTTTGCTTTTTACTCGTCCAAGTAACAAGATTACCACCAACAAATGTGAAATACCTAGACATAGAACGTCTATCAGTGACTGAACCAGCCCAATCAGCATCCGTATACCCTTCCACATCTGTATGACCATACTTGGAAAACATTAACCCCTTGCCAGGAGTTACTTTCAGATACCTCAAAATACGCATCACAACACCATATGATCTTCACTAGGAGAATGCATAAATTGACTCACTACACTCACTGCATATGCAATATTAGGACGTGTATGAGCTAAATAAATCAATTTTCCCACAAGTCGTTGATAATGCTCTTTATCAGTAAGGACTTGATCAAGATACAACCCAACTTATGATTATGTTCACTAGGGGTATCAATTGGTTTACAATCTAACATTCCAGTTTCTGCAAGTAAATCCAAAACATACTTTCTTTGGGACAGAAAGATACCATGTTTAGATCTAGCAACCAATTCCAAGAAAGTACTTCAAATCACCCAATGATTTCATCTCAAACTCAGAAGCCAGATACTTCTAAAGATTTTGCATTTCTGCCTGATCATCTCTAGTTACAATCATATCATCAACATAAATAATTAAAACTGTCAATTTACCTTTATGATGCTTTAGAAACAAAGTATGATCTGAGTTACTCTGCACATACCCAAATTTCTTCATAGATGTTGCAAACATCCCAAACCATGCTTTTGGAGATTGCTTTAATCCATATAAGGATTTTCACATTTCACAGCTTACACACAACACCCTCCTTAGAGGTCATAGGAATACCAAGAGGAAGATCCATGTATATTTCTTCCTTGAGGTCACCATGTAGGAACGCATTCTTTACATCAAACGGTAACAAGGGCCAGTCACAATTAGCAGCCAGGGACAAGAGCACACGCACAGTATTGAGCTTTGCTACTGGAGCAAAGGTCTCCAAACAATCCACTCCATAGGTCTGAGTATAACCCTTTGCTACCAATCTAACCTTGTAACAGTCAATGGAACCGTCAGCTTTATGCTTCAAAGTAAACACCTATCTGCACCCAATAGCTTTCTTCCCTCTTGGTAAGGACTAAATCCCAAGTTTCATTCTTGTTCAAAGCTTCCATTTCAACATTCATAGCATCCACCCATTTTTGGGTCAGTAAGAGCATCCTGCAGCTTAGTTGGCACACATACACTAGATAATTGACACAAATATGATGTATATGACTTAGACAAACAATGAGTTGACACATAATGGTTAATGAGATATTTAGACTTGGCATGTATATCAGGAGAATATTGTCCTTTAGGTTTCCCACGAGTGGTTCGTGGGGGTAACTGATAAGTTGACATAGATAGATCATCAGAAATTACCTCACTTGATTCACTATCATGAGTAGATTGGGGCACTGACAGGGCAGACGGGTGTTTGCACCTAATAAATCTTGGCCGATGAAACTGACCAAAGGAACTTCCTCTCGGCCCTAGTGCCTACCCACGGCCGAGCATTGTAAGTCGTTGTTCGCTTTCTTTCGTTAAAGGCAAAAGTGAGCTGTGAAGGCAAAGCCGTCACGGCCTCGGTGATCTCGACCGAGGCCAAAGGGAGTGATAATTCCTCTGATACACAGCCAAGATAGGAAAGTCAAGTGGCATCGCCACGTGGCGTCAAGGTCCCACGCTTCATTTAATGAAGCAACGCCTTTGACTCCGTCAGAAGACCCACGTCACGTAAAGAGCATTTAATGTGCAAAAAAGGAGAGGAAGTGATTGAAGTCAAGATATGACGACTAAAATCAGGGATTAGGTGCAAAAATCTCATAACTTGTAGGATTAAGTCACCAACCATCAGACCAAGGCATTGAATGCTCCTCCAAGGCCTGAGATGCAGAGCCCACCGTCAGGGCGGCGGCCCAGATTTATGGGGGTCACACCACCATGCTTCACATTCCCAAATGTCGACTCGACTACTCACTAGCCCTGATCGACCTCACCATGCAGATTTTTAGCCCAATTGTCTTCTCAGGACCTTCCCTATAAATACCGAGCTCCAACTACATTTAAAGGGTTCAACACCAAACACAAGCCTCCCACGGAGCAGATTATATTTCCCTGTCATTTACTTCATGTTATTTATCTTCTTGTAAGAGCATCTCCAACCGATATGTCAAAAGTGCCATATAGACATTTAACGGCTAGAAATAACATCTCACCTCACTCCAACCGAATTGTCAAAGCTGATGTGGAATGAAGGCTGGAGGTTCAGCTGTTATTTTTGACATCCCAAAAGTAAGATGTCAAATGAATATTTTATTATTTTTTTAACACAGCTGGTTGTTACTTTCATTTATTATTTTCCTTTTTTATTATTTTCTTCTTTATCTTGAATGATTTGACTGTTACAATAATTATTTATTTGACATATCGAGTGGAGTGTAAAACTGTGTAAATGTCAAATTGCCACATCAGCCATCAAATTTAAATTTGATATTTGGTATTTGACATATCCCTCGGAGATGCTCTAATGTATTTTCAATACTTTTACCAGCTTTCTTAGGAGTAGTGGCAGTTTGTAAGAAAAGTCATTCATCAATATGTCATACGACCCTTGATTTTCAAGGCGCCGAAGCACCATCCTTGTTATTTTTCCGTTCATTTCATATATCATACGACCGTTGCCACCCGGCAACGCGCCGGAGCACCACCTAGAAACCCACCATCAACACCACCATTAACGGCCTTGTAGTTCAGGCCGTGAACCTGACGGCCGAGATCAGTTCCTCTCTCGGCCACAGTCGCTCGAATTAGAAGTTAGACTTAAACAGGCGCACTCCTCATCTATTCACCCAACCAACTCACCCTCAAATGCACGGTAAACCGTGCAGGCACGCCCGCGCACAACCACACGACACCAAAAAAGACGATCCGTGTTGACGCAGATCCCCTTGGCCCGGAGCACCAGGCCGTGAGATTTGTGAAGCCTACAACGGGGGGTATTGCATCGAGCTCGTCCACACATGAATCACTATCACTATTTTCAAATACAGGCGACCGGTTGCTTGCTTCAGTGCGACCGGTTGTTTCGACACCGAAATTACTTGCATCATCTCCATATATGGGCGACCGATCAAGTTCCAAAGGGCGACCTGTCGTTTCTTCATAGAGACCACATGTTTCATCTTCATATATGGTCGACCGATCGCTTGTTTCAGTGCGACCGCTCGTTTTCTTCTCGAGAGCAATATCTTCAAACATATCATTCTCCAATTCAAGTCCAAGATTCTCCAATCCAAGACTCTCCAATTCACTCCCCCTCTCCCCCTGAATTGGAGAGGAGGGAGAAACATAATAAGGGACTTCTTTAGGAAGAGTCACGTCCAAAGTAACATGCACCTTCTAGGTAGGTGGATGATAGAACTTATAAACCTTCTGAGTAGAAGAGTAGCCAATAAATACACAACGCAGAGCACAAGGATCAAGTTTACTCCGTTGATGAGAGTAGACATGACCATAGGCAACACACCCAAAACCTTTATGGGGCAACTTGGAGACGGAGACAGGGGAAACATGTTCACCAAATACATCAAGAACCCGGCTAAGAGTACGATTAATCCAATAGGTAGCACACAGAACAGCATGCCCCAAAAGATGATGGGAAATAGACATATCAAATATGAGTGAGTGGGCAACTTCAAGCAATTGTCGGTTCTTCCTTTCAGACACACCATTTTGTTGAGGGGTAAAAGAGGTTGTCGTTTGATGAATAATACCTTGAGCACGGAAGAAATAAGCCAAAGTATTATTCACATATTCTCCTCCATTATCAGTCCGGAATACTTTGACTCGAGCCTGAAACTGAATAGACATCATAGTACAAAACTCTGGTACAATGGAACATCATGTTTATTTTTCAGCAAGAAAACCCAAGTGAGTCGGGTACAATCATCAATAAATGTGACAAACCAACAAAATCCGTTCGGAGTAACGCGAGCTGGACCCTACTCAACAGAATGCACTAAATCAAAAGGTTTTGTAGCTTTACTGTCACTTAAAGGAAACACAGTGCGATGGCTCTTGGCCAAAATACATGTCTCACACTTAAAATTGGACTAATCACAATAGCATAATAAAGATGGAAACAAACGCTTAAGGTAGCCAAACGACGGGTGTCCCAAGCGACGATGCCATAACCAAATTTGTTGTTTGTCTTTGACACTTGTTGCATTCCTAAGAGGACACAAATTAATGTGCAAACAACCAATTAAAAATTCCCGCAAGTGCACGAATCTATTGAAGTATAGATTATGTAAGTACGGGGTCGATCCCACGAAGAACTTGTCGGCTTCCTATAAGTTCTAATTTGAGTACGTAAAGAACACTTAATTGACACACCACAAATGCACAAATGCAAAATGGAAACTAAAAATGAGTAAAGAAGTGTAAAAGAAATGAAACAACACAAGAAAACTAAACAAAAACACAAACAGCATTTTCTATCACCCTTTTATCACCCATTTATCACCTATGAACAGTGCTAAAGCGACCGGTCGTCAGGTAAAAGCGACCGGTCGTTTTTGGGCAGATTCGAAACTCAAAATTTGACTTGAAAAGCGACCGGTCGTCAGGTAAAAGCGACCGGTCGTTTTTGGGCAGATTCGTTTTCTCTGTTTTTCAGTTTCGACCACTGTCCAGTGTTTTGCCTATAACTTTCCAACCGTATGTCCAAAATTCATGTTCTTTATACGGTTGGATTCAGCACAGAAAATGAAAGAACACAACGCGGACCAAAAGTCCAAAATAATTACAGAAAGAAATAAAATTCAGTAACAAAGACACGTAACGTGTCAAACACGCAACTCACACACACATTGGGGGGGGGTTTTGATTTAGTTCAAGTGATCTATTTCTATTGCATGTAAGTAAATGGACTTCGAATTTAAATGAGAATGGAAGAGATGAATTATCAAGATGTGAAATCAAAATGTAACAAACACTAGGGTTTCGGAATCCACCCTAAACAATTCTACCCAAGTTCATGAATACTCAAGTGATGAACTCTAAACGTGTTGATGAAGATGTTCGCAATCAAGACCATGGGTCGTGGCTCAAGACGCATTGATTCTCTCTAATATACGTAAAGTGCATGGTTCGTGCTACAATACTTGTGCCCTCCTCATAACCGAACCTAGGTATGGTTCGTACTTCGATTCAATTACAAGGAGAACCCATTAAGTTCAAAGAGAATATGAACATCACAAGAATCCTAATAGCATGATGTTTACATTAGGTATTCAAGAAACCAATTCACATGGATGATTCTTACTTCATCCATTTATTGCTTAGGATAACATGAGGATACACATAATCCCAACAATCTCAAGAAGCATGCTTTCAAAGGTGATCAATCAAAGAAGAACATACATCAAGGATAGATTAATTTGGTGAATTGGAATTCATCAACAATATCTAGAAATTCATACACTCAAGCATCAAAACAATAAGGTATTCATGTTTAGGGCTTCAACCTAAGCCCTAGCTATGGAGTTTAGTTGCTCATACTTATTCCAAATACAAACTCAAAATAAAATTAGAAAGAGTTTACAGATTTTCAGAAAATGATGAAAGCTTCAAGATCATCAATGGTGGAAGTCTTCTTCTCCACTTTTCTTGGCTGCACCTTGGCTTTCTCTTAGCTCCAACTCTCCAAAATCTGCTCTCAATGTGTAGACTGATGGAATAGCCTCTCTCTCCCGTTGCAAAGCTCCCCCAAATCAGATTGCCCTTTGACTTCTCCTCCCTCTCTCCTCCTTTCCAGCTTTTACCTTTTAATATAAAACTACCACCTTTGATAAAGCCTTAGCCCATTGTCCCCTTGCCATCATGAAGCTTTGTCCTCACAAAGATGCCAATTGCTTCAGAAATTATCTCAAAGCTAAGGTAACTTCTTGTTACCAAGAGTTATGGTAACAAGAAAATCAAAATAACACAAAGGAGGTAAAAGCTGGCCAAGTTCGGATTTTCAGAGCTGTGGTAACATGCTGGATTGGTTGGATAGGCAATACTTGTCCAATGGAGCTCAAATTTGGATATGTTGTAGTTAACATCCATTGGAACAAGTCTCATGAAGATCATGACTTCATCCGAGCACCAGAGCATGTTGATCCCAGGCCAAGAAGTTGACCTACGAAAATGAACAAAAACAGAATTTATAACTAATAACGCACTTTTAGCTCATTTTCATTCCAACCAAGGTAAAATCTAAGAAAACACAAAAAGGAAGTAAAAAGCTATAAAATGTCAAGAACTAACTCAAAATAGTGGGTGAATAACATGAAAAATCATGTATAAAAATGAACCGAACAAACTTCCCAAACTTATCTTTTGCTAGTCCTCGAGCAAAACAGAAACTAAAACAAGACTCGAAACAAACTTTCCGAACACTTTCCAAAGAGAGAGCGACTCATGCAAACGACTCAAAAGTTTTCACAAGAAAAACTCAGTTTAGACATTATTCACAAGGCGGCAAAGTTCAAAACACAACATGCTTAAGTGTAGTAGTGTGATGGCCAAATGGAACTCATTCTCCAATTTCAGTTTTCACACAACTTCAAAAATCATACCAAGCACAAATGTAACTTCAAATCTCACCAAAGTTGTCCTCTCACAAATGAATCACTCGGAAGAGGGTTACAATGCATCACTCAATAGTAAATATGAGAATAGAGTTAAACCATAAGGGACTTAACTCAAAATTAGCAAGATGAAAAACATGCATGAATATGATCTCAAGAAGGATGCTAAACACTTAAAAGCTGAAAAATGCGTGCAAATCAACCACATGACATTTAGGATCAATTTAGGTCTTTATTATAGGTTGTAATGGAGCTAAGGGTGCAAGGTGAGTAAGAAATGAAGGATATGGATACAACAAAGTCCAAGGAACTCACAATGTAAGAGCATATAATCGTTAACTAAAAGACTTTGAAACATCACGCTTGAGATTTTCACTCATTTTTTTGGTGATCAAAAAGACCACAAAGCCTTATACCTCCACCAATTATGATTCACACTCCTTCCTTCCATTCGAACAACCAAGAAACATGGAATTGAATTTGAGACCATTGCCACTTAACCACAACTTTTCTCTTTTCTTTCACCCTTTGAGTGAAGTACTCTTTTTTTTTTTTTTTTTTTTTTTTTTTTTTTTTTTGTTGTTGATAAATAACCCTTCCCAAACTTAGCATGAAAAACACATCTAAATTAAAGCTCACGAGTTCCTTAGAAAGGTAAATTCTTGTTTTTCAGGCTAAGGCTAGAAGTAATAACTGGTTACTTGAAAGAAAAGGCATACATATAGGCTCAAGGTGGTTAACAATGGAAAATCATGCTTAAGCATGCATAGGGTTAGCTTGAAAGGCACAAACGGTCCAAAGGGGGCCTTAATATCATTTCTCAAATGTCATGTAATCAAATTGCACAAGAATGAGTAACTTTTAAGTGCTCAACCAAATCAATAAATAATGAGATCAAACAACAACTCAGATGACAAGAAAAGTAAGAATATGTGTATAACACTCATGAATTGAAGCACAAGGCTCAAAGCTCACATTATATGGTTATACAAGTCTAATTCATGCTTGATACAATTCTTTGGATCATGCAAGTCCCTCAACTAGAGAATTATGAAACAAATGGCAAGTGCGTAGAGGGTTTCAAACATATCATGCTAGAACGATGCCATTTAGTGAATAATAAATTATTATTATTATTATTATTTTTTTTAATCATTTTCAATCAAGTCATTTAAGCATTCATCACAATCTCATCATATATGTCCGGAAAGTGACTTAAGAACAAAAAGACTCAAAACAGAAAAGAAAACAAAATAAAAGAAAGTAAGAATTTAAGTGAAACGAAAAAGACTTGTTATCCCTTCCCAAACTTAGAAACAAACATTGTCCTCAATGTTAAAGAATTCAGGCATCAACAACGTTATAACAAGAAATAAAGGGATAAAAGCAATGAAATAATTAACAACAAACAAACAAGTAATAAAACTACAACACAGTTGCAAAACAAAACAAAAACCAAACCAAACATATAAACAAATAGAACAGTAAGCCCTAACAACAGTCTTACACATGCAGAAATCCAACCCAAAGAAACGCACAAACCTAATGAAAGCCCAACCCAGACGAGAGCCCAAAAGCGAAGAAAGTAAATAAAACAAAGAAACCAAGTCAGAAGCACAAAGAGCGAGGACTCAGTAAAATAGAAAAAGTGGGCCCTGAAGTCTCGACACCTGTGAGTCACGGGATACAAAGTGAGAGACGTGTCGACAAGCAGAGGTCTCTCTCACGTCCCAAAGCCAGAATTATTGGCTTCATAGGAAGGCGTGACGACTTTCGTTTCTCAAAAGCGCTGAAAGGCGGAACTGTAATTAAAGGGGTTGGGGACCAGGTGAGGTGACCTAAGGGGATAGGCCGTAAGGGCCGCGCAAAACGCAGAAGCGCAGTGGCTAGGGTTACGTAAAAACTAACTCTATAAAAGAAGAAGAGAAAGAATTGGGGAAGAACACACAAACTCAGAAACACACAAAAGAGAAAAGTAAGACAAAAGAAAGTAAGAGTTGAAATGGCGTCTTCCTACCCATTCTCGCTGGATCTCAACCTAGCTCCACCGACTCAGACTCGGGGCCAAGCAGTGGCACCAGTGTGGATGCCCTACTTTGCCTCCGCACGGGGGCACGTGACAGTGAATGACTCGATACTGCTGGACAACGATGTTGCCCTTGGAGTTGCTAGAAATCTAGTAACTCCCAAGGATATACGGGTGCTGGGATCAAGGGATGACAACCGGGTCGTGAGCGATGCTCTGGCACTAAGCGTGCAAAGCACTGCAACAGTCGCAAGTGTGGGTCATCGCCTACTTGCGAAGTCCCATGAGGTAGAGGTGCTGAGAGGTCAGTTGGCGGCGGAGCGAAGTATGGTGGAAGAATTCCAGAGTATTATTAAAAGCTTAAAAAGGGAAAGGGCAAGGATAGTGGAGGTGAATCGACACCAGCTGGAGGCGTTGCGGGAAGAGAACAAAAATCTCTCAAAGATGGTAAGTGTTTACGCCCATGACATGAGAAAGCAGCTGGAGGACCTGGACCAACCGGGTAAACGCAAGAAAACAGATCGCGAAAGTAGGTATGCTCAAGCTAAGAGTGCGATCTTTGGGAGCTCGAGTGATGAGCCCCAAGAGGCTGTGCGTGAAGCCCCGGAAGAGGATAGCCATAGGGCTAAACTCAAAGGTCCAATGGCCGAGACACCGAGCACTGTGAAAGAATAATTTCTAATGTATTAGTGGTGTGCCTGGTTGTCTTTGCCCTTTCCGTGTATTTGTTTTTTATTTTATTTTAATTAAATTTTTTTTTTAAAATTTCTCGTTTTCGGAAATAAAAGAAAAGAAAGTTGCAAAAGACAAAGAAGAAAAACAAAACGCACTTCCCAAACTTGAATAAAGGGAATACGACAAACGAAAAAAAACAAAACACGCTTTCCCAACTGAAATAAAACAAAAACGACAAACTGAAAAGAAATCAAAACATAATGCACCAGAAAACAGGGAGGAAAAAGAAAGCAAAGCGAAAGTAGAAATGCTTCCCCTTTTAACCGGACGCAACCGCAAATTGCGCAGGAAATGCAAAGTGGTGTCGGCTCCCTTATGAGCATATGGCTATTTAAACCACTTCTCGGTTGAAAGAAGGAGCATCCTGCATTTCAACCTGCAAACTCAAGAAAAACCATCAAAAAGCCCAGACAGAAAAATCAATGGCATCCCCAGATATGCTTGTTGATGACCTTAACCTTGAGTTGTCCCTTGCACCACCAAATGCCCAGACACGGGCTCCTCCAAACCCTATCTTCCCAAACTCCTCATACCATCATGGCTCGGCCTCAAACTTCTCTGAGGTGGTGCCGCGAAGGGCAGTAATGCCGGAGGGCATGACTGTCAGCAGACTTACAGTTGCAGATCATCTGCATGTGGCGCAGAGGTCTGACCAGATGGCAGTGGACGAGTCCCACAACCTAACCGTGCTCAACGCGGTCTCGGCCACAAATTTGGGCATGCGCCTACTGGCAAGAACACGAGAGTGCGGGGCACTGAGTGAGGAGGTGGCGGCCCTGAAAGCTCTGGTGGCGGACCTGCAGAAGCGGCTCTACAGTGCCAACCAGCATGTAGAGATGCTGCAAAAAAGGAATGATGATCATGTAGAGCTGTTGCAGATTCTACAAGCAAGAACAGACAGAGGCAATTAGCAGAAGCCTCAGGTGGCGCAGAATGCAACAATGAACATGTGATTAGGAATTTAATGTACGCATTTTCACTATTTTGTTTGTAATCAGATGTTATGAAATAGAATAAGCATTCACGCCCAATTCCTGATTGTGCATTAATGAATTGAAAACACTTTCCAAACTTAACAACAAAATAGAAACACAAACAAATAAAAGAAAGAAAGAGTAAGAAAAACAAAGAGAAACAACAAGAAAATCTTAATTACCTTGGTTGGAAAATTGTAACCCTAACTCAAAAGAATAAATAAAATAAATAAATAAAATAAAATAAAAGCAAGTTTGGGTTTAGAGAAACTCCACTTTGAAGCGATTAGGATGACATCAAACTCTTCTATTCACCTTGGGTTGCCTCCCAAGAAGCGCTAAGTTTAAAGTCTTTTGCCGGACTTCCAACATACCATGGTCACTTAGGGGGTTTTGGCTCAATCGCCTCCTTGTGCCGAACATGAAGTTTCTTCAAATCTCTTTGCCATCTAATCAACCCATTTCGTATTCTTTTCTTTTTATGCGCATGAGTAGATTTCAAAAGCAATTTTAAGCGCTTTTCAATACGTGGATTAGATGGAGGAGGCACATATTTAGGATCGGGTGGCCTTCTCATTTGAACATATGATTGGTACTTGGAACATGGATGCTCAGCTTGTCTTCCTCTAGTACTTCAAAAATAGAATAAGACATTAGATTAATTGAAGCACCTAAATCAATTAAAGGTTTCTCAAACAATTTATCATCAATTATACAAGGAATTGTGAAACTTCCTGGATCTTGTAAATTGGGAGGAAGCTTCCTTTGCAAAACAGCAGAAACCTCTTCCGTTAGTGCAACTGTTTCATCATCTTTGAAGTTCCTCTTGTTGGTACAAAGATCCTCCAAGAGAGGAATGTTGACTTGCACCTTCCTACAAGTTTCCAATATGTCCTTGGCATGTTGAATTTTTTTGGAACTCATAAGCCTGTGAGGAAAAGGAGCACGTAAGATTTCTTCATCAGTAGGTTCACGACTTACCTTCTCCTTTCTTGCCCTTCTTGCAAGTTCATGCTTTGGGATCCATTCGGATGAAGAAGCTGCTTGTTTATCTTTCTCTTTGTTGCTTTCATCCTTTTCTTTAGGCTCAGTCACTTGTTCAACCTGCATGTCATCAACATTGTGAATCAAATTTTTAGAACCATCAATTTCACCAATTACCTTACCAGTTCTCAAGGTAACTGCTTGAACATGCTCATGCCCGGTTGGTATCACTGTTTGGTTAGGCATCATCCCAACTTCCCTTTGACTCAAAGCTATAGCAATTTGCCCCACTTGATTTTCTAGATTGGCAATGGCCTTATTCATTTTCTGCATGTGGGTATCATTCCTCTGCATGTGAGTGTCATTCCTCTGCATGATGAAATTATCTGTGTTTCTAACCATTGAAGCAACAATTTCTTCCAAAGTCGGTCCTTGAGGTTGTTGGTAAGATTGTGGTGGAGTGTAATGTTGAGGTTGACCATAAGGTGGACAAGTATTATGTTGGCCTTGATATGGTTGATATGACCCTTGTTGAAAATTTGGATTGTCGGTCCACCAGAAGTTTGAATGATTTCTCCACTCCGGATTGTATGTTTGTCGGAAATATTCATTCATAGGCAACTCATTATGAAATGAGCCAAAAACATTTGCTTCCTCCATCACAAATTTATTGGAGTATTCTTGCATAGTAAGTTCCACAATTTCAGTTGCGGCTGCCATTGGTGATGGTGGAGATGACTCGTCGGATGTTCCTATAAGAAAAGAAAAAAAACAAAAACAAATCAAGATAAAATGAAACAACAATCAATAAAAAAAAATAAAACTAAGTACTCTAAATATACTCAAACAAAACAGATAAGCAACCGTGCCAGTTCCCCGGCAACGGCGCCAAAAATTGTTGCATTCCTAAGAGGACACAAATTAATGTGCAAACAACCAATTAAAAATACCCGCAAGTGCACGAATCTATTGAAGTATAGATTATGTAAGTACGGGGTCGATCCCACGAAGAACTTGTCGGCTTCCTATAAGTTCTAATTTGAGTACGTAAAGAACACTTAATTGACACACCACAAATGCACAAATGCAAAATGGAAACTAAAAATGAGTAAAGAAGTGTAAAAGAAATGAAACAACACAAGAAAACTAAACAAAAACACAAACAGCATTTTCTATCACCCTTTTATCACCCATTTATCACCTATGAACAGTGCTAAAGCGACCGGTCGTCAGGTAAAAGCGACCGGTCGTTTTTGGGCAGATTCGAAACTCAAAATTTGACTTGAAAAGCGACCGGTCGTCAGGTAAAAGCGACCGGTCGTTTTTGGGCAGATTCGTTTTCTCTGTTTTTCAGTTTCGACCTCTGTCCAGTGTTTTACCTATAACTTTCCAACCGTATGTCCACAATTCACGTTCTTTATACGGTTGGATTCAGCACAGAAAATGGAAGAACACAACGCGGACCAAAAGTCCAAAATAATTACAGAAAGAAATAAAATTCAGTAACAAAGACACGTAACGTGTCAAACACGCAACTCACACACACATTGGGGGGGGGGGGGGGGTTTTGATTTAGTTCAAGTGATCTATTTCTATTGCATGTAAGTAAATGGACTTCGAATTTAAATGAGAATGGAAGAGATGAATTATCAAGATGTGAAATCAAAATGTAACAAACACTAGGGTTTCGGAATCCACCCTAAACAATTCTACCCAAGTTCATGAATACTCAAGTGATGAACTCTAAACGTGTTGATGAAGATGTTCGCAATCAAGACCATGGGTCGTGGCTCAAGACGCATTGATTCTCTCTAATATACGTAAAGTGCATGGTTCGTGCTACAATACTTGTTAGTAAAGTCAAAGACAAAACATAGACATCCCTAAATGGCTTGTCTACCACCTTGTTACTTTTCCTTGTTTTCATATTCCTTGTTTTAGGGATGGAAACTCTCCATGTTTCCCTCCATGTCTTGTGCATTGTTTGTAACTAATAATCACCTTGTATACTTGTATATCTAACCCTTCACTAAGTAAGAAACTCAATTGGCAGATTTGAATTCTCTGCAAAACCTATCTTGTTCTTCTTATTATACATTCTCAACTCTCTCAATTACACTATCTTTGGCATGGTATCAGAGCAATCGATTTTGGTTGCCTCTGCATAACCTTGTTCTTGCCTAAATCTCTACCTATCCTTGCCCATAATTTGCTGTTATATTATTCCTACCTCATACTTTGCCTTGCCTCAAAATTGGTCTTGATCACAAGCCCTTTTTTGTGCTCTTGTTTGCTGAAGTTTTAAGCTATTTCTTCCTCTACATCCTTTTATATACTTACCTCATGGGTGACACCAACGACTCCATCAACGACTCCACGGACGACTCCTCTAAAATCGACTCCACCAAGATCGACTCCACAACACCACCACCACCCCGGTCCTCTCATGACTACTCTCCAATTACTCCTGATAAGTTGGATGGGTCCAACTATCCTGCATGGTCTCGTAGTGTTCGCTTGGCCATCACTGCTCGTCGTATGGCTGGTTTCATTAATGGTAAAAAGATTGCCCCTGCCATTGATGATCCTAGCTATGAAGCTTGGGATGAAGACAACTGTTTGGTGCAGTCATGGCTCCTCAACTCCATGACCAAAAATGTACGTGCCTTATTTGATCACTGCTCAACGGCTTATGCGGTGTGGGACGCAGCTCGGAAGACATATACTGTCACACAGAATAGCTCCAAGTTGTACCAACTCCGTCGTCAGTCAGTCACCACCTCTCAAAGTGGTGAACCTGTGAATGTATTCTACGAAAAATTACACATAATATGGCAGGAAATTGACAGCCTCCGTCCCTGCAAACATACCAATCCCGATGATGTGGCTCTTCACCAACAAGCACTTGAGGTGGAACGTGTGTACGATTTTTTGGGAGGACTCGATCCCAACTTTGATTCCGTTCGTAGTCGGATTCTTGCCATGAATCCGCTTCCAGCAGTCATTGAAGCTTATGCACTAGTGGTAGAAGAAGATAATCGCCAATCTTCCATGCTTGGCGGTGGGAGTGCAATGGCGGTCAAGCCATATCGGCCACCACACCGTACGTCCTCCGGACTTCCCCCCCGGGGTCCCAAAACTGACAATGCAAAGGGAACTGAGAAGTGCACTCATTGTGGTGGTGATCATCTTGTTGAGAAGTGCTTCAAGCTTCATGGTTATCCTGAGTGGTGGGATGCTTTCAAATCCCGCAACAAAACACCCAAGGCAGCATGTGTTATAACTACCGATGCCTCTCCATCTTCCACCCTACTCTCCGACTCCGAATCAGGTACACAACCCACTACATGGATAATTGACACAGGTGCCACTGATCATATGACTTTTGACTCTACTATGTTTTCCACAATATCTTCTAAGTCTCGTCATCCTTACATCACTAGTGCCAATGGAGTCCCCTCTAATGTTGCTGGTGAAGGAACTATATCACTTTCCCCTTCCTTATCTTTATCTCATACACTACTTGTTCCCTCCATCAATTGCAATTTGCTGTCTGTTGGAAAATTACTTGACTCACATAACTGTTATGCCACATTCTATCCTTCCCATTGTCTTTTTCAGGACCTCACGACTCACGCGACGATTGGGCATGGTAAACGAAGAGGGGGGTTGTATTCCTTGACGGTCTCTTCACCACCAAGGGCAGCTCATACTCAAGGTTCCAGCTCACAAGCTCGCAATCAACATCAGATTTGGCTTTGGCATCGTCGTCTAGGACATCCATCCTTTGGCTATCTTCAACGTTTGTTTCCGTCTTTGTTTCGTGGCCTAGATCATTCTCAGTTTCAGTGTGAAACCTGTGTATTGGCCAAAAGCCATCGAACTGTTTTTCCCTTAAGTGATAATAAAACGGAATTCCCTTTTGATTTGGTTCACTCTGATGTTTGGGGTCCTGCTAAAGTTTCTTCCAATGGCAAAAGATGGTTTATTACATTTATTGATGATTGTACTCGCATGACTTGGGTATATTTACTAGCTCATAAAAGTGACGTTTCCGCTGCAATCCGTGAATTTCATGCTATGATTACCACACAGTTCCAAGCTTCCATCAAAGTATTCCGGTCTGATAATGGTGGGGAATATGTGAACAATGTCTTGGCACATTTCTTTCGAGACCAAGGCATCATTCATCAAACCTCCACATCTTTCACTCCGCAACAAAATGGTGTCGCAGAGCGAAAGAATCGACAATTACTTGAGGTTACTCGTGCTTACATGCTGGATAAATCGGTCCCTCACTACTTATGGGGACATGCCCTTCTTTCTGCAGTATATGTAATTAATCGAGTGCCGAGTAGTGTTTTGAAGTTTGAAACTCCACTGAACACCTTGGCTCGTCATGTCTCTCTTCCTACAGTCCTCAAGCTGCCTCCTCGCATATTTGGTTGTGTTGTATATGCTCATGTTCCATCTCATCAAAGAAGTAAGCTGGACCCTTGTGCCATTCGATGTGTGTTCGTTGGGTATGGATCAACTCAAAAGGGATACAAGTGTTACCATCCTCCTACTCGTAAGCTCTTTGTCACTATGGATGCCACATTTCATGAAGATTTATCCTACTTTAAAGCTGCTATGCCCCCTTCTCTTCAGGGGGAGAGAAGGAATGAAGAGAAGGAAGAAAAGGAAGAAAATATCCAACTCTGTGACAAAACGACCGGTCGCAACCCAGAAGCGACCGGTCGCTTTCCTGAAACGACCGGTCGCACTGACCACAGCGACCGGTCGCATTGCTCCAGCGATGATGAAGATCGACTCTGTGACAAAACGACCGGTCGCAACCCAGAAGCGACCGGTCGCTTTCCTGAAACGACCGGTCGCACTGACCACGACCGGTCGCCTTGCTCCAGCGATGATGAAGATCGACTCTGTGACAAAACGACCGGTCGTAATCCAGAAGCGACCGGTCGTCGTGACAAAACGACCGGTCGCACAGAATCCAGCGACCGGTCGCCAAGCACCAGTGAACTTCAAAATTTGGACAGCGATGAAGGTATTGGAAAATTGTCGTTCTTATTTGGTGAAGATCCCGGAGGAGACAATTCAAATGGTTGCTGCGATCAACAACAAAATACAACCCCTTCTTCTCAACCATCGGACCAGTCGTCTCGTGATGAGGAAACACTTGAGGTAATTCCCGAAGCACCTAATGCTATACCATACACTCTCCCACCTAGGACCACTAGAGGAAAACCCAAGCCTCAATATTGTCCTGACCTTACTGCCAAATCTAAATATCCCATTAATAACCATGTTTCAACTCATAGATTGTCAAAGTCATATGCATCATTTGTCAATCAATTATCTACTGTATGTGTTCCAAATAAGTGGCAGGATGCTATAACAGATTCCAGATGGGCTGAAGCAATGGCGATTGAAATGGAAGCTCTGGAAAAGAATTCTACATGGGAAATGGTCCAGTTGCCACAAGGGAAGAAACCAGTTGGATGTCGGTGGATATACACCATTAAATACAAAGCTGATGGATCCATAGATCGATACAAAGCTCGATTAGTGGCCAAAGGGTATACACAAACATATGGAATTGACTACCAAGAGACATTTGCACCTGTTGCCAAGATCAATACCGTACGTGTTCTCATGTCATTGGCTGCAAACCTTGATTGGCCACTTTTGCAGTATGATGTAAAGAATGCATTTCTTCACGGGGAATTGCAAGAAGAAGTGTATATGGAACCACCACCAGGGATCTCCATGGCACTTGGTCCCAACACCGTGTGCAAGCTGAGAAAATCATTATACGGGCTAAAGCAGTCACCACGAGCCTGGTTTGGAAAATTCACAGATTCTATGAAGCGCTTTGGGTACACTCAGAGCCACTCGGATCACACTTTATTCTTAAAGCGTCGTGGTGACAAACTTACGGCCCTTATCATCTATGTTGATGATATGGTGGTTACCGGTAATGACAATGAAGAAATGAAGAATCTGCAGAAGCTCCTTGCTAGTAAATTTGAGATGAAGGAATTAGGTGAGTTACAATATTTTCTTGGCATAGAAGTTGCTAGATCAACACATGGCATATTTCTATCCCAACGAAAATATGTGTTAGACTTGTTAACAGAAACTGGAATGCTTGATTGTAAGCCAGCTGACACACCTATTGAGCAGAACCACAAGTTAGGGATGTATCCAGACCAAGCACCCACTGACAAAGAAAGGTATCAAAGATTGGTTGGGCGACTGATTTATCTATCACACACACGCCCCGACATAGCTTATGCTGTGAGTATGGTGAGTCAGTTTATGCATCAACCAAGTGAGGCACACATGAATGCAGTAACTCGGATCATGAGGTACTTGAAGGCTGCCCCTGCCAAAGGGTTGATATTCTCCAAACATACACATATGAACCCAGAAGGATACACAGATGCGGATTGGGCAGGATCCATCACAGATAGACGTTCTACTTCTGGATACTTTACATTTGTGGGGGGCAACTTAGTCACTTGGAGAAGTAAGAAGCAAAAAGTTGTGGCTAGATCAAGTGCTGAAGCAGAATTTAGGGGAATGGCTCAAGGAGTTTGTGAATTGCTCTGGTTACGGAAATTACTGAAGGATCTGGGAATTAAACCATTGAAAGCTACAAACTTGTACTGCGACAATAAATCAGCTATCGAGATAGCACATAACCCAGTACAACACGACCGTACCAAACATGTGGAAGTCGACCGACACTTCATCAAAGAGAAACTAGAAAGGGGTATAATCAAGTTTCCTTTTGTAAACTCGGAAAACCAACTTGCTGACATCTTGACGAAGGCCGTATCAAGTAAAGTTTTCCATGACTCACTGGACAAGTTGGGCATGCGTGATATCTTTGCACCAACTTGAGGGGGAGTGTTAGTAAAGTCAAAGACAAAACATAGACATCCCTAAATGGCTTGTCTACCACCTTGTTACTTTTCCTTGTTTTCATATTCCTTGTTTTAGGGATGGAAACTCTCCATGTTTCCCTCCATGTCTTGTGCATTGTTTGTAACTAATAATCACCTTGTATACTTGTATATCTAACCCTTCACTAAGTAAGAAACTCAATTGGCAGATTTGAATTCTCTGCAAAACCTATCTTGTTCTTCTTATTATACATTCTCAACTCTCTCAATTACACTATCTTTGGCAATACTTGTGCCCTCCTCATAACCGAACCTAGGTATGGTTCGTACTTCGATTCAATTACAAGGAGAACCCATTAAGTTCAAAGAGAATATGAACATCACAAGAATCCTAATAGCATGATGTTTACATTAGGTATTCAAGAAACCAATTCACATGGATGATTCTTACTTCATCCATTTATTGCTTAGGATAACATGAGGATACACATAATCCCAACAATCTCAAGAAGCATGCTTTCAAAGGTGATCAATCAAAGAAGAACATACATCAAGGATAGATTAATTTGGTGAATTGGAATTCATCAACAATATCTAGAAATTCATACACTCAAGCATCAAAACAATAAGGTATTCATGTTTAGGGCTTCAACCTAAGCCCTAGCTATGGAGTTTAGTTGCTCATACTTATTCCAAATACAAACTCAAAATAAAATTAGAAAGAGTTTACAGATTTTCAGAAAATGATGAAAGCTTCAAGATCATCAATGGTGGAAGTCTTCTTCTCCACTTTTCTTGGCTGCACCTTGGCTTTCTCTTAGCTCCAACTCTCCAAAATCTGCTCTCAATGTGTAGACTGATGGAATAGCCTCTCTCTCCCGTTGCAAAGCTCCCCCAAATCAGAGTGCCCTTTGACTTCTCCTCCCTCTCTCCTCCTTTCCAGCTTTTACCTTTTAATATAAAACTACCACCTTTGATAAAGCCTTAGCCCATTGTCCCCTTGCCATCATGAAGCTTTGTCCTCACAAAGATGCCAATTGCTTCAGAAATTATCTCAAAGCTAAGGTAACTTCTTGTTACCAAGAGTTATGGTAACAAGAAAATCAAAATAACACAAAGGAGGTAAAAGCTGGCCAAGTTCGGATTTCCAGAGCTGTGGTAACATGCTGGATTGGTTGGATAGGCAATACTTGTCCAATGGAGCTCAAATTTGGATATGTTGTAGTTAACATCCATTGGAACAAGTCTCATGAAGATCATGACTTCATCCGAGCACCAGAGCATGTTGATCCCAGGCCAAGAAGTTGACCTACGAAAATGAACAAAAACAGAATTTATAACTAATAACGCACTTTTAGCTCATTTTCATTCCAACCAAGGTAGAATCTAAGAAAACACAAAAAGGAAGTAAAAAGCTATAAAATGTCAAGAACTAACTCAAAATAGTGGGTGAATAACATGAAAAATCATGTATAAAAATGAACCGAACAACACTTCAACTTTGAACAGTATTAACGACACGATCACGAACTGGTGCAGAAGGCAATGTCAAATAATATAACCTCTCTATCCATTTACCATGCCCAAATTGCCACGTAAGTCTTGAGATTCTGAAAAGAGTAATGTGTAGGATAGAAAGTAGCAGAAACATTAAGTGTATCAAGTAATCGACCAACAAACAACAAGTTACAATGGATATTGGGAACTAGTAATGCACGAGACAAGGACAGAGTAGGAGTGAGAGAGACTGTGCCCTCACTAGTAATTGGAGAGGGCAAGCCATTAGCACTAGTTATGTATGGGTTACGGGTGTTACTAGACAACTCATCAAAAGATGTAGCATCATAAGTCATATAATCAGAAGCACCAGTGTCAATTATCCAAGTATTGGAGCCAGTGCCTAGAATATAGTTAGAAACACACAAATTTGCATAGCAACAACACCAACAATGAAGTTATCACCCATGATTGCAGCAGAAACAGATCACGATAGAGTACACAACGGAACACAGTAGAGGCACAAATATGGCAGATGCACGAAGACAGGAATGACACGAACACAGTAGAGGCACGAACACTACAACACATCACACAAACCCAGAAGGGCACACACGGCATTGGTAGAAAAAAAAAATGAGGCTAGAACATGGGTGGGCACAACACACAGGTCACCAGAATATCTGCAATGATGCCAAGTCAAACAATATGGGTAGAATATTTTCAGATATATTTCATTCTCCAAAAGAAGGTATTTATAATACAAGGTTGTATCCCTAGTAGGGTTATACAAGGAAATAAAATAAAATCCTAATTACACAATATCTGTACAAAAAGCGCACCATTAGAAGAGAAAAGAGTTTCTTACGTTTACTTGTCTTTAAGGGTGTTAATTCGTGCCTCGCCCTGGTACTCTTTCACTTTGATGCGAGTGTGGTGGTGGAGGATATTCTTCACTTGAATCTTGAACGTGCCTCCCTGCAAAACCGTGGCTTGAAACGCATTCCACTCATCCTCCTCGGACAGATCGGGCAATGTTGCCATATGATGGTCACGATGCATCTCGTAGAAGCCTGAGATTAGTTGCGTCCTTTAGCTCGAGCGTCACCACATTGGTCTTTGGGAGAAACAAATCTACCTTCATTTTGAAAGGCTCCAATGAGTCCTCAAATGCTTCAATGGCGTTGTCCCATGGGGCTCGGATGGCTGCATCCCTTTCATATTTAAATGGGACAGCGGCTTTGAGGCTCACATGTTTGAAGCAAGACAACTTGTCAAATTTTAAAAAACAAAAAACAAAACGAAAATCTCGACTAATCAAAGAATATGATGAAAAACAACCACAAAAGAAAAATATTTTTCCCTTTATCAAAAAAGAAAAAGCTTTTCCCTTATTGTTGAAAACTAAATGATTATGAGCTCTGGAAATATGTAGAGGAAGTAAATAATTGAGTATTTAACCTAGAAACTAGCTACCTGAGTAATTAATTGGGGTCTAGATTGCTAATTTAGCTGAGTGTTTATCTATTTGATTACTAGAAAATTGCTGAGTGTTTCTTTTTTCTAAGGTCATATTCGTACAAGAACTTAGGGACATAGGGGATTTATCACAGAGAGAGATCAAATTTGATGACTGATGATCTTAATTTCAATTTAAGTTCAGGAACTATACAGAACTTATTGGACATCTACTTGTCATTATTTCATGTTTATCATGTATACTAAGGCCTCGTTTGGTGGCACGGATAGGATATGACTGGATTTAACTTTGTATTTTGGATTGGACCGGTTAAGACTGGACCAGACTTTGAGTCTATCGTTCGATGTTATACCTACTTTGGACTGGACTGGATAAAATATTTTTTGAAATTTTGGAGAACAGAATAGCAAAATAGAAGGGAAACTGTTGAAAAGTAAATTGCTCCCTAATTTCTCATTAGTGAACAGTTTACTTAGCTTAGTTCATTTCTGTTTTTTAGCTGAGTGAGTTTTATGTATGCTTGTGCTCATATGCCAAGTGTAAGGAGCAGATTAGTCAGTTAGCTTTCAACGGCTCTTAGGCCTTGTGCTGCCATGTGTCATATCCACATTGGCTCTTGTAATTGAATTAATCGGCTGATGTAATGAGAGAATGAGAATATATACAAAAGGTGTGATCTCTGCAATGTACTGTAGATTGCATCTGAGAATATTTCCAATTTCAGATTTTCTCTTCTTAGCTCTCTCTCTCTCTCTCTCTCCCTTCCCACGAGCTTCCTTGCCAATCCAAATTTCAACATGGTATCAAGAGCGAAGGTTGGATCTGGATAGTGGGCGTTGAAGCTGTGTGAGCTGAGTTTGGAAATTTCAACGAAAATTTTCAAACTCCGATCGATCATCGATTCTGGTCTCAAATGGCTGGGTCAGGTGGTAGTGATCTTCGGGCTCCAATATTCAATGGTGATAACTATGAATTTTGGAAGATCCGAATGAGAACTATTTTCAAGTCGCATGGAATCTGGGATCTAGTTGAAAAGGGTCTTGAGATTTCAGACTCGAAAGGGAAGAAGGTTGATGAAGAAGGGTCATCAGAGTCAGAGAAGGTGTCTCTGTTAATGAAGGATGCTAAGGCGCTTGGGATTATCCAAGGGGCTGTCTCAAATGACATTTTCCCTAGGATTTCGAATGAAGAAACCTCAAAGGGTGCGTGGGATATTCTTCATCAGGAGTTCCATGGTGACAAACAGGTCAGATCTATCAAACTTCAAGGTCTGAGACGTGATTTTGAGTACACAAGGATGAGGGATGATGAGACCTTGTCAATGTACCTCACTCGTTTACTTGAGCTGGTAAATCAGATGAAGGGCTATGGGGAAGATCTATCCAAAGGCAGGTTAGTTCAAAAACTGCTCATTAGCCTAACCAAGGAGTTTGATCCTGTTTGCTATGTCATTGAACAAACCAAGGATATTGAGGCTATTGAGGTACAAGAAGTAATTGCTGCACTGAGGGGATTTGCTCAACGTTTAGATAGGCACTCTGAAAGCACCACTGAGAAAGCTTTCAGCAGTATGAGCATAAATCAAAAAGGGTCTCAGTCTCGTTCTGGTTTTGGTAATAACAAGTCGAAGAAAAACTGGAAATCGAAGGACAAGAAATGGGACTCTAAGTTTCAGAATAATACTCATCAAGGTGGAAAGAATGGCCAAGGAGACAAAGCTGAACAAGCTAAGGGAAAATGTAAGCACTGTGATAAGCTTCATTATGGTGAATGATGGTTTAAAGGAAAGCCAAAGTGCTATGGGTGCAATCGTTTTGGGCATCTCATTAAAGACTGTGAATCAAACAAGACTGAGAGACTTGCAAACTTGGCTAGTAAGGTAACAGAACCTGCTACTATGTTTTATGCTTGTCATTCAGCTACTATTGGAAGAAATATGAATGTTTGGTATGTGGACAGTGCTTGTAGTAATCATATGACTGCTCATGAGTCCTTGCTTATTGATATAGATAGAAGTGTGAACTGTAAAGTTAAGATGGGTACTGGTGATTTGGTACAATCAATAGGCAAAGGTACTTTGGCTATAGATGTGCAAGGGGTTACTAGGTACATTAGGGAAGTCATGATTGTACCTGGTTTGGATGAGAATCTGCTAAGTGCAGGACAGATGATAGAACATGGGCATTGGTTGGTGTTTGGTGATAATGAGGTTAAGATTTATGAAGACAAACAGTTGAAAGAGTTGATTGCTAGAGTGCAAATGAAAGGGAACAGATGTTTTCCCTTAGATTTCAAATATGTGAATCCTCCAATGGCAAATAGAGCAACACTGGAAGAATCTTCCTGGTTGTGGCACAGAAGATATGGTCACCTAAACTACACTAGCCTATTGCTGCTACAAGAGAAAGACATGGTGCAAGGCTTGCCGAAGCTGCAAGGATCTGAGAAAGTCTGTTCTGGTTGTGCTATAAGCAAGAGTCACAGGAACTCATTTGATAAAGAGAAGGCATGGAGAGCTACTCAACCACTTGAACTGATTCACTCAGATATATGTGGTCCAATGCAAGTTACCACTCTTGGAGGGAATAGGTATTTTCTCACTTTTATTGATGATCACACACGAATGTGCTGGGTGTTTTTCTTACAGCACAAGTCTCAAGCATTCAACATTTTCAAAAGGTTCAAAAGCATGGTTGAACTGCAGAGTGGTTATCAAATTAAAAGGCTAAGAAGTGATAGGGGTGGAGAATATACCTCACTGGAATTTTCAAAGTTCTATGAAGAATTGGGGTTAGAAAGACAACTAACTGTAGCTTACTCTCCACAACAGAATGGTGTTGCAGAGAGGAAGAATCGTACAGTGGTAGAAATGGCAAGAGCCATGATGCATGAGAAGCAGATTCCATTGAAATTCTGGGCAGAAGCTGTGAACACAGCTATCTATCTACAGAATCGAAGTCCAACAAGTGCTTTGGACAACACAACACCATTTGAGAAGTTCAGTGGGAGAAAACCAGGTGTTAAACATTTGAGAGTATTTGGCTCACTGTGCTATATCCATATTCCTTCTCAGAAAAGACACAAGCTGGAGGAAACTGGAATGAAGGGAGTCTTTCTTGGATATGGAATCTGTGAAAAAGGATATAGGATTTTCAATCTAGAAACTAAAAAGATTGAACTCTCAAGGAGTGTTATCTTTAATGAGAAAGCAATGTGGAATTGGGAGTTGAATGAAGAAGTACAAGTGACTATTCCATGGCATGAAGAAGAAAGTCCAAGAATATCAGAATTTGGTTCATGTTCTAATGAATCACTTCAGTTTGCTCAATCTCCACAGAGATCACAAGTGGTTAATGAGCTGCAAACTTCTATGGAATCAGCTACACATGATTCATCAGTTTCAATCTCTGAAATTTTTGATCATACTCCACAAAAATGGAAGAACTTAAGTGAAGTCTATGCTCAATGCAAAATGAGCATTATTGAACCAGAAAGTTACAATGAGGCAGCTCAAGATGATGCTTGGAACAAGGCCATGAATGAGGAGATATCAATGATAGAGAAGAATTCCACTTGGGAATTGGTTGACAGACCAAGTAGCAAACCAATTGTGGGAGTGAAGTGGATATATAAAACAAAGCTCAATCTTGATGGCTCCATTCAAAAGCACAAGGCAAGACTTGTAGCCAAGGGTTACACATAGAAACCAGGGATTGATTTCAATGAAACCTTTGCTCCAGTAGCAAGGTTAGACACTATTAGGACTCTCATTGCTCTAGCTGCACAGAAAAGCTGGAAATTGTGTCAATTGGATGTCAAATCAGCCTTCTTGAATGGCATTCTTGAAGAGGAAGTTTATGTAGACCAACCCGAAGGCTTTGTGATTAAAGGAGCTGAGGATAAAGTGTATAGATTGAGAAAAGCTCTCTATGGACTCAAACAGGCTCCAAGGGCCTGGTATAGTGAAATAGACACTTACCTAACTGAGTGTGGTTTTCATAGGAGTCCAAGTGAAGCAACTCTTTATGTAAGAACCAAAGAAGATGGTGAAACACTAATTGTGTCAATCTATGTAGATGACATAGTGTATACTGGAAGCAGTGATGGAATGATGGAAGAATTCAAGGCTGAAATGATGAGCAAGTATGAAATGTCAGATTTAGGCCTTCTTCACCATTTCCTTGGCATGGGAGTAACACAAAATGAAGGGAGCATCTTCATTCACCAGAAGAAGTATGCTCTAACCTTGCTGGATAAATTTGGGCTCAAGGATTGCAAATCTGTGAGCACTCCTTTGGTTGCTACTGACAAATTACAAAGGGAGGATGGATGTGAAGCTGCAGATGAAAGCTTGTACAGAAAAATTGTTGGAAGTCTTTTATACTTAACTGCAACCAGGCCTGACATTATGTTCTCTGTTAGCCTACTTGCAAGGTTCATGCACAGTCCTTCAAAGAAGCACTATGGAGCTGCCAAACGAGTTCTAAGGTACATACAGGGAACAATTGATTATGGAATTGAGTATGCAGCTGGAAAATCTGCATTCTTAATTGGATACTGCGATAGTGACTGGAGTGGATCTGAGGAAGACATGAAAAGCACCTCAGGATATGCCTTTTCATTTGGCAGCGGTGTGTTCTCGTGGGCCTCAGTTAAACAGCATAGTGTAGCTCTTTCTACAGCAGAAGCCGAGTATGTGAGTGCAGCTGTAGCAACCTCACAGGCCATTTGGCTTAGGTTCGTTCTTGAAGACTTTGGGGAAGAACAGACCACTGCTACTACTCTATTCTGTGACAACACTTCAGCTATAGCCATGTCTAAAAATCCTATTTTCCACCAGAGAAGCAAGCATATTCGAAGGAAGTTTCATTTCATCCGAGATGCAATTCAAGATGGTGAGATTGATTTGGTTTACTGCAAAGGTGAAGAACAAATTGCTGACATCTTTACCAAGGCTCTTCCCAAGGACAGATTCAGTTATTTGAGAAGCTTGCTTGGAGTGAAATCAGTTAGCAATTTAGAAGGGAGTGTTGAAAAGTAAATTGCTTGTCATTATTTCATGTTTATCATGTATACTAAGGCCTCGTTTGGTGGCACGGATAGGATATGACTGGATTTAACTTTGTATTTTGGATTGGACCGGTTAAGACTGGACCAGACTTTGAGTCTATCGTTCGATGTTATACCTACTTTGGACTGGACTGGATAAAATATTTTTTGAAATTTTGGAGAACAGAATAGCAAAATAGAAGGGAAACTGTTGAAAAGTAAATTGCTCCCTAATTTCTCATTAGTGAACAGTTTACTTAGCTTAGTTCATTTCTGTTTTTTAGCTGAGTGAGTTTTATGTATGCTTGTGCTCATATGCCAAGTGTAAGGAGCAGATTAGTCAGTTAGCTTTCAACGGCTCTTAGGCCTTGTGCTGCCATGTGTCATATCCACATTGGCTCTTGTAATTGAATTAATCGGCTGATGTAATGAGAGAATGAGAATATATACAAAAGGTGTGATCTCTGCAATGTACTGTAGATTGCATCTGAGAATATTTCCAATTTCAGATTTTCTCTTCTTAGCTCTCTCTCTCTCTCTCTCCCTTCCCACGAGCTTCCTTGCCAATCCAAATTTCAACAGAAACAAACGTTAAATTGAAACAAAAGAAAACATCGATTGTATGAAGCTATGAAAATTGAAAGATTCACAACAAGAAAATCTGAACATTTTTTAACGAAGAAATCAACCCCAGATCGTGAATACCCATGGCACACAACCACACAAACACAACATGAATACCCAGAAAACAAACAAATCAACCCCAGATCGTGAGCCTAAACAAGACCAAAACGACACCCAAATTTCCCAAAACCAAACCCTATTTGCACAATAAACACCGATTTGAGATCAGCAAGAAAACCCCAGATCACACAAATAATGACAAAAAAACAAAAATAATAAGAGAGAATAGGATGAGAACGGAAAATACCAGGAGATTGCGAGATTGGATTTGACAGAATCAAAGATTTTGAGAAGGCATGAGAAAGGAGAAGAGAGAGAGAGAGAGAGAGAGAGAGAGAGAGAGAGAGAGAGAGAGAGAGAGAGAAGAAGGCAAAACCATAGAACATACGATGTGAAGGAGGCTGAGGGAGATGACGAGGAGCTTGCGTTCACAAAGATGAAGAGGAGCTCGCATTCGCAGAGATGAAGAGAAGCTCGCGTTCGAGGAGAGGAAGAGGAGCTCGTGTTGTTGTAAACCCACGTCTGAGGTTGGGTTCCAGAGCCGTAGGTATTTGGGACTTGGATCCAAGGTCCAATATCCAGTCTATGATACAATTAAGGCCATCAAACAACAAACTAGACCCATGTGCATTTTAATTGCTTAAGTACTTCCTTCTAGTATACTTCCATATTCTTGGGATATAGAGACTAATCTAATCGTTCTCATTTTGTTTCACCAAAAATTATAATATTTTTTCTTTAGTATCATTATCAATATTCCTTTTGTACTTCTGTCTTTAATTATAGCTTACCAGAGCTAATTAGAGGGAATTACCAATAACAAGTGTTCTATAGGGTTTACTGGGTATTTCATTTTTGGACTTTTGTTGCTGTTTTTTAATTATTATTGTTTTTTAAAATTTTCCAGGTTGTTTTCAACATGATCCTGCTAAGCCATATATAGGACCTGATTTCAGTTATGAGTTTGCAGTGTTCTTGAAATTTCTTCAGGAATAGTGTTTGAAAAGGGGGTTTTAATGCCTCCTGACTTATGATTTAGCTTCTGCTCTAAATTTGAAATTTATTGCCTTGTGTATTTTGGTTCAATTCTTATGGGGATCCTCCTGTTTAGTGGGACTGAAATTGATTTCTTGGAATATCGTTTGTCTCTTTTCCTGGTATTTTTTTTATGTGTATGCCCTCAAAATTAATGATGCATCTTTCCTTGTAGTTTAGTTTCTTATAGGTTGTAGAGGACTATGAACTTTTGGCTTCTTGTAAGGACATTTGTCTCTATTCTTGGTACTTTTTGTTTTCATGTCCTAAATGTGGATTTTCAGACTTTTTTTCTTTCTATTTTTAATCATTACAAAACCCTTGCCTTTTCCCTTTTAACATTTTGTGTTCATACCTAAAAAATGAGAGATGGTTTTGTGTTTTCAGGCGTACTACTCTTGAGAGGGGGTTTGATGCATCTTTACTTATGAGTTAGTTACTTTTTTTCGTTGGTTGTATGAGTTTGCAGTTTTGGGCATAGATTTGATGAGGTCGTCATTGTTCAGGTCAGCAACTCTATGTCTTTTGGCGAGGCAAATTTAAGCAGTGTTTTGGTTTTATATGATTGATTTGCAAGGCATTTTGCTGGGTAGTTGTACATGGAAAGACAACATTGGAGATATAAAATAAGGTAAATGATTTTCCCACTACTCTTTTATCCACTCACATTCTTTTTTGTTTAGAAAAATGGAGTGTAAGTGGATAAAAAGGGAGTGGGAAAATCAGTACCCTAAAATAAAAATTATTTTGTTGTCCCAATTACTATTGCTTCATGGTATGTGACTAGATTTATGGTTGTTTGTAACTTGTGAGGTTTATTCTCTACCATTGATGTCGACCCTTATTGTGATTCGGCGCGTAAATTGGCAGACAACAAGTATAGGACCATTGATTTTCCGTTTGAGCCGGTGAATGGAGAAGTGAACACAAGACCATTTGAGTTTTTGACAGAGAGGCTGATGGATTTGGATGGTTTTTTCACATACATAGATGGCCACAAGGCTGTGAAGTTTCCTGTCAATTGAGGATTGGAAGAGTAGGGAATGAATTAATGCTCGCATTATTTTTGAAAAGCCTCGAAGATTGAAAAGTATTGTAACTTGGAAATAATTTGTGGGCATCCATGGACATGGTTGGAGAATAATGTGATGTGCTCTTCCTAAACAAGACAATCACTTGATTTCGGTCTTGAAATTTGATTAACTCTAGTCCGAGATTACATTTTATTTTGCCTCAATGGCATCTCAATTAATGAACTGATAAATGAAAGAAATAACTATATCTCAAAAGAGAAAAGAAAGCCAATAAAGTATAAAAACATGAATAAAATAAATAAATAAAAACCAATAAAGTAGTGACTACTGAGTTGATTGAAATTATTAGATTCCTTCTCGAGCGCTCCGTCTAGTCACTTCTCTGCACGACATGCTCACGAGAACAGAGCAGATTTTTTCTGCACGACTAGAACAGAGCGAATTTTTATTCTTCTTCATTCCAGGACTAGAGGTTTTTTACATCCAATAGCAAGCTTTCCCATAAAACTCAACCAAGCTTTAGAGTTAATTCAGACATGGCTTCTCTTCATGACAGTCCAGCAGCTTCCATACCCCATTTCTTCAGGATCATTCTAGATAAGACTTCTAAAAAGACCAGAATTGTAAGCACCTCTCTCTCTCTCTCTCTCTCTATTACTATGCTTAGAATGTTTTCTCTTAACATGTTCTGTTCTGCAGAAAATTCCAGTGAAGTTTTTGATGAGATATGGAGAGAATTTATCAAGTCCAGTTCATCTTAAGCTTCCAAGTGGTGCAGAAATGGAAATAGAACTCAGAAGATGCAACGATGGTGGGGTTTGGTTTGACAAGGGTTGGCCAGAGTTCTCAAAGTTTTGCTCTCTTGACTATGGTAATTGGCTAGTCTTTGGATATGAAGGGAACTCAAACTTCCATGTGTTTATATTTGATAGAACTGCTACAGAAATTGAATATCCTAAGCCCAAGATGGAAGAAACTGATTCTGATTCTGAACAAGAAGAAGATGATGATGATGATGATGATGAGTCAGGCCATGCCAGAGGAGAAATCAAAAGTACGTAATGTTATATTTGGTCTTTTATTGTGTTATCTACCAAAAATATTAAGATACAACCTTATTTTAACAGGAGAGAATGATATGCCAACAAAGAAAGATTTTGGAGGCTCATCTAGCAGTCGAATATTCGTTAAACGAACACCTGATGTCCTTGGGAGGACGCATCCATTGACCAAAAGTGAAAAAGCTCTGGCTCTTCAGAGAGCCAATGCTTTCGAATCTGAATATCCTTATTTCTTGGTTGCCATTCAACTGGTTTATATCCACCGAGGTTACCTGGTAAGCTTTCCATATAACACTCTGCTAACTCCTACTTCTAGATGTCAGTGTGAGAAAAGATTAAGCAAAGACACTTCCCTCTCAAAGAGCAAAATCGTAACTAGTCTCTCTTCAAAAAAAAATTCTTATATATATATATATTTTTTTTCCTAATTTCCTTTTTGCTTTAGCATTTGCCATCCAAGTTTGCAAGGAGACATCTTGTCAAGCAGCCTGCACGTAACATAATCCTTAAGATTTTAGATGGAAGAACTTGGCTTGTCGAATTCAAGTATGAAACTTCAATAGCTCGATTCCAGCGTGGCTGGTTGGCGTTTGCAAGGGACAATAATTTGAAAGTCGGTGATGTGTGTGTTTTTGTATTGATTGACTGCAGTAAACGTATATTTGAAGTTTTCTTTTATCGCACCAACAACCCTGAAGATTGCCCCTTGTCACCAGGTAAATCTGTTCATATGTGAATTTATGCTCATTATGTCTGCATTGTAACTTACACAGATTCTGTTCTTTTTTCTGTAATTTTTGGGGAACACAGGCCATGGCAGAGTAGCAATTGATCGAGTTGAGAAAAGGAGAAACCCCATAATTAAAGTTGAAACTGATTGCAACACAAATTATGAAAATGGTGTGTCTTGCTCTCTTGATCCTTCTCTTGAAATTGGTTAGTCCACCAGAATGAGAAATTCCCAAAATTAAGGTTAAGGAATTCAGATTATATTTTGTTTCTTGTACTGTAGGCAAGTACAAAAGGTTGAAGACTGGTGGGCAGGTTAATCAAAGGAGTTTAAATTCATCTTCAAGGGCTCTTGAAGCTGCTAACAGGTTCACCCCAAAGAATCCATCCTTCAGAGCCACTCTGGGGTCAACACCCCTGATATTGGTAGGTTCTACATACTTACACAACTTTGCTTCAAACATAAATACTAGAAGTAAGCTATATATATGTTGTCTATGTACTAGTTCTAAATCACCTCCATTAATTATTTATTAATACTCACTAGGTTTGTATAGAGTTTCATTTCCATATATCCATTCTATGCAGCATGTACCAGTTACATTTGCCCGGAGTTTCGTCAAAAAGAGGAAGCAAACTGTGACTCTTCAGGTCAGAGAGAGATCGTGGCCTGTGAATTTGATTGGTCATACTAAAGAATCAGGAGCTAAACTTTGTGGTGGCTGGCGTGAATTTGTGACGGAAAATTGTTTGATGGAAGGAGATCTTGATACTGGGAGTCACTTTGTAACTTTAATGGTGTTAATTGTTATGGTTTAAATATTTCTGATGTATGAATCATCTTTTAAACTAGTTTCCTAGGTAGACATGTATTCAGATCCCTTTGTTGCCTTCCCTGGTTAGTATCAGCCTGCCCAATTCTCTCTGTTACCAAATTGCACAAATTTCAGGACTGCCTGATTGGAAGACTCAGAATTAGAGTAGCTTGTTCAGTGAAATCACGTAGAGGGAGAATGGATATTATCCATATTGACAAGGAATTGCAGCAAGGATATTATCCATATTGGATCTGCATTGAACTAAGGCCAATGCAGCAGGTAATTAGACTGGTGTTTACATAGAAATAAAAATTTGGAAGCTCCATGCCACATCCTCAGCTAGAACATACAGATAGATTTGTAACTCAATATACATACAAAGATCCCTTTATTTAGTTTATTTTATGCAGTGACATAGCAAGAGCAAGGCAATGGGCAAAGAAATAGAAGAAAAGAGAAGGAAACATAATGTGAATCAGAATGTCTTCTATTTTCCAAATGAAATGAAAAATACAGAACATCCTTATTAAAATAATCTGTTGCACATAGATAAGCTTATAATCTGTTGCACATAGATGAGATTATATGAGTCTCTAATTGACTTTATTTTGTTCACAACGACATTCATAAGCATCCGCTCTCCTTGTGATATTACAGACATGAAAGTCCTATCTTCATCACTGAAACCAAACACTTCTCCAATCTTCTTTCTTGAACTGGGTGGCGATCCCGATTTCTTGTACTTGGTCTTTCTTGCATGTCACCTCCGTGTCTGTCATCATTACCCTCCGCATCATCTCTTTCAAGGAGCAATGAAGGGTTTGCTACATCAGAGGCATGGTTAGGCAACGCGGCGTTAGTGAATTGGTGAATACTTAGACCATCTCTAAACATGTCACCCGTAGCTCTTTTTCCAGTGAACATTTCTAGCAACAATATTCCGTAGCTATAAATAGTTCCCAGTATGGAAACTTGGCCTCCCATGCCATACTCTGCCATAATATACATATATTAAAGTGTCGGATCCGGATCCTTTGCTCTGATTTTCTCTTGTTGATGCTCTTTTTGGGAGGGTCAACTTAGGTAGGGAGTATTGGATCTTCAGCAGGGGAGAAGGTGAGAACCTTCGGTATTTGGAGAACCTGCAGAAGATGAGGAAGAAGCAGTCATCAAGCTTCGGACACCGATGTGGTGCCTGTCGAATGCTCTCCGATGCTTAAGTTAGCTATATATGGTAATTTTGACAGAGTAACAATAAATGTGAGAGAATAGTTATCCTTTTTACTCGGATACTGTTTCCTATTTATAGGGAAGTAAAAATGGAGGTTTTGCACAAAGTTTCGATATGGGAATTTGTGTAACATCCCACATCGACCAACGGAGAGGGGGTGATGTGCCTTATATGTACATGCCCACCTCCTTCTAGCACGAGGCCTTTTGGGAGCTCACTAGCTTCGGATTCATGGGAACTCCGAAGTTAAGTGAGTTGGGGCTAGAGCAATCCCAAGATGGGTGACTCACTGGAAAGTTGCTCATAAGTTCCTAGAAACAAAACCGTGAGGGCAGAGAGGAGGGCCCAAATCAGACAATATCGTGTTACGGCGGAGCGATCATAGATGTGACAATTTGGTATCAGAGCTACTCTGCCGTGTGGTGCGAGTGTGCCGACGAGGACGTCGGGCCCTAAGGGGGGTGGATTGTAACATCCCACATCGACCAACGGAGAGGGGGTGATGTGCCTTATATGTACATGCCCACCTCTATCTAGCACGAGGCCTTTTGGGAGCTCACTGGCTTCGGAGTTATGGGAACTCCGAAGTTAAGTGAGTTGGGGACTAGAGCAATCCCAGGATGGGTACCCACTGGGAAGTTGCTCGTGAGCTCCCAGAAACAAAACCGTGAGGGCAGAGAGGGGGGCCCAAAGCGGACAATATCGTGCTACAGCGGAGCCGATCCCGGGATATGACACTTTGTGCAAACTGTTATGGAGATGACACGTGTCCATAGCCTTAGGTTCTGCAGGTGTCTACCGCTTCGGAAGGAGGGGGCCTTCCTTCGGTAGGCTAAGGAGGAGGTGATGTCACTCGTCTTCTAAGGGCTTGTTCGTGTGCTTGTTTAGCGTATTTCCTCTCCTGAGTGTCAGTCGTATGATGCTAGATACGCTTAGTTGATTATGGTGTAAACATCTCTGCCATGATCTACTTTACTTTTGTTCTCCATATGCCATCTCATTAAAATTTAATCTAAGGTATTTAAAAGTTGACACATCATCCTAAAACAAAAAACCAATTTACTCCTAATTAAAAAAGTAAAAAAAAACTAACACCCAACTAACGGGATAGTTAACATCCAAAAGCTGTATTTTTCTTCTTCTTCTTCTTCTTCTTCACGTTCCTCTTTTTTTTTTTTTCTTCTTCTTCATGTTCTGTCCTCTTCTCCTTTTTTTCTCCTTCTTGAAAACTAGACTTTTGAACTCATTACCCAGATTATCGATGCTTGAGCAGGCAGTTAGGATCTTTAGAAGATTACGATGCCTTATACTTCTTAAAGCTTTGCGTTCATCAATGAAACTCTTGAAAGCTCCTTGTTGTTGAAGGTTTAATACCTTAACAGAAACTATTGTTCCATCTCTAGGGATTACTCCTTTGTAAAGAGTGTTGTGAATTAGAATGACTAACTCACTGCCCTTTTAAGATCTTGTTGTTGATGGACTTTGGACAAAGAACTCAATGATGGATGAGTCTTACACACACACACAGAAATTAACCAAGCACAAATGACACAAGTGTTTATAGAGGTTCAGCAAATTGCCTACATCCTCTTTGGTGATCACCTTGAGAAATTTCACTAATGAAGATAGGTTACAACTTTGGTTTACAAAGGAAACCCCCTTAGAACACTACCCTCACAATCTGTTTCTCTCACACCCTTGCTCAACACCTTGATACACTTAGAGAACTCTCTTGCTCTCACCTTGGTTTTTCTGAACAAAGCTCTCTACAGAAAAAACTCTAACTTGTTTCCAGCTTTTGCCACTACATTAGTTCAACATTCTTTCTCCCTTGTGTTATCTTACTTCATCCCATTACCTACACAAGCCAATGGACAAGAGATAGGATATCTGATTGTCCTCCACGTTCTTTCCTTTTAGTCACCACTTAGACTAAGGGTCAGATTAGGTAGGTAATACAATCCCACTCAGCCACCTCCATTAAACCAGAAAATGGAGAGGAGATTAATCAAAATAGGATAACCAATTAGCCATGAGTGCTCTCCCAACTATCCAGCAGGTAGTCAACCCTCTTTTACCTCAGAAGTGATCCATTAAGCACCTGCAAACTTGTGGAAAGCGATAGCCATTGAAAAGACAGTTCAAAATACGTAAGCAAAGCATCACAGCACGACTGGAGCGACCGGTCGTCAGGAATGGGCGACCGGTCGCCAGAATTTTTCCCTCCAGACTTTGAATCTGCTTCTAAGCGACCGGTCGCAAATGTCCAGCGACCGGTCGCTCGTGTGCCTGCGACCGGTCGCAAAGAACTAGCGACCGGTCGCTCTTCAGTTTTGCTTCCAGACTTCGAATCTGCTTCAAAACGACCGGTCGCAAATGTCCAGCGACCGGTCGCTTTTAGGCAGATTCAAAATCATCCTTTGAGCGCCAAAAAACTTTGTATCCTTTTAGGTGAGCCATTTTTTTCCAACAATCTCCACCATGGCGAGCCTAATACTCCTTGTGGACATCATTGCCTTCCAGGACATCTGTAATGTCTTGAGAATCGCCCTGATAACTCTCAAGAACTCCACCTCAATCTTTAGCATGTAACAAGATTGAGCAAGCTCAAACAATGCTTGAACTTTGCTGCTGTGACTGGCTTTGTTAGGCAATCTGAAGCGTTCTCATTTGTATGAACCTTCATTATTGTGATGTCTCCATCATTCACCCAATCCCTTATCCGGTGGTACCTCACATCAATGTGTTTGGACCTTCCATGGAACACTTGATTCTTCACTAAGCAAATAGCACTTTGACTGTCACTTAGAATCACCACCAAGTCTTGAGCTATCCCGAATTCCTTTGCCAATCTCATCAGCCATACCGCTTCTTTTGAAGCTTCCGTTAACGCCATATACTCCGCTTCCGTAGTAGACAAGGCACTAACCGATTGTAACACTGCTCTCCAACTAATCGGTCCTCCACCACAAGTGAAGACATATCCTGTGGTGGATCTCCTCTTGTCTAAATCTCCTGCATAATCAGAATCTACATACCCCGACACACATGCATTTCCTTGTTGTCTTTCAAACAATATCCCAAGCCTTTTGGTGCCCTTCAAGTACCTGAGAATCCATTTTGCTGCTGTCCAATGTTGCCTTCCAGGATTCGCCATATACCTTGACACCACACTAACGGCTTGGGCTAAGTCGGGGCGTGTGCATACCATTGCATACATGAGACACCCTACCAAGCTTGCATATGGAACTTTACTCATTTCTTCCTTCTCCACATTCGTAGAAGGACATTCTTTTGCACTTAACTTAAAATGCTCCGCCAAAGGAGTAGACACCGGTTTGCAATCCATCATATTAAACCTTTCAAGTACCTTGGAAATGTACTTGCTTTGTGACAGCCACAACTTGCCTTCCTTTCTGTCTCTCCTTATCTCCATTCCTAGGATCTTTTGTGCAGCACCAAGATCCTTCATGTCAAACTCCCTTCCAAGCAATGTCTTCAAATTCTGGATTTTTGACATGTCCTTACATGCAATTAGCATGTCATCAACATAAAGAAGCAAAAGGATGAAGTTACCATCCTTGAATGCATGAGAGTAAACACAACAATCAGATTCACATCTTCTATACCCAATCTTCATCATGTAAGAATCAAAGCATTTGTTCCACTGCCTTGGAGATTGCTTCAGCCCATACAAAGACTTCTTCAACCTGCAAACCAGATTTTCCTTCCCTGCTTCAATGAACCCTTGAGGTTGGCTCATGTAGATGTCTTCCTCCAATTCACCATGAAGGAAAGCAGTCTTCACATCCATTTGCTCCACCTCCATGTCCTCTTGTGCTACTATGGAGAGTAGTAGTCGTATAGAAGTATGTTTCACCACCGGAGAGAAGATTTCATCATAATCAACTCCCTCCTTTTGTAAGAATCCTTTTGCCACCAACCGAGCTTTGAATAAGGTGGCACCCTTCTCATGCATTTCTTCTTTCTTCCTAAACACCCATTTGCAGCCAATAACCTTGCGACCTTTGGGTTTAGGAACTAACTCCCAAACTGAGTTTTGGTGTAGAGATTCCATCTCTTGCATCATAGCTTCCATCCAACTTTCCCGTTCCTTGTTCTCAACAGCTTCTTGGAACGTGGTTGGTTCTTCTTCACTAGCATTTAGGGCATAGTGAACTGCATCCGTCTCCCATCCAAACCTTTGAGGTGGTTTGATGGTTCTCTTGGGCCTGGACCGAGCTATAGATGATGGCTCCACCTGTTCTTGAGCCTCTTCTTCTTCTTGAGTGTGTTGTTGAAGCTGCCCAGCTTCTTCCTCTTCAATGTCAGACTCCACCTCCTCCTGAACGTCTTCAGTTGGCTGTTTCCGTGAAGTCTTTCTTGACACCTTCTTGAGTGGAACTTCAATGATTGTTTCTTTCTCAACAACATCCTCCTTTGCCTCTGAATTCTTGACTTTGTTCATAGGTATGGTCTTCTCATCAAACACAACATTTCTGCTGAGTATCTTCTTGTGGTTCACTGGATCCCACAGCTTGTAGCCCTTCACACCACTCTCAAATCCAATGAAAATACATTCAAGAGACTTTGGCTTCAACTTGGATCTTTCATCAATAGGAATAAGTGCATATGCACTGCACCCAAACACCTTAAGATTCGAATAATCGATTGACCTTTTAGACCATACCTCCTCTGCACACTTGAACTCAAGATTTCTTGAAGGCGATCGGTTAACCAAATAGGCAGCGTGGTTAACCGTTTCTGCCCAAAAAGATTCGGGCAACCCTGCATGAATTCTCATACATCTCTCACGCTCCATGAGAGTTCGGTTCATCCTCTCCGCAGCTCCATTTTGTTGGGGTGTCTTCTTCACGGTAAAGTGCCTCTTAATGCCTTCACTTTTGCAAAACTCAAGGAACTTGCTGTCCTTATATTCACCACCATTGTCACTCTTTAGGATCTTGATCTTTCTTCCGGTTAGGTTCTCTACTTCCGCCTTCCACTCTTTGAATTTGGTGAAGACCTCAGATTTCTCCTTCATGAAGTAGACCCAAACCTTCCTGGAAAAATCATCCAAGAAAGTCACAAAATAGCGAGCTCCACCCTTCGATTTAACCGGTGATGGCCCCCATACATCCGTGTGAATATAATCTAGCACACCCGTGCTTTCTTCCTCTTTGTTTCGCTGCTTGAAAGCTATTTTTGATTGCTTACCCATGGTACAAAATCTGCAGAACTCAAGCTTGCAACTTTGAACACCTTTCAACAATTTTCTGTTGTGTAGTTCCTGCATGCCCCTCTCACTCATGTGCCCTAGCCTCAAATGCCAAAGCTGAGTTTCATCTTCCGAGTCCTTACTTGTAGATACAGCTGCTCCACCTATGATTGTTGTACCACACAACCTATATAGACAATTAGGTTGAATCTCTCCCTTCATAATCACAAGTGAACCTTTTGAGACTATGAGTTTCCCTCCATTTGCTTTGAATGAATAACCATTCTTATCAAGAGTTCCAAGGGAAATGAGATTCTTACGCAACTTTGGAATATGCCTTACCATTCCAAGAGTCCTAACAGCCCCATCATGCATCTTCACCTTGATTGTACCGGTTCCTTTGACTCTACACATTGAGCCATCCCCCATCATCACTTCACTGCTATCTTCTTTCTCATACGTGTCAAACCACTCCTTGTTTGAGCACATATGATATGAGCATCCGGAATCCAAAATCCAATCGGAAGAGGAACACCTTGAAGAATTAGCCAATGCATTTGTTTTAACATTGCTATTAACACACAAAAGCTCACCATCACTTTCCGTGACATCCTCCGCTGTGTTTGCTGCATTCTTCCCTTTGTTCTTCTTCTCCTTCCATATGGGGCAATTATTTTTCCAATGCTCCTTTGACCCACACTCGAAACAACCATCTTTCGCCTTGGATTTGGACCTTCCTCTATTGCCTTTCTTGCCTTCACGCCTCTTTGAACGACCTCTCTCTCCGGTCTTTGCAACTAGACCTTCACCTTGAGAGTTTTCTCCCGAACGTTGAGTCATCCTATGGTGTGTCATGATGTCTTGCACCACAGGCTCAAAATCAAGAGTAACCTTTCCGAACATAAGAGTGGTTCGGAAGTGTTTATAGGACGAAGGTAAGGATGTCAACAACATGAGAGCCTTATCCTCCGGACTATAATTCACATCCATTCTCTGCAAGTCAGCAACACATCTATTGAAACTACTTAGATGTTCCATTAGATTTCCTCCCTCCTCCATCTTAAGATTCAGGAGTTCTTCCTTGAGGAAGAGTTTGTTGGACAACGATTTCCCTGCAAACATCTCTTCGAGCTTCTCCCATGTTTGCTTCGTTGTATCCTTTATCACGTTGATGAGCACCTCATCGGAGAGATAGTTTTCGATAGCTCCTCTGGCTAACTCGTCAAGAACTCCCCACTCATCATCCGTCATGCTTGCTGGCTTCTTCTCCTTGCCAACCAACACAACATGGAGCTGTTGTTGTGTAAGAGCTGACCTCATCCTTCGTTGCCAAAGAGTGAAGTTCTCCTTCCCTGTGAAAGGTTTTAACTCCACCTTCATGCTTGCTACTTGTGGTTGCTTCATATGCTGTGAACTGCTACCACTCTCAGCTTCCATGTCACTTGCCATCTTCAACACACTAGCACTCCAAGAGAAGAACTAGCTCCAGCTGCCAAACACAGCTCTGATACCACTTGTTGTGAATTAGAATGACTAACTCACTGCCCTTTTAAGATCTTGTTGTTGATGGACTTTGGACAAAGAACTCAATGATGGATGAGTCTTACACACACACACAGAAATTAACCAAGCACAAATGACACAAGTGTTTATAGAGGTTCAGCAAATTGCCTACATCCTCTTTGGTGATCACCTTGAGAAATTTCACTAATGAAGATAGGTTACAACTTTGGTTTACAAAGGAAACCCCCTTAGAACACTACCCTCACAATCTGTTTCTCTCACACCCTTGCTCAATGTTGCGTAGATTTAGCTCCACCAAAATGGATTAAGCTGCATCCTCAACTTGTGATACTCGCAAGTGCACGAACCGTTGGTAGTATAGCATATGTAAGTGCGAGGTCGATTCCACAGGGATTGGTGATTGAATGATCCAATTTAGTTTCCCTACACAAAATAGAAACAAAAACAAAGAACATAAAACAAGGAAGAAAGAAATAAGTAACTCAAGCAAATAAGTTCCCAAGTTCAATTTAGATTAATGGATTGATTCTAGCTAAAGTATGATTAAGCCATGGTGTGTGGTCATAACCTTGTGTTCCTAATTCCCTAATTTGATCATTTGTTGTCTAACCTAAAATTAAGCATTAGGAACCCATTAAGCATAGAAGAACATTTTAAACAACCAAGTATGTATCTAATCCCTGTTGTCGAATGTCCATACATACTCTTCCTATTCATAGTTCAATTCGAATTAAAGCATGGTGTATACTCTTAATTCAAACCAAGATAGCTAACATGCAAGCCTAAATGGTGATCAATCATTCAAACTAGCATATTAACTTATAAGCATAATGAATAAGAACAAAAACCATAATTGAAACTTGGAAACTAATTCAACTTGAAAACTTAAGAAAAGAATTTACATAACAAAGAAAAATAAATTACAACTAAGAAAACATTAAGGAAACTAAGAGAACTTTGAGGAAGAAAGGAAGTGTTTGAGAACTTTGAGGAGGGAGAAGAAAGTGTTTGGGAACTTTAGAGAATTTTGGAAGAACATGTGTTTGAGAGCTTTGAGGATTTTGGAAGGGAATATGTTTAAGACATGGGGAATTTGGAAGAGAGTGTTTGAGAACTTGGAGGATTTGGAGAAGAAAGTAGAGAGGTGTTTTGAGAGCTTTGTGGATTTTGGAAGAGAGTGTTTAGGAACTTTGAGAATTTGGAAGAGAGTGGTTGAGAACTTGGAGGATGTTTGTGAACTTGGAGAATTTGAGAACTTAGGGAAGGAAGAGAAATGTGTTTGTGAAGTGTTTGAGACATGGAGACTTTTGGAAGAGAAGGGAAGTAGAGAGATGTTTGAGAACTTTGAGGATTTTGGAAGAACATGTGTTTGAAAGCTTTAGAGAATTAGAAGAAGAGAAAGGAAAAGTGTTTGATATTTAGTACAAAGAAAATTTAATAGAATGATCTTATTACAACAATTGAGAACTACAAAGGGAAACTAAGAGAATTTGAGGGAGAGAAGGGAAGGGAGCTCTAGAGAAGTGTTTGAGAGCTCCCCCCCCTTGGGGTGTTATTACAAGCTTAGAGAACTTCCCTATTTATAGGCCTAGGGGAAGTGAAAATCAGAATTCAATAAGACTAATGCATACAACACTTGAATTATAAAATCTGAAATGGTTGATGCACTTGTATTAGAAAATCTGAAATGGGTGATGCACTTGTATTAGAAAATCTTGAATTGGTTGATGCACTTCACCACTAAATCCCACCAGCAGCCCTAGCTCATCTTCATGTCACCATGACCAAGCTTCCAACCAGAAATGATAGCTCATACCTAGCTCACCATGACCAAGCATCCAACCAGCACATGCTGAGGTCAGCATGACCAGCAACTTCAAGGGCTTACAACTTGGGCTTCTCTTAATCCAATTAGGACTTTAAGCACTCTAAATTGAAGTTCAGAATGTCTTCTTTCCAGCCATATGTTATTTGGGCCAATCCAAGGTCGGAGGAAGAAGTTAAGGCCGAAACAAATTGCTAACTCATTTTCCGCGCTGATAAGATCCATCCTGAGCATGGTTCTGTGTTTGCTAGGTAACGGACTCCAGATTTATCCAATGGGGCTGAATTTTGGATATGTTATAGTACACACCAATTGGAGCAACTTTCATGAAGAATGTGGCCTCATCCGAGCTATGTAGGTTGCTGAAACAAAGCTTGCAATATGACCTACGGAACTGGACTGGCAGGGGGCTGTAGCCATAATGAATTTGTCTTTAAGCTCTTCATCAATTCATCCAAATTAGGCCTTAACATGCTTGAATTGCATGAATTATGTTCTCCAAAGCCATCATTGTTACTGTTGCATTCCTAAAAGGACACAAATTAATGTGCAAACAACCAATTAAAAATACCCGCAAGTGCACGAATCTAATGAAGTATAGATTATGTAAGTACGGGGTCGATCCCACGAAGAACTTGTCGGTTTCCTATAAGTTCTAATTTGAGTACGTAAAGAACACTAATTTTACACAACACACAAACACAATACAAATTGGAAACTAAAAATGAAGTAAGGAAGATAAAAGAAATGAAACAACACAAGAAAATAAAGAAAAACACAAACAGCACTTTCTATCACCCGTTTATCACCATTTGGACAGATTCGTTTCTCTGTTTTTCAGTTTCGACCTCTGTCCAGTTTTTGACCTATAACTTTCCAACCGTTTATCCAAAATTCACGTTCTTTATACGGTTGGAATCAGCACAGAAAATGCAAGAAAACAACGCGGACCAAAAGTCCAAAACAATTACGAAACAAACAAAATTCAGTGACAAAGACACAAAACGTGTCAAACACGCAACTCACACACACATTGGGGGGGTTTTTTGATTTGGTTCAAGTGACCTATTTCTATTGCATGAAAGTAAATGGACTTTGAATTTAAATGTGAATGGCAGAGATGAATTATCAAAATGTGAAATTAAAATGTAACAAACACTAGGGTTTCGGAATCCACCCTAAACAATTCTACCCGTGTTCATGGATACTCAAGTGATGAACTCTAAATGTATTGATGAAGATGTTCGCAATCAAGACCATGGGTCGTGGCTCAAGACGCATTGATTCTCTCTAATATACGTAAAGTGCATGGTTCGTGCTACAATACTTGTGCCCTCCTCATAACCGAACCTAGGTATGGTTCGTACTTCGATTCGATTGCAAGGAAAACCCATTAAGTTCAAAGAGAATATGAACATCACAAGAACCCTAATAGCATGGTGTTTACATTAGGTATTCAAGAAACCAATTCACATGGATGGTTCTTACTCCATCCATCTATTGCTTAGGAAAACATGAAGATACACATAATCCCAACAACCTCAAGAAGCATGCTTTCAAAGGTAATCAATCAAGGAAAACACACATCAAGGATAGATTAATTTGGTGAATTGGAATTCATCAATTGTTGTCAAGAAACCAATTCACATGATGCTCACTTAAACAAGTTCAATCATTTGTTGCTAATTAGAAATTGTGTTCTTGGTTATCTTACACAACTTCTCAACTTTAGCTACATGCATACAACCTAAGGTGATTAAGCAAAGGAAGCAAACACATATCATAAAATTCAATTAGTGAATGGGGTTCATCAACAACATCTAGAAATTCATACACTCAAGCATCAAAACAATAAGGTAATCATGTTTAGGGCTTCAACCTAAGCCCTAGCTATGGAGTTTAGTTCCTCATAATCATTTCAAACACAAATTCAAAATGAAATTAGAAAGAGTTTACAGATTTTCAGAAAATGATGAAAGCTTCAAGATCATCAATGGTGGAAGTCTTCTTCTCCACTTTTCTTGACTGCACCTTGTCTTTCTCCTAGCTCCAAGCTCCAAAATCTGCTCTCAATTGTGTAGAATGGTGGAATACCCTCTCTCCCGTTGCAAAAACTCCCCCAAATCTGATTGCAATCCCTTTTGACTCTCTCTCTCCTCCTTTCCAGCTTTTCTTTTAGTATAAAACTTATTCTTTCTCTAAAGCTATTGCCCATTGTCCCCTTGCAAATGATGAAACCTTGTTTTAAGGTATAATCCAAGGCTCCAATTGACTCAGGAAATGCCACTCAAATGCAATCCATTGTTACCAAAAGGTGTGGTAACAAGTAGAAATAAAATGCTATTAAGTGGGGGTGAAAACTGGGCCAAAACAAACATCCAGAGCCAGCGTCAATTGTCCGATCAGCTGGATAGGCTACACTTGCCCAATGGAGCTCAAATTTGGATATGTTGTAGTTAACATCCATTGGAACAAGTCTTATGAAGATCATCACCTCATCCAAGGACCGGAACATGCTGATCCAAGGCCACGAAGTTGACCTACGAAAATGAACAAAAACAGAATTTATATCAAATAATGCACTTTTAGCTCATTTTCATACAAACCAAGGTAAAACCTATTAAAACACAAAAAAGAAGTAAAAAGCTATAAAATGTCAAGAACTAACTCAAAATAGTGGGTGAATAACATGAAAAATCATGTGTAAAAATGAACCGAACAAACTTCCCAAACTTATCTTTTGCTAGTCCTCGAGCAAAACAGAAATTAAAACAAGACTCGAAACAAAACTTTCCGAACACTTTCTAAGGAGAGAGCAACTCATGCAAACGACTCAAAAGTTTTCACAAGAAAAACTCAGTTTACACATTATTCACAAGGCGGCAAAATTCATAACACAACATGCTCAAGTGTAGTAGTGTGATGGCCAAATGGAACTCATTCTCCAATTTCAGTTTTCACACAACTTCAAAAATCATACCAAGCACAAATGTAACTTCAAATCTCACCAAAGTTGTCCTCTCACAAATGAATCACTCGGAAGAGGGTTACAATGCATCACTCAATAATAAATATGAGAATAGAGTTAAACCATACGGGACTTAACTCAAAATTAGCAAGATGAAAAACATGCATGAATATGATCTCAAGAAGGATGCTAAACACTTAAAAGCTGAAAAATGTGTGCAAATCAACCACATGACATTTAGGATCAATTTAGGTCTTTATTATAGGTTGTAATGGGGCTAAGGGTGTAAGGTGAGTAAGAAATGAAGGATATGGATACAACAAAGTCCAAGGAACTCACAATGTAAGAGCATATAATCGTTGACTAAAAGACTTTGAAACATCACGCTTGAGATTTTCACTCAGTTTTTGGTGATCAAATAGACCACAAAGCCTTATACCTCCACTAATTATGATTCACACTCCTTCCTTCCATTTGAACAACCAAGAAACATGGAATTGAAATTGAAACCATTGCCACTTAACCACGACTTTTCTCTTTTCTTTCACCCTTTGAGTGAAGTACTTTTTTTTTTTTTTTTTTTTTTTTTAAAGAATGTAATAACCCTTCCCAAACTTAGCATGAAAAACACATCTAAATTAAAGCTCACGAGTTCCTTAGAAAGGTGAATTCTTGTTTTTCAGGCTAAGGCTAGAAGTAATAATTGGTTACTTGAAAGAAAAGGCATACATATAGGCTCAAGGTGGTTAACAATGGAAAATCATGCTTAAGCATGCATAGGGTTAGCTTGAAAGGCACAAACGGTCCAAAGAGGGCCTTAATATCATTTCTCAAATGTCATGTAATCAAATTGCACAAGAATGAGTAACTTTTAAGTGCTCAACCAAATCAATGAATAATGAGATCAGACAACAACTCAGATGACAAGAAAAGTAAGAATATGTGTATAACACTCATGAATTGAAGCACAAGGCTCAAAGCTCACATTATATGGTTATACAAGTCTAATTCATGCTTGATACAATTCTTTGGATCATGCAAGTCCCTCAACTGGAGAATTATGAAACAAATGGCAAGTGCATAGAGGGTTTCAAACATATCATGCTAGAACGATGCCATTTAGTGAATAACAAATTTTTTTTTTTTTTTTTTTTTTTTTTTAACATCTTCAATCAAGTCATGTAAACATTCATCACAATCTCATCATATATGTCCGGAAAGTGACTTGAAAACAAAAAAGACTCAAAACTGAAAAGAAAACAGAACAAATTAAAGCAAGAATTTAAGCGAAACGAAAAAGACTTGCTATCCCTTCCCAAACTTAGAAATAAACATTGTCCTCAATGTTAAAGAATTCAGGCATTAACAACGTTATAACAAGAAATAAAGGGAAAGAGCAAGTAAATACAAAAACAAAAAAGAAAAACAACTACAACACGGTTGCAAAACAAAACAAAACAAAACAACACCAAACAAAACCAAACAGTAAGCCCTAACAACAATCTTACACATGCAGAAATCCAGCCCAATGAAATGCACAAACCAAATGAAAGCCCAACCCAAACGAAAGCCCAAAAGCGAAGAAAGTAAATAAAAAAATAAAAAAAATAAAAAACAGAGAAACCAAGTCAGAAGCACAAAGAGCGAGGACTCAGTAAAATAGAAAAAAGTGGGCCCTGAAGTCTCGGCACCTGTGAGTCACGGGAAACAAAGTGAGAGACGTGTCGACAAGCAGCGGTCTCTCTCTCGGTCCCAAGCCAGAATTATTGGCTTCATAGGAAGGTGTGACGACTTTTGTTTCTCAAAAGTGCTGAAAGGCAGAACTGTAATTAAAGGGGTTGGGGACCAGGTGAGGTGACCTAAGGGGATAGGCCGTAAGGGCCGCGCAAAACGCAGAAGCGCCGTGTCTAGGGTTACGTAGAAACTAACTCTATAAAAGAAGAAGAGAAAGAGTTGGGGAAAAACACACAAACGCAGAAACACACAACAGAGAAAAGAAAGAACAAAAGAAAAGAAAGTTCAAATGGCTTCTTCCTACCCATTCTCGCTGGATCTCAACCTAGCTCCACCGACTCAGACTCGGGGCCAAGCAGTGGCACCAGTGTGGATGCCCTACTTTGCCTCTGCACGGGGGCACGTGACAGTGAATGACTCGATACTGCTGGACAACGATGTTGCCCTTGGAGTTGCTAGAAATCTAGTAACTCCCAAGGATATACGGGTGCTGGGATCAAGGGATGACAACCGGGTCGTGAGCGATGCTCTGGCACTAAGCGTGCAAAGCACCGCAACAGTCGCAAGTGTGGGTCATCGCCTACTTGCGAAGTCCCATGAAGTGGAGGTGCTAAGAGGTCAGTTGGCGGCGGAGCGAAGTATGGTGGAAGAGTGCCAGAGTATTATTAAAAGTTTAAAAAGGGAAAGGGCAAGGATAGTGGAGGTGAATCGACACCAGCTAGAGGCGTTGCGGGAAGAGAACCAAAATCTCTCAAAGATGGTAAGTGTTTACGCCCATGACATGAGAAAGCAGCTGGAGGACCTGGACCAACCGGGTAAACGCAAGAAAACCGATCGCGAGAGTAGGTATGCTCAAGCTAAGAGTGCGATCTTTGGGAGCTCGAGTGATGAGCCCCAAGAGGCTGTGCGTGAAGCCCCGGAAGAGGATAGCCATAGGGCTAAACTCAAAGGTCCAATGGCCGAGACACCGAGCACTGTGAAAGAATAATTTCTAATGTATTAGTGGTGTGCCTGGTTGTCTTTGCCCTTTCCGTGTATTTGTTTGTTGTTGTTGTTTTTTTTTTTTTTTTTTTTCAGAAATAAAAGAAAATGAAGTTGCAAAAGAAAAAGAAGCACACTTCCCAAACAAAACAAAGACGACAGCCGAAAGGGAAAACACACTTCCCTAACTAAAATAAGACAAAGGTGATAGCCGAAAGGGAAAGGCAAAAACACAAAACACTAGAAAAACACGGAAAAAAGAAAAGTAAAGTGAAAGTTAATGTGCTCCCCCTTGAAGCGATTAGGTCGAGCATGCCCGGGAAATCCGAAATGGTGTTGGCTCTCTCTCATCAGCATATGTCTATTTAAACCACACCTCTGCAAGCGGATGATACCCAGCATTTCTTCCTGCAAACTCAAGGAAAAACATCAAAAAATTTAGAAGCAAAACAAATGGCATCCTCATGCACTCACCTTGATGATCTCAACCTTGAGCTCTCACTTGCACCACCAAATGCCCAGACAAGGGCTCCTCCAACTCCTGTCTTCCCAAACTCCACATATCATCACGGTTCGGCCTCAAACTTCTCTGAGGTGGTGCCGCGAAGGGCAGTAATGCCGGAGGGCATGACTGTCAGCAGACTGACAGTTGCAGATCACCTGCATGTGGCGCAGAGGTCTGACCAGATGGCAGTGGACGAGTCCCACAATCTAACCGTGCTCAACGCGGTCTCGGCCACAAATTTGGGCATGCGCCTACTGGCGAGAACACGAGAGTGCGGGGCACTGAGTGAGGAGGTGGCGGCCCTGAAAGCTCTGGTGGCGGACCTGCAGAAGCGGCTCTACAGTGCCAGCCAGCATGTAGAGATGCTGCAAAAGAGGAATGAAGATCATGTAGAGCTTTTGCAGGTTCTACAAGCAAGAACAGACAGAGGCAATTAGCAGAAGCCTCAGGTGGTGCAAAATGCAACAATGAACATGTGATTGAGAAATTTATTTATTTATTTATTTATTTATTTTCAAGTTTGTGTTTGGAATCACATGTATGGAATGAAATAAACATTTGAGCCAAAGTTCAGTGTGTGCAATCATGAAGCAATTTACTTCCCAAACTTAACAACAAAATAGAAACACAAACAAGTAAAGGAAAGTAAAAGTAAGAAAAACAAAGAGAAACAACAAGAAAATCGAAATTACCTTGGTTGGAGATTGAAATCCTAACTCAAAAGGAAAATAAATAAATAAAGTAAAATAAAAGTAAGTTTGAGTCTAGAGAAACTCCACTTTGAAGCGATTAGGACGACAACAAACTTCTTCTATTCACCTTGGGTTGCCTCCCAAGAAGCGCTAAGTTTAAAGTCTTTTGCCGGACTTCCAACATACTTGGGTCACTTGGGGGGTTTTGGCTCAATCGCCTCCTTGTGCCGAACATGAAGTTTCTTCAAATCCCTTTGCCATCTAATCAACCCATTTCGTATTCTTTTCTTTTTATGCACATGAGTAGGTTTCAAAAGCAATTTTAAGCGCTCTTCAATACGTGGATTAGATGGAGGAGGCACAAATTTAGGGTCGGGTGGCCTTCTCATTTGAGTAGAAGGAGTGACATTGAACATATGATTGGTGCTTGGAACATGGATGTTCAGCTTGTCTTCCTTTAGTACTTCAAAAACAGAATATGGCATTAGATTAATTGAAGCACCGAAATCAATTAAAGGTTCCTCAAATAATTTATCACCAACTATACAAGGAATTGTGAAACTTCCTGGATCTTGCAAATTGGGAGGAAGCTTCCTTTGCAAAACAGCAGAAACCTCTTCCGTTAATGCAACAGTTTCGCATTCCTTGAGCTTGTTTGCATCCAAGGAAGGAATATTGACTTGCACTTGCTTGAAAGTTTCCAATATGTCCTTGGCATGTTGATTTTTCCTAGAACTCATCAACCTGTGAGGAAAAGGAGCATGTAAGATATCTTCATCAGTAGGTTCACGACTTACCTTCTCCTTTCTTGCCCTTCTTGCAAGTTCATGCTTTGGGATCCACTCAGGTGAAGATGCTGCTTGTTTATCTTCCCCCTTGTTGATTTCATCATTTTCCTTAGGCCCAATCACTTGCTCAACCTGCATTTCATCAACATTGTGAATCAAATTTTTAGAACCATCAATTTCACCAATTACCTTACCAGTTCTCAAGGTAACTGCTTGAACATGCTCACGCCCATTTTGTATCACTGTTTGGCTAGACATTATCCTAGCTTCCCTTTGACTCAAAGATGTGACAATTTGCCCCACTTGATTTTCTAGATTGGCAATGGCCTTAACCATTTTCTGCATGTGGGTATCATTCCTCTGCATATGGGTGTCATTCCTCTGCATGATGAAACTATCTGTGTGTCTAACCATTGAAGCAACAATTTCTTCCAAAGTTGGTCCTTGAGGTGGTTGGTGAGATTGACTAAGTGGTGGTGGATTATAATATTGGGGTTGACCATAAGGTGGACAAGTATTATGTTGGCCTTGATATGGTTGATATGACCCTTGTTGAAAATTTGGATTGTCGGTCCACCAGAAGTTTGAATTATTTCTCCACTCCGAATTGTATGTTTGTCGGAAATATTCATTCATAGGCAATTCATTATGAAATGAGCCAAAAACATTTGCTTCTTCCATCACAAATTTATTGGAGTATTCTTACATAGTAAGTTCCACAATTTCAGTTGCGGCTGCCATTGGAGATGGTGGAGGTGACTCCTCGGATGTTCCTGTAAGAAAAAGAAACAAAAATAAATCAAGATAAAATGAAACAACAATCAATAAACAAAAATAAAACTAAGTACTCTAAACATACTCAAACAAAACAAATAAGCAACCGTGCCAGTTCCCCGGCAACGGCGCCAAAAATTGTTGCATTCCTAAAAGGACACAAATTAATGTGCAAACAACCAATTAAAAATACCCGCAAGTGCACGAATCTAATGAAGTATAGATTATGTAAGTACGGGGTCGATCCCACGAAGAACTTGTCGGTTTCCTATAAGTTCTAATTTGAGTACGTAAAGAACACTAATTTTACACAACACACAAACACAATACAAATTGGAAACTAAAAATGAAGTAAGGAAGATAAAAGAAATGAAACAACACAAGAAAATAAAGAAAAACACAAACAGCACTTTCTATCACCCGTTTATCACCATTTGGACAGATTCGTTTCTCTGTTTTTCAGTTTCGACCTCTGTCCAGTTTTTGACCTATAACTTTCCAACCGTTTATCCAAAATTCACGTTCTTTATACGGTTGGAATCAGCACAGAAAATGCAAGAACACAACGCGGACCAAAAGTCCAAAACAATTACGAAACAAACAAAATTCAGTGACAAAGACACAAAACGTGTCAAACACGCAACTCACACACACATTGGGGGGGTTTTTTGATTTGGTTCAAGTGACCTATTTCTATTGCATGAAAGTAAATGGACTTTGAATTTAAATGTGAATGGCAGAGATGAATTATCAAAATGTGAAATTAAAATGTAACAAACACTAGGGTTTCGGAATCCACCCTAAACAATTCTACCCGTGTTCATGGATACTCAAGTGATGAACTCTAAATGTATTGATGAAGATGTTCGCAATCAAGACCATGGGTCGTGGCTCAAGACGCATTGATTCTCTCTAATATACGTAAAGTGCATGGTTCGTGCTACAATACTTGTGCCCTCCTCATAACCGAACCTAGGTATGGTTCGTACTTCGATTCGATTGCAAGGAAAACCCATTAAGTTCAAAGAGAATATGAACATCACAAGAACCCTAATAGCATGGTGTTTACATTAGGTATTCAAGAAACCAATTCACATGGATGGTTCTTACTCCATCCATCTATTGCTTAGGAAAACATGAAGATACACATAATCCCAACAACCTCAAGAAGCATGCTTTCAAAGGTAATCAATCAAGGAAAACACACATCAAGGATAGATTAATTTGGTGAATTGGAATTCATCAATTGTTGTCAAGAAACCAATTCACATGATGCTCACTTAAACAAGTTCAATCATTTGTTGCTAATTAGAAATTGTGTTCTTGGTTATCTTACACAACTTCTCAACTTTAGCTACATGCATACAACCTAAGGTGATTAAGCAAAGGAAGCAAACACATATCATAAAATTCAATTAGTGAATGGGGTTCATCAACAACATCTAGAAATTCATACACTCAAGCATCAAAACAATAAGGTAATCATGTTTAGGGCTTCAACCTAAGCCCTAGCTATGGAGTTTAGTTCCTCATAATCATTTCAAACACAAATTCAAAATGAAATTAGAAAGAGTTTACAGATTTTCAGAAAATGATGAAAGCTTCAAGATCATCAATGGTGGAAGTCTTCTTCTCCACTTTTCTTGACTGCACCTTGTCTTTCTCCTAGCTCCAAGCTCCAAAATCTGCTCTCAATTGTGTAGAATGGTGGAATACCCTCTCTCCCGTTGCAAAAACTCCCCCAAATCTGATTGCAATCCCTTTTGACTTCTCTCTCTCCTCCTTTCCAGCTTTTCTTTTAGTATAAAACTTATTCTTTCTCTAAAGCTATTGCCCATTGTCCCCTTGCAAATGATGAAACCTTGTTTTAAGGTATAATCCAAGGCTCCAATTGACTCAGGAAATGCCACTCAAATGCAATCCATTGTTACCAAAAGGTGTGGTAACAAGTAGAAATAAAATGCTATTAAGTGGGGGTGAAAACTGGGCCAAAACAAACATCCAGAGCCAGCGTCAATTGTCCGATCAGCTGGATAGGCTACACTTGCCCAATGGAGCTCAAATTTGGATATGTTGTAGTTAACATCCATTGGAACAAGTCTTATGAAGATCATCACCTCATCCAAGGACCGGAACATGCTGATCCAAGGCCACGAAGTTGACCTACGAAAATGAACAAAAACAGAATTTATATCAAATAATGCACTTTTAGCTCATTTTCATACAAACCAAGGTAAAACCTATTAAAACACAAAAAAGAAGTAAAAAGCTATAAAATGTCAAGAACTAACTCAAAATAGTGGGTGAATAACATGAAAAATCATGTGTAAAAATGAACCGCTCAAAATAGTGGGTGAATAACATGAAAAATCATGTGTAAAAATGAACCGAACAGTTACCTAAAGCTCAATTAACTGAAAGATAAACACAAAAAGGATTAAAAGCACAAGTTTAACTCAAAAACATAACCAAATCATAAGCTAGAAGGGTAAGAAATAATATACAATTATGAACCGATCACTCAACACCTTGATACACTTAGAGAACTCTCTTGCTCTCACCTTGGTTTTTCTGAACAAAGCTCTCTACAGAAAAAACTCTAACTTGTTTCCAGCTTTTGCCACTACATTAGTTCAACATTCTTTCTCCCTTGTGTTATCTTACTTCATCCCATTACCTACACAAGCCAATGGACAAGAGATAGGATATCTGATTGTCCTCCACGTTCTTTCCTTTTAGTCACCACTTAGACTAAGGGTCAGATTAGGTAGGTAATACAATCCCACTCAGCCACCTCCATTAACGTTCATTTAACTCAGAAGTGACCCACTAAGCCTCTGAAATCTTGTGGAAAGCGATAGCCATTGAAAACACTGTTGAAAACGCGTAAGAAATCGTCACAGCACGACTGGGACGACCGGTCGCCAGGAACTGGCGACCGGTCGCTTTTGGTTTTTCCTCCAGACCTTGAATCTGCTTCTAAACGACCGGTCGCAAATGCTAAGCGACCGGTCGCTAGCTTCCTGCGACCGGTCGCAAAGAACTGGCGACCGGTCGCTCGTTGATGTTGCTCCAGACTTCGAATCTGCTTCAAAACGACCGGTCGCAAATGCCTAGCGACCGGTCGCTTTTAGGCAGATTCAAAATCTTCCTTTCAGCGCCAAAACCAACCTTGTATCCTTAGGTGAGCCATTTTCCCAACAATCTCCACCATGGCGAGCCTAATACTCCTTGTGGACATCATTGCCTTCTAGGACATCTGTAATATCTTGAGAATCGTCCTAATAACTCTCAAGAACTCCACCTCAATCTTTAGCATGTAACAAGATTGAGCAAGCTCAAACAATGCTTGAACTTAGCTGTTGTGACTGGCTTTGTTAGGCAATCTGAAGCGTTCTCATTTGTATGAACCTTCATTATTGTGATGTCTCCATCATTCACCCAATCCCTTATCCGGTGGTATCTCACATCAATGTGTTTGGACCTCCCATGGAACACTTGATTCTTCACTAAGCAAATAGCACTTTGACTGTCACTTAGAATCACCACCAAGTCTTGAGCTATCCCGAATTCCTTTGCCAATCTCTTCAGCCATACCGCTTCTTTTGAAGCTTCCGTTAAAGCCATATACTCCGCTTCCGTAGTAGACAAGGCACTAACCGATTGTAACACTGCTCTCCAACTAATCGGTCCTCCACCACAAGTGAAGACATATCCTGTGGTGGATCTCCTCTTGTCTAGATCTCCTGCATAATCAGAATCTACATACCCCGACACACATGCCTTTCCTTGTTGTCTTTCAAACAATATCCCAAGCCTTTTGGTGCCCTTCAAGTACCTGAGAATCCATTTTGCTGCTGTCCAATGTTGCCTTCCAGGATTCGCCATATACCTTGACACCACACTAACGGCTTGGGCTAAGTCGGGGCGTGTGCACACCATTGCATACATGAGACACCCTACCAAGCTTGCATATGGAACTTTACTCATTTCCTCCTTCTCCACATTCGTAGAAGGACATTCTTTTGCACTTAACTTAAAATGCTCCGCCAAAGGAGTAGACACCGGTTTGCAAACCATCATATTAAACCTTTCAAGTACCTTGGAAATATACTTGCTTTGTGACAGCCACAACTTGCCTTCCTTTCTGTCTCTCCTTATCTCCATTCCTAGGATCTTTTGTGCAGCACCAAGATCCTTCATGTCAAACTCCCTTCCAAGTAATGTCTTCAAATTCTGGATTTTTGACATGTCCTTACATGCAATTAGCATGTCATCAACATAAAGAAGCAAAAGGATGAAGTTACCATCCTTGAATGCATGAGAGTACACACAACAATCAGATTCACATCTTCTATACCCAATCTTCATCATGTAAGAATCGAAGCACTTGTTCCACTGCCTTGGAGATTGCTTCAGTCCATACAAAGACTTCTTCAACCTGCAAACCAGATTTTCCTTCCCTGCTTCAATGAACCCTTGAGGTTGGCTCATGTAGATGTCTTCCTCCAATTCACCATGAAGGAAAGCAGTCTTCACATCCATTTGCTCCACCTCCATGTCCTCTTGTGCTACTATGGAGAGTAGTAGTCGTATAGAAGTATGTTTCACCACCGGAGAGAAGATTTCATCATAATCAACTCCCTCCTTTTGCAAGAATCCTTTTGCCACCAACCGAGCTTTGAATAAGGTGGCACCCTTCTCATGCATTTCTTCTTTCTTCCTAAACACCCATTTGCAGCCAATAACCTTGCGACCTTTGGGTTTAGGAACTAACTCCCAAACTGAGTTTTGGTGTAGAGATTCCATCTCTTGCATCATAGCTTCCATCCAACTTTCCCGTTCCTTGTTCTCAACAGCTTCTTGGAACGTGGTTGGTTCTTCTTCACTAGCATTTAGGGCATAGTGAACTGCATCCATCTCCCATCCAAACCTTTGAGGTGGTTTGATGGTTCTCTTGGGCCTGGACCGAGCTATAGATGATGGCTCCACCTGTTCTTGAGCCTCTTCTTCTTCTTGAGTGTGTTGTTGATGCTGCCCAGCTTCTTCCTCTTCAATGTCGGACTCCACCTCCTCCTGAACGTCTTCAGTTGGCTGTTTCTGAGTAGTCTTTCTTGACACCTTCTTGAGTGGAACTTCAAAGGTTGTTTCTTTCTCAACAACATCCTCCTTTGCCTCTGAATTCTTGACTTTGTTCATAGGTATGGTCTTCTCATCAAACACAACATTTCTGCCGAGTATCTTCTTGTGGTTCACTGGATCCCACAGCTTGTAGCCCTTCACACCACTCTCAAATCCAATGAAAATACATTCAAGAGACTTTGGCTTCAACTTGGATCTTTCATCACTAGGAATAAGTGCATATGCACTGCACCCAAACACCTTAAGATTCGAATAATCGATTGACCTTTTAGACCATACCTCCTCTGCACACTTGAACTCAAGATTTCTTGAAGGCGATCGGTTAACCAAATAGGCAGCGTGGTTAACCGTTTCTGCCCAAAAAGATTCGGGCAACCCTGCATGAATTCTCATACATCTCTCACGCTCCATGAGAGTTCGGTTCATCCTCTCCGCAGCTCCATTTTGTTGGGGTGTCTTCTTCACGGTAAAGTGCCTCTTAATGTCTTCACTTTTGCAAAACTCAAGGAACTTGCTGTCCTTATATTCACCACCATTGTCACTCTTTAGGATCTTGATCTTTCTTCCGGTTAGGTTCTCTACTTCCGCCTTCCACTCTTTGAATTTGGTGAAGACCTCAGATTTCTCCTTCATGAAGTAGACCCAAACATTCCTGGAAAAATCATCCAAGAAAGTCACAAAATAGCGAGCTCCACCCTTCGATTTAACCGGTGATGGCCCCCATACATCCGTGTGAATATAATCTAGCACACCCGTGCTTTCTTCCTCTTTGTTTCGCTGCTTGAAAGCTATTTTTGATTGCTTTCCCATGGTACAAAATCTGCAGAACTCAAGCTTGCAACTTTGAACACCTTTCAACAATTTTCTGTTGTGTAGTTCCTGCATGCCCCTCTCACTCATGTGCCCTAGCCTCAAATGCCAAAGCTGAGTTTCATCTTCCGAGTCCTTGCTTGTAGATACAGCTGCTCCACCTATGATTGTTGTACCACACAACCTATATAGACAATTAGGTTGAATCTCACCCTTCATAATCACAAGTGAACCTTTTGAGACTATGAGTTTCCCTCCATTTGCTTTGAATGAATAACCATTCTTATCAAGAGTTCCAAGGGAAATGAGATTCTTACGCAACTTTGGAATGTGCCTTACCATTCCAAGCGTCCTAACAGCCCCATCATGCATCTTTACCTTGATTGTACCGGTTCCTTTGACTCTACACATTGAGCCATCCCCCATCATCACTTCACTGCTATCTTCTTTCTCATACGTGTCAAACCACTCCTTGTTTGAGCACATATGATATGAGCATCCGGAATCCAAAATCCAATCGGAAGAGGAACACCTTGAAGAATTAGCCAATGCATTTGTTTTAACATTGCTATTAACACACAAAAGCTCACCATCACTTTCCGTGACATCCTCCGCTGTGTTTGCTGCATTCTTCCCTTTGTTCTTCTTCTCCTTCCATATGGGGCAATTCTTTTTCCAATGCTCCTTTGACCCACACTCGAAACAACCATCTTTCGCCTTGGATTTGGACCTTCCTCTATTGCCTTTCTTGCCTTCACGCCTCTTTGAACGACCTCTCTCTCCGGTCTTTGCAACTAGACCTTCACCTTGAGAGTTTTCTCCCGAACGTTGAGTCATCCTATGGTGTGTCATGATGTCTTGCACCACAGGCTCAAAATCAAGAGTAACCTTTCCGAACATAAGAGTGGTTCGGAAGTGTTTATAGGACGAAGGTAAGGATGTCAACAACATGAGAGCCTTATCCTCCGAACTATAATTCACATCCATTCTCTGCAAGTCAGCAACACATCTATTGAAACTACTTAGATGTTCCATTAGATTTCCTCCCTCCTCCATCTTAAGATTCAGGAGTTCTTCCTTGAGGAAGAGTTTGTTGGACAACGATTTCCCTGCAAACATCTCTTCGAGCTTCTCCCATGTTTGCTTCGCTGTATCCTTTATCACGTTGATGAGTGTTAAGCTCATAATTTCATACATATACATGCCCTAATTACTTACTTCTTTTGCTTAGTTTCTTAGATTTCTAAGTTATTTGCCTCCCTTTGTGTGTTTTGTAGGCAAATAGGGCAAGAGAGCATAATTCATGCAATTCAAGCATGTTAAGGCCTAATTTGGATGAATGGATGAAGAGCTTAAAAGACAAACTCAATTTTGGCTACAGCCCCCTGCCAGTCCAGTTTCGTAGGTCATATTGCAAGCTTTGTTTCAGCAACCTACACAGCTCGGATTAGGCAGCATTCTTCATGAAAGTTGTTCCAATGGGTGTGTACTATAACATATCCAAAATTCAGCCCCATTAGATAAATATGGAGTCTGTTACCTAGCAAACACAGTGCCATGCTCAGGATGGATTTTATCAGCGCGCAAAATGAGTTAGCAATTTGTTTTGGCCTTAACTTCCTCCTCCGACCTTGGATTGGCCCAAATGATATATGGCTGGAAAGAAGAAATTCTGAACTTCAAGTTTGAGTGCTTAAAGTCTTAATTTGCTTAAGGGAAGCCCAATTCGTAAGCCCTTGAAGTTGCTGGTCATGCTGACCTCAGGATGAGCTATTATTTATGGTTGGAAGCTTGGTCATGGTGACATGAAGATGAGCTAGGGCTGCTGGTGGGATTTATTAGTGAAGTGCATCAACCATTTCAGATTTTATAATGGAAGTGTTGTATGCATTAGTGAAGTGCATCAACCATTTCAGATTTTATAAAACAAGTGTTGTATGCATTAGCCATACTTAATTCAGATTTTCAGCTTCCTTAGGCCTATATATAGTGAGGTTTCCCAAGCTTGTAAACACACCCCAAGGGGGGGAGCTCTCAAACACTTCTCTAGAGCTCCCTTCCCTTCTCTCCCTCAAATTCTCTTAGTTTTGCTTTCTAGTTCTCAATTCTAGCTTTCTTTAATGTTTTCTTAGTTGTAATTTATTTTTCTTGTTATGTAAATTCTTTTCTTAAGTTTTCAAGTTGAATTAGTTTCCAAGTTTCAATTATGGTTTTTGTTCTTATTCATTATGCTTATAAGTTAATATGCTAGTCTGAATGATTGATCACCATTTAGGCTTGCATGTTAGCTATCTTGGTTTGAATTAAGAGTATACACCATGCTTTAATTTGAATTGAACTATGAATAGGAAGAGTATGTATGGACATTCGACAACAGGGATTAGATACATACTTGGTTGTTTAAAATGTTCTTCTATGCTTAATGGGTTCCTAATGCTTAATTTTAGGTTAGACAACAAATGATCAAATTAGGGAATTAGGAACACAAGGTTATGACCACACACCATGGCTTAATCATACTTTAGCTAGAATCAATCCATTAATCTAAATTGAACTTGGGAACTTATTTGCTTGAGTTACTTATTTCTTTCTTCCTTGTTTTATGTTCTTTGTTTTTGTTTCTATTTTGTGTAGGGAAACTAAATTGGATCATTCAATCACCAATCCTCGTGGGATCGACCTCGCACTTACATATGCTATACTACCAAACGGCTCGTGCACTTGCGAGTATCACAAGTTGAGGATGCAGCTTAATCCATTTTGGTGCAGCTGTATCTACACAACAATGAGCACCTCATCGGAGAGATAGTTTTCGATAGCTCCTCTGGCTAACTCGTCAAGAACTCCCCATTCATCATCCGTCATGCTTGCTGGCTTCTTCTCCTTGCCAACCAACACTACATGGAGCTGTTGTTGTGTAAGAGCTGACTTCATCCTTCGTTGCCAAAGAGTGAAGTTCTCCTTCCCTGTGAAAGGCTTTAACTCCACCTTCATACTTGCTGCCTGTGGTGGCTTCATATGCTGTGAACTGCTACCACTCTCAGCTTCCATGTCACTTGCCATCTTCAACACACTAGCACTCCAAGAGAAGAACTAGCTCCAGCTGCCAAACACAGCTCTGATACCACTTGTTGAGAATTAATGACTAACTCACTGCCCTTTTAAGATCTTGTTGTTGATGGACTTTGGACAAAGAACTCAATGATGGATGAGTCTTACACACACACACAGAAATTAACCAAGCACAAATGACACAAGTGTTTATAGAGGTTCAGCAAATTGCCTACATCCTCTTTGATGATCACCTTGAGAAATTTCACTAATGAAGATAGGTTACAACTTTGGTTTACAAAGGAAACCCCCTTAGAACACTACCCTCACAATCTGTTTCTCTCACACCCTTGCTCAACACCTTGATACACTTAGAGAACTCTCTTGCTCTCCCCTTAGTTTTTCTGAACACACAACTAAAACTTCAGCTCTAACTCAACTTGGAATACCAGCTTCTTCCACTTACAATTATTCAACTTGTTTTCTCCTCTTGTGTTATCTTACTTCACCCCATTTCCTACACAAGCCAATAGACAAGAGATAAGATATCAGCTTGTCCTCCACGTTCTTCCCTTTAGTCACCACTTAGACTAAATGTCAGATCAAGTAGGTAAATAGAATCCAACTCAGCCACCTCCCACTTACACCAGAAAATGGAGAGTGATATCTTTGAAATAAGATAACCAATTAGCCATGAGTGCTCTCCCAACTATCCAGCAGGTAGTCAACGTTCATTTAACTCAGAAGTGACCCACTAAGCCTCTGAAATCTTGTCGAAAGCGATAGCCATTGAAAACACTGTTGAAAACGCGTAAGAAATCGTCACAGCACGACTGGGACGACCGGTCGCCAGGAACTGGCGACCGGTCGCTTTTGGTTTTTCCTCCAGACCTTGAATCTGCTTCTAAACGACCGGTCGCAAATGCTAAGCGACCGGTCGCTAGCTTCCTGCGACCGGTCGCAAAGAACTGGCGACCGGTCGCTCGTTGATGTTGCTCCAGACTTCGAATCTGCTTCAAAACGACCGGTCGCAAATGCCTAGCGACCGGTCGCTTTTAGGCAGATTCAAAATCTTCCTTTCAGCGCCAAAACCAACCTTGTATCCTTAGGTGAGCCATTTTCCCAACACATTTGTGTTCTATACAGTTCTAGAAGAATCATGAATACAACGAGGGTTCTAGAGTTGTGGAGAACATACTATGTTGCCTAGACAAAGAGAGTTGATGTTGGAAGAACTCTCTAGAGCAAGAACACTCATATTGCTAGACTATGGCAGTGGAGCATGATGGCTAAACAATAGCCACAAAAATAATATTGTACAATACAGAATATTCTAGATAAAGCCACACACTTGTGGCTGGAGTAAAGTAACCAAGTTGGCGGAGAATGGCTATGTCGGCAACTCTCATCTATAAAAGGACTTGTAGCCTTCCCAAGCAAAGTGGAGTCATCCACCAACCCAATCTATGTGGGAGTAAACAAGCCAACTCCCAAACTAATGGAGCCAAGAGCTACCCAAACAAAGCTATGTTGAGGAGCCAATAAGCTCACCAATCTAAGTGAAGGGCCAAATAGCCTAAATTAATTTAAATCAAGTGTGATGGCCAATAAGCCAATAAGCTAAGAAGGAGGGCAATTAGCCTACACCAAACTATGTATTATTCTCCTCAAATATAACAATTGTTTCAACTATTGTCTATTGTCCTAAACCCCTTCACCCTTAAAACAATAGTGGTATCAGAGAAAAGTTATTAAGAAGTGAGGATTTTAAAATTTATACCTGGAGGAATGTAGCCTATGGAACCCTTTAGCCCAACTGACATGGTTTGAATTTTGGTGGGATCATTTGATGCTTGTAAGAGGAACCTTGCTAAACCAAAGTCACCAACATGGGCTACCATATCTTCGTCAAGAAGAACATTGCTTGGCTTTAGATCACAATGAACAATGGCCGTTTCACAGTGGTGGTGCAGATAATCTAGTGCAGAAGCAACGTCAATTGCGATATTGAGTCTTTGGATAAGGCTTAATCTCTTAGGCTGAGATTGCTCATCATCTCTTGGATGAAGCCACTGGTCTAGACTTCCATTTTCCATGAACTCCAAAACTAGACTTTTGAAGTCATTGCCCTGATTATCAATACTGGAGCAGACAGTTACGATCTTGAGAAGATTACGATGCCTTATACTTCTTAACGCTTTGCATTCACCAATGAAACTCATGGAAGCTCCTTCTTGTTGAAGGTTTAATACCTTAACAGCAACTACCGTTCCATCAGTAGGGAGTACTCCTTTGTAAACAGAACCGAAACTTCCCGAGCCAATCAGATTGTCCACAGAGAACCCATCAGTTGCTTGAACAAGTTGAGAGTAAGAAACACATGATTTCCAATCCGTATAAGAATGCGAAGTGACTAGTCTATCTCTTGACTTTTTCACATATGAACAGGCAGCAAAGGAGCATGACAGAGCAATTAAAAAAGCTAGTGCACAAGTTATAGGGATGAATACTTTTGGGGCAAGTAATCCTCGAGGTGAATGGAGCTTTTTGCTAGAGCATGCAGGAAGAAGGAATTCTGGAATTCCACCACATAGCCTATTATTTCCAAGGATTGAGACACCACTTGCATTTGAAAAGATCCCTTCTCTAGGCAATTCACCCTCAAAATTGTTATGAGAAATATTGAGATGCTTAAGAGATCCAAGATTTCCTAGAAACTCAGGAATTTTCCCTGATAAGTTATTACGCGAAATGTCTATTTCTTCCAAGCCTCTTAAATTTTTTAGTGTTTGGGGAATTGATCCTTCAAGTTTATTACCTTGCAAATGAAGACGCTCCAAACTAATACAACTGCCGAGGGTTCCTGGGATTTCACCTGATAACTTGTTTTCCGAAACATCTAACTCCCCGATATTTTTCAGATCACCCACTTCAGATGGTAGTGAACCGGTCAAAAAATTGTTAGACATGGATAAAGAAATTGAAAGGGATGAAAGCCCAATAACCTCTTTAGGAATGGTGCCATTTAGATTGTTACTTGAAAGGTTAAGTGTCTGTAGATCTTTGCAGTTCCCGAAACTTGGTGGTATACTTCCCCCAAACTTATTCTCTTGCATGAGAAGCGTTGTCAATGAAGTCAAGTTACCTAGGGAGGACGGTATTGGCCCAGAAAATTGGTTAGCAAACAACTCAACACCCTGTAACTTCTGAAGTTTCCCGATTACATCAGGGACACTACCACCCAAATAGTTTTCGGCCACTCCCAGAAGGGTCAAGTTTATAAGATTTCCAATGCCGTTAGGGATGCTTCCATGTATCAAATTGGTCGCCAAAGTAAGCCTTTTTAGTTGGGTAGAAAGGTTGGCGATTGATGCTGGCAATTCTCCTCCAAAATGATTATCATTAAGACCCAACACCTCAAGAGTAGTACAATTAGCTAGGAAGCTGAGAAAATTCAGGTCACCAGTTTTCCCACTTCCTAGTCTATTTTGATCAAAGTTGAGTCTAACTAAGCTCTGCAAAGTTGCAAGATTTTCAGCGGGGAGTGGCCCAGTGAGTCCATTTTCAGGAAAATCAAGCACTTGAAGTCTCGAAGCATTGGACAATGACAGAGGAACAGTTCCAGTGAACTTATTGATCCCACCGGCAAATACTTCAAGATTAGGAAGAGTAATTCCCACATTAGGTGGTAGCTCTCCATGCAGCTGGTTTTTAGCAACAGTGAAGTAGAATATGGATGAAATATTATAGAGTGAAGTAGGGATCATACCAGACAGATTATTATCCCAGAGAATAAACATTCTCAAGTTTGTTAGACGCCCAAGCTCATTGGGTATGCTTCCTTGAAAATTGTTGACAGCAAGCACAAAAAGTTCCAAAGATGAAAACTTTCCTATCCAATGTGGGATAGTTCCGGTGAGATTGTTAAGACCAAGACCTAGACTAACTAAATTCAACAATGAACTGAGTTGGTTAGGAATTGACCCAAAAAGTTTATTGGAACTAAGACTGAGTACGCTTAGTTGCATACAGTGAGATATATTAGATGGAATTTTCCCACCAAAGGAATTGAAAGACAGGTTGAGATGTTGTAGGCTCAGTAGGCGACCGATTTGTTGAGGAATTTCACCATGAAAGCTGTTGTTTTTCAGGTTGATTCCAGTAAGATAAGTAAGATTTCCCAAAGAAGGAGATAAGGAGCCTACCAAATTTTGAGCTTCCAGGTTCAAAACCATGACCCTTTTCGTGGCAGGGTTGCACGTAACGCCTACCCAACTGCAGAGATCAATGGAATCGTTCCATGAGCTCATGATATAGAGAGGATCTTGAGTTATTCTTTTCTTGAAGTCTAGCAATGCCAGGCGATCAGATTCATTTCCAGAAGTGGATAGTGTTGCAGATTGCAGACATGTGGTCCACCATAAAAAAAGGAAAAATGTAAACAAAATCTGGCTAGAATGAGTTTGTGAGTGTTCCATCTTGTTCTGAATGCAAATTTTATGCATGGAGAAAATCAGAAACCAAGTCTCATATAGATGAAAGTATAAAAAGAAGAAATCTTTAATTCTATCTATCTATAGAGCCAAAGGGTTTGTTGCAGTGTTGAAAAATAATTATGGATGGTCCCAGTGTTGAAAAATAATGCACATTTGGTGGAGATTTTTACAAGCTAGCAAAATTTTCTACGATAATTTTTACAAGCTAACACTTGTCACCAACTTAATTGAAGCTAGTAAAAAGTTCTAGTTGAAGCTACAATATGTGGCTGGAATTAAAAGTTCTTGTACAAAATACTTCTGTCTTAATTATAGCTTACCATTAACAAGTGTTGAATAGGGTTTACTGGGTATTTCATTTTTGGACTTTTGTTGCTGTTTAATTATTATTATTATTTTAAAATTTTCCAGGTTGTTCCCAAGACGGGAGATGACAACCATTGTTTCCAACATGATCCTGCTACTAAGCCATATATAGGACCTGATTTCGGGTATGAGTTTGCAGTGTTCTTGAAATTTTTTCGGGAGTAGTGTTCGTGAAAGAGGGTTTTAATGCATCCTGACTTATGATTTAGTTTCTGCTCTAAATTGGAAATTTATTGCCTTGTGTATTTTGGTTTAATTCTTATGGGTTTCCTTTTTTATTTTTTATGTGTATGCCCTCAAAATTAATGATGCATCTTTCCTTGTAGTTTAGTTTCTTATTTTCATTGGTTGGTACACGTAAATGCTCTAAATTGGTCTAATTCTTATAGGTGGTTGTAGAGGACTATGAACTTTTGGCTTCTTGGTACTATTTGTTTTCATATCCTAAATGTGGATTTTCAGACTTTTTTTCTTTCTGTTTTTAATCATTACAAAACCCACTCCAAATTTGAATTTTTTGCTCGTTTTGCAATGTGGATTATTCCTCTGCTGTTTGGAGGGATTGAATGTGGGTTATTCTAAGAACGCTTGCCTTTTCCCCTTTTTACATTTTGTGTTCATATCTGAAAAATGAGAGATGGTTTTGTGTGTTTTTTCAGGCTCTGTTGCGAGATTTATTCTTTACAGAGGAGAGGAGTACTGCTCTAGAGAGGGGGTTTGATGCATCTTTACTTATGAGTTAGTTTCTTTTTTTCGTTGGTTGTATGAGTTTGCAGTTTTGGGCTTAAGATTTGAGGTCATCATTGTTCACGTCAGCAACTCTGTGTCTTTTGGCGAGGCAGATTTAAGCAGTGTTTTGGTTTTCTACGATAATTTTTACAAGCTAACACTTGTCACCAACTTAATTGAAGCTAGTAAAAAGTTCCAATATGTGGCTGGAATTACAAGTTACAAGTTACTGTTGGCTGGAATTACTAGTTGAAGCTAGTAGAAAGTGCTTCTGTCTTTAATTATAGCTTAACAGAGCTAATTACCATTAACAAGTGTTCTATATTTGGACTTTTGTTGCTGTTTTTTAATTATTATTATTATTTTAAAATTTTCCAGGTTGTTCCCAAGACGGGAGATGACAACCATTGTTTCCAACATGATCCTGCTACTAAGTCATTATTCATATATAGGACCTGATTTCAGGTATGAGTTTGCAGAGTTCTTGAAATTTCTTCAGGAATAGTGTTCGTGAAAAGGGGGTTTTAATGCATCCTTCCTGACTTATGATTTAGTTTCTGCTCTAAATTGGAAATTTATTGCTTTGTGAATTTTATTTCTTGGAATATCGTTTGTCTCTTTTCTTGTTTATTATTATTATTATTATTATTATTATTATTATAATGTGTATGCCCTGATTATTAATGATGCATCTTTCCTTACAGTTTAGTTTCTTATTTTCATTGGTTGGTACACGTAAATGCTCTAAATTGGTATTTTTGGCTCATGTATCTTGGTCTAATTCTTATAGGTTGTAGAGGACTACGAACTTTTGGCTAGCAGAATTTTCTAGAATATTTTAGAATGCATAGTCGGTGGATGTATTCCCTAAACACTAGTCACTAACTTAATTGAAGCTAGTAGAAAGCTCTAGTTTCAAACTACAATATGTGGCTGGAAATGGCTTAGACAAAGTCGGTTACTGTACAAACCGACTTAACTAAGCAAAACGCAGACTTAGATAGTCGGCTAGGATCACTATATATAAGCTAGCAGCCCACTTATGTAATCAAGCAAGAAAAGCTGAAAACTACCAGCTGTCTTGTAACTTTCCTCCTCATTCAAATAAAATTACTTTGTTACTCTTTCAAAAAGTTTTCCATTCCACAGCAAGCTATTGTCCTAAATACTAAAACCAACCATTTCCTAAACCTCTTCTCCCATAAACTAACAAAAGGGGGTTTGATGCATCTTTACTTATGAGTTAGTTTCTTTTTTTTCATTGGTTGTATGAGTTTGCTGTTTTGGGCATAGATTTGAGATCATCATTGTTCAAGTCAACAACTCTGTGTCTAGGGCTCGTCAATGGGCCGGGCCGGGCTAGGTCGGCCCAAATTTAATGGGCTTGGGTCGGGCCGGGCCGGACTTTAAAGAGGAGAGAGAAAATATCGGACCGGGCCGGGCCAGGTTTTTAAAAAAAATTCAAAGCCCAAGCCTATCTCATGAGCCGGGCTTGAAAAAGCCCATCGGGCCGGGCCGAGCTAAGCCCAACGGGCTGCGCCGAAATGGGCCTAAAAAATAATAAGTGTAAAAAAAAATAAAAAATTTATAAGGATGGTATGAATAAATATGCAAATGTTTGGTGATGTGTTAAAGAAAAGTATGATTATATTTGGTGGTATGATTATGTTTGGTGATATGATATGTTGTTTGCCTTATTATATATATATAATTGTTGTATTAAAAAATGACACAAATTAATGTGCTAATCATCCAATTATAAACTAGGAATGAGTAGAATTCAATGGAAACAAACACAATTTTTATAACAAGTAACACACACAAAAAAATTAAAGAGGGGGATTTGTCATTCAAGTGATGTAATCCTAATCCTAAACCCTTATTTATACATAATTATATATGTATGCGGGCCTAACGGGCCGGGCTTTTGTGGGCGGGCCGGGCCGGGCTTTCATGGGCTTAATCGGGTCAGGCTTCAAACACCCAAGCCCAAGCCCAAGCGGGCTGGGCCCTCTTAAAGCCCATAACGGGCCGGGCCGGGCTTTTTTTCAATGGGCCGGGCGGGCCCCCGTAGGCCCATGAGCCCGCGGGTCAAATGATGAGGCCTATCTGTGTCTTTTGGCGAGGCAAATTTAAGCAGTGTGTTTGTACCATATTTTGTAAATGGACCAAAAAATGGTCTATCTCTCAAAAAATATATTTTGAAGTCCAGGCCCAATATCTTTTTATCTTCTTTAAAAACAAGAGAAGCCCTTTTACTTAGTGGGCCGTCAATAGACAAAGAAAATTACGAAAAACCCACAAAGTCAGAAAGCCCAGGCCTTTGAATTGCACTAAAGTTAAAAAGATCGGTAACCGTTGCACATTGACCCACGTGAGGGTCTAAAGAAGATTGTCACCATTAATGACGACTTGACCTTCTTCTCACCTAACAAGAAAGCAAGCTGGACAAAAGCCCCCAAAACTAGAAGGAGCCGAATTGCCAACCAGATTTCCAGGTACAAAGAACTCAAGTCAGGGAAATATCGCAATGGACCAGTGGTTTTGTCAGAAACATCCCATCATTCCGCCTATTAACCGGACTAGATCAACAAATCAGCAACTGACTTTGGGTAACAGTGAAATATCCTCTTTCAGCCTTCATCATTGAAGTTCCTTGCCTATAAATAAAGAGCCTTTGCCACAGAAGAAGGGGACTCTCTCTCCAAACTAGACGCAACGTCTCAAAAACACTTGAAAAACTCAAGATCTTTTCAAGCAAGCCTGCTTAATTTCCAGATAACTAGTTGACAACTCATGCGTTCATCTTTTGTTGCTCTGCCATCTTCATGGTATGATTTTCTTTTAAACGACCGGTTTGAATTCATGTATCCATCCAACTAGATAGAGAAATCTCCAGTTTTTCTCCTTACATTGTAATCTATATTTCAAATTAGTTAAATGGATAAATTCAGAACTCTCATCTTCCTTTTACTATCAAGTTAAAATCTGATAAAGAGATTTCGGAATTTACCTTAACTGTTTCACTAAGTATTTGTTATTTAATCGCTTTTATATATTTTAAATGTCTCGGTAGATTAATTTAATTTCCCGCCTTTGTGCTATTTAAATTTATAATTCAAACCTAAAATAAAGGTCTAGGCTCGAATAGGGCTATATTAGTCCGAAAATATAAGGTTGATTCAGGCCCGAATTACCTTGTTGGGCCCGAATTGACTGGAATATTGACCCTGTCGAGGGTTGATTGAATTTAAATCAGGTTTCTAAACCCAAACAGGGTATCACTAACCACGATCTTGGTCCCCTCCTTCTTTGATTAGGTATTGCATGTATCTGTCAAACTGATACACACGAATGAAAGAATATTGAAGTCCTCTTAGTTGAGGCATAGAAAAGAACTCATCCAGGCCAGTACCCCCTTGGAGCACAATGGCTTGAGAAGAGGTCCAGAACAAGTGCAAACACAACAAATCAACACACTACACCACTCACACCAGGTCTATTGGGTTGGTCTCATAACCAATAGTGGCACGCCTATGTGATTCCTGAATCAGGGCGGAATGAGCAAGTCGAGAGGGCCTAGCCTGAGCTCACCAGTTCTTGGCAATTTGATTCAACTTTCAATTTTGTTTAGAAGTTGCAAGAATCCTCTCCGCGAGCCAAGAAAATCCAATCGGGGCATTGGTGTTGATCCAACGACCTCCTCACTCCGCAGAGCAAACCCGACCTGAGTTGTTAGAAGGAGTGTAAAGCGGGAAAAAGGACCAACATATTTTTGGCACGCCCGGTGGGACTTTCATTCTTGCATGGTGAGGAAAACCAGGAAGAAAGTCTACAAGGCAGATTCCACTCTAGTCCCTGACGAGAGGAACAAAAGAATAGCATATGCAGAGTCATTAGAATTCTCCTCAGAGGATCCTTTTGATCGATTCGAAAAGGCCATGAAAGAAGGTTTTTAGGCGATGACTAATTCCATGAATCACATGTCTCAGAGAGTCACTCAAAGTGTTGAGAAGGGGCATCTGAACACAACCTTGCAAGGAAACGAGACAAGGACATATTTGACGCAATTCTTTAAGCAAGTCATGCAAGCTGCACAAAAAGATAAAGCATTCCAAAAAGAAGACGAGATGTTGGAAAACACCAAAGCATCTATAGGAATCCCAAAATATTCACCAGGCCAGATGAGTAGCCATGCTAATTCATCATTTCTGAAGTTGGCAACCGAGAGCTCATTCTGGATGCCTTTTCAAACAGTGCAAATAGTCGGCTCTGATACAACTCCCATTCCTCCAGTTGCTACGACGGTAGTCAGCCCAGCTAGGGAACCACGAAATCATCAACTCGTGCCTTTTGGAACTCCTTCCAAATACTAGGCACCAAAAACTAGCGAACCTGCCCTACCCCCAGAACCTATCCAAAGAAACATACACGCCGAAAGATGGCGACAACCCGTTGGCTTTAACGTCCATATTGCCCATAATAATGGCAATAATGGGGGTAACGGACGGGGGAGTTGAAATCAAGCATGATTACCTGAGCATGTTCAAGATTCATATGACGAATATGAGGTAAGGCAAGAGCCTCCACCTGCCGGCGCTGAACCTACACACTAGTAGTCATTCCAGATTTGGCGATACGAAACAAAATAGAGGGATTAAGGCAATTCGTCCTCAATGGTCAGGCAAAAATAAGAAGACCAGCCCGACCTACGTATCAGAAACCATATCCTGCCTATACTGATGACTTGCCTTTCCCGAGAGGTTTCAAAGTACCAAGTTTTAGTCTGTTCAATGGAAAAGATCTATATGCATCAGCCTTGGAACATATAGGGTCGAGCTTTCGAAACCCATCCTCTACTGAAATTGAGACTGTTCGGAAGTTCACTTTCGGGCCAAACTTTTACTTGGTACTCGAATCTGAGTCCAAAGTCCATCCCTAGATGGAATGAGACAGAATGAGCTTTCATAAGCAGTATTATAGGCCCGAGACTGAGATCACTATCAACGATCTGACTGATATTAAACAAAGAGATCATGAAACCATGCCAGATTTCATTGCACGATTCAAAAAGCTCAAAATGAAATGTAAGATTCCTATGGACGAGAAACACTTCATCAAAATGGTGCAGAACGCTCTTAGGCTATCCCTCAGGAAGAAATGCGATGATCTGGGGTTCATAGACCTACAAGATGTGGCTCATCGGGCTGGAAAATACGAATTATTGCTGAAAGAGGAAGTAAAAAGGAAGAATAATTCCAAACCAGCTTACTTCAAAAATCCAGTCCACCAAGTGGAAATTACTGAAGAATCCGATGAAGAAAACAGAGAAAATACATGCCCTGAAGTATCAATAGCTGAAATCGTTCAGATCAAAACTCCTGTCACCTGTAAAGCGGTGACAAGGCCAGGTAAAGAGCAAAGAAACAGTCCTCCCCCCACTGGAGGATTTGTTCCTTACAAACAGAAACATAAATCGTACTCATTCGACCTATCCAAGGCCGAGAGTATCTTTGTTGAGCTATTAAGAGGGAAGGTGATCAGGTTTGATGATAAGCACATATTCCCTAAACAAGAAGAAATGAAAGGCAAAATATACTGTAAGTGGCATAGTTCTTTCTCCCATGCTATGAACAACTATGTACAGTTTAGGGACATCATTCAAGATCTCATCATCTAGGGCAAGATCATTTTGCATAAGCCTGCCGCCATGAGGGTCGATAATGAGCCTTTTCCAGTACACATGGTTGGAGTTTATTGGCCTAAAAGACATAACAAAAGGAAGATCATCGTGGATATTGGCGAACAGGGAGCTATGAAAGTCACTTTAACAGCTCCAGACATACCAAAAGCAACCATCACAGCCAAGATTGTAATGTGCAGCAAGTGCAAATGCGAATGTGATCTAGAAATACGAGCTAAGGGTGCAAAGATCAACGAACGGCTGGTCAGACAGAAAGGTGAGATAAATCGAAGTTTTCAAAAATCAGCAGCCCAATCGTATAGACCTTTTAGTCCGAAAGAAGGTTCGAGAGGTTCATATGGGGCTTTCCACAGAATAAACAAAGAGGCCGAGAGAGAGACTCTTATTAAGAGAATCTCTAAACCTATGAGATTGGAAGATCGAGACAAATGGCGAACGAGATTAGCTTAGCCCAAATATAGGGCATCTTCCTAACAACCAAGGGGATTATCTGGCCAAAGTAGAAGCAGCAAGGTACCCATCCCTTCTAACTTAACCAATACAAGACCGGCCAATCTAGGTAAAACCGCAATGGAAAAGCCAGAAGAAATATAGAGAGCCAGGAGACAATATGGAAAAGCCAGAAGAAATATAGAGAGCTAGGTATATTTTATCATCTTGTATTCATTTCTTATGAACTTTAGAATGTTTGTTTTGATGGAAATTGTGAAATTAGATGCATGCTGGAAACTGAACAGCTTTGATTAAATGGAATGTTGTTGTGTTAGCCTTTGATAGCATGATATAGTGCAAAATGTTAGCATTATAATGTAAGAGCAGGTTGAAAAATGCATGGTTTTGTGTTAGGCACAAACCGGCCGAACCAATCCGAACCAAACCAATTACAAGTGATTTGGATTGGTTCGGTTTTCATTATGGTTTTAAGTTAATCTGAACCAAACCGGACTGTTATTTTCTTATTAGTTTAGCTGTGGTTTGAAAGTAAAACCGAACCAATTCAGATTGTGCCCACCCCTACTGGTTTGTTAGCTTAAGGAACCATTTGTCATTTTATATTGTTTGAGCAAATGATAGACTAAGAAATAGTGCAAGCTTGCAAATGCACCACAAAATGGAACAATATATATATATATATATATATCTTCCCCTTTAGTTATTTAATATGTTTTTTTATTATCTCTATCTCTTTTCTTTTCTTTTTTCCAAGAGTACTCGAGAGAGGAGGAGTTTCAGATTTGAGAGAACCGGTAGAAGGCAAAGCGTCTATTTCTTCCTCTTATTAATGTGCTCAGGCTAATAAAGGGTAAAAATGGTACTTCAAAAAGTAGAGTAATACATGGTAGCCCATTTGAACTGTCTTGAAGTTGAAACACTACACCACGTGTATCGAGGGTGACTAGCGACTTTGAGGCCTCTTCTATATATTCAACCTCACTCCTACTTCCCCACTGCCTCCATATCAAAACTCTCTCTCTCTCTCTCTCTCTCAAAATGGTATCCAAAAAGAAAGAAAACATGATTTATTTTACTTTTCACATTCCAAAAGTACCTCTAATTAAAATTTACCGTGTTCTGTGGGGTGTATTAAGTGTTGTTTTCCTCAATTTATTGTGTTGATTTTCTTCCCTCCTCTCTCAAAAAAAGAAGATTTTCTTCCCTCCTAAAATGCGTTTATTTGGTGAAATTTATTGCAAATTTGTCTACTCACATATTAATCATGCTAATTGTTTTAAATTTCTAATTGTTTCACACGCATATTTATAATTCATTGGGAACATAATCGCCAAAATTGAGGAAATAATTATTCAACGCTAAATGAAGTTTTTTTTTTTTTAAACTTTAAATTGAGTTGCAAATTTTGTAGGTAAATTATCTTTGCCAAAAAAAGAACGAATTATAGGAAAGTTTTTAGCCCAAAAAGATACGTTGAGTTGCAAATTTTGTGAAATATAGGTAACTTTCATATTCATATAAATACACATTAAGTCCTTAGCCCAAAAATAAAGAACGATAGGTAAATAGTTTAGGTAAGTCCTTAGCCAAAGTTGAGTAGCAAATTTTGTGAAAATATAGGTATATTAATATACATATAAATACACGTAAATCTTTAGCCAAAAATGAAAGAACGACATGTAAATAGTTTACTTGTATAATATTGTTCGGTTCATTTTTACACATGATTTTTCATGTTATTCACCCACTATTTTGAGTTAGTTCTTGACATTTTATAGCTTTTTACTTCCTTTTTGTGTTTTCTTAGATTTTACCTTGGTTGGAATGAAAATGAGCTAAAAGTGCATTATTGGTTATAAACTTTGTTTTTGTTCATTTTCGTAGGTCAACTTCTTGGCCTGGGATCAGCATTCTCTGGTGCTCGGATGAGGTCATGATCTTCATGAGACTTGTTCCAATGGATGTTAACTACAACATATCCAAATTTGAGCTCCATTGGACAAGTATTGCCTATCTAACCAATCCAGCATGTTACCACAGCTATGGAAATCCGGAATTGGCCAGCTTTTACCTCCATTGTGTTATCTTGATTATTCTTGTTACCATAGCACTTGGTAACAAGAATTTACCTTAGTAGATGAGAAATTTTCTGAAGCATTTGGCATCTTTGTGGGGACAAGGCTTCATCATTTGCAAGGGGACAAGAAGACAATGGGTGAAGACTTTGCATTAGAATACTAAAAGTAAAAGCTGGAAAGGAGGAGAGAGGGAAGCAAAAGGGAATTGCAATCTGAAGTTGGGGAGCCTTTTGAACGTGGGGAAGGAAGTCATTGAGGAGATTACACAGAGGAGAGCAGATTTTGGAGAGCTTGGAGCTTGGAGAAGGCCAAGGTGCAGCCAAGCTAAGTGGAGAAGAAAGCTTCCACCATTGATGACCTTGAAGCTTTCATCATTTTCTCAAAATCTGTAAACTCTTTCTAATTTTATTTTGAGTTTGTATTTGGAATGAGTATGAGCAACTAAACTCCATAGCTAGGGCTTAGGTTGAAGCCCTAAACATGATTACCTTATTGTTTTGATGCTTGAGTGTATGAATTTCTAGATATTGTTGATGAATTCCAATTCACCAAATTAATCTATCCTTGATGTGTGTTTTTCCTTGGTTGGCCATCTTTGAAAGCATGCTTCTTGAGATTGTTGGGATTATGTGTATCTTCATGTTTTCCTAAGCAATAAATGGATGGAGTAAGAACCATCCATGTGAATTGGTTTCTTGAATACCTAATGTAAACACCATGCTATTAGGGTTCTTGTGATGTTCATATTCTCTTTGAACTTAATGGGTTTTTCTTGTAATTGAATCAAAGTACTAAGCACACCTAGATTCGATTATAGGGAAGGCACAAGTATTGTAGCACTCGTACTGCACTTTACGTATATTAGAGAGAATCAATGCGTCTTGAGCCACTCGTACTGGTCTTGATTGCGAACATCTTCAACAACACGTTTAGAGTTCATCACTTGAGTATCCATGAACATTGGTAGAATTGTTTAGGGTGGATTCCGAAACCCTAGTGTTTGTTACATCTTGATTCCACTCTTTGATAATTCATCTCTGCCATTCTCATTAAATTTCAAAGTCCATTTACTTTCATGCAATAGAAATAGGTCACATCAAACAAAACAAACCCCCCCCCCCCCCCCAAATGTGTGTGTGAGTTGCGTGTTCGACACGTTTTGTGTCTTTGTTACTGTTTTTATTTGTTTCCGTAATTGTTTTGGACTTTTGGTCCGCGTTGTGTTCTTCCATTTTCTGTGCTGAATCCAACCGTATAAAGAACGTGAATTTTGGACGTATGGTTGGAAAGTTATAGGCAAAACACTGGACAGAGGTCGAAACGGAAAAAACAGAGAAAACGACTCTGCCCAAGAACGACCGGTCGCTAGTGTCTCACGACCGGTCGCTCAGCACATAATTTTGAAGTTTCGACTCTGTACTAAAACGACCGGTCTCTTTTACCTAACGACCGGTCGCCAGACCAAAAACGACCGGTCGCTCTTACCTCACGACCGGTCGCTGGTCACTGTTCACAGCACATTTCTTTTTTTTTGTTTTGTTTGTTTCTTTTACATTTCTTTACTTTCTTTTTAGTTTCAAATTTGCATTTGTGCATTGTGGTGTGTTAATTAAGTGTTCTCTTTGTACTCGAATTAGAACTTATAGGAAACCGACAAGTTCTTCGTGGGATCGACCCCGTACTTACATAATCTATACTTCAATAGATTCGTGCACTTGCGGGTATTTTTAATTGGTTGTTTGCACATTAATTTGTGTCCTTTTAAGAATGCAACAAATATAGGTAAATTAGGGACCTGAAAAATATACGTAAATCTTTTGCTTTTCTTTAGTCTAACTCTTCCTCTCTCCTTGCCTTTCTTATTTAAAATTTGCTTTGTTCTCTTTTAGTATTACAAAATTGTTTTCGTATTTTTTTATTTAGTTTTCAATGTCGCGTCCATGCTTTGTTGTATGTGTTGAATATGAGACTTTGTTTACCCGAGTTATAGTGTTCAGCTTCTTTTGCTCCACTTTTGCTTGAAGTTTACCGCATGTCGTATTTGATTGCAGATTAAAGACAGACTCATGGCCGGGGAATTTTTTTTGTTTTTTATTTTTTTTAATAGCTAGTATTGAAAACTGGAAAAAATAAAAAGCATTTTCCCCTAAACAATTGATCACGAAAAGCATATTATGGTTTGGATTTGTTTCTGTTGAAGTGAGTCTCCTAATTAATCAAGGAGATTTATTTCCTTGATTAATTAAGGGATTTACTTTCCTATTTTATAGATTTATTTCCTTGGTTAATTAAGGGATTTATTTTCCTATTTTATATAGTTGTCAAATCATTGTATAATTATGAGATATTTTCCTAATCCTTTACTAGATCTAATTCCTTGTAAAACACTCATGTGAACTCTTATATATACCTCCTTATGAAGAAGAATAAAATAAGAACCTAACATATTCAAACCCATATTCATATTTTAGCAGTTTCACCCGTTTTGAAATTAGGCCCAAACAGGATTATGTGGACAAATCGGCAAACATGTCTTGGGCAAATTACAAGTGGCGAAAGTCAATACCATGGTGTTTTAATGGACAAATTTTTCCGTCTTTTCCTATGGTGTTTTAATGGCATTCAATGAATATGGATATTGTTCCTCTCAAAATTTTAGTGCGAGGAAGAAAATGGAAAAAGAAAGCAAGGGGTACTGAGCATGGAGTTACTACAGAAAAAACCAATGTGACACTAGGGATCAAGCGTAAAACAAGCAAGGATGAGATGGATACAATGAGTGGAAGCAAGAAATGAAGAACTAATGTTTCAGAAAACATGACGAAAGTCAATACTCTGCTGGTCCCACCATGAGCAATGATTGTTTTGAGTTGGAATGTTCGAGGGCTTGGGAACCCTAGAACATTCCGTGCTCTCAAACTCCTTTTGAGGGGGAAGTCCCTCGATGTAGTTTTTCTTATGGAAACCTGTATGACATAGACACAAATGGAAAGGGCGAAATATAGGCTTGGGATGAATATTGCTTTTGTAGTGAAACATGTTGGGATATGGGTGGAGGCCTGATGATGTTGTCCACATATAGATGGAGTATGAATTTGTTATCATCTTCAATAGGGCATATTGATGTTATTGTTCATTCGCCAAAGGTGATGCTTTCCATGTCACGGGTTTTTATGGTCATCCCGAAGTCCACTATAGAAAACATTCTAGGGAGCTGCTACGAAGACTGCACCACAGAGTTGACCGATTGTGGTTGGTATTGGGTGATTTCAATGAAGTTCTATCAGCGGAAGAGCAAAAGGGTTGTAGGTAGAGACCAATTAGACAAATGACACAATTCAAAAATGCCATACGCGACTGCTCTTTAATTTCCTTTCCTTTTCATGGCTACCCCTTATGGGCAGGAAGAAGAAATGAAAGTATCACGACAGAGGCTCGTTTGGATAGAGGTTTGGCTAATGCAGATCTACTTAATTGATTTCCTGATTTGTTGATTCAACATCTAGACACTGTGGGATATGATGACAAACCTATCCTTCTTAATGTATCCACTACTTTGACTAAGCAACAAGGGCGGAGGAACATGTGAAGATTCCAATTTGAACAAATGTTGGTCCAAGAAGCTAGTTGTGAAGAGGTGATTAAGGAGGCATGGGAGGATACAAGGGGGTCTGTTGGCTGCGCAAATCTCACGGCCTGGTGCTCCGGGCCGAGGGGATGTGCGTTAACACGTGGCTTCCTGCTTTTGAATGCGGTGCGGTTGTGCGCTGGCGTGCCAGCACGGTCTACCGTGCATCGAGATGTTGATGTGGATAGAATGGTCAAGTGGTGCGCCTGTTTGAACTCGTCTTCTAATCAAACAATTGTAGCCGAGAGAGGAACTAATCTCGGCTGTTAGGTTCACGGCCTGAATTGGTCCAGTCTGGTTTGGTCCAATTTTGTTGACTTTTTAGTCAACTCAATTTTCCCTTCTTCTTTTTTTCGGTCTGTGCGGTTCGGTTTTTCGGTTAATATGCCCACCCTTAGTTCCCTGCGTGCGATTTGAGTCATTCTAGGGTTTTGCACTGAAACTCAACGAGTCAGGTGAGTTTCAAGGCTCGAAACGCACCATCTTGACCTTCGTTGAAGGGAATCGGTCACAATTACAAATCTTGTTTCTGCAGAGAGTGGCTTCAAATTCAAACAAAGTCCCCAGACTTTTTGAAATTCCCAGGAGGTACTCGTTTGGGAGTGCTTCTTTCCGAAGTGCTTATGCTAGTAGCGCTTATGCCAGTAGCGCTTATGACTTAAGCGCTTCTACAAAGAAGCAGTTTGTCGTTTGGATGTCACATTTAAAAGTGCTTTTATACTACATAAAAGCGTTTTTGATATTTTGTTGAGTGTTTGGTTGACACAATAAAAGCACTTTTAAAATTACTTTAAAAAAATTTAAAGAATCCCAAAAATATTATAATAAACATAGGAAATAAAAATTTACTGGATCCCAAAATAAAAACATAACTTAAAAAAGTATGAACTTCACCAAGTATAATTTTTAATCATTCTTTGAAACTAAAAAAGGAATTAACCAGACATAAGAAGATTTGCAATTCTCTCACGTTCGTCAGCCATCTCACGCCCATGTGTTAAATTTTGTTCTTCAACCATCTCTTCCCCTATAGTAACTCCCACCCCACCGGAGGGAAGTAGCTCATCATCATCATCGTACGGTTGGAATTCTTGATCTGTCATTGAATTACATCTTATAAAGTTGTAAAGAGCCATTGAAGCAACAACCATTTGTATTTGTTTTTCCATAGGAAAGAAGTGGATTTGTCGTATCATTCTCCAATGATTTTTCCAAACACCAAAAGTTCTTTCGATTGTGCATCTTAGAGAAGAATGCCTATGGTTAAATATTTCTTTCTTCCCTCTTGGTTGACTTCCACGTCGAAAATCAGGAAGATGATATCGCTCACCCTTATTATTAGACATTACTCTATTAAAAACATTGTACAATGAACACAAATTAAATACTTTCTATGCAACCATTATTTTTTTGTCGAAAGAGAAAAACTGTTAAACTTAAAAGACAACATCTAATTTCCTTGCAGTTAACCACTTCACACACTGAGATGAAATTAATTGCAGAGTACCAATAGCACGTATTTTGCATTTATTTGCATATATTATATCATTAGCAACCCTTCCCAGTATTTTAATCTCTCACAAAGCCATATATGTTTTCCATTAATGCATCTGTCTTTAAAATTTTCATTCAACTTCAATCAAAATATATGGAAAGTATATGTGCTAGGATTTGAAAGTAGTGAGCGAGGGAGTGACTGAGGCAACAAACAGACAAACTGACCATAAATTTAAGCAAAAGGGAAAACACCATAAGGGCATTTTCTAGTGCTAATTCAGAAACATTTTGTACATCTGTCTGTTTTTACTATAATGAAAATTCTGTTCATTGTAGCACTAAGATTGGACTGCATGTTTAAGCAAGAATTCACATAATCAACAATCTGAAAATGCAGTTAAGCATAGGAAAAATAACTCAGTCTGAAAACACTGAATGGGAAATTGGTGAACTATCTTAACTCTTTCTAGTTTTGAACTCAATTTTGAACCACCTTAAAATGATAAACGATATTGAACCACCAAAGCAGTTTGGATACACAAGTATGAAAGGAAACATAATCTTTGTAGTTTCTTCAATCAGATCAACACAATAATACAGAGACAAATAGCAAAAGAAAAACTTCCTTTTGCATGCATCCATCCAAGAGGACAAAACGGTGACCAAATCAAAGACAAATAGCAAAAGAAAATTAAATATGAGATATGCACCTGGTAGAGAAGAAAAACGAAAAATAATTTTTGAAAAATCAAACTATCAATCACAAGCTAATGGTCAACGAAAAATTCAGGAACTTTTCAAATTCAATTGCTGGGATTTATGAGAACACACAGAAAAGCCAATAAATTTGGAAACAACAAGAACCAACAGAATAGAAACATGAGATTTAAGCAAGACAAGTTAACAAGAATCGATGATTACCTCTCTTTCAGAATAAGCAGAAATATGCCAGATGAAAAGTCCACTAGGATTTGGAATTCCCCTGCAATATGAAGTCCAAAAAATCTAAAGAGTTGGTGTGTGCTGTGACTTCGTGGATGTGAAGGTAGAAGAAGAAGAAGGGTGTTGCTGAAGGGTGCTGAGGCTGAAGCTTTGCTGCTGACCAGAGCAAATTGTGTGAGAGATAGAAGATGGGTGATAGGTTTTGGCGTCTGATAGGTTTTGGAGTTTGGGCTTTTCGCGGGTAATTTTGGTTTTAATAGGAGAGAAAAAGAGAAAAAAGAAAGAAAGAAAGAAAGGGTGTTTTGGCATTTTAAAAAATTAAATATGGGTATTTTCGGCATTTTAAAAGTTTCATTAAAGGGAGCCAAGTGCTTCCCGTGTTTTTGTCCTGCAGCGCTTTTATGAAGAAGCACCTCTCAAGTGCTTCTTCCAAAACCACTCCAAGTGCTTCTTCCAAAACCACTCCAAGTGCTTTTGGATCTCACCCAAAGCGCTTTGGCAATTTTTGCCAAACACCATTTTTAAAAGACAGAAGCGCTTTCACCCATTTAGAAGCGCTTTTCGCTGCTCCAAAAGCACTCCCAAACGAGCCCGAAGTCTTCTGTTTCAGCATTACGCATGCAGTTGAGCTTCTTGGGCTTTTTTCTTTTTCCCTCTTTTCCCTCCTACACAACTGGGTCTTACCCACTTGGTTTTGTTTACTCTCTGCTTCTAGAGTCTAGACTATATTTTATGAAGACTGTCCAAAATAAAAGGGAGCTTCTATAGTGAGGGGAAAGTTATAAGGGGTTTTTTTGAGGGGTATGTTAGAGCCATTGGATTTCATCCAACGGTGAGTTTTTAAAAGAGGGTGCATGTAGAACCGGGTTGAATCTGACCCGTTGGAAACCCAACTTCAGTTGAAGATATTTCCCTCTCTGAAAAATTCAAGAACACAATCCTCTGTTTTTTAATGTAACGCAAACCCAGAATTAGAAAGATCCAAAGCTCCCAAACCCTATAGTCGCTCCATTGTCATCAGCTCCTTGGGAGGCCTGCGATCTATGGCATCCTCGGTATGACGATTAATGGCTCTTATCTAGCTATTGCCCTGTTTTGATTCTATGGCTGAAGTGAAAACCCCTTCTCTTTTTCGTTCAGCACACGAGATTCCAAATGAAAGCAAAGTAGCATATCTGGTTCTGTAGCTAGACGCCGCAGCAGCATTTGTTCCTCGATTGTGGTAGAGATGGAGTCTCCACTACCAAAGAGTCTTCTCTAATGTCCACCACATTCTCTTAAGCTGATTGACTTCGGAGCTCCCGCTTGAGTTTGAGAGGTAAGTTTACTGTTGCTGGATTGATTTTATTGGGTTTGGTTTGTTTTTTGTGAGGGTGAGAAATTCGTCATTTGTGGCATCAATAATGCGTCATTTCTGCGGTCAATAATGTGTTATTCTGCCGTCAATAATGCGTCAGTTTTCTGTCAATAATGCGTCATTTCCTTATGAATATTCAATATATTTAGTTGATTGTTTTTGGTGGGGGTGGGAAATTATAAAATGTAGGTAAAAGATCCTAAACTTAGGCTTAATGGCATTAGGAGTAAGCATTTGGAGAGGATATTGGGAGAAGTTCTGTAATTGCTGGTTTGAATTACATTTGTGTTCTTAGTTGAACATGTTGGTTCTAATGTTATTTTTTTCCAGATTATTGCACAAGAGATGACGTAACTATTATTAAATTTTGTGTAATAATGGCTCTTACAAACAAGCTAGGCTATGCGTCTTTTTTGTGTCAATTTGGGCGATGTTTATTGTAAGTGGAATGCATTGATATGTTGTAATGCAGTAATGATTGATTAATGAATTAATATTTGCTATGCAGTGATTTAGAAGTAGTTCAAAAATATATGTGGGTAAAATGTCTGGGGGCTCAGAGAGTGATGACTGTGTAACAGCTAATGGGATGGTTTACATTCCTGAAGTAAGAAATGAGGAAACACCAGCGGTTGGGATGAAGTTCGACTCGCTTGACCTCGCTTATAATTTCTATAACAGATATGCATTCTTGGCTGGCTTTGGTATTCGACTTCATTCCAGCTTTCGGGGGACATATAAGAAAGAGATTCTGAGGAAAGAATTTGTTTGTTGCAAACAAGGTGCATACAGGAAAGATGAAACTCGGGAGAGAAAAAGACAGCGGGGAATAAGTAGATGCAATTGCAAAGCTAAGATTGTGGTTGTGAAGACAAATGGGAGCAAGAAGTATGCCATCTCTCTTTTTGCAGAGGGACACAATCATAAGATGACAGACTCAGAAAGAGTGCATTTATTGAGATCACACCGTCGTATTTCGGATTCTACAAAAGTACTTACAAAACAGTTGGGTTCGGTTAATATCCCCATTCATCAGAAGGTAAGTATTTTCGAGGTGCAATCCGGAGGAATGGATAAAATCGGTTTTATCAAAAAGGATATTTACAATCTTGAATGTAGTGTGAATGGGAAGCTGAGGAACCACGATGTTGAACTAGTGACCGAGTATTTTATGGCTGAACAGAAAAAAAATGAGGCTTTTTATTTCAAGATTGAGGGAGATGGCGAAGACAGGTTTAGTCGATGTTTTTGGGCAGATGCAACTTCTAGACGGGCATACCGGTTGTATGGAGATGTTGTTGTATTCGATACCACATTCAACACGAATCGATACGACTTGACATTTGCACCAATATTGGGAGTTAATAACCATGGTCAGACAATTGTCTTAGCATGCACATTTTTGAGCAAGGAAATGACTGAGTCGTTTATTTGGATGTTTGAGGAGTTTAAGAAAGCCATGCAAGGTGGCGAACCTAAAACGATCATTACAGATCAAGATGCGGCCATCACCAGAGCGATTTCAATAGCCTTCCCGACTACATTTCATCGGCTTTGCATATGGCACATCACATCAAAGTTCCATGTTAAGTTACCACATTCTGCTTATAAGGAGTATTGGCGTGAATTTCAAAAAGCCATATGGGATACTGACAATAAGGATGAGTTTGATGCAAAGTGGAATATTGTGGTTACAAAGGCTGGTTTGACTGACCATCAATGGCTAAGTTCAATGTTTGATTTAAGGGAATCTTGGGTTCCAGCCTACGCACAAGACTTTTTTGCCGCTGGAATGTCAAGCAGCCAAAGAGCGGAAGGTTCTCATGCTTTCTTCAAGCAATACATATCAAGGAGAAATTCGTTGATGGATTTCATAATACGATTTGAGAGGGCACTTTCCCATCAACGTCAAAAAGAGTTAGCTGCTGATCACGTAGATGCATTTGAAGTGGCTCAATGTATTCTACCAATGCCAATGAACAAACAAATGGCTACCTTGTACACAAGGGCAATGTTTCAAAAGTTTGAGAAAGAACTAATACAAAGTACAACATGTTTCCTAGAGCTCAAAACAGAGGATGCTTCAAAAGTTGTCTTTAATGTGAGCGAAAGGAAAAATTGGCAAACAAGAGTGGCAGAAGTTGTATATGTCAAAGATTCTGACCACGCATCGTGTAGCTGCAAAAAATTTGAATTTGTTGGGATTATTTGCAAGCACATCCTAGCATTGTTCAGAAGGGACCAGATTGAATATATGCCCGATAAATATATTTTGAAAAGGTGGAAGAAAACTACGAAAGCTGGATTGGTGTCAGATGCAAATGGCAACGAAATTAAAGACTCTGCAGATCCTGGTCTTTTAATAAAGCGGAGTACAATGTCCCGACTTGCTTCAGATGTGGTTGAGGATGCATTAATGTGTGAAGAAGGATGTGAGCTAGTGTCAGAGACTCTAAAAAGTTTGCGGGTGAAGTTGAAGTTGTTGAAGGATGGACCAAGTAATAACGAAGTTGGAGGGTCTAGCTCTCAAACACAATATATGAAAGACCCTAAGAGAGTAAGGTGCAAAGGAAGGTGGAAACAAGTAACGGGAGCAAAGGAAAAGCCAATGAAGCGAGGGATTCGACACTGTCGGGAGTGTGGAGACATTGGTCATGATAGAAGACAATGCCCAAGAAATTTGAACACACCGTAAGATGTTAAAACTATTTATAATAACACCTAAAATTTGAATAGTTAAATTTTTTATGTGCTTGTGTTTGGTGTTTATGCAGGACATCACCGTCAAACAATGAGGAATCAACTCCAATAGATCTCAGTGACCCATTATTCGACGAATTTTACAGGATGCACGGACCTACCGAATGATTTATGTTTGTATTATACAAAGGCCGGTTGTTATGAAGGCTAATGATCAGGTTAAGTTTTCTATATGCAGTTTTATTTTATTTGTTTGTTCATGTCCACTGCTAATTGAAATGGAAATTTGGTTGGTTTACTTCTTGCATGAAATTTGGACACATGTTAATTTTACATGTCTTCTCCCTATTTGGAAATTTTCATAGACATTTGATAAAGTATCAAATTTTGAGTTTTGTGAAGAAGCAATGACTTTTACCATGTACAATGGGTAGTTTATGCTGAATTATGAACGAGTGACACAGATTCATTGATTATATCACAGGGTAATGTAGCATTTCCAGCAGGGAGCTGTTGTTTCCATCAGCAGTAATGATTTCCAGCACGAATCATTTCTAGCAACACTAATCATTTACAGCAGCAACCAATTTTTCCTAATGTTATGTTCTAGTGCTTGACTGGTTATTAAGATCTGACCTTGACTATGAAGCAATATTGGTGCACGATTTTGTAAACATTCGTACCTGAAGGATACTTGAAATTTGCACTATGTTGGAACACAATGATTAGAAATCAGCGTGTAAAATACAAACTACAATACAACATCTTCTATGCATGATAAGTACATTGCAGCTAATCACATTTCGAATGCTTGGAGAATATTAAAGTGTACACCAACATTTCAACTACTCGTAATTTCGCACACACAAGAAAATTACATTGCAAAGCATTTTATGTGCTCCCTCTTAGCAATATCACGATCACCCCAACCAACTGAACAATGGTAGCCATATTCACTCGGTCGTATGGGTCAGCTTTTTCCGAGCAGCTTGCACGTGCTTATGGTCACTCGTGTCCCCACTCATATAGACGAAATAAATATTCAGCAATATTTGTAATATTTTGTTATATAAATAACCCATAAATCATTCACCAAAGAATGTATAGCACATTGGCATGTAAAGTGAATAAGGAGAGTGTTACTTATGACTGACGTGTCAATTTTTTCAAAAAAGTACGCCATCTGTTTAATGTGAAGGGACATGATAATGCGACTTTACTGATTCCCAACGCGTGGTGATATTGACAACTTATTGAATAATATTTCAGTTTTTGCAAAATACAATTTTAGACACAAGGAATTGCAATACATAGTCCCAATAATTATATATGAAGCAAATGAAAGTAATACTTGTGTTATTATAAATTAGATAATGAACATTAAGGAAATATACTTCTAATTTGTCCCAGTTATATGTTGTTGTTTGTACTGTTTCATGTGACACTTTTTCTATCTTTCTTTATATTATATGTTTAGGGAATCCCTCAAAGCAACATATACTGTGAAAAATAAAATATTGTGTGAAGTTCTAATCACTCATATAGACTAGGACAAATATTCAGTACTATTTCAAAATTGCTTGACTGGTGTCAGGCCATCGAACGATGTGATTTGACATGATAGAGATATTTACTACGAACCCAAGACGGAGCCATATTGACAACTTATTGAATAGCGTTGACGTGTTCAAAGATCTAGATGCACGCACCCATGATGGCTTCAGAGCATTGTCCAATTATTATATATGTGGATTATTATAACAAAACAGATACGTTTACAGCCTTTTATATGAAAGGAAACTAATTATTGTATTATTAAAACTTAGATAATTAATATTAGGGAAATATACTTGTGATGTTGGTTGTTGCAAAATATATAGCTAGGGTTAAGAGGAAAGTGAGTTATCTAAAGGCATTCAAATTTTTTCTTTATGAAATTGATGATTTCTAGCTTCCCCTAGTTGTATAACGTCACAAGGAGGCCGGAGTAATTTTCGGGGCATTTTTCCAATTTTCCTACAATTTATTTAACTTTTTTCAAGATTTTTGCACTAAAAAAAAGCCAAAATAATCGCAAGATGACACCTGGCGCGATCTGAGCGCATCACCTTTCACCACTTGCACAAGTGTACGTCAATACACATGGCCACATCCTTGGTTTTTACCCTAAATTCTTATTTTATTGTTTTTTCTTATGAAATTCATAACTAAATACACAAAAATGATAAAAATGTTCCGAAAATTGATACGAACTCATTGACACTTCATCTTCCTTACTGAATTCCCCGTTTCATGGTTATTCATTTTAAAAGACAATTTCGAGCATTCACGGGAGATGCTTGTTGATGTAGGTTTATCTAGGTTAAAGTTAACAACATATATAGCTAGGGTTAAGAGGAAAGTGAGTTATCTAAAGGCATTCAAATTTTTTCTTTATGAAATTGATGATTTCTAGCTTCCCCCAGTTGTATAACGTCACAAGGAGGCCGGAGTAATTTTCGGGGCATTTTTCCAATTTTCCTACAATTTATTTAACTTTTTTCAAGATTTTTGCACTAAAAAAAGCCAAAATAATCGGAAGTTGACACCTGGCGCGATTTGAGCGCATCACCTTTCACCACTTGCACAAGTGTACGTCAATACACATGGCCACATCCTTGGTTTTTACCCTAAATTCTTATTTTATTGTTTTTTCTTATGAAATTCATAACTAAATACACAAAAATGATAAAAATATTCCGAAAATTGATACGAACTCATTGACACTTCATCTTCCTTACTGAATTCCCCGTTTCATGGTTATTCATTTTAAAAGACAATTTCGAGCATTCACGGGAGATGCTTGTTGATGTAGGTTATCTAGGTTAAAGTTAACAACATATATAGCTAGGGTTAAGAGGAAAGTGAGTTATCTAAAGGCATTCAAATTTTTTCTTTATGAAATTGATGATTTCTAGCTTCCCCCAGTTGTATAACGTCACAAGGAGGCCGGAGTAATTTTCGGGGCATTTTTCCAATTTTTCTACAATTTATTTAACTTTTTTCAAGATTTTTGCACTAAAAAAAGCCAAAATAATCGGAAGTTGACACCTGGCGCGATCTGAGCGCATCACCTTTCACCACTTGCACAAGTGTACGTCAATACACATGGCCACATCCTTGGTTTTTACCCTAAATTCTTATTTTATTGTTTTTTCTTATGAAATTCATAACTAAATACACAAAAATGATAAAAATGTTCCGAAAATTGATACGAACTCATTGACACTTCATCTTCCTTACTGAATTCTCTGTTTCATGGTTACGCTATATTAGTATTTTATTATTATTTACCCTACATTATTATTATATTACTTTTTAGCCTCTACATTTGTTAATTATATTTACTCGAAATTATTATTTTTATTGTTATTTTGAGTGAGAATAGACCATTTCTGGTGTTAATCAGTTTCTCTCTTCTTCAATTTGTTAATTTTTTTTTTCCTTTATTAGGGTGAAGGGATGTTTTGAAAAATAAAAAGAACAAATTACATTCCAAGTATTGTATAACATCAGAAAAAAGTCCATGAATAACCCATTATTTGTATAGCTTAATTTACTGCATCCAAACATTTCATTCATTCATACAAAATTGACGAATTACTGACGACTGACATAATGGTCCCATAAGATAGTTTTACATTGCAAAGCATATTATTTGGTCCCTGTTAGCAATACCACGATGACCCCAACCAATTGAACAGCCGTAGCCGCAATTAGTCAGTCGTATTGGTCGGCTTCTTCCGAGCAGCTTTGACGTGCTTATGCTCACTCATGTCACCACCATCGTCTAGTATCTCTCTCACAGCATCAGGGGATACATAGTCCCAATTATAACTTGTATGAGTAGTTGCCGCAAATGCTCGGAAATTTTCGAATCCTTCGTTGAATGCCATCTCCAGTTCACTATGGTGCTCTTCGCATCGCATATGGTTCATCAAACAACCTTTAATTTCATCATTCATTACTGTATCCAACTCCTCTGCTTTCAACTTCCTTGTATGACTCAACTTCAAGTACTTGTTCTTTTGGGAGAACGCTTTGTTAACTCTAATGTTAAGATCAGCCAGAATGGCCTCGTCTTCAACACATTTCTCGTGCCACGAATTGATCAGTCTGGAATTATAATCTAGCTTGCTACTGACTGCATGTATTGCCTCTAATGGATCATCGGAGTCCCCCTCACTCCCAAATGATGTTGAAAATGGAAGGGGTCGGCGAGTACAACGTGGAAATGGAGCATGCAACTCCAATTTTTCATATTCGACTGTGTTGTTGGCGCCTGAAGAGGATGACATGCTTGAATAATCCTATTTGTTTTTAGAGGATGAGGATTGCATATGCAATTTCGTTTGAGGAAGGGGACATAGCTTTATAGACCAACATACTAAAGCTTGCGTGTAGTCAACATATGTACTTTACTTCAATTTTTAAAAAGAGGTGTCAGGTTTTGCTTTTCAAGCATGTCAACCTCATTACACCACTGTCAGTCGTTGAAAGAAACTCAATGGCAGTGACATCTAGTTAGTGAACCCAACCACAGTGGTTAGGATTAAACTTAGATTGTATCAGACAAAAAATTAATTTATACATTGTCAACCAAATATTTTTTGGCGGGAACCTTTTTATTGGTATTACTATCACATCCTTCATAGAAACTCTCCCTCCACGAAAAACTGACTCCTCCACCGAATCTCTCTCCATCGACTGAAACTCTCTCCCTCCATAGAATGGATTTACTAACCAAGTTTGATGTCAGCATAATAAACACCCCTCCAAACAAAGACCGCCTTCGACACGCAAGTGAGTCACCAGACAAGCAGTGTCACATTCCTAGACAGAATGACCATTTTGTTGGAAGTTTTGAGTCTGAAAGGGTTCTTGGATTCTGGAAGGAGAGGCATCTTCAACTTGGTGATGAAATCCAAAGGGCAAGGGCACGTTTGGAATTTGTTGAAGGCCAAATTGAAGATGACAAAAGGCAGGCCAATCTGGATAGGGCAAAGTTGCAGCGCATGAAGCGTAGACACAAACGACTTCGGAGTGTAGCTGTTCAAAAATACAAGAACTCATCTAATGCAGTGGAGTCAAAGAAGCGTGTGATGCAAGCTGGATTCGACTACTTCCGGTCCTATGCAAAACTCGTCGTACCCGGGTTTGATTGGTCATCTATTACCTTTTCCGACGTTAACAAATATACTCACCAAGGGAAGTAACCATTTTGGTTATCGTGTTTGAGCAGAGGCAAATCAGTGGAATTGGAATTTTCGTTCAACTCTGCTTCAAACCTATTTTGATGCTTACTATTATGGAAGATTTCAACCTTCATATTTTGATGTCTTTAATGATGAGAACACGTGATGCAACGTGGCCATCTACTTCAGTCATATGTTGCTGCCATGTCCATTTTTGTGTGATCACGTATCAGATTTGGACATGGTTGCATCATATGCAATGTTGCCTTTATTTATTATATGTTAGGGCAAGGTTTATGGAAAAGCATTTGTGAGTGCGTTATGTTATTGTTTTTTTGTACTGGTTCATCTCCTACTATTGTTTTCTTCCTTTATATTATATGTTTGTGGAATCCCTCAAAGTTAACATATACTGTGAAATAAATGCAGAGTGAATATATAATCACTTATATAGACTAGGACAAATATTCACTAATATTTTAAAATTGCTTGAGTGGTGTGAGGTTTTTCAAAAAAGTATGGCATTATTTTATGTGATTGGACATGATGGATATTTTGTACTGATTCCCGATGGACTACTTATTGAATACCTGTGACGGTTCATAACTCTAGACGCAGTTGCATATGGACTACTTATTGAATACCTCTGACGTGTTCAAAGCTCTAGGCGCAGTTGCAATGATGGCTTCAAAGCAGTGTGCAATTATTATATATGTACATTATTATAACAAAACAAAAACAGATTATGTTACATCCTTATATTTGAAAGGAAACTATTTCTTGTCTTATTACAAATTATATAACGAATATTAAGGAAATATACTTGTTAAAGTGAACAGACATATATACTTAGGGTTAAGAGGAAAGTCAGTTCTCTGAAACAATTTGGATTTTTTCATTGCGAAATGGATGCTTTATAGGTTCCTCTAGTTTTATAACGTCACAAGGAGGCCGGAGTAATTTTCGGGGCATTTTTACGATTTTCCGACTATTTCTTACAATTTGTTCAAGTTGTTTGCACTAAAAAACCCCAAATAATCGCAAGTTGACACATGGCGCGATCTCAGTGCATACCTTTCACCACTTGCACAAGTGTACGTCAGTTGAAACCAAACATTCTTGCTTTTTACCCTAAATTCTTATTTTATTGTTTTGCCTTACAAAATTCATAACTAAAAACACAAAAATGATTAAAAAAAACTTCCGAAAATTGCTACGAATTCATTGAGGCTTCATCTTTCTTACTGAATTCCCCGTTTCGTGGTGACGCTAAATTATTATGATATTGTTCTTGACCCTAAATTATTATTATATGACTTTTTACCTTCTATATTTATTAATTTTATTGACCCTAATTTTTTTTTTTTTGTAATTTTGTTATGCGAAAAGACCATTTCAGGTGCCAATTAGTTTCTCTCTTCTTCAATTTCTTAACTTCTAATTTTTATTAGGGTTAAGGGATGTTTTGAAAAAGTAAATGAAAAAAATACATGTCAACCATTGTATGGCATCAGAAAAAAATTAGTTTTGGATATGATAAGTGGGAAAATGTCTTTTCCAAGCACTGGTGAACAGACAGCTCACTCCATGCACGCCTTTTCGTTTACCAAATATTAAGATTGTAGTTGGGCAAAATATCTATGTCAGTAAGATGTCATATTACCCATCTCTGATGTCAGTAAGCATTCAAGTATACAAATATATATACGTAGATTTATATATAAAACGGTTTATGACTGCACAAACACCAGACAAAATACATTAAAACCCAACATTTGGCCAACGTAGCCAGCCAACGTAGAACTGAAGAGAAGCAAGTCAAGAAAGCATAAAAACCTTAAAAACATACTACAACTAATTATAAGGGTATGGATTCCCTGGCACAACATACACACGCATTACCTTGAACCAAAAAACACTCTCACGGTGCCATTTGCATCGATTGCAACAAGTCCAGAACGAAGGATTTATCTTTGCTTCAGTAGGCCAGCCTTCAATAACAAAACACCATTCGTTGTTGTTACAAGCGCTGCAATGATTGAACTTAATCTTCCCATAGTAAAACATATCTACAATATGTCTTGCAACATTCCAAACTCGGCTTAATCTTCGTCTCAAAGCATCCCTGGTTCCTTTCATATCAATGTTGTTATGTTGATTCAAAGAACACAAAAATTCTAATGCATCCTCTTTTGACTGACCAATTCCAGACATGCCAAGAAGTCCAACTATATATGCCGCTTCCATATGGCCTGCCGTGGCTGCGATGCGCATCCCATACAACGCTTCCACGTTACCATGCATGAAAAACACTTCGAACGCCTCTCTAAATATCGACTCAGGGTTCTCGCAAGCTCTGCATTGTTGCAAGAAAAGCTGGACCGCAGGATTAGCATGGTACCAGCTAGGATGGTCTGGGTACTTAGCCATTGAAATGGTGTTCCACACTTGTGGAGTGTTTGCCAACGTCCGGAATAATGGGCACACAGATGCCATACGGAAGAGATCTTCCGAAGATTGGGTTGCCACGTATAACATCACTTTAAACCAAGCCAACTCCGGGATGAAGGCTTGGGGCATCTCCAAATGGATATGCTTCCTTCTCTTTCCTCCGACTGTAGTGAAATATTTGGAATTCATGTGTTTCTATTTTTTTGGAATGGAACGATTTGAGGAGTGGAAGAGGGGAGAAATGAGAATAGATGGGGTTTTGGTTCTGTTATAGGGTGTGTTTGTTGTACCGTTTGGAAAATGTGTTTCCACTTGAGGTTTTTCTCACTTGACCCTTTTTAAAGAAACTGAACCAACACCCTAAAACTAGAGAAAAACAAAAGAGAAGGAAAATGTCATCGAAATGCAAAGTCAGACAGTCAAAAAGTAAATTAAGAACCTATATGCATAGGCAATTTTAGGATTTTCCCGCCCTTTTTATGTCAATGAAACAAATGTGACGGATTACTGACTAGTCACAGAACGTCCCATCACATAACTTTTCATTTTCCCACACCGAAATATAGTAGTAATGTTATTAAAATGTGATGGATGTTTATCCAACTAGTTGGTTTAATGAAATATAATGAAAATAATATAGGGTTTAGGGCAGTTTTCCCTCCATTTTCATATTGGGTTTTGGTAGTTAAATATTATATTGGTTTGTGCCCCATATCTGACGGTACATGTGTCGAAAGCATGCCCAACCCACCCACAGACAGAAAAGAGGATATAATCGCATTTGGGCAGAGATGAGAGAGCTCTGAGTCCGAAGAGGTTTGAGTGAGAAGATCTGAGTGAGAAGGTATGATTCCAAAGAGGTTTCAGTGAGAAGATCTAAGTGAGAAAAGGTACAAGTGAGAAGATTCAACATGTCTTCGTCTTCATCTCCCGCTCAAACAAAGAGGTGTCCGTACTGTGGAGCTGCAATGGTGCTTCGGGTTTCAAAATCAGACAAAAATCGAGGGAAGCCATTTTGGAAGTGCCTAACCTCCTATGTAAGTTTTCATTTCCAAAATATGTATGTGGGTGAAAAAAACCTTGGTCTAACTCTGACACAATTATTTTGCATATATGATGCCTGCAATTAGGGAGCCACCAGTTGCAATGGATTTGAATGGGTTGATGTAACTTCCGCTCAAGCAGAACAGCCAGATGACACGTATGATGCTACGGTGCTGAATATGCTGAAGTCCATTAAGGACTTGGTATTAGTTTTATTACTTTTATCAATTTTAATATTATTTGTTCTTTTAATGACCAATTAAGTGCACAGTTTCAAGGATTGTAAAAGTTCTCCCCAAAAAGACATGTTGCACGCACCACCAATGAGTTTTCAAACCCATTTTGTAATATTTGTTCTTGAAATAGGTGGATTGGCATTGAGTTTAAATTATTGTTCTTGAAATAGGTAGATTGTTTATTGGCGTATACTAAAGGTTTATTGATTGTTTACTGCATGTATATCGCATGTTATAGCGCGAATATTGGATGTTTATTGAAGGTTTATTGATTGTTTACTGCATGTGTATCGCATGTTATTTATCGGATATTGGATGTTTATTGAAGGTTTATTGATTGTTTACTGCATCTGTATCGCATGTTATTTATCGGATATTGGATGTTTATTGAAGGTTTATTGATTGTGTACTGCATCTGTATCGCATGTTATTTATCGGATATTGGATGTTTATTGAAGGTTTATTGATTGTTTACTGCATCTGTATCGCATGTTATTTATCGGATATTGGATGTTTATTGAAGGTTTATTGATTGTTTACTGCATGTATTTCGCATGTTATTGTCCGATATTGAATGTTTATTGAAGGTTTATTGATTGTTTATTAGTAGGAAGAACAACTATTCAGTAGAATTTCCTAATCGATACGACTCCCTTATGGATGGTGAAATTAGGGACTGATGTATATTGCATGTCTATTGCGTATAGATTGCATGTGTATTGCGTGTATATTGCTTGTCTGTTGCCTGTGTATTGTTGTTTATTTCCTTCGTAAGCAATAAACAATCAATACACACGCAATAAATGTACGCTATGCACGCAATAGACAAGCAATATAGACGCAATAGACAAGCAATATAGATGCACCAATATACATTACTTTTATGCTACTGAGTTGCCCAAGACCAATAAAATAAAGAAAATCAACGAATTTATTAACCGATTATAAAGGAAAGAGGGATTCAAACCCGATGGGCGGTACGGAACCAATAGGAAGTTTTTATAGCATTGCAGATGGGAAATGTTTATTGAAGTTTTATTGAGGTTTATTGACGGTTTACTGAATGTTTACTGAAGGGTTACTGCATGTATATCACATGTGTTTCTATAAAGAGGGCATGGTTGAATAAAACATTGGAGGCGAGGGCATAGCCGCCTATTTCCCTTACAGAATTACAATCCATACACACGCAACCCATTGCGATTAAGTTAAGGCATGGTGAACGGCTTAAAGATTGGGATGTGATATTTGGAATGGTGGCTTGGATAAATCATGACATATTACTTTGCAATAATGTAATACACTTTAAAAAGCCATCAGTCATTGTTCACATATGCAGTCTTCCAATCCCAATTCAATGCAGTTTGGTTAAGGTTATGTCGTGAAGGAGTTAGGGCAATATTACAGAGATGTTTGTTTCATTAAATCCAAAAAAACTTTACACTCCAGATGCACATTCTATGTATGGGAATGGCATGTGCCTAACTTCAAAAACGCATATGCCTATCCATTTACATTTGCCCACGTGCACTAGATTTACAGATCCATTTACTTTTCTCCTCACTAAGCCTCTGCATCTCCATTTCAGATTCTTCATTTTTCTGTCCATGCTCTGCATCCAGCTACTATATACATTTAGCCTAATATGAGAATAAACGTAGCGTAGTATCACACTAATCAAAATGAAAGCATGCATCCGCTATAATAATATTTTGGTTCTAATTGTTGTCCAATAACTTAAACTTAAAATTATGTACAAAAATACACTAAGATTGAGAAAGACGAAGAAGAATTGAGGAGCAGAGGTAGAATTCAAAAAGGAGCCGTGGATCTGTATTGTGTATTTACATGACTTTCAAATTGGAGATTTCCAAAACCAATTTAATCATCACGTACCTGAACCCATTTCAACCACTATCATGGCATGTAAGCATCTCCCCGTAATATCTCTGCAGCCAACTTCAACCGGAAAAAGGGCATGTTCTGCGCGGTGCAAGTAGCTAACGGAATCTCAGCGCTCAAAAGCTCAATGTACTTCAACACAAACATGCCACAATCGCCTCTGAAGCAAATCAAGAACTCGATCAATTCAAGTAATGACATTGTAACGTAATTGACAATTTCAAGTAATAAAATTAAAGAAAAATTTGTGCTCACTGATTAGATTGTTGTGGAACATCCACACGTTCTATTGGCCATGGACACCACCAATCTCTGCTGCAGTCGTTTGCGTAAACACCTTCTTCATAAAAGTCGATGGAGTTGAGAAGATTTGGAATCGTAATTGAAAGCGGGGCGAGTTCTTCCTTTAACATCTCATCTGGAATAACTGAAACCATTGAATCGTACACTTTGATTTCACACTTAACCAGATCAATCATTAGAGCCACCCAATGCTTATGCTTCGTCAACATACAAGGGGCATACACCTTATACACGTTCTGCCAATCCACCCCACACGCCGGAACCTTGCCATTTACAACGTTCACTAAACTGTTTCTAATTTTCCACCTAGCCTGCTCTTTTTTTCTTTTATTATCCACAAAGCAAGTATGGATGTGATTCTGTGAAATAGAAAACAATCAATGGTTAAACACCTCCACAAAGCAAGTATGGATAATTTGTAATTATTAACTGCACTTGGTCAAGCCCTATGACATACCATGAAAAATACATCGGTCGTTGTCCAGTTCGATATTTCTACAACCTCCAAATCTTGTTGTCGCTTCCGGATGAGATACAACCCCAAATCAATGTGCTGCACATGTTTTTCTAGTCAATCTCATAATCTATGTACATTAAAACAAATGCATAATCAATTAAACTTACATCTCCTGTCAGCCAACCGTCAGCTTTTACGAGGGAAGCGAAGAATTCAATCTCAGCTTCCACGTGGCCAAATTGCATCACTAAACTGTGAATATAACAAAGTTTTAGATCACAACAATTTAAAAATATATACACTAATGCCTTCTATCTCAAAAAACAAGGGACTTACTTTGGGTTAAGGCGCCATTCCCAACAAAGTTTCAGCAATTTCACCATATCATCATGCGGAATCGCCTTCATTGGGTCTAACATCCGAAGTCGGGTTGTCTCTGGCACAGTTTTTTTCACCAATTCACTAGCTTCAATGATCTTCCACATAGGAATAATCCTCTTTCTCTTTCGTAATTGGACCCCTTGTTCCACAGCTTTACCTTTATCATTCAACCAAACGTTCAACTCAGATAGCACAGCTGTAGGTTGATCCAAATCAATATCCCCGAGATTAAACTCAACAGTTGTCCCCGCCGTGCTCTCACCAATGTCATCACAAACCAAAACAACTTCATCATCCGCTTCCTCACATTCCTTTATTTGCACTTCCTTTTCCTCACTTTTTTTACTTTTCACTTCCTTGCCCTCCCTTCTTTTTCTTTGCGGATCCTCTCCATCACTGCTTTTTCTTTGCAGTTCCCCTCCGTCACTGCTTTTTCTTTGCAGTTCCCCTCCGTCACTGCTTTTTCTTTGCAGTTCCTCTCCCTCACTATTTTTTCTTTTCACTTCCTCTCCCTCACTGCTCTTTCTTTGCAGTTCCTCTCCCTCATTGCTTTTTCTTTTCACTTCCTCTCCCTCACTGCTCTTTCTTTGCGCTTCCTCTCCCTTGCTGCTTTTTATTTTCACTTGCTCTCCCTCTTTTCTTTTCCTTTGCGCTTCCTCTACCTCACTTGGTTTTCTTTGCACTTCACCCCCTTCAATCCCCTCCTCGTCCTTTTCCTCTCCCTCATATCTGTTACTTGGCCCTTCATCCCATTCACTATCATCCATTTCGTCAGATCCCGTAAATAGATGTGAGATGGCACAACGATTCGTCCTCTCTTTCAGTAAAGCTAGGTCCCTCCTTACTTCCTGCTCAAACTGAGGACCTAAACAGTGGTCCAAAAGTTTTTCCATCCATATGACCTTTAACTCAAGGACGTCATTTTCCCGCTTTACTTGAAACAACTCGGACCTCAACAAGCTTACCAGCTTGTTCAACTCATCAAGATCAGCACATGAAGAAGGAATTGACTCTGCCGAGACAACAGCAGGGCGATCCTGTGGCCAACTCCAATATGATTGTCTCATTTCCTCTTCACTCGGACGTAGCGCCCGCAACTGAACTGACTGTTTCAGAATACAGACAATATTCATATTCAATCATTCTACTTAATAATTTCATTGAATCTTATAAATAGTTTCAAGGGCTGCAAACCAAACCTCTTTGCTCTGGAAAAAATAATTGTTCAACTTCCTCATCTCGGGCATAGACGTAGTCGTTCTCCATCGCAAAATACGCGGGACAGCTGTTGGATCAACAACCTTGCAGTAATTCAGGTCCACCATTCTAGGAATTAATTCATATACCCAAATCTACACAATTCACAGGACAAAAGTCATTATTTAAGTTTTAAAGTTCACAAAGCATAACTGACATGAACATTATTACCATGTACCTGGAAAGCATACGTGAAACCTTTAAAACTCCACCCACCCCTTTGCACTTCACCATGCTTATGCTTCTTGCCCTTCTCATTTTTCCGGCTTGTTCCCGTTACCTTACTTTTCCCCTTCTCTCTTCCCTCTTCATTTTCAAAGCTTTTCATATACTTTGTTGGTGCAGAAAATAGACTGTCTTGGGTTTTGTCAAACGACACCGAACCCCACGGATACCTGTTGAACGCATCCAAGTCCTCTACAAGGGTCAGGTAATTTACATTGATGTTCAAATGCTTGTCCCTTCCCAAAACCACTAACTCAGCAAAGTAAACAAGAGCTAGCTTGTAGACGTCATCTCTCTCTTTGCACCTCATAAATGCTTCTTCTAAAGCATTACATGTAATTCCTTCGTCTATAAAATATCTTTTCTGAAGTCTAATTTCAGCACTTTCTCCACTAGAAACTTCAGGCACTTCCCCAAAACGAAGCCCCGAGATCAAACAGAAATCCTGACGAGTAAACTGAGCAACGTCGCACCCTATTAAGAAACTCAGTTCATCCAAGTCTTTCACACCCTGCCCCGCGACTCGACGCAACACAACTCCATGCACAATCTGCCCGCTAAACTGAATCTTGTCTATATTCAGAAGATGGCCAAAGCATGATGTCTTGAATTGTTCTAATTGTTCCGCACTCAACTTCGCTCGAATTGCAGCTAGGGTTGAATTTGCATGTGAGCAGTTGTTCACCCGTGACGCATATGCCTCTGACTCTGGCCATACCAGCTGCACGTTGGATCCCATTTCCTAAAATACAAGATGAAATAACGTTAACACATATACTACCACCACGTATTTGCACAATCATATTGGTATTTAGTATTTACATAACTAGTCAACCAGGCACATTACAAATTTTATGAAGTACATGCGCATAGGGATTACTGATCACAGCCTTTAACATCATCAAAGCAATATGACAAATTTTGTGCAAATACCTGTTAATGCAATGATTCTGTGAATTACAACCAATAGCATGTATTTTATTTTTGGATACAAACTCCAATCAATGGTTGATGCATGAGTGAGTGTGAGTGCGAGTGCAATCTAGGCAAGTTCTGCACTTCACACACATGACAATTATTGTCATCTCATACACAACACAAAATAAATAAATAAATAAGAAAGATAGTGGAAGGAAGCAAAGCAAAGAATTTGCTCTGCTATCTGCTTGCTAAGCCATTGCCACATCCTTCTTTCTTTCTAGCTTTTTCTTCAGTGAGCTACTATGATCATGGATCAACCTTCATTTCAAATGCTTTGCACTTTTATTCATGACTTTATTATTATATCTTCTCATTTTTCACAGGCAAATTTAGCAACAAGGGAAATAATATTTATTTCAAAAAATATATATATTATAGCGCCAGAGATATGTTATTGACATGTTATTGACTTCAGGGTCTCCTCCAATTCAACACCATTATCTTATTCATATCATTATTGATATGTTATTGACATGTTATTAACATGTTGTTGACTTGATTTTCATTCATTTTTTAACATATACACAAGCAAAAATTAACATGCAAGTGAAGCACAAGGAAGAGATGCCAAATCCAACAACATTGATGGTACAAATTGGGGAAAACCTTTACTCTAACCCTAAACTCAAATTCCATAAATTACTCACCAAATGTTGGTTATTGAACAATCGCAAGGTGTCTGTGCGGGGTCTTTGTGCGGCTTTGCTCCACAAATGGAACCTTTCACTTCCAACAAATACGGCTTCTCTCCTTCCCCTTCCACTGCTTCGCCACTTCCCCTTCCACTGAAAATAAATACTTTTTCAGGGTTTAGAGAATGGAGTTGCGCTGCGTTCAACCGTTTCCTTCAACCGTCGTTAATCGTTGCCTTCAACCTTTTCTCAGAGCTTAGCAGTTTCTCAGAGCTATGGGTTTTAGAGTGATGGGTTTTTTCTGTTCAAACTTCGAATTGATTCAGAGCTATGGGTTTTAGAGTGATGGGTTTTTTCTGTTCAAACTTCGAATTGATTTTTTCTGTTCAAACTTCGAACTTGCCTCTGTTTTTTTTTTTTTTTGGGACCAACTTCAATGCTGGATATTAAATTCGGGTTTGGGTTCGTCACCTACCCGATTGCAAAACTTTATCTCAATTCTCCCTAGCCTTTGGATTGATCTGATGGCTATAAAGTGAACCCCTTATAACTTACCACTCATAACTTTCCACTCATTATAGTCTGACCTATAATAAAATAGCCTATTCTAAAACAAAGCCCATTTTTGAAGCCCATTTCTCCCGTCTCTCTCAAGCGCGACATCAGAAGCCTCCTCTCTGAAGCTCTTGCTCTCCAGTGGTTCTAAACTTCTCTCACGTCTTTCATCTTCTTCTTCACTCTCTCTAAATCGCACATTGCAAATCTCCAATCTCGATTCGCAATTCGCAACTCAAAGATCCTATATGATTTTTCAAAATCGGAATAGAAATTTCAGTGGTAATCTTCATCTCTCTCCCCCTCTCTCTCTTTCTGGCTCTCTTCTTCTCCTATTTCATATGTGCTCTGTGTGTTTGGTTCTCGAGAAACCATGGAAAATGTGAAAGAATTTCAGCAACTCATATACTTTTGCAACCGTGATTTGCTCGACTATCGCCGACCCTTACCGAGGCTGCTGGAGCCATCATCGATGTAAGTGCTCGTCTGATTCTATAAATTTGCTCATTTTGTTGAAAACCAAATGATTATGAGCTCTGGAAATATGTGGAGGAAGTAAATAATTGAGTATTTAACCTAGAAACTAGCTACCTGAGTAATTAATTGGGCTCTAGATTGCTAATTTAGCTGAGTGTTTATCTATTTGATTACTAGAAAATTGCGGAGTGTTTTTTTTCTGTTTTTTCTAAGGTCATATTCGTACAAGAACTTAGGGACATAGGGGATTTATCACAGAGAGAGATCAAATTTGATGACTGATGATCTTAATTTCAATTTAAGTTCAGGAACTATACAGAACTTATTGGACATCTACTTGTCATTATTTCATGTTTATCATGTATACTAATTGGATTACCACTTGTTAGTGGTAATTACATTTTATGAAGATGCAATGAATTTAAATGAAGAGATGTCCTCATTTTCTGAGATCAAACTATCAACTACTTAATTTCTCTTTTGAATTTAGGAGTATGTTGTTGAGCTGAGGTGTGCATGGGAAGGGAAAGCAGTGCACTCAAGTTAATATCCATATTGGATAGCTATTAGAAGCAGCAGTCATTTTAAATTTTTATTTGAAAACAGAGTGTGAGAAAACATATAAAGGTAAAGCTTTGTGTCCTTTTTCTGTGCCTCTAACTTGTGAAGGAATCTGAAATGTTACTTGCTGAAAATGGGCTATAGTTCATTAGCATTTTCTTTTATTGTTAGATTCGAAGATGCACCAGTAATTTATGGAGTTCATATTTTTCTGGTTTGAGTGAGAATACGAAGGATCTGCTGATTGTGGCTTCATTTATACATTTGGAGCATAAAGAACATGTGAAGTATACCTCAGAGCTGACTACTGTGAACCCTCACATTTTGCTCTCTGGTCCTGCACCTATGGATATAGCTGTGTTCATTCTAAAATAATTCGTTTATGATATTTGGTTGTTGTTCTGAATGCTTTTGCAGGGTCTGAGATATATCAGGAGATGCTGGCAAAGGCCCTTGCACAATATTTTGGGGCTAAGTTGCTCATATTTGATAGCCACTCTTTTTTTTTTTTTTTTTTTTTTTGTGTGTGGTTACATTGGAGGAAAGAAACCCCACTGGGGTTCGATCCTGGGTGCCATGGGGGGAGGGGGAATCCACCACCACTGTGGTGGGAACCCATTGACATAGCCACTCATTTTTGGGTGTAAGCTAAATAACACCTTCTTAACATTTGCTTAAGTACTTCCTTCTAGTATACTTCCTTATTCTTGGGATATAGAGACTAATCTAATCGTTCTCATTTTGTTTCACCAAAAATTATAATATTTTTTCTTTAGTATCATTATCAATATTCCTTTTGTACTTCTGTCTTTAAGTATAGCTTACCAGAGCTAATTAGAGGGAATTACCAATAACAAGTGTTCTATAGGGTTTACTGGGTATTTCATTTTTGGACTTTTGTTGCTGTTTTTTAATTATTATTGTTTTTTAAAATTTTCCAGGTGGTTCCCAAGACGGGAGATGACAAACGTTGTTTCCAACATGATCCTGCTAAGCCATATTTAGGACCCGATTTCAGGTATGAGTTTGCAGTGTTCTTGAAATTTCTTCGGGAATAGTGTTTGAAAAGGGGGTTTTAATGCATCCTGACTTATGATTTAGTTTCTGCTCTAAATTGGAAATTTATTGCCTTGTGTATTTTGGTTTAATTCTTATGGGGATCCTGTTTAGTGGGATTGAATTTTATTTCTTGGAATATCGTTTGTCACCTTTCTTGATTTTTTTTTTTTATGTGTATGCCCTCAAAATTAATGATGCATCTTTCCTTGTAGTTTAGTTTCTTATTTTCATTGGTTGGTACACGTAAATGCTCTAAATTGGTATTTTTGGATTGTGTATCTTGGTCTAATTCTTATAGGTTGTAGAGGACTATGAACTTTTGGTCTCTATTCTTGGTACTTTTTGTTTTCATGTCCTAAATGTGGATTTTCAGACTTTTTTTCTTTCTGTTTTTAATCATTACAAAACCCACTCCAAATTTGAATTTTTTGCTCGTTTTGCATTTTGATTTAATATTGTTTATACAGGATTATTCCTCTGCTGTTTGGAGGGATTGAATGTGGGTATTAAAGAACGCTTGCCTTCTCCCTTTTTACATTTTGTGTTCATATCTAAAAATGAGAGATGGTTTTGTGTGTTTTCAGGCTCCGTTACGAGGTTTATTCTTTACAGAGGAGAGGAGTACTGCTCTTGAGAGGGGGTTTGATGCATCTTTACTTATGAGTTAGTTTCTTTTTTTCGTTCGTTGTATGAGTTTGCTGTTTTGGGCTTAGATTTGAGGTCATCATTGTTCAGGTCAGCAACTCTGTGTCTTTTGGCGAGGCAGATTTAAGCAGTGTTTTGGTTTTATATGATCGATTTGCAAGGCATTTTTGTTGGGTAGTTGTACATGGAAAGACAACATTGGAGATATAAAATAAAAATTATTTTGTTGTTCCAATTACCATTGCTTCATGGTATGTGACTAGATTTATGGTTTGTAACTTGTGAGGTTTATTCTATATCATTGATGTCAACCCTTATTGTGGTCCGGCACGTAAATTGGCGGACAACAAGTATAGGACCAGCGATTCTCCGTTTGAGCCAGCGAATGGAGAAGTGAACACAGGACCATTTGAGTTTTTGACAGAGAGGGTGTTGGATTTGGATGGTTTTTTCACATACATAGATGGCCAAAAGGCTGTGAAGTTTCTTGTCAATTTGAGAATTGGAACTGTAGGGAATCAATTAAGGGAGATTCACTATTATACCCAATATAGTACAAATTATAAAAAAACCCTATATGAAATGGATTTTAAAAACACACCCAAAGCCCATTTACAACATAACAAAAAGACTTCTAACTTTTTTTAAATTACAAATCTGATATTGATTTCTTAAAACGAACCCAATCCAAAAACTCATAAAAAAGCCCAAAACACTTCATAGGGTATCAAAGTAATTTAATAATGAAAATTAAATTAAATAGGACCAGCTGTTTGTTTTTGGGATTTTTTTGGGTTTGTCTATAGAAATTAAATGGTGTAGGGTTTATTTATAATTTTAGTGCTAAGAATGGATATATGACTAAATATCTCATTAATTAATGCTAGCATTATTTTTGAAAAGCCTCGAAGATTGAAAAGTATTGTAACTTAGAAAATATTTTGCGGGCATCCATGGTCATGGTTGGAGAATAATGCGATGTGCTCTTCATAAACAAGACAATTACTTGATTTCGGTCTTGAAATTTGATCAACTCTAGTCTGAGATTACATTTTATTTTGCCTCAATGGCATCTCAATTAATTAAGACATGGCTTCTCTTCATGACAGTCCAGCTTCCATACCCCATTTCTTCAGGATCATTCTAGATAAGACTTCTAAAAACATCAGAATTGTAAGCACCTCTCTCTCTCTCTCTCTCTATTACTATGCTAAGAATGTTTTCTCTTAACATGTTCTGTTAAGAGAAACTATTGTTCCATCTCTAGGGATTACTCCTTTGTAAAGAGAACCAAAACTTCCTGAACCAATCAGGTTGTCCACAGAGAACCCACCATTAGTCGATTCAAGGAGTTCAGAGTAAGAGACACCTGATTTCCAATCCTTATAAGAACGTGAAAGTTACTGGTCCACCTCGTGACATTTTCACCTTTGAATATATAGCAATGGAACATGACATAGCAATTATGAATGCAAATGCACAAGCTATAAGGATGACTAAAATGGTCTTTGAGATGAATCGGGCTTTACCTTGGGGCATGCAAGAATTATGAGATGCCACCACAAAGCCTAACATTTCCAAAAATTGAGACACCACTTGCATTTGTAAAAATCCCATCTCTAGGCAATTCACCCTCGAAATCATTATGAGAAAGATTGAGAAACTTACGAACTCGAAATTTGCCAAGAAATTCAGGAAGCTGCCCGGATAATTTGTTGCGGGAAAGATCTATTTCTTTCTTCCAAGCCTCTTAAGTCTTTAAGAGATTGAGGAATTTTTCCATCAAATGGATTACTTTCCAAATGTAAGTGTACCAAACTAGTACATTTGCCACGGGTCATGGGTGTATCACCTGATAACTTGTTTCCTGATACATCTAGCTCCGCGAGATTTACCAAATCACCCACTTCATATGGTAGTGAACCAATCAAAGAATTGTTAAACATTGTCAAAGAAATTGAAAGAGATGAGATCCCAACAAGTTCTTTATGGTTCCAGTTAGATTGTTAATAGAAAAGTTAAGTACCTGTAGATTTTGGCAGTTTCCAAGAATTTTTCCATCAAATGGATTACTTTCCAAATGTAAGCGTACCAAACTAGTACATTTGCCACGGGTCATGGCTGTATCACCTGATAACTTGTTTCCTGATACATCTAGCTCCGCGAGATTTACCAAATCACCCACTTCATATGGTAATGAGCCAATCAAAGAATTGTTAAACATTGTCAAAGAAATTGAAAGAGATGAGATCCCAACAAGTTCTTTAGGTATGGTTCCAGTTAGATTTTAATGTATTAGGGACCTGAAAAATATTCGTAAATCTTTTGCTTTTCTTTAGTCTAACTCTGCCTCTCTCCTTGCCTTTCTTATTTAAAATTTTCTTTGTTCTCTTTTAGTATTACAAAATTGTTTTCGTATTTTTTTATTTAGTTTTCAGTGTCGCGTCTATGCTTTGTTGTATGTGTTGAATATGAGACTTTGTTTACCCGAGTTATAAACTTATAGTGTTTAGCTTCTTTTGCTCCAAGTTTACCGATGAAAGACAGACTCATGGCAGTTTCCAAGAGTTGAAGGTATACTTCCCTCTAACCGGTTATTCTCCATGGAGAGCAGTGTTAACAAAGTCAAGTTACCCAGGAAGGATGGGATTGGCCCAGAAAATTTGTTATCATTCAAATACAGTATCCCTAACTTTTGAAGCTTCCCAATTCCATGAGGGATACTATACCACCAAATTGGTTACCTTCCACCTCTAAAACGGTCAAGTTTACCACGTTATAGTTTGTGTACACTAACTTTTCTCTTTTCAAATGATAAGTTCACATATCTGGACATAGATAGGCTTACATTGCAGTAGATCATGTGCTAAGCAGAGATAAAATATTACATAAAAATATTTTCTTTTACATTGCAATCATCATCATCATCATCATCATCTTCTTCTTCTTCTTCTTCTTCTTGTTAAATAATTGAGATATGAGCCCCTGACTGCATTCATTTTGTTGACGACAACATCCATAAGCATCCGCTCTGTCGGTGATACGGCAGAGCATGAGATCCCTATTTGCATCACTGAAGCCACGCATTCCTCCAATCTTTTTACTTTGTCGCCGTGCTCATCATCATCCTCCTCGTCATCTGTTTCAAGCAGCAATGAAGGCTCAACTATGTCCATGGCATGGTCAGGCAAAGCCATGGCTGTGAATTGGTGAATGCTTAAACCATCTTTGAACATGTCATCGGTTGGTCTTTTTCCTGTGAACATTTCTAGCAATAGTATCCCATAGCTGTAAATATCTCCCATTATGGAAACTTGGCTTCCCATGCCATACTCTGCATGTCAATGCATACATTAGGATGTTGTAGTTGATGGACCTTTAGAATTTATCTTACATATTTCAAAATTTTCTGATACTTCTTGTCCAGTACAAAAAGAGTCAGCAATCTTTTTTATCAAAAAGTTATTACGAAGTGAGGATTTTAAAATTTATACCTGGAGGAATGTAGCCTATGGAACCCTTTAGCCCAACTGACATGGTTTGAATTTTGGTGGGATCATTTGATGCTTGTAAGAGGAACCTTGCTAAACCAAAGTCACCAACATGGGCTACCATATCTTCGTCAAGTAGAACATTGCTTGGCTTTAGATCACAATGAACAATGGCCGTTTCACAGTGGTGGTGCAGATAATCTAGTGCAGAAGCAACATCAATTGCGATATTGAGTCTTTGGATAAGGCTTAATCTCTTAGGCTGAGATTGCTCATCATCTCTTGGATGAAGCCACTGGTCTAGACTTCCATTTTCCATGAACTCCAAAACTAGACTTTTGAAGTCATTGCCCTGATTATCAATACTGGAGCAGACAGTCACGATCTTGAGAAGATTACGATGCCTTATACTTCTTAACGCTTTGCATTCACCAATGAAACTCTTGGAAGCTCCTTCTTGTTGAAGGTTTAATACCTTAACAGCAACTACCATTCCATCAGTAGGGAGTACTCCTTTGTAAACAGAACCGAAACTTCCCGAGCCAATCAGATTGTCCAGAGAGAACCCATCAGTTGCTTGAACGAGTTGAGAGTAAGAAAAACGTGATTTCCAATCCGTATAAGAATGCGAAGTGACTAGTCTATCTCTTGACCTTTTCACATATGAACAAGCAGCAAAGGAGCATGACAGAGCAATTAAAAATGCTAGTGCACAAGTTATAGGGATGAATACTTTTGGGGCAAGTAATCCTCGAGGTGAATGGTGCTTTTTGCTAGAGCATGCAGGAAGAAGGAATTCTGGAACTCCACCACATAGCCTATTATTTCCAAGGATTGAGACACCACTTGCATTTGAAAAGATCCCTTCTCTAGGCAATTCACCCTCAAAATTGTTATGAGCAATATTGAGATGCTTAAGAGATCCAAGATTTCCTAGAAACTCAGGAATTTTCCCTGATAAGTTATTACGCGAAATGTCTATTTCTTCCAAGCCTCTTAAATTTTCTAATGTTAGGGGAATTGATCCTTCAAGTTTATTACCTTGCAAATGAAGATGCTCCAAACTAATACAACTGCCGAGGGTTCCTGGGATTTCACCTGATAACTTGTTTTCTGAAATATCTAACTCCCCAATATTTTTCAGATCACCCACTTCAGATGGTAGTGAACCGGTCAAAAAATTGTTAGATATGGATAAAGAAATTGAAAGGGATGGAAGCCCAATAACCTCTTTAGGAATGGTGCCATTTAGACTGTTACTTGAAAGGTCAAGCATCTGTAGATTTTTGCAGTTCCCGAAACTTGGTGGTATACTACCCCCAAACTTATTCTCTTCCATGGAGAGCCTTGTCAATGAAGTCAAGTTACCTAGGGAGGATGGAACTGGCCCAGAAAATTGGTTAACATTCAAATATAAACCCTGTAACTTCTGGAGTTTCCCGATTACATCAGGGACACTACCACCCAAATAGTTTTGTGTCACTACCAGAAGGGTCAAGTTTATAAGATTTCCAATGCCATTAGGGATGCTTCCATGTATCAAATTGCCCCCCAAAGTAAGGATTTTTAGTTGGGTAGAAAGGTTGGCGATTGATGCTGGCAATTCTCCTCCAAAATGATTAAGATTAAGACCCAACATCTCAAGACTAGTACAATTAGCTAGGAAGCTGAGAAAATTCAGGTCACCAGCTTTCCCACTTCCTAGTCTATTTTGTTCAAAGTTGAGTCTAACTAAGCTCTGCAAAGTTGCAAGATTTTCAGCGGGGAGTGGCCCAGTGAGTCCATTTTCAGCAAAATCAAGCACTTGAAGTCTCGAAGCATTGGACAATGACAGAGGAACAGTTCCAGTGAACTTATTGATCCCACCGGCAAATAATTCAAGATTAGGAAGAGTAATTCCCACATTAGGTGGTAGTTCTCCATGCAGCTGGTTTTTAGCAACAGCGAAGTAGTATATGGATGAAATATTATACAGTGAAGTAGGGATCATACCAGACAGATTATTATCCGAGAGTACAAATCTTCCCAAGTTTGTTAGACGCCCAAGTTCATTGGGTATGCTTCCTTGAAAATTGTTGGCAATAAGCACAAAAATTTCCAAAGATGAAAAGTTTCCTATCCAATATGGGATAGTTCCGGTGAGATTGTTTACACCAAGACCTAGACCAACTAAATTCAACAATGAACTGAGTTGGTTAGGAATTGACCCAAAAAGCTTATTGGAAGTAAGATCGAGTACGGTTAGTTGCATACAGTGAGATATATTAGATGGAATTTTCCCACCAAAGGAATTGGAAGACAGGTTGAGATGTTGCAGGCTCAGTAGGCGACCGATTTCTTGAGGAATTTCACCATGAAAGCTGTTGTTTCTCAGGTTGATTCCAGTAAGAAAAGTAAGATTTCCCAAAGAAGGAGATAAGGAGCCTACCAAATTTTGAGCTTCCAGGTTCAAAACCATGACCCTTTTCGTGGCAGGGTTGCACGTAACGCCTACCCAACTGCAGAGATCAATGGAATCGTTCCATGAGCTCATGATATAGAGAGGATCTTGAGTTATTCTTTTCTTGAAGTCTAGCAATGCCAGGCGATCAGATTCATTTCCAGAAGTGGGTAGTGTTGCAGATTGCAGACATGTGGTCCACCATAAAAAAAGGAAAAATGTAAACAAAATCTGGCAAGAATGAGTTTGTGAGGGTTCCATCTTGTTCTGAATGCAAATTTTATGCATGGAGAAAATCAGAAACCAACTCTCATATAGATGAAAGTATAAAAAGAAGAAATCTTTCTATCAATCTATAGAGCCAAAGGGTTTGTTGCAGTGTTGAAAAATAATTATGGATGGTCCCAGTGTTGAAAAATAATGCACGTTTGTGCCCCTATCAAAACTAAAAGATAATGTGTGCAAAACATTATCCCCGTCGTCTTTTTCTCACTGTGAGAACCAAAGATGTTGGGGCCTCAATTGGTGGCTATGGGTGTGGCCGTGAAGAACCAAAGCCGGCCTTGGGGGTGGGTCAGAGGGGCCTTAGCCATGGGCCTCTGATAAAGGGGCCCCAAAATTTATATATATATATATAGGGGGATCTGTGGCACCACAAATTTGTCACAATTTTATAGCCTTTAGATGCAAGCACTTTCAAGGGCTAACATTAATTGTAATTTTATTATTTATTTATTTTATTTCAATAACGTAACAAATAAAATAAAATATTGAACTCATCATTTTTCAAGGTAACATAAATGTAGGCTAAAATCTCTTCATCTTCTCCAATCTCATTTATTCTCACGTTTTGAGTTTGAACTTTTTTCTGATTTAATTTTTTGTTCCTTTATCTGGAAACAATGTTCTGAGTTGATCTCCAAACACACAAGGATCTATTCCAGATTTTTACACTCCAACACTTCATGCAATTTTCGCTAAATATTCTGGAGATTGTTTGAAAATCTTAATTGTTAATTGTGCTAAGAAGCTATGGATACTTTTTGCTGCTGTTAGATGCTAAACTGTTTGAGAATGAACTTGAACTTCTCATGGTAAAAGACATTAAGAAATCCACAAATGTAAGAGGAAAAAGAAATTCAAATAGAAAGCAATCCAAGGATTTAGAGACTCAAAGCTCAAGAAATTAACAAAAGAACCAACATACAAGACTGCAAGATAAACCTCTCCAAATTTTGCTGCAAGATAGAGAAAGACAGTAGTTGAACCAAACGCCAAACGAATAAAAAGAATAGTAAATTGAGCTTAGACCCATAAAATTCATGTGTAATCACTTACAACCCTTTCTTTTATTTTTCTATTTAAAATACCCAATTTTTTCAAATAAAACCCGATGACTGTGATCCAAGTAAGCAAGTTACCTAATCTAGCTTAAAATCTGATTTATTCTATTTTTTGGATTCCAAAACTACCCCTATTTACAAGTTAACGTGTTATGTGGGGTGTAACTAATGACACACGTTGAATTTAAAGGGGATGGCGAAAGCAGTAGGCAGAATTGTCATGCGCCGGTTTGGAAAGGCATTTGGCGTCTCCGCGTCCCACCTAAAATTCTTATGTTTATTTGGAAGGCTTGCAGGAATGCTTTGGCGGTCCGACATCATTTGGCAAAAAGACGGGTGCCGGTGGACAATAAATGTGCCTTCTGTGAGTGTGAGGATGAAACCCAGGAACATCTATTTTTCCAGTGTGAATTTGCGCGTGCAATTTGGTTTGCGGGTTCCCTACAACTTGACATACGACAACTCAAAGGTGGAGATTTTATGGCCTGCTGGATGGGTTTGTTGGCTTTGTATGAAACTCAAGCTAGAAGAGATGATGTTTGCAAATCATGGCTTTTGTCCTCTGGCGGATTTGGAAATGTAGAAATGAGGTAGTATTCAATGGAGTGGCTGTGCAAGCCCGCGATGCAGTGTCTATTTTACTGAAGCAGGTAGCGGAATTCAATGATGCGCATGTGATTGAATCCATGCAAGGGATGCCGCAGAATGCTCTGGATGCACCTGGAGTCACCATCACTCCGACCTGGACTTGTCCTCCCCCAGGTTCTGTCAAGCTCAATTGTGATGGTGCTTGGGCGACAAAAGCAGGCCAAGGGGGGGTGGGGTGGGTACTTCGGGATGGCATTGGCTGCTTCCTTTGTGCTGGTGGTACAGGGGATTTACGGTGTGTGTCGGCCTTAATGGTGGAGGCGGAGGCGGTGCGGGAAGCTCTAATCCGTTGCTTGGAACTTGGGTATGATAAGGTGGTGGTGGAATCAGATTCACTTAGCTTGATTAATATGTTAAATCAGGAAACTAGCCAGGACGTGGAGATTGAAGGGATTCTTTTTGACATTATTTGTATGACTCAACAGCTTCATAAGGTGGAGTTTTTGCATACTCCGCGAACTTGTAATCAAGCTGCACATTTGGTGGCAGCTCATGTTTTTCGTTTTGGTGGCAGGCACAGCTGGGATATTGTTTGTCCTGATTGGCTGTTTAATTGCCTAGCCAAGGATGTTAACTGTTCTATTCGCTTTTAATAAATTTTCCCTATCTTTGACAAAAAAAATTTAGAAAGATCTTCAAATAGTTGTAATGGATGTAGGAATTAATTTAGAAACTTATTTGAAATTAAATATTAAATTCAACATTAAAGTATTAGTAACGTTTTGGTTTGTTTTATGACCCAAAAAAAAAACATTTTGGTTTATTTAATAATTTTTTGTTGTTGTTTTCCTTCTATGAATTATACTACTAGTAATCTATTTTATTATAGTTTTATGAATAATAGGGCTCGTTTGGTACGGCGGGCTGTCATGGACTGGACTAAATACTGGGACTGTCTTGGATTGGCTTGGCCTGGCATAAGCTGGATAAGACTTGTCCTGCGTTTGGTGTAATGTCGGAATAAGAAGCTGGATAACGAAAATAATACTATCCTATGTTTGGTGTATACTTGGACTGGGACTAAATTTTTTTAAATTTTTTTTTTAGGTGATATAATATTTTAATTAGAAATTATTTTTACGATAATTCCATAGCAAAAAATTAGTATTAAATTTTCCAAAACTTTGGGAACATGCCTATATTTTGAGAATATTTCCCAGATGTGAAAGCTCAACTTCCCTAACACAAATTACCAAACCATCACTAGGTAATTGCAAACACAACATGCAATTGCCATCACAGTTTGCGAAAACCAACTATCTATTTGTCAATTGCCGAACCACTAGCCACGTGACCTCTACACTTGGTTTTATGCTTCCTTTCTTCCTCCAAACATGGTGAGACAAGCTCCAAACCATCCCGACATCATAGCAAGCCAATTTTCATAACATAAAGTTCTACTTAATTCATTGTAAATATCCAACACCAAGTTCACAAAATAAGATGATCAATGGTGCATATTGATCGGTGCATAAATTACATATCATTTTGTACCCTTCTAGCTTATGATTTGGTTATGTTTTTGAGTTAAACTTGTGCTTTTAATCCTTTTTGTGTTTATCTTTCAGTTCATTGAGCTTTAGGTAATAATGAGGGCTTTGGATAGTAAATGATGCAATCCATGCATGTTAGGGCCTAATTTGGATGAATGGATGAAGAGCTTAAAGACAAACTCAATTTTGGCTACAGTCCCCTGCCAGCCCAGTTTCGTAGGTCATATTGCAAGCTTTGTTTCAGCAACCTACATAGCTCGGATGAGGCCACATTCTTCATGAAAGTTGTTCCAATGGGTGTATACTATAACATATCCGAAATTCAGCCCCATTGGATAATTGTGGAGTCTGTTACCTAGCAAACACAGAGCCATGCTCAGGATGGATTTTATCAGCGTGCAAAATGAGTTAGCAATTTGTTTTGGCCTTAACTTCCTCCTCCGACCTTGGATTGGCCCAAATGATATATGGCTGGAAAGAAGACATTCTGAACTTCAAGTTTGAGTGCTTAAAGTCTTAATTTGCTTAAGGGAAGCCCAATTCGTAAGCCCTTGAAGTTGCTGGTCATGCTGACCTCAGGATGAGCTATTATTTCTGGTTGGAAGCTTGGTCATGGTGACATGAAGATGAGCTAGGGCTGCTGGTGGGATTTATTAGTGAAGTGCATCAACCATTTCAGATTTTATAATGGAAGTGTTGTATGCATTAGTGAAGTGCATCAACCATTTCAGATTTTATAAAACAAGTGTTGTATGCATTAGCCATACTTAATTCAGATTTTCAGCTTCCTTAGGCCTATATATAGTGAGGTTTCCCAAGCTTGTAAACACACCCCAAGGGGGGGAGCTCTCAAACACTTCTCTAGAGCTCCCTTCCCTTCTCTCCCTCAAATTCTCTTAGTTTCTCTTTCTAGTTTTCAATTGTTATAATGAGATCTTTGTGCTGAAATTCTCCTTAAGTTTTTCCAAGTTCTACTTAATTTTCATTGTTATGTAAATTCTTTTCTTTAGTTTCAAGTTTGATTAGTTTCCAAGTTTCAATTATGGTTTTTGTTCTTATTCATTATGCTTATAAGTTAATATGCTAGTTTGAATGATTGATCACCATTTAGGCTTGCATGTTAGCTATCTTGGTTTGAATTAAGAGTAGACACCATGCTTTAATTCGAATTGAACTATGAATAGGAAGAGTATGTATGGACATTCGACAACAGGGATTAGATACATACTTGGTTGTTTAAAATGTTCTTCTATGCTTAATGGGTTCCTAATGCTTAATTTTAGGTTAGACAACAAATGATCAAATTAGGGAATTAGGAACACAAGGTTATGACCACACACCATGGCTTAATCATACTTTAGCTAGAATCAATCCATTAATCTAATTGAACTTGGGAACTTATCTACTTGAGTTAGTTATTTTCTTTCTTTCTTGTTTTATTTATTTCCCTTCTTTTTCATTTCTGTTTTGTGTAGGGAAAATGAATTGAATCATTCAATCACCAATCCTCGTGGGATCGACCTCGCACTTACATACGCTATACTACCGAACGGCTCGTGCACTTGCGAGTATCACAAGTTGAGGATGCAGTTGAACCCATTTTGGTGCAGCTGTATCTACACAACACATATACAACACCAAGTTCACAAAACAAGAAAATCAATGGTGCATATCCAACAACATTCACAAAATAAGATTATCCATAGTGGATTTCCAGCACAAAAATTACAAAAGAAAGTACACATGTTAGTGTTCACAAACAAAGACAAGTTACCATGACCATATGTAGTTTGTGACACAATTGTCATCCATAACCAAGACACCATAGAAGCACCGTCATCCTCTAGCATGGTCATTAAGCAATTTTTGAACAAACACTTCTTTGACATCATCATCTAATGACTGAAACACTGCCACAGTTTGTGGTTTCTCCAAAATGAGAGTTAATGCATCAATTTGATCCATAGGAGAAAGACCCATGTCCTTGAGCATTTTGGCAATGTCACTACGATCTTCATTACCTTTCACTATTGCCTCAGTTACCATTTGCATTCTTTTTCCAAATTCTGCAAATAATTTTTCGAATGCATGTACTATCTTGTCGGTTCCATCACTTGAATTTTTAGTTCCTCTTTTCCTCTTTCTTGCACTATTTTCAGAATGACTGCCACCTTGGGACATGGGAGATTCATTCTCAGCTGCAATGTCACTTGGATTAACCTCATTGTGGCTTTGCTCCTCCGTCATCTCCACTGGGACCTCGGATCCTTTTCCAGTAGCACGGTCCTTTCCAAATATGTTAGCAAGTTTATCATAAATTGGAAAAGATTTGCTTCTCCATCCCTCTGCTTCCTTGTTGTGCTATGATTAAACGAGACATGTATTAGTGTACTTTCAACATGTTTCAATAATAAACAAATAAAGCATATGCATCCATGAACTCAAAGAAAGTAGAAAATTGAAATTTGGTTGAACACATACATGCACATAAGTTTTCCAAGCATCATCACTATCGACTTCGATACACTTTTTGACATCATTCCATGCAAACCCACTAGTATTCGACATGTCATAAATTATGCTATATATTTTTTTCCATTTCTTCAACTTTGACTCAATATGCGGATTTGCCTTTATATTTGAATTGGGACATAAGACATCCAAAACTTTCTCCATTTGTACCAATGTACCAGATTTGAAGCTACCCGTATCACATCGATGACCTCGAGTAACAAAATCCTCAAGGATAGTTAACAATGCATCTTCTTCAAATGGAAGCCATTTACGCTTCGTTCCTTTCTTCATTGATGATTCAGAATTATGAACAATACCACTTTCCATTCCTATACAACCAATATTCCATGCTATGTTTATAAATAAGGCAAAACAAAAATATATATTTTTTAATATAAAAAGGGATCAATACATAACTAATAAATATCATCATGAACACAAGATTCAGCTTTCATATTGCATATTACATAACACATTAGTATTCAGTTTTTCTAAAGAAAGACAAATAGAAAATCAATTCGACTTAAACAAATACAATGATAAAATGTTCAATTTATAATTAACATAAAATACATATAGCAATAGCTCATAAACCAACAAAAGTAGTCTGCAAGACTCTAACACAAGTATTCTGCAAGACTCTAACACAAATGACAATGGTTTTTTTAACTAGTGGTGCCTATTTATTCTCCACTCATTATACATTTGCAAGGCTATATCATTCCTCTTTGCAGTCCATTGGTCAGACGGTCCGATGGTGCCAAGCATATCATCTTCTACCATGTTTTCTCCATCTTCAAGTTCATTTATTTCATGCTCTATTGGATCTATGGACATCTCCCTCCTAATGAGATCATGTTTTCTCCATCCTCATGGTTGGAAGGTGTATGTCCATCTCTCCATTCGGATAGGTGATACCTTGTTCCTCTATAGGGTGCAAGGAATCCTTCACCGTTTGTGTAACCACCATCTACAAGGTAATAATATCCTAATAACCAAAAGGAAAATTCCTATTAGTATCTGCATGTATACATACAAAATCAAATATGCCTTGTAAATTTAAAACTAACTAATGCCTTACCATTAGGAACCTTTAACCCATTGGGTCTAGTTATGGCATCACACAACACCCTAGAGTCCGATGCGGAGCCCTCCCAACCCGGTAACACAAATATGAATTGCATATCTCTTGAACACACACCCAACACATTTGTTGCAATTTCACCTTTTCTTGTTCGGTATCTTGGCTTGTCAATTTCGGCTACACGCACTTTAATATAAGTCCCATCTAATGCTCCCAAGCAATTCTAAACAATAGAACTTGTTACTTTCATTAAGTTGCACAAAAGCAAGAGAATCACTAGTTAGACATTAGGATCATACCTTAAACCTTCTCCACCTAGAATCCTCACAATTATCAAGCACGGGATCCGGGACTTTTAGTAGGATGTCTTGTAATCGTAAAACTCCTTGCAAGACATAATTAAAATACCTACTAATGGTCTCTCCTGACCGAAAAAATCTACTACCAATAGTACGGTTCTTAACATGATGTGCAAGTACATGTAAGAACACACATACTTGCTCCTCCAAAGACACCAAACCATCATTTTTTACCCTTCCATCTTGGCGAAGTAAATCGCATAATAGACCAAAAGTCCTTCTATCCATTCTCAGTTCATTGACACATTTTATATCACTACTTCCTATTATACTATCAAGATAACGCAAACGAGTCTCACGTCTAACCAATGAACGATTATTCAAAGAGCGCCTTTCAATATGTCTCCTTCTCGATTTAAGCATCATCAACACAAGAATAGTGCAAGCACACGTTGTCTCTAAATGCCACAACTCCAACAATAAGATCAACAAAATCTTTCTTCGATCCATATCTAATAATTGTTATACAAACAAAACAATCTTGGTTTAGCTAGTTGTGATATAAAAATAAAATGTACGTATAAAACATAAAAATAAAATCCAAGACAGAACCTATAACATTTATACAATCCAATTAATATGCTCATATAAATTTCATTTTAAAAAAAACCTACACTAAACAAGAACCCATAGCAAAGAACATATAGAAAAATTGAAAGAATTGCAGAAAAATGAGTAGAAAAACTTTAAAAAGACAAACCACCCAATGCTAACAATAAAGGCTGTAAAGCCTAGAGGCATGAGGGAAAAAAAGAAATATGTCAAAGCTCTATTTTGGTTCTGAGTTATCAGCTATTTGGGTCAAAAAAGACACACCAAAGCTTTGACATATTTATTTTCTTCATGCATTCCTAATACCTCTTCCCAAATGCTTCCCTTTTCACAACAAAAGCAAAACAATGACCCATTTCTACTCCATATTAAAACCCCCAAATAAAATTTCTAAAAACCTTGAATCTGTTTGTTATTCCAAGTTTTCTTCTTCTTCTTTAAAAAAAAAAAATCTTCTATGTAAGAAGCATTCTTACTCTGTTCTTTAACCTATTTATTATAAAAATTTCACCTAATGGAAAATTTTCAATTCTTCACATAACCCAATCCTTGAACTAGCAGATCTAGCCATTATAATACAAATTACACAACCACTTTTAATTATCTCACTCAAAAGAACAAAGAAAAGATCTCAAGAAGGACCCAAAGAACAAAATATTCCCAAAAAAAAAAATTGGCAGAAAACCTAAAAATAAAACAGAGAAAACCACTTTTAATTATCTCACTCAAGAAAAAACTCAACACATCTGCAGATTCATACCATAAACTAGAGAGAAGAGAAAGATTGAGTACAATATTCAATCAAGTTGAGAGAATAGGAAGATTCAGAGATAGAGAGAGTGGTGACCTGTTGAGAAGCAGTGAAAATTGACTTCAGTTCGCTTGGGAAGCACAAGACGATAACAAGCAATGAAAACACGCGAACGCTCTAATTAGTGAGCGTACTAATTGTCCCCCCCTTCCACACGGGCTTAGCTAAGAACCCCTAAGGAGGTGTTTTTGGTGGGCCTAGCATTAGTAGTCCCCATTTAAAACTAGAACTAGGTCAACCAAACATGGGCCTAATTTTAATCTAGTCTAGTCCATGCCTGGGAGGTGTACCAAATGAGGCCTAGTGTACATTCTAATTGTGTTGAAAAATATTTTGATAATCAATTTATTGTTTGTTTTATGAAAAACTTTTTTTTTTTAAATGAACCTATTTTTTCTCTAAATAATTTACCTATTTTTTTTTTTTTCTGAATAAAGCACCTATTATTTGTTTTATGAAAAACAATTTTTTTAAATGAACCTATTTTCTCTCTCCAAATAATGTACCTATTTTTTGTCCTCTAATAATGTACCTAGTAAAACAATGTACGTATTTTTTTAAATGAACCTATTTTTCCTCTCCAAATAATGTACCTATACACATTTATAGGTATATTGTAAAATAATTTACCTATGGGTAAATAATGTACCTATATTTTCTATAAATTATTGTGTACCTATTTTTAATTTATGAAAAATTTACGGAAATTTCAATTACAAAGTAACTGACTTAGTTTTTTTTTTTTTTTGTTGGTAAATAATATACCTATATTTTATTTAAATAATATATTTATATTTATATTTTTCATAGGTACATTATTGGATATGTAATTTACAGATATTTTTTTTGGTTTGCAATTTCAGGGGGCGGTATGTGAGAGGGAATGACAACCAAAAGAAATGAGGTGATTGATATGCTATTAATAGGAAGTGTTAATTGCAATTATGACAGTTAATGAAATGCTTGAAGTAAATTATAAATAAAATATGAAGTTTTGTGGCAACGATGTAAAAACCTAGGAATATTACGACCTCTTATATCCTATTGGTCATTTAAATTTGAAATTGGGTTTTACACATAGATTTATAGAGTGATGGGTATATGTCTAGAAAATAGAAAATGTAGGGATCTATATTGGACAAGCCCATAAGAAAGGATCAGAAAAAAAAAATTTCATACTCAGAGAATTAGATCATACCATTTATTTATTATATTGATTGAAATCTTAGGGGGGAAAAATTAATGGCTACATGTGAAATATGGGAGGGACAAGAGCTACTTGTTTAGTGCTGGTAATGATAGAAACTGTCAAAGGCAGAAAGAAAAATTGGAAGAAGAAGAAAAAACAGAAGTAAAGGCATGAAGAAGAAGATGACGTGAGAGAAAATGTTAATGCTTTTAGGAAGTTGGGAAAACATAAATGAAGAGAGATAAAATATTATAGTAAGTTAATTAAAATTAATTTCAACTAATAATTATTTAAAGAAAAAGAATCAGTTTGTGTAATCTTAACCATTCATTGTAGCCTAATCTAATGGTTAAAAAATTGTGTCAAAACTTGTGTCAAATTTGCTTTGCCATGGATCCGCCCCCTATATATATATACTATTGTCCAATTTATTAATAATAATAAAAAAAACAAAATTAACACATGATTAAATTAGGTTTCTTCATTTCCTCTTCCGAGAAGGTTTCTTCTTTTCCCACGCAAAAACAGAAACAACATGTTAGGCGATTCCTCTCCTATTTAGTTTCTCCATAGAAAAACTCTATTTAATTCACCCATCTCTTAATAATCCACCACCATATTTTTCTTCGTTTTCCCATCTCTCTTCAATCCATCCATTATTTTCAATTTCTCTCATCCTTTTTTTCTCATATCATATTGTGACCCTAAGAATCAAACTCACACTAAAAAGCTCACAAATTGTCTTTGAGAGTTTGATGGTGACCAAGAGGGGAGGAACATGAGAAATTGAAAAGATAATCATATTTATAATTTTATATATATATATATATATATATATATATATATATATTTGTTCCTATCCATCAAATTATTTTTTCAATTTCCAGATTATACACAGACAATGACTTTGCTGTTAAGAGACTTAGACTATGCTTTATAATTGACCAGGTAGGATTATGCTCTGTAATTGTTTATCGTAAAATCATTATTCATGCGCTCTATGCCCTACGTAAAATCATTTTATTTGTTGTTTTTTCACAATTGTATACTAAGTTGATGTAATCTTGTCTTATAGATTTTGGCAAAAATTAAAGAAAATAATAATTATCATATATAAGATTTTGGCAAAAATAAAAGAAAAGAAGAATTATCATATGTATAACTTGGTCAGACTATTTCACTACTACAAAAAGTGAAAAAGATGACGATAGAACAAAAAACAGTTGTTGTGTTTAAAACGACGACGGTAACAAAAAACCGTCGTGGATAAGTGACTTAAACAACTAAAAAATGGAGGTCTTGTTGAATATTTTTTTAAACGACGCACACAAATAAAAAAGCGTCGTCTTATTAAAAACGTTTTCTTCATAGTTAAAATCTGACCAAAAAATCACGACAGCAGGTATGAATCCACCAACGTAGAAAATAAAGATCGTTCACCAAAAAACTTGCCGTGTTAACTCCTAACTAAACACGACCAATTGTTCTTAGTCCGCGTCGTATAATATAATGGAATCCACGTCGGTATATTACAAAACAACGACGTGTTAAATCAATGTACCATGACGCGAGAGATTAATTTATCGACTTATTATTTTGGAGTGTACTACGACGGTACCTACAACACTACTGTCGTATTTATTTACCACGTCCTAAGTTCAAATTACCGTCGTATTTTTTCTATTTATACGTCTGCCTTCTCTGTAAACCGCGGTCTTATTTTTATTGCTTTTTAAAATTAATTTTTTTATTTTATTTTGGTAATATCTTTCTTAATATCTATTAGAAAGAACTACTGCCAAAATACTTAAAACCATCACAAGGAACAACCAAGTATCTTAACACAAAACAAAATTTAATTCTCAAGTCAATCCTCAACAACATTTTCGTCTTAAAAGGCAAATCTCTACTGATCAATATTTAATAGGAGTATTATTTAAAAGGCAAATACATCGTGGTTGTGTTTCTCCTCGGCAACCTTTTCTGCCTTCACCCTCAGCTTGTTCAACTGTTTCTTCCTCTCATATGGAAGCTGGGCCCTCTCCTTCCTCTTGTTCTCAAGCTCCTTATACAAAGAAATCCCCTATTGAGTGAAATAAAGCAGAAAACGCAACTAAAAACATAGATCACCTATTGAATCAATAAAATAAAGTGTCCACATTTGCTTTCAGAAAGACAATTTTTTAGAAGTTGATGAGACTGAGTCAAGGGCAAGAAGAAGTTGGAACCCTAATTGAAAATTGAGAGTTAAAAAACGGGTGAAAAAATCATACTTATACAAATTATCTTGAATATCCACGTCGGTTCTATTACAAGTAGCGACGTCAAATTGAAATAATAATCGCCGTTTTGTAATAATTGTAGATGTATAAATAAAAATAACCACGTCATTTCTGTAAACTAAGGCCAACGCCTTGTAAAATCAACAACGTCAGTTATGTATAACATTACGACGTGGTAACATGTAATACCACTTCTACCAAAGTAAACTTTTGAAATACAACGGCGGTTTAGATAAACAAGCGTCGTGATAACATATACTATCAGGTTATCAAAAGTAAACTTCTGTCGTGTAAAACTTAAATAACCACGTCGGTTTCGGAATTCCAAAAGTCGTTTCGTTTTTTTAATAACCACGTCGGTTTCTACTTATTGTATGTCGTTATAACTACATACTAGGGCGGTTTTTAATAAAACCGTCGTTGTATTGAACTCTTGGAAAATATATAAACTTTTTCGTCACCTGACCTAAAGTTCTACGTTCTCTCTCACTGATAAAATATCTCAGTTTCCCTCTCATTTCCCAAAAGCTGCTTCGTAAGCATCATCATCTGAATCTCGTCATCGTGATCGTCTTCGTCTCCAAATCACCAAAGTTACGTCAGAAGGAAACTTTCTTTGCACGCCAAAGGTTTTTTCTCAATCTCTTTTCTTTTTTTTCACTTTCATTTGAAGAGGGTTTTGAAAGAACGAGTCTAGAAACAAGACTCCGTCAAAATGAGGAAATCTTTCACTGGTTTGATTTAATTCATTAGTCCATTACTCTCACGAAGCCTGAAGACAACAGTTCTCTCTTGTTTGCGACGTTAGAATCGACACACCACAACGGTCGTTAAATCTGACCTAATGCAAACTGCATGACGGTGGTTAATAACCGTCATGGTGTGATAATTAATACGTCGGAAACAAGATAGTACCATCGTCTCATAGGAGAAAGAACTGGCATTTTTCTTGTATCACATCTCAGAAAGACGACGGTTGTCTTTTGTGTTTGACGTTGTAATACTAAACCACATCGGTTCTTAGGCTTAATAATCGACGTGGTGTATCAACATTTACGTCCTGAACGAGATAAAACCGTCGTTCTATTTCCATACATGGTCTAAGAGAACTGTTTAATAAGACGTCACTATTTTCATGATACTGTCGTGGTTCTTCTTTAAGACGACGGTGGTATTATACAACCGTCGTCCTAAATTAAATATCACTGCCGTATTTTTTCCGACGTCGTTGTTTTCTTGCAAATTAATTAAAAATGGTTTCGAAATCTCAAAACAAGGAAGCTCAAATGTCAGAGGCTCAAAGGGATGAAGCCAAATCAGTTTCAAAGGCTCAAGTGGAAGAAGGAAAATCAGTTCAAAGCAAACCCTTGAAGAGGATGAGATTTTCTTCAACCTCCTAGAAAGACTCGAGCACAGCCACATTTGTTGAGGAGCCAAAATCCACCCGCGGTATCAACACAATGAGCCGTGTTGTGAAGAGGAAAATTCAGAAGATTAAGCCTGTGGTTGAGTTCAATAAAAGGGGCAGACCACATGGCAAGGCTGCTGTTGAGATGCAGTCTTACATTGGTGTTTTGGCACGCACCAGAGTCCCTCTTGTGGACAAGAAATGGACTCAATTGCCCAAGGACCTGAAGGAGTAGATTTGGGAAGCTGTTCAAATGGCTTATGTTATTGGGGAATGGTGTAAGAAGATGGTCATGTCGTCTGCCACCAAAAAATGGAAGGATTTCAAGTATAACGTAACTAGGCAGTATATCCTTCCTTTCGCGCATGACAAGGAGAAGTTAAAAGAACCCCCTGAGCTTTATAAGTTCATAGAGAAATCGCATTGGGATGCCTTTGTAGCTTCAAGGTTATCCCTAGATTTTGAGGCTGTGCATTCTGGGCAGAAACAGAGAAGGGAAAAATTGGAGTACAACCATAGGTTGTCTAGAAAATGGTATGTTGGTTTGGAGGACCAATTGGAAGAAACCATGCCCGATGAAGAAATCGATCGATCTTTGCTATGGAAGAAGGCAAGAGAAGATAAAACGGGAAACATCTCTAATCCAAAGGTTGCAGAAAAGGCAAAATTAATCGTAAGTCTCATTAACTCTGTTTTGTGTTTGAAAAACAGAGTGTTTTATTTTGGTATAGACGTTGCATGTTTTAATAACCGACGTTATAATCTAAACACCACGACGGTTTATATTTAACGACGTTTAAAAGACAACAGAACGTCAGTTTTTGCATGAGTTAGACGTCTAGATAGAATCTATATGACGGCTTAAATTCCGGAGGCCGTCTTGTTTTAATTTTACTCACGCACACACTCTCCCTCTCTCTGTCTATTTCACTGAAATTTGTGGTGCACAATTTCTGGAAAAAATGCATATTTCAATTGAGTTTTTTCACTCTTACATTTAAATTTACGACGGTTTTATCTCATATAGACGTTATAATGCGTATACAACGACGGTAATTTTATGCCGCCGTTTGAAATTATGTACTATGTCTGTTTGTTCAACAGATCATCGTCTTATGGTTGAAGATATTAATTACATATGGGGCTCAAAAAATGGGGGAAGTGTTGGTGAGAATGATGGTGACAGAGTTTGTTGGAAGAAGAAATCAAAATTTTTTGATCTCGAGTATTGGAAATACCTCCCTGTGAGGCATGCCCTAGATGTTATGCACATTGAGAAGAATGTTTGTGATAGTATCATTGGTACATTGCTAGAGATCCTCGGAAAAAATAAAGATGGGATTGTTGCTCGGTTAGATTTATTGAACATGGGGGTCAAAACTAATTTGCAACCCGAGTATGGAGAAAGACGTACTCGCTTGCCTCCAGGGCCTTGGAATTTGTCAAGAGCATAGAAGAGAGCAGTTTGCAATTCTTTCTATGGTATGAAGGTCCCTGAAGGTTATCCTTCAAATATAAATTTTTTTGTATCTTTAAAAGATTCAAGACTTCTTGGCCTTAAATCTCATGATTGTCATACATTGATGCAACAATTGCTCCCTGTGGCAATTCATTCTGTTTTGGAGAAGCCTGCAAGGTATGCAATAACTCGATTGTGCTTCTTCTTCAATGCTATATGTGCAAAGACGGTATATGTTTCCAAGCTAGATAAGTTGGAAGAAGATGTAGTAGTTACTTTGTATTTGCTTGAGAAGTACTTTCCCCCTTCATTCTTTGATATCATGGTTCATCTAGTAGTACATCTTGTCAAAGAAGTTCGTCTATGTGGGCCAGTATATTTTAGATATATGTATCCGTTTGAAAGATATATGAAAGTGCTAAAGGGGTATGTTCAAAATCGAACTCGTCCCGAAGGTTGCATTGCTGAGCGGTATATAGCTGAAGAAGCTGTAAAGTTTTGTACCGAACATTTATCTGATGTTAGTACAGTTGGAGTGCCTTCAAGCCAGAAGATGGGAGTTTCAAAGCCATTATTAGGTTGCACAGTGAGTTTAGTTGATATGGACTTGTTGAACCAGACACATCTATATGTCTTGGAGAATACGGAGGAAGTCCTACCTTATATCGAGTATGTATGAGTTTAATTTTTCATATGTAGCCATTTTAAATATTATTACTCCTTATGTTTATCTTATATACAAGGTACCGTAATGCTTGATTTTTTCATGTCAATTGTAGGGAACATATGATCCACATCAAGACTGCTTATCCAAAATTTAGAAAGAGAACAAAGTGGCTACAAGATAAACACAATAGCACTTTCATTCAATGACTACGCTTTAAGGTATATATGTTATTGAATGACATATTGAACTTTTAATTTTCTTTCTTTCTATATGTTAGATTAAATTAAGATATATGTTTAATTTGCAGGTTCAAAGTGAACTTGATGGGGAAGACAATAATGGCGTATCAGAAAATTTGAGGTGGCTAGCAGCTAGTCCAAGCATAGCAGTGCCATCATATAGGAGCTATCTTATTAATGGTGTTAAATTTAACACCAAGGCACAAGATGATGTGCGAACTGTCCAAAAAAGTGGAGTTTATTTACTTTGCACATATTATGCAAGTTGCTAGTGCCAAGGATAAAAACCATATTGTCTCCAATATGGGTTTTTATGGGGTTATTCAAGAAATTTGGGACCTTGACTACCAAAAGTTTAGAATCCCAGTCTTGAGGTGTGATTGGATAGATAACACTTCGGGCCTTGTAGTCGACGAACTTGGATTTACCCTTGTAGATCTGAGTAAAATTGGACATAGGAATGACCAATTTGTTATGGCTTCTCAAGTCAAACAAGTATTTTATGTTGACAACCCAATGCATCGTGGTTGGTCGGTAGTGTTATCAATGCCTAATAGAGATATAATGATGTTATTGGTGATGATGTGCTAGGTGATATTAGAATTGAGTGTGAGCCATTTACTAGAGGGATGCCAAATGTTGACACATTTGATTAGGGGTGGTTGCGGTTCGGTAACCGCGAATTTTTGCCCAAACCGCAAACCGACCGACTATTTGCGGTATGGTGATTTTTGAAACCGCAAAAAGAGGTCGGTTACCATGAATTAGCGGTTTAAAACCGCAAGTTCTTTTTGTGTCATAAAAATCCAATCTTCCACATTTTAGGCCTAATTTTGATACTTCTTTTGAAGCCTTTTGAGTTCAAGCATACTTTAACCCAAAAATATAAATTACAACCTAAATGAATAAATTCACAACCTCAACTTCTCAAGCATATATAAATTCACAACCTCCTCCACTTCTCAAGCATTCACAACCTAAAGAAAATTAAAGTTACAATTTCAAGCATTCCAATTAAAGTTAAACTTCTCAAGCATTCACAACCTCAACTTCTCAAGCATTCCAATTCCAAATCCTTTAAAGTTACAAACCAAAAGGAAAATGCAATGCAAAATAAATTAAAGTTACAACCCAAAGGAAAAATCAAATTCAAAGTTAATTAAAGTTACAAACTAAAAGGAAAATGCAATGCACCAATGTTACAAACTAAAGTTACAAACTAAAGTGTTGGTGGTGGTGAGTGGATTTGAAAGACCCCGTTGTGTTGTTTGAGCACCAATGCTATCTACAAATAAAACAACATAAGTTTAGTACATTTTATTATAAGAAGAAGCATAAATAACATGAGCATAAATAAACTAATTACTTACAAGTTGTCATATGTTCAATTTCCTTATATAATTCTTTTTTATAAAAATATAGTCGCGGTTTGCGGTAACCGCGAGTTTTGAAAATCAAATATCGCAACCGCAACCGCAAATGCGGTTCGGTTCTTCATACCGCAAATGCGGTTCGGTTTCCCACGATTGCAGTTCCATTGCGGTAAATTGTCGGTTGGTTTTTGCGGTTTTTCGGTTTTTCGGTCTAAAATGCCACCCCTACATTTGATGACCTAGTGGGTGAGTTTGGGAGTGAGAATATTAGAGATGGGTGTGAAGATATATGGATTGATTGATTGTTGTAATTTATGACATTAGTTATGCAGTTAATTGTATGACATTAATTAATAGCTCTGTATATCATTTTAATTCCGATCACATTTTCATTCTGCAGGCTTTGGGCACGACAAATCAAAAATTAAAAATACTGGGTTAAAGTTGAAAATACGACGGTCAAGTTACAAAAATCACAAAAAGAGACGTCTAAAATATAACCAACGTCGGGTTTCTACAAACAACGTGGAACGCCAATGCAAAAATTAAGTAAAAACCGTCATTTGAAAAAGAAAACACGTCAGTTAATTAAAATTAATTTAAACAAGGCTAATAAATATTACCAACAACGACGGTAACGAAAGGGATTCACGACGTACACTAATGAATAACACGACGGAATAGAGCTTAAACCGACGAATTTAAGGATAATACTACTTCCACCGATTGCAAATTACCGACGTAAAAACAATGTTGCACGTCCGTTATAATAAAACAATTGACGTCTCAGATAGAATACACACGTCAAACGGGGTTATAAAAGGGACTTATCAAAGACCAACGACGTCAGGGAATAAACAATCCACCGACGTAGTAAGTTATATCACAACGTTAAATAATTGGATACTTGGGACATAGTAAAGTTCTTAACCACGACCCGTATTTAACAATAACCAACGTCAAATCCATAATTCAAGTCGTTTCCTTTCTTCTTAACGACGGTTAGACTATAACAAACCAACGTAGTAAATTGGTAACCACGTCGCAAAATAGGACTCTTAGGCCATAGTAAATGGTCTAACCATGACAGATATTTTACATTAACCGACGTTCAAAATTAAATTCACATCGTTTATTTTTCTATTCACGCCGGCAAAATTACTTTCGACGTCCGTGGTGACCAAAAGGGTCATGGTTAGAAGTTTGTGACGTCGGTTCTAAGTAAAGATATGCCATGTTAAATTTTTAAAACGTCCGTTTTTAAATAAAAGCGACGTCTAACCTTGTCCAAAAGTGTATTTTTATATGTTAAATTTGCCATGTTATATGTTTTAGACGTCATTTTTATTATTTAGTGAACGTAGTATATGTGAACCATGACAGTTTCTACGTTTTACATGTTGGTATTCTTTAAATTACAAACGTGAATAATCGTTTTTATGTCGTCTAATATAGTTGTTCTTGACATTTAACATTTTTTAAACGTCCGTGTTTTACTAAAATCGTTGTCTAATATAGTCGAGGTTTTCTTTTTAAGCATTTATGTATGAATTAGATGTTGGTTTTAATTGTTTTACGATGTGGAATGTATTAACGACGTCGGTTATTTTCCGTCGTTATTTTATGTATTAAAAGATGGCGGTCGATTTCACATCGGTTTGAAAACATGCTACACGACGGTAGATTCCCGTCGTCTATTTCAATTTTTGTAGTAGTGTTTATCCGGAAAAACACCAAACACCTTATAATATTATGGATAAATAGTCAGTACTATTCAGAATAAATTAATACTATTCGACATAAATTAATCAATACAATTCGACGTATCAAACAAGCCCTATATATATAAAAGGATTTAAACTTGCATGCAAGATGACGGGCAACTACCCTAACCCACATTTGCTTATCAATGTCTTTGTATATCAATTTAATCATAAAATCTTTCGATGAATCAATGGGTGAATAAATCATGAGTCGCGTAATATGACCTTTTTTTTAAGTCTGAACTATTTATTTATTTTTAAAACAAGTTCAGATGTGAAAGATAAAGATAAAATGCCATTTTGGTAATTACGCGTTTTAAAAAAGGAGCGTAGTGTAAAGTCATATAAAGTAACCGTTGAAACCCCATTCATCATCTATCATTTATTTTGAACTGAGCCGGACAAAGAACCAACTTTGCAGCATCTGACCAGTTTTAGAGAATTCGCGTTGTATTCCAAAGTCGCAAGAATCGCTTACTTGAAACACTTCTGGTGAGTTTTCCACATTCTTAGAAATCTGTATGATTTAATCTAATTCATTTATTAGGGTTTAGGTTTGAATTGTAATTTGGGAAATTACAATTCTTGGGGAATTTTTTTGAATTGTAATTTGAATTGGGGTTCTTAACCTTCTAATTGCTTCGGTTTCAAGTAAAAAAGGAGATATAATTTTCAATAGTTACAGAACTTTCTGGGATTTGGATTTGGATTTGGTGTTCTTGTTTTTCAAATATTTGTACAGTAAAAACAAGAATTTGAATTTAAGATTCAGATGGTACCCATTAGAAATGATTGCAAATGATGGTGAATGGTGATGAGGGATACATATTAGTGATGCTAATAAATAAGAATTTGGTGTTTTTTTTTCCCATTGCCATTTGAGGTTCGTAGTTTTATAAGATCTTGGATTCTGGATAGTATTTCTTTCACTTCAGTTGAAGTGTTCAATTAGTTTTAGAATTCTGGATATATATTTCTTTATCTAAGGCCATATCTTGTATGGAAGTTGGTGATTTGAAGGATTGTTCTAAATGTTTTTATTTTCATTTGTTTCTGCAGTAAGCAGAAAATTAAATCGAAAAGTGGGTACAGAAAACAACAATGGCATCACAAGTTGGTCGTGTGATTCACGATCAGCATCTTAATGTTCAATCTAATGGTACTTCTCAAGCCTACCAATTATTTTCTTTTGCCTAAAATTCTTGTTGGGCTATTTTGGTGTAACCCTTATAACATGTATCACAGGTGCTTCTGTTGTGGGAAAGGCTGATACAGTTAAAACACAATGGAAAGGGGGCCTTGGTGGAAGGAAACCGCTCGGTGATTTATCCAATTCCGGGAAGCCTGCACTCAATCAGGTATCGAAAAAGCAGCATTCCAAGAATTTTGCCACGGGAGCTTCTATTGCGGGAAATGGAGATGTTTTAAAAACACAAATGAGAGGGCTTGGTGGAAGGAAACCACTTGGTGACATATCCAATTCGGGGAAGCCTGTTCTCTCCCAGGCATCAAAAAAGCAGCCTTCCAAGAATTTTCCTGTCGTTGAGGAAGTGACCAGCCTTCCTAAAATCGTTCATGATGCAAGCACTAGGAAAGGTGTTTTTAAAGCCTCAGAGAAAGTGCAGACCCGTAGCAGGAATACGCTATCTCACATTTCAAACTCAGTGAAACCAAATCTGCAGAAGAACCACAGCATGAAGCTAAAGGTTATGGCAGAAGAACCCCTTTGTCCTAGTGCTATTGCAGAGGAAGGGTTCTTACACAATCATCAAGAATGCATCAAAGCACAGAACAAGGCCGTGGACTTGGATCAACTTCTGATGAATTTCAGTGAACTTAAGGCAAGTCTGCATTTCCTTTTTCTTCCTTTTCTGAAGTTATTTTGTCGGTTTGGATTTCCTAACAATGCGGTTTTTTCGTCTTTGTTTTCAGCTGGAGAGTCCCATGAGGTGCAAGAATTTGGAAGAGATGTCTGAAAAACTTAACTCTCCACCTCCTGTATTTGAATCACCAAAATACTACACTCCATATGAGGATTTTGATGAGCTCTCTGACAAGCTTGACTATCCACCAATTGACTATACTGATTTCCCTTGGATTTCAGAGGACTGTGATTTCAAGTTGATGTCTCCAAATCACTGATTCCTTTGAATTTCCAGACTCTGCTTTATCAGCATATGAAGTTCAAGGAGAATCAATGAATGTTTTGTAAATTCTGGTTGTTCCATTCATCCATCAACTTGAAATTGATATAGTCAGTCCTTTTAGAGGGTTTGGTTTATGTTAATTGTGTAGAACTTTGTTTGTAGTGTCACTTTGTTTCTTTTGGCTTTTTTGTTTGTTGAGAATTTGAATGTACAGAACTGTAGAGTATTAATGTCATATTGATTAATGAACTGATTTGTTTGATATTTTTTATATTTTTACATGAATTTTGAAATTGCTATGTATTGTCATTATATATAAAATGTCAATTAGATCCTTATACCTAAACCTAATTAAAACATATATATTAAAATTGCTGATATATTTCGTAACAGCAAATGGTACAATTTATCCTTTTTGTATTAAAAAAAAAAAGGAACCGTTGATCTGATCTAACGGTGCAAAAACTTGATGTATCCATACTATAAAGTCTCTTAGAATTTCCCTTACAATACAGTACAATATCTGTTTAATTATAAAATAAAATATATATAAAAAAGCCGACATTCAAAAGTCCCATTTTGGGTTTAAATAAAAAAGACTTGAAAGTTTCCTCACAAACCTATAAATACCAAATCCAATCCCAAGGGAATTCCCCCTGAGAATTGAGACTCAATCATTTCATCATCCGCAATCACAAAATGGAACAGATGTTTGACAAATTTTTTGACTCCATCGCTAACCTTTTCGGCGGTGGAGATTCGATCCCCTGGTGCGACCGCGACGTTATCCACGTAAGTGCACACTACAAACCTCCTAATGCTCATTTTCTGTTTGTTTCCCGAGAAAATGAAGAACCCTGAAGGAAAAACGAAACAGAGATCTGGGTTCCTCTTTGTTCAGCCAATCCAATTTGGTTTGGTTTTTGTTTGCTTGAATTAAAGACACTTGAGTGTTTGTGAATTGTGGGTCAGGGGTGCGAGAAAGAAGTTGCGGAGGCCAACAAGGGTGACTCAGATGAGCAGAAGAGCGAAAGCATAATGAGGTCATCGTGGGCACTTGTCCACTCAAAGCAACCAGAAGATGTGCAGCGTGGAATTGCCATGCTTGAAGGTATTATCATTATTCTTATTAATATTTCTAAACGTTCAATGCTGCAAGTTTTTACTTTTTAGGTAACATAAGCGTATTGAACCATTGGTGTTGTCAATTCATTTCACTTCTTTTTACATTTCCCTATCGTCTCGATTTTGATTCTGTACATGTCTTTTTCAACCATAGAATTCCCGATTATTTTCATGGGTTATTCATGATTTCTTTCATTATGAGTTTTAATTAATCTTCTCTAATTGGTCGTCATGGTTATAGTTATACAAACAAAATTCTGTGTAAAATGTAGGCCAATTTGGGAGCACTTTTGTTTTTATTTTTTTTATTAAAGAAAGAGAGGGGAGAGGGAGCTGAAAAGGAGAAGAGAGATATGAAGGAGAAAGGAGGCTGAATTTATAAAATCTCACATCTCTAGTTTTTCTTCTATTTCTCCTTTTCTCCGTCTTCTAATATTAAAACAAACAAGAAAATAAAAATAGCATAATGTTGTTATTTTTATTTTCTTGTTTATTTTAATATAACATTATCAAATCTGCCGGCAATTCTTTATATTTTGCAATGGTTTGACAGCCTTTTTAGAATTTGTATGCCTAAAGACATTCAATCAATTCTAAGCTAATGGAACAATCATTTCTGTTGCTCCTTTGTGTGGGGTATTAGACACTGCAGGAATAGGAAAGACTATTATGAGGGCTCACACTGCCATGAATCTTCCCACTTTTCACCCTATTGCTCTTCTGTACAACAGTATTGATGGTGATTGTACACTTTCATAATGCATGCCATCTTTTTTCCTGATTCTCACCAACAAAATTGTTCTCCCGAGAAATTCATTAGAGTATCTTTTTCTACTTCATTCTTTCATAAGAATTTGGAACTAGACCCTCCATGCCACAAGAAAATTTATAAATTACAAGACGCTGAGCCCTTCTGGATTTCTAGTAATGATTACTTTCGCAAAAAAAAAAAATGTCATCAATCTTATATTTAATTGGTTAGTCTTTTCCATATTAAAAAAGTTAAATTACTAAATATATTTTCTCTTGTATTGTGATTGTTTCTTGTTTTGCTTTTAACTGAAGAACTTTCGTTCTAGCTTGTCGCTGATGCTTGAGTTTCCAATATTAGATACTGGCAGTGTAGGTTTGCATTCTCTAGTGGTTTCTACATCCTAAAATTGTTCATTTAAAAATACTGAAGAATATGATTTTGTACAGCTTCATTGGCCAACACTAGCTCCCCTTTGCATCAGAGAGAGAAGCTTTACCTTCTGGCTGTTGGATACTACAGAACAGCTGAATATTCAAATAGTCGGCATCTTGTGGAGCAATGCTTAGAGGTTTGTTCTTATTTTTCGTTTCATTTGCACCTCATTTTCCAGCACCCTTTGGTGGCATTCATCTCTCTTTTCTGTGACATGTTCATGTGTCTCTTACATTTAGCATATGGTTGGCTGACCATCATTCAGTGAAAATCTGCCCTGAATAATACTATTTGTTTCATAGGATTGTCATTTAAATGTTCAACAACACTTGACTCTGCTATATAGGTGGTAAGTTTAAAATGTGTCGTCCTTTTCTAAAATTTTGATTGCGTGCTGTGTGCTTGTGCATGTATTGTATTAGCTCTTTTCAGCATGGTGTAATTTACTTATAGTTAATTATCTAATTCTGTACTGTAACTATAATATCTGTGTGGACTTAACCTTTAGCTGCTCATCTATTGTAGTCTTACAGACTAGACTACTATGCTCCTTTTCACTATACAAATAAGTTGCCTTCAGCCTGTTGCAATTTTAATTTCTACAATTCCTACCAACGATTCGTCCTAATATTGTTTTAAAATTATTTTTTTAACCTTTTTTCTTTGTTTTGCAGATTGCTCCTGATTGGAGACAGGCTCTGACCCTTAAGAAGACTGTTGAGGATCAAATTGCTAAAATTGAATCGAAAAGTGGGTACAGAAAGCAACAATGGCATCACAAGTTGGTCGTGTGATTCACGATCAGAATCTTAATGCTCAATCTAATGGTACTTCTCAAGCCTACCAATTATTTTATTTTTTGCCTAAAATTCTTGTTAGGCTATTTTGGTGTAACCTTTATAACATGTACCACAGGTGCTTCTGTTGTGGGAAAGGCTGATGCAGTTGAAACACAAAGGAAACCCTAAACCCTAAGGAAACCGCTTGGTGATTTATCCAATTCTGGGAAGCCTGCACTCAATCAGGTATCGAAAAAGCAGCATTCCAAGAATTTTGCCACAGGAGCTTCTATTGTGGGAAGGGGTGATGTTTTAAAAACACAAACGAGAGGGCTTGGTGGCAGGAAACCGCTTGGTGACATATCGAATTCGGGGAAGCCCGTTCTCTCCCAGGCATAAAAAAAGCAGCCTTCCAAGAATTTTCCTGTCGTTGAGGAAGTGACCAGCCTTCCTAAAAACCAAACAATAAAAGCTTCCTTTTAGTCTCTCTAGTTTCCTTTTAGTCTCTCTAATTTTTTGCTGACCTTGTGCTTTCTCTTACTAACTGACAATTGGATGTTCACTTGATGTTGTACTGCAGAAAGAGTGCTGTAATTTTCTATGAATTGCTTGATTTTCATTCCTCATCTGTACATCTACATAGGAAGCCCTGCTTATTACCTCCTCTCTCATGCTTACTATCCTAGGATTGTCTACCCTTCATGTATGTGAGTTTTAAATTTTCATCATTATATATGTTATTAAACATTAGAGATTATTTAAGGCATCATCTATTATCTGAATTCTGCTTAGTCTTAGTTCCATGTGCATTAATTAACTCTTTAATTCATACGTTTACATTTTAGCAAATTGATGTGATTATTGTGGCTCATACCAAAAAGGCAATCTTAGGCTCATCAAGGAAAGTCGAGCTTCCAAGTGACAAGTTCTATAAAGTTTGAGACCTACACTTACTGGATATTAGATCATTTGGTTTATTTCCCTATGTTTATATGTTTTTAATATCATTTGCCTAGATAGTTGACATGTTATAACATTTTTGTAGTGTTGAATATTTATTTATATTGGATGTGAGATTTCAGTTTGTTGCTTTATATAATTATTTAGCAATTTAATTATTTCTTTGCACCTTTTGTTTACAAAGCTTAAATTTTATTTTTCAATCATACTATTGTTCATCGGAATTGTTGTATTATATTGAAGTTTGATATAATATTTAGGCGTGCAATTACCAAATTGTAAGGGGTTTTTGGCAGTTGGTGTACGTAACTTAGCATACAATTGGCAACCTTTTTGCATTTTCAGAATGCAATTACCAACTGACTAGTCTGTTATTGCAATCACCAATTCCTTGTAATGTGGATCCATATCCTTGTAAAATAAGGATTTAGAACAGTAAGGATTATGAGAACCCTAATGTTGTAATTGTTGTGCAAAAATCTGTAAATCACTATCCAAATCGTGTAATTTACATGTTTTTGGATCATCCTTACAACGTTATGGTACTCTCGTATCTCAAAATTGTAAAATCGGCCCTTAATCTTGTAAACTCTCATTTTATTATAATAAGGACCCAATTTACATCCTCAAGGTCCGGAGTTACAAATTCCTTATAATGTGGATCCATATCTTCGTAAATGGGGATTTATAACATTATGGATTATGTGAACCCTAATGTTGTAATCCTGGTTCAAAAACTTGTAAATCGCTACTCAAATCATGTAACTTATGAGTTTTGGGATTCTCTTACAATGTTATGGTACTCTCATATCCAAACTCTTGTAATACCGATCCTTAGTCTTGTAAACCATCGTGTTTACTAGAATAAGGACCTCATTTTATATCCTAAAGGTCTACACTTATCAATTCCTTGTTATGTTGATCAATGTCCTTATAAAATGGGGATTTACATGGGAAGCTAGGGGATTGGTAACTTTCTTTTCCTTCATTATCTCATTTAGTATTTTATTATGTTACTGTAGGGGCTTTTTCGTTCCGGCAGCTATTGCGGGCCTGGGCTGCCGTAAGGAGAAAACTGAAGAAAATATCCCCCTTGTGTCTGAGTTCAAAGATCAAACCCCAAAATGTTTCGAAAGGGTTGTAAAGCCTTAGGAAACATCTTGGTTACCTTCACCAACGAAAATAATGGCTGCTTACAGATAAATTCTTGGCTTGGCATGAGAAGCTTGTGGCATGGGAGCAAAATCGACATGAGTTTAGCACCGAAGAGAAAATTATGTGTACTTGGGGGAAAAGGGGAGTGTTAAGGTAAGAAAGAGAAGGTTTGCAATAAGATTTGGCTGAGAAAGGAGGGAGAGAAAGGGATGGGTGGCTTGATTGTTTCTTCCGGCAACTTGACAGAGACTTTGTCAAGTGTTGGAACAATCTGCCAGAAGAAGAAAAATGGGGGAGATGGGCAAGTAAAGCACGAAAATTACTGAGTTTGCAGGTGAGAGAGGAAGCTTGCTCTCCAGATGTGTGTTGTCATGATGGGTAGGAAATGCCTCTTTTTATAGGCGCTGGAAGCTACCATTTTCCAAGAAACCCTAATGGCTTCTATCCAATTTGGCCAAGTCTTTCCCTTCCTTTCTCCCCTCATCCCTTCAATCATCCTATTTTGGTGAAATCCACTCTGCCCAATCCCACAAAATCAGGGATTTTTGGGAGCTCAAGGCCCTTTCCCGCAGCTACCTCAGAACTCCCATTTTCAGCCATCTCCTTCCTTTCCTTTCTTCCTTTTTTTATGGCCAAGTCTGATGAGGGAAAGAGAATGGGTATGCATGCTGGTTCAAATGGTGATCTGCGCTTCAATATCCCTTGGTCCTTTGGAAGTTTTTACTTGAAACGTGTTCCTCTCATGTGCTGGAACTTCCTAGCAACTTTGCATAGTGGACCTCCAGACTTCCTTTCGTGGCTTTGTTCTTCAGCCAGGTGCTAGAGCTTTGCAGCTCTTCTATTGTAATTGTATGGGCCAAGTTGGTTTATTGAGTAAGTGGACTATCTCTATCAAGCATTGGGCTTTTTTGGTTGAGTCAATAGGCTATTTTGGTTGGGCTATTTTGGTTAGGATATTTTGGTTGGGATATTTTGGTTAGGATATTTTCTCTTTTGTGCTCACCCACATGTTTGGGCCTAAGAAATGGGCCTGAGTTCCGAGGCTCCCAAGCAACCCCGGGACTTCCATTTCTTGGCCCATCAATGGGCCTTATGTCAACTTATTACCATTCATACCACAACCCACTCAAGCAAGCCCAAGGCATCTTGCGTGGTTTGGGCCCACTTAAGCTTGTAGCGTGGCGTGTTGCTTATTTGCTTGGCAAACTTTCGCGTGCCCAAATCGGGTTTCTTCTCGATAAGGTATTACATTGGGCCGAGAATTTATTTGGGCCGAACTGTGGATTTTTTGGGCCTCAACAGTTACAATACATAAATAAAAAAATTTAGTATTTTAGTTGAAATTATACATATTATATGTAAATACTATCTTTACGAGTGGATATTCTTATTAAACAATTGTTTTATGGATGGGAAAGGGGAAACCTATGTAACAAGGATATGAACCAAAAATCAGAGGAGGATCATAAGGGAAATTTTTGTGGGAACATGAATATGAGGATAAAAATGTATTAAATTATTTATTTAGGCATATAAATAAGTTTGTAAAAGCATATTTTGAATATGCTATGAGTCATATACAAGAAATAATATATAATTTTAGTTTTAAGACATTTCTCTCAAATTATTTTAGAATTAGCTTGAGTTCTAAAATTTCGTACATGAGAAGCGAATAAGATGGTAACTCAATCACTTTCTTCCCCTTCATTACCTCATTAAGTATTTTTTTATGTTACATACTTATATAAAATTTCAAGTATTTTAATTGAAATTGTATATATTATATGTAAATATCATATTTATGTATTATAAATTGACTATAACGTGCAATATATATTATTGAAGTATATATTCTTATATATTCTTATTTAACATTTTTTTTATTGATAGGAACATGAACCAATTATATTACGTGATATGAACCAAAAAACAGAGAAGGATCATATGGGAAATTTTTGTTGGAAGATGCTATGAGTCATATTTTATTATTAGACATTTGTTTAAAGTTATTTTTAGAATAAGCACGAATATATATATATAGTGTGGCTTCAGAGTATGGTCATATAATATTTATTATAATATAAGTCGATATTTATTGATATTATGTCTTAAAAGTTGAATATATTATCATTGATTGATATTAAACACGTAAACGAGTTATACTATGTAGTCGTATTTTGGTTCCTTATAGTAATTTATTCACATTTAAGAAATAACAAAACAAAAAGAATAGTTTAGATGTTCAAAAATTGTTTTTGGTTACAAGTAAAAAAAAAAAAAACAATTTCAATTTGGCCAATTGGATTTATATAAATTTATCCAAGTTTTATTGATTTTGGTTACAAGTTATATAAAGCGACCCCTAATAACTCATGAATTATGAAAGAATCTGCAAATGTTGTGAAATAATTAAAATAATTGTAACAACATTATGGTCCACCCTAATCTATAACACTGTAGTGCCCTAATTTACAAAGAAAATGACACATAGTACCAAGTAAGAATGGACTTTGAGGAGTATTGGCACTAAAAACTGAATAGATGGAGATGAGTGCAACTTACAAGAGATGGACGATCGAGAGATCGATTGAATGTTGAATGCCGATTCTTCCTGTCCTTGGATGCTGATCCTGAATAGAAAGAAGTCGAGACTCGTAAGGTCTATGGACCCGGTGTGGAACCAGCCTAAGACCCTCCGATGCCGAAGTAAGTTTGTTGTTTTAAGAGCTCTTGCTGTTGACCATATTAAAGTATAAAAGTCAAGCTGAAAAGTCTTACCCCTGTATTGTAGTGGAGGGGCCTATTTATAGAGGGCATTTAGTATGCTTAGTGATCATTTTCGATGTGGGACTCGTGGGAGGGCCTTCTGAGGTCAACATGAGTCTTTAGATATTTTGGGCGAGTACTTCGAGGTTGATTCTCTACAATCGGTAAGGGATGTCGATTGTAGACGAGTTGGGCTCGTAATGGCTGTTCGCAGCTTTGAGACAATGCCATCGGTGGCCGATGCCGATTGTCCGAGGCCTTGGGTACTTGGGCGAGTTTATAAGATCCACGTGTCGTTGTACGAGTGGAGTGTCAGATATGGTACAAACAAGGAGTAAAATTATGTCATTATCCTTGTAAACACAATTGAAAATCTTGTAATCTACAAGAAAATTTGTAAACTTTCTACTTTTATACTTGTTTTTCTTGACTTGTAATCCTAACAATGTACTATAAAATCCATGGCCATGTTAGGAAAAGAATATAAATTTATAATATTTTGTGGATTTCTACAAAAGTACAACCATGTAACATAGAGTTCAAGTAACATAGTTCTTATTTTAGAAATTGATTTCAACCAATTACATAGACAAAACTCGAGGTGAAAAAATTTGATGGATAAAGACTTTCGAGCTCTCAAATAAATGTTGATGCGCATTCACCAATTCTATGAAACAAAAAATTAAAACTATCAACCTCAATTGATTTTTAAAAACTAGGCATAAAATACAAAGGAATTAACCACAACTAGCCATCATAATTCATATAAATAAAACCAGAAACTCATAAGAAACTCATAATGAACTTGAGTAAAGTTACAATGAGGTGATATATCGAAATCAAAAGAGAAAAAAAAAGTCAAACAAGTCTCATAAAAAAAAGTCTAAAACGATAACTTTAGAGTTATATAAGTAAACAATTTGACAACTTGCATAACAGGTAACCAATTTTTTAAAAAATCTGGAAATATCATAAAGGAATGTATAGTGCATACCACAAGCCCTCCTACTTTCAACATTTATCGCTTTCACATTTTTTATACCACATTCATACCACCTCTCTAATAGAGGTGGGCCCCATTGTATTGGTGGGCTCCACCTCTATTAGAGAGGTGGTATGAATGTGGTATGAAAAATGTGGTAAGCCTAGCATTAACCATTCACTTATAGGTAAAAGCGAGACGACGAGGGAAGTCAGCATGATTGACTTGTTGCACAGGTGGGTGGGTCGGTCATTCTAGCATATTCCTCCAGCACAAATGGATGATTTAAGAGCTGGGTAGCAGTGGGACGATCACGTGGATCAATTTGCAAGCATCTCTGAATGAAATCTAGTGGATGCTTCGGGAGAGAATCAGGAATGTTAGGGAGGATGCAATATAACGCACGTTCCTGTCAAAGAGAGGATGTATCAGTCAGAGCTATTAGATCTATCATCATCATCATCTTTCCGAATCATAAATAATTCAAATTTACGTAAATAAATCATGGTACGTACCCCGTCAAACTCCCACGGATGGTATGGAACCTTCCCGGTTAACATCTCCAACACAGTGCAACCAACGCTCCATATATCAGCTGCAATCCCATAACCTTGGCCTCCTTTATTCGTCTTAAAAACCTGCACAAGCATAAATTCTGAAAAATTCAGACACGACAACAAACTCCATGATTTTAAAATTTTAAAGTCTAGGCATGATCTTAAATAAAGAACATCATTAGATCCTTTACCTAATACATAAAAAATGATATTCAATCTAAGAGCCCACATATCTTCTTACACAATTGTGGAATAGTCCGCAAATACTGTAGAAAATTTCTAGAAGACTTGATAAGAGCTCATATCATCGTAGACGGTAACAGAATACATATTATATCACTACTAGAAAAAAGGGTAAAAGCCACAGTTTTCGTAGCCACAGCATGCAAACAGTGGCTATTACTATAAGAATTCAACTCTCCAAAAAGACCCAACAAATATTTGTAGTGTGAGAACCCAACAATAACCCTTCCAAGTGAAAATAACAACAGAAGAACTTTAACCTAGAGAGAGAGAGAGAGAGAGAGAGTTATAACCTTAATTTTCATTATTTGTGGGTGATTGGTTCATTATTTGTAGGATAACATTATTTTTCAAGGTGGGTAAACTAATATTTGCTAGGATGTGTTTTTCTTTTCATAATCTTGCACTCAAAGTTATTTAATATTTGTGTTTCATTAGTGTTTGAAGCAACCATAAAATCTATCAGTGTCGGAAGGATGAACTTTTGAGAACTGACACTACACAAATATATAAAAAGTTAACCTAAGGAGCCATCCACAATACAGATCCACTGAAAGAATGACTGCTTCTCCCATCGATTATCTGAGGACAAAAATTCACCATCATGCATTCTGGAAATTACTGAAGGCAACAAACAGAAAAGGTTTGGAGCATTGAAAGACAAACCCTTGCCAATCCAAAATCAGCAAGCTTCACAGATCCACATGTATCCACCAAAATATTTGCGCATTTAATGTCCCTAATTACAAAAAACGAAGAGATTTGAGAATGTAGCTCGACAAATAAGGACATTGTTAACCCACAGCCACTCTTCTTTTATTTCTCATTTTTTAGGATGACTCTACATGATATGGTGATATTCCAAGTAACAAATGCTCATAGGGAAATACAGAATCTTCTAATGATCAAACATCATTAACCATAGCTATACATCATGTCACATGAAGTACCTGTGAATCACTTTCTTGTAATGAAGATACTCCAAACCTTGCAGGATCTCTCTTGTGTATTTAGAGGCCTCAGAATCTGGGAGACCTAATCCTGAGTCACTTAATTTCGAATAGAGTTTAGATAAGCTTCCCAGCTCTACAAGCTCCAGGAACATATAAAGTTTTGATTCGTCCTGCAAAGATTATTTAGACAATGTATATAAACAACAAAATGGTGCTCACAAACAAGTAGATTTGAGACAAGTACAGGGGCTATGGAGATCCAATGCCTTATAACCTAAAGCACGGTATGAGAAAATTTATGTTCAACAGGAAACCGTAGTGAAGCATCAGAAAAGTAACAAGAGAATGAATCCTAAGTTAATAGTCTAGGTGTTTCACAAGCCAATATACTCACTAGTATTTCATACTAAATACTTTTGGATACAAGAGAAATAGATCAAATATGCTACGGTTAGCTGCTTCAACATCTTTCAGGTAAATTGTGACAAGAAGTCAGTGATTGATATTGCTTATAATCCAGTTTAACAAAACTTGTTGAGGTGGATAGACATTTCATCAAAGAAAAATTTGAGAACAAGATCATCTGCCGATCCTTTGTAAAGTCAAAATATCAGTTAGCGGATGTCTTGACAAAGGATGTCTCTGAACGAGTGTTTCATGACTCACTTACCAAGTTGGGCATTAGTGACGTGTATGCACCAACTTGAGGAGTGTTGACGTGAGTTAACCTAACAAATAAAGGAGATTTATTTCCTAAGTTAATTAAGTGATTTATTTACTTCTTTCAATACAGTTGACAATCCTTGTATAATTAGGGTATATTCTCCTACTTAATTAATCTATCTAATTCCTTATAAAGCACACTTGTAAATTCCTATATAGTCCTCCTTACTAAGAAGAATAACATCATCCAAAAGTATTCAAACCAGTCATATTTTAGCACACCTAGTTGTTGCTAATGCGGGGAGTGTTAGGTTGTGTAGGTTGTCACGAGTGAGAATTAATATGAATGATATTTGATCTAATTCAGTGTATCTTTCTTGATTGTTTTTTGTGCTTGTGGTATAAGTGCCATCCATATCATAACTCACTCAGTTTGTGAGTGTTGATTTTTTGAGTGTTTTTGAGTCATTCCTGTTTCAACGGAGAAACAAGCCGAACTTCCAAAAGCACAACCAAATGTTGTTGAGGATGTTTTGGATGTCAAAGAGGTGAAATTGAGATGGGGTGATTCTAAGTAGTGCCACCGCACAGGTTCCTCAACTTTAAAGGACCACCAATTTTTTTTTTTATGTATATATTATTTATATTGTATATATATGCAAGCATGTATACATGTACATAATTATGTGCTTGGCGAAGTTGGTTGTTGTCTTCAATGAATATTTTTGTGATCATTAGTATCTTTATAGTTGCATGTTGTAACGCAAAAAACCAAAAAAAAAAAACAAAAAGCAACAAAAAAAAAAGGACACATCAACTAAAACCACTATAGCCGTGCACATATGAAACTCTATTTATCAATCTCAAATTTAAAGTGCTTTCTCCCACTCAGAACAAAAATTTCATGTTGGTTCATTTGAATGTCCCCATTTAAGTTTCACACAGAGCCCTTAAAATCTCAGGATTTTATTGTTTTATATCCCTATTCTTTGTTGCCATTTGTTTCCTACTGAGTAAAGCTTTCATTATGCTCGTATAAATAATTTCAACACACACGCACACACGCACATACTAAAGTGTGGAATGTCCCCATTTAAGTTTCACATAGGGCCCTTAAAATCTCAGGTTTCTATTGTTTTATATCCCTATTCTCTGTTGCCATTTGTTTCCTAATGAGCGCACGCATGCACACACACAACCATTAATTTTTTTCGCCAATTTGCCCCCGGACATCAAAATTTGTCACTTCCCATCCATCCTGCAGTCAAGTTGGAGGTTACTTTTGTCATTTCGCATCTCCACCAAAACACCAACTTGACGGCAGAATGCATGGGAAGTGGCAAATTTTGACATCGGGGGGCAAATTGGAGAAAAAAATTAGTTCAGGTCCTTAATTTTCTTTAAAAAAGGATATGGGGTAAAACGAAACTTAGGTACAAGTTCAAGGGGCAAATCACCAGTTAAGCCTATATATATATATATATAGGGTTTAGGGTTTAGGGTAGTGTTAATTTGGTGGATAAGTGTGTATCATGACTTTTGGTGTACAAATTCAAGCTCAAAAGCAACAACAATAGATTGTACCTTATCTGTGCCATAACATCGAACTATGTTCGGGTGCTGAAACTTACTCAGAAGAGAAATCTCCTGGAATATAGCAAACAAAACCAAGAATGAGAAGAAATATAAAAGAAACAGTAATCAATGCAGACCTCTCTAATCATATGAAGGAAGCTCTAACTCATCATCACAGTCATTCAGATCTTGACTGAGCCGTTGATCATGATCTTGAGTTAATGGCTGATGATGAGTCAGAGCTTTCCCATCATACACAATTACTGAATTATTTGAGGCCCGTTTGATACCCATTTCAAATTTAGTTTTTAGTTTTCATTTTTTATGCTAAAGTATAAAGGAAAATGAGAGTGAGAATGAAAGTGACGATGAGATTGAGAGAGAGAAAGGATGGGAGGGAGGAGTAACAAAAGTGAAAACAAAAACTTAAAAATGAAAACAATTTGAAATAGATTTCAGTTTTTAGTTTTCATTTTTTATGCTAGAGTATAAAGGAAAATGAGAGTGAGAATGAAAGTGATGACGAGATTGAGAGAGAGAGGATTTGAGGAGTAACAAAAGTGAAAACAAAAACTTAAAAATGAAAACAATTTGAAATAGATTTCAGTTTTTAGTTTTAGTTTTCACTTTTGTTACTCCATCCCATCATCCTCTCTCAGTCTCATCTTTACTCTTATTCTCACTTCCATTTGTTATAAAAGTTATAGTTTTCCTCTTTTTGTGAAAGCCAGAAGCGAAACCCTTTATAATAAAAATAATATATAAAATGCATTGGAAAGTCTTTTATTAAGACTAGCCCCTTAGCACATGCTCACGCATGTGCCAATTGGTTTTTTTTTTTTTTTAATTTTATTTTTAGAATTAAGAAAAGATAACATGGGTAGTTATGTTCCATAAAAGTAGGACCTATTATCTGATTTTGTTTTTATTTTTATTTGTTTTTATATAAAAAAAAAAATGTGAATTTACTATATTATCCTCATTTAATTAATAATTTCAATTCTTAATGTTTGAATTAACAAGGGGCATTTTCTGGCATTTTGAATGTTTCACCTTTCTCTGTCTTTTGCTTTATATATATAGATAATAAGTAAAACTAAAGTAATAAATAATAGGTAAATAAAAGTAAAATGAATTAAGATTATGAAAGTAAGCTTGGTATAGTGAAACACGTCAAAGACGTTATCCTAAAGCCTTTGTAGCCTCCGTACATGCAGGTACTGATGGTCTACAAGACCCCAAAATATGACCTCCAATACACAAGCTCAAGGTCCGCTATGAGCACGTTCACAATCGGATATATAAGTTTCCAAGTCACAGAACCGTTGCCCAAAAATAATAATATAAGTAGAGAAAGTACGAAATATAGAAGAGGAGAGAAACAGATTGTGGTAATGGTTGTGTTATATGGTAGTTTCATATTGTGGTAGTATGGTATATAGTGTTGTCTTAAATGTGAATGAGGAGTGGCCTTTTATAGGAATCCAAGAACATATAACCCGTACAATAAGTAAAATAAAACAACCAAAATAGTTAAACAAATCAAAACGGTAAATTTTTTAAAACCTTTTTAAAATTCCAACACCATTCTCCCTCTTTTCATTCTATACTTTAGCACAAGATCCTGAGCACTAAAAACTAAAATTGAAATGGTTATCAAACAGGCGCTTAATAGCTGAGTAAAAGAGACATACAAAATCAGGACAAATGATGCAACACAAGCCTCTGTCACGGTGTCACCTGTTCAAGCTGCTTAGTTGCCTGTTCACTTAAGGAAACTTCCTTAGCAGCAAATAAGAGGTCGCCTCTGCAGGGAAACATGAAATCACAATCAAGAAAGATGTGATGAAATATCAGATACTGAAGGAAAGATAAGATATATAGAACCACTTTCTTAATAAGATTTTTATATGAGTAGAGGTATTAACTATCGGTGTTGACGGAGATTCTGACTAGAACATGGCTTAATAAGAAAGCTGTGATGAAAAAACATATTCTAATTTCTAACCAGCCAAAAACATGGCCCAACTCGTCAGCAGCCGCGTTGCTGCCTTGAATGGCAGAGCCACCAGATCGAAAATTACAACTAAATGAGAAGTCAATTTTGGGTTAGATACTCATATTTTAATATAATATTAGAGCTTTACCTTCAAGAGGGTGGGGTTGGAATCCTCCAAACCAAAGCCTCATCCCCACATAATTCCAAGAGGCTAGTGTTTGTGTGTACATTTGATATACATTGTTAACTAATTCCTTGACAATTTCAATTTGGAATTAGAGCGAACATGAATCGAAGTGAATATGAGGCATTCTCATTATATTGTTTCACACTAAAGGTAATGCGATAATAAAACTTCAAACATATAACAGACAAAGAAGTCGCGAACCTTCCGATAATAAAAGCAACTTTCATACATGCATATACATCTCCAAGCTACTAAAGAAAGCCTGAACGGGCCGTACCCTCTGTTATTTTCTCAACCGCTATCTATAAACTTGACAATTAGTCGCAATCAAACCAAATTTATCTTTTAGTTTTAAATGCTGATCATTACTTCCTGATCTTATTTTGTATTCCTCCAAAACCTACTCGATTCAGCCCTATGACTCTGCTAGAACGATTCAGCACTACATATCAAGAAAATATTACCACGCGGAGCCAGAAATTTTATCAAGGAGGGTCAATCTTAAATAGCGAGAGTGAGAATTTTGCCTAATTCAATTAAAGAAATCACGAGAAATCTTAGGAATTATAAGGTGTGTTTATGTGTTAGAAAAAAGATACTACTAGAGCCAAGAGGGATTTTGTAGTGTACTTAATTGTTATAGGATTTAATTAATAAACAAAGAAAAGGAGAAAATGAAAAAGTTAGTAAACTCAAAAGATGAGAAAGGTCAGCTATGTAATATAGAAAGTAATTCAATAAAATGCAACACATATAAAAACAAATTATCAAAGGGTGAGAAGGGTCAAATGACCCTTGTAGACCTTAATTGGCTCCACCCACGAAGGAAATATTTTGACAATCTGACACCTGAACTTCACTTTCGATATGTAAATCTACCCTGAAGCCCCAATTATCAAAAATTAAAAATAAAAATAAATAAATAAATAAATAAGCCAACAGTGTGCAACTAACAAAGAGATTCACAGATCAATTGAAGTCAGTGTAGCAGTTAAGAGATCTATAATAAAATTGAGGATCTATATATCCATTATAAAATTGACCAGTACGTGAGCACTTACGGAGCCATTACGCTCCACACAGTGCCGTAAGATCCGCTACCCAGCTCATCGATCTTTATGCATTGATTCATAAAAAGCTTGATATCCTCGTATGGAGGAACGTCCGGGATGGTCAGTAGGGGCAGGGGCGACGTGCTGGAGTGAGCAGCCATTGACAGAGTTTGCTGAATGAGGGGATCGGGTTTTAGAAATTAAAGATTTTGAGTGCGTTTCTGCATTTCTGACATTATATTGGACGATCATTAGAGTTTCGTTCACTTACGACTTCTTATGTCGGCAAATGATTTACAGTTTTGTTACCAAAAAAAAAAATGATTTACAGTTTTCTTTTCTTTTTATTTCGATTCACTGTCTGAAACCTCCCTGGCTGGGTGAAGTGTGACTGGCGCAGGAACCAACCCGGTAAAAATAGAAAGTACACATTCGACCGACCAGCGATTTTTAACACTCGCGCCCTCTTCTTTACTTTACTTTTCTTTTCTCTTTGCAATAATATCACAAAACGTCCCTGTCTACGAAACTATCAGATTGCATCATCATTGTTTTTTTTTTTTCATTTCTGGTCCTCAAGATTAATATGTGTGCTCACAGAATTAAAAATGAAAAAACCTTGGTGCATAAAATTTTGGTTTTTCATTTCTAAATTTAATAAACACTCTTAGTTTGCTCATGTGGCATATATGTAGAGCCCACGTCTCCAATAAAATAGTGCCGCATGTATTTAAAATACAATATATATATATATATATATATATATATATTTAAATCATTTAAAATTTATAAAATATTGGTTTTTTCATTTTTAAATTTTATGAATTTTAAATTGTTTTTTAAAAAGTCCATTAGTTTGTTGATGTGGCATATATGTGGAGCCCACATCTCTAATAATATAGTGTCACGCGTATTTAAAATACAATATATATTTTTAAATAATTTAAAATTCATAGAAAGAAAAAAAAGCCAAAATTTTATGAATTTGAAATGAAATAAAAAATTTTCATAGGGACCATTTGTGAGCATACATATTAACCTTGAGGATCACGAATAAATTATTATAAAAAAAAGACTCAATTTGATAGGTGCGTGAACCTCAGGGACATACTGTGATATATATATATATTACACATCAACAAACTAACAGAGTTTTTTATGGAACCTCACGACAAGGACCATTTGTGAGCATTCATACTAACCTTGAGGATCACAAATGACAAAAAAAAAAAATTAAGGACTCAATTTGATAATTCCGTAAACCTTAGGATTAAGTGGGCATCTACAATATTTTACTATCATGAAACACCCATAAACAAAGGATTAAGAACAATTTTGAAACACATTCTGTATCAAATAGTACATAAACATTCCTGATACAAGACATCATAATCCAAAAGGCATAGAGACATGTAATGCCCACATATATAGAGATAACAAGACCAATGATCACTACTACGACAAGAGCTTCCCCCTGATGAACATAATAGATTATTCCTGATGCAAGACAACATCAAAGATACACCAAAATACATTTTATTTATCTAATGAGCATAAATTAAAGTAAAAGAAAAGAAAATTGATCACAACTTTAAAAAAAACTCACCATTAACAATATTCTTGGTCATCACTCTCCATATCTTGTCACAAGTCTTCTGACTCTTCATTGCCTAAATTTAGATTCATAATAATCAAATTAAACATAAGTTTTTGACCTTACTATTAGAAATGTATATAAAACAAAGTGAACCAACTTACATAGATCCGTTGATTCATTCTTTCTTCTTTTCAGATTTGATGGATAATTTCTTTTGTCATGTTGTGCTATCTTTTTGCATAATGCGCACTTTCTTTTCTTCTTGTTTTGAGCCAACTCAATACCATTTTTTATCCTTTTTGAACCGCTAATATTGTCCTTCTTTCTACCCTTAGTTTGTGAGATATTGGGGTCCAAAAGCAACAATTTAGAGGAATCAATATTAGTACTACATGGATCACCTGTTGTTGAGGAAGGAATTGTTGCATACTGTTGTAAAATGCTCTTCTTATATTTTCATTGAGTCTTGCTCTGTCAATTACAAAGGAGAATGAAACCATATATTATAGGCAAAGCCTTGGCTAACAATTAGGTAAAAAGAAGGCTCCAGGTGTTGACCAACACGAATCTCACGGCCTGTTGGTACGGGCCTAAGGGATCTGTGTCAACACGGGTCGTCCTTCTTTGGTGCGGTGCAGTGATGCGCGGGCGTACCAGCACGGTTTACCGTGCATTTGAGGGTGATACGATTGGGTGAATAAACGAGTTGTGTGCCTGTTTAAGTCTGACTTCTAATCAGAGCGACTATGGCCGAGAGAGGAACTTATCTCGGCCGTCAGGTTCACAGCCTGAGCTACAAGGCCGTTGATAGTGATGTTTATGGTGGTTTTTTTGTGGTGCTCTGACGCATCGCTAGATGGCGACGATCGTATGATATATGAAATGAAAAAAAGAGTAACAAAGATGGTGCTCCAACGCCTTGAAAATCAAAGGTCGTATGATATATTGATGAATGGATTCTCCTACAAACTGCCACTACTCCTAAGAAAACTAATAAAAGTATTGAAAATGCATTACAAGAAGATAAATGACATGAAGTAAATGACAGGAAAATATAATCCGCTTCGTGGGAGGCTTGTGTTTGGTGTTGAACCCTTCAAATATAGTTGGAGCCTGGTATTTATAGGGAAGGTCTTGAGAAGACAATGAGGCTGAAAATCTGCATGGTGAGGTTAATGAGACCTAGTAGGTAGTCAAATCGACATTTGGGAATGTGAAGTATGGTGGTGTGACCCCCATAAACCCCGGCCGCCGCCCTGATGGTGGGCTCTGCGTCTCGGGCCTTGGAGGAGCATTTAATGCCCTAGTCTGATGGTTGGTGGCTTAACCTTACAAGTCGTGAGATTTTCACACCTAATCCTTGATTTTACTCGCCATATCTTGGCTTCATTCACGTCCCCTCTTTCTTGGCTCATTAAATGCTCCTACTTGGGTCATGGGCCTTCTGCTGTAGTCAGAGGCGTTACTTCATTAAATGAAGCGTGGGACCTTAACGCCGGTTGGCGACGCCACTTGACCCTCCTACCTTGGCCGCGTATCTGAGGAGTTTGTCCTCGGCTAGTATTACTGAGGCCGTGATGACTTTGCCTTACAAGCTCACCTTTGTTCTTAAAAGGAAACGAACAATGACTTGTAACGTTCGGCCGTGGGTAGGCGCTAGGGCCGAGAGGAAGTTCCCTCGGTCAGCTTCCTTGGCCGAGATTTAATAGGTACAAACACCAGGAAGGTGTATGGAGATTCCCTTCCAACATGTGGGCTCCACTTATTAGCTTTACTACTCTCCCTCTTGGAGGCCACAATGTATGGAATATGCCTCGTTAGAAACCTTGCAAGTAAAAACCCAGTGGGACAAAAAACTGGTCAAAGGGAAAAAGAGTACATAACCATGTGTAATATAGAATTCTGTGTATATTGACACGCGTGTGACACTGCCTCGTTAAAACCTTGCCAAGAAAAATTCAGTGGGATAAAAACCTAGACGAAGGAAAAAGAGTACAGTGTGTGAAGATCTTTATTGACAGCACGCTCCCTCTGATGCTTGGCAAAATATCTTTTAAGCCATACTGTTGATCATCTTACTGTCATAGTTGACATTGCTTCTGTGAGTTAATCTTGTAATATTATTAGATGCTCCCCCTGAAGAATATCTCTCCCTGATATCTTCATGATTATCTTTCTAGAGTGAAGATCTTTCGGACTGAGTGAATGATGTAGCCATCAACAATTCATGTAGTTGAGTAAGTAAATATATTTCCAGTGAGCTATCTCTATGTAAATCATAGAAATTTCCAGAGTCCGCGTATCCAACAAAACCTGGGCTATTTGTAAGTTTACTTGAAAAGAATATGCTCGTATATGGTTTTATGCAGAGATAACATCAAATATGTCTCACATCATCCCAAAGGGGTGGTGATGGAGCTGAGCTCTATCTGGAAAATACAATGTCCAATTCAGTGTACTTCCAAAACAACATTTAAGTGCCTAACGAATAACCCACATAAAAATGCTTCAATACTTTCTTAGTATAAGCAAGAATCTCATTGGCATAATGCTCGATCTTCAGGCCTAGACAAATATTTCTTGAACTCTTCAGGAGTTTTGATCATGTATTAACTCTTCAGGAATTGTACTGTGTTGCAACCATATCATAATTAAGGGTATACTGCCGAAATGCCCATTGAACTTGTACCTAATTATCAATTTACCTCCTGACCTTTTTTTTTAGCGAATTAAGGGCTCAAATTAAATTTTATTATCAATGTTGCCCCTGCTGTCTAAATCATTAACATTTCATCCAATAATCCATCAAATCATTAAAAAAAAATATTTTAAAAAAAATTAAAGAAAAATATATATTTTTGAAAAAATTAAAGAAAAAAAAGAAAAAAAAAATCCTATGGACCCACCCACCCCACCCCCTGCGTCTTCTTCTCCAACCTATCCTCCCTTGACCTGCAACAAAATCCCACCATTTTTTTTTTCTTGCCAAAGCAATTTCTCAAGCTCATCTTTCTTTCTCTCTCTCTCTCTCTCTCTCTCTCTCTCTCTCTCTCTCTCTCTCTCTTCCCCTCTCTTTCCCATTCGAGCTCCCCCTATCCCCCCTCACAGACCCACCCCACAATGAACCCAGAACCCACAAACCCACCCCCCAAACGAACCCGGATTTTTTTCACCCACAGGCCCCCCCCCCCTTCCCCACACCCACGAACCCATAACCACTGCAAACCCATTCGCGCCTTTCCCCTTTGATTTTTTCCCCACAGCCTTAAAGGTCCAGACCTCTTCACCTCACAAGTTCATTGCCCCTTCTCCCAAAATCTCAACCCTAAATCGCACAACTCATCAATGGATTCAAGATCTGAATAAAATGGGGCTGTTTGGAGGGTGGGGGCTGATGGGTTTGGTTGCATAAAGAGAGAGAGAGAGAGAGAGAGAGAGAGAGAGAGAGAGAGAGAGAGGGGCAGAGTCGCAGAGAGAGGGTGTTTGAAGAAAGGGTTTGGTGTTTGGTGTTTGGTTGGAGAGAGGGAAGAAAGGGTTTGGTGTTTGGTTTTTGTGTTTGGTTGCAGAGAGGAGAGAGTTGCAGAGAGAGAGGGAGTCGTAGGGAGAGAGGGAAGAAAGGGTTTGGTGTTTAGTTTTGGTGTTTGGTTGCAGAGAGGAGAGAGTTGCAGGGAGTCGTAGGGAGAGAGGCAGAGAGGAAGAAGAAAGGGTGGGTGGGTCCCACCCCTCTGTTTATTAAAATGATTTTTTTTTCATTTTATATGTCATACTATTGTATTTTACAGTATTTAATTATTTTTAACATATGAAATGACCAATTTGCCCTCATATTTAACGGCAACTTGAATGAAATGTTCGAATTTTGACGGTGGGGGGAACATTGATAATAAAATTTAATTCGAGCCTGTAATTGGCTAAAAAAAAGGTCAGGGGGTAAATTGAGAGTTATGTACAAGTTCAAGGGGCAATTCGGCAGTATACCCTCATAATTAATGTACTCACTGAGGCAATTTATACATAGGCTTTTTATCACAAATGGTCCTTGACGTTTACGAAATTATCGCGAATGGTCCTTGAGGTTTTTTTGTGACACTAATAGTCCTTAACGTTTGGACTTTTTATCACAAATGGTCCTTGCCGTCAAAAATTCTGTTAAGTGTATGATGTGGAAGATAAGTGGAGCCCACATGTACAATCACATCGTGACATGTGGATTAAATAAATAAATAAATATTTTTTTTTTATGAAAATCCATTAAAAAACCATTTAGAGAGTAGAGAGAGAGAGAGAGAGAGGCTAAATGGTTTTTTAATGGATTTTTATAAAAAAAAAATTATTTATTTATTTATTTAATCCACATGTCACGATGTGATTGTACATGTGGGCTCCACTTATCTTCCACATCATACACTTAACAGAATTTTTGACGGCAAGGACCATTTGTGATAAAAAGTCCAAACGTTAAGGACTATTAGTGTCACAAAAAAACCTCAAGGACCATTCGCGATAATTTCGTAAACGTCAAGGACCATTTGTGATAAAAAGCCTTATACATATTAGTATTGAGTACATATTTTGTGCTTCAGGCACATGTCCTTCAGGGGATTGCTTCATGCAATTTCAATCCTTCAGGGATTTCGTTTAGCGGATTACACTTTATGACGCACTAGCCTCTCCGCACGCGCTTCCGCGCCTGTGAGAGGCTTTTTTTTAAAAAAAATTAAATTTATTTTAGAATTAAAAAAGATAATGGATAGTTGTGTTCCATAAAAATAGGATCCATTATCCGGATTTTCTTTTCATTTTAATTTTCTTTAATATGAAAAAGTGTGAATTTACCATATTATCCTCATTTAATTAATAATTTCAATTCTTAATATTTGCATTAACTAAGGGCATTTTCTGGTAGTTTGAATGTTTCACCATTCTCTGCCTTTTGCTTTATATATATATATATATATATATATAGATTTTATAACTTTATATCCAGCTGTTTGTGCTGCTTATACATCTTCAGGGAGTCGCTTCTGGCGATATGGTCCATGCGTTTAGTAACCCTTAAAGATAACATGTTGGTCTTCGTAAATGTGCAATAAGAAGGCATGATTGCATCTGTAAATATGGAGAAACCCAACATTCCTTGTTTCTACCAGAATCGTTGTGTCATACAAAGTGGGTATATTCCTCTTTATTCCGAACACACAACTATAACTTTCAGGATTAATATTTTTGGGGGTCGTACTATGAGTTTCTTCTTTCACGTTCATTCTCATCTGTAATGGAATTGCCTATTTCCATTTTGGCCAATGATATTGTCGACATTTAATAATAGAATGTGGTTCCAATCAACACAGCTCATTGATGATTTGAGTAGCTACCAAAAATTGTCATTCATCAATTCATGATCCCACTATTCTCATGTGCATGCGCATGCATCAATTATAGCATTTCTTTGCTTTTAGGTACCCAAGCCACTTCATGGGCTTTTATTGTCTTTTTCCAGACATACATCTCTTATAGGATGAATTATGTAAGAATGTGGATCTTAAACTCCAATGGAGCGTTATTTTATAGTAGGGCGTGGATAATCTCCATTTAGGGAGTTGGAACATTTAGAACCCATATATCTGTCATGTTGCAAGCATGCCACAGATTAATACACACATGTCAATTAATTGTCCTTCTGGGACTTTAAACCATGTAATTTGCTACGCATGATTTCTATAAACTCCACATAGAGTTTGATTGAATTCCTAGATTGATTTTAATGGTGTTTGTTAGAGTTTTATCATAGATTTTAAAAGAGTTTATTAAAGTTCTAAAAAGTTTTTTTTTTTTTTTTTTTTTTGGGACTGTTTATCGTTTTTCTAGATTTTCAAAAGAGAAAAGTACCTTTGCAAAAACATTTTGTAAAGAAAGTCCAAACCATATACATCCAAAGAAAATAAAAAAAAGGGCATCTATTTTGTTCAAATGTGCAACCAACTAAGGATTTATATCTGCATGTTTATGAAAAATATAAAAGTAATTTCATGACCAAAAAAATGAGAAGTAAACTATAATTCTAAATGCATAAAAACGAATAAGTATCTGCTTCATTGCTCATCTTTGACTCCGGTCAATCATAGCATCTCTTCACATATCTGAAGATATCCCAACCGTCCATTGGTTAGCATTCTCGCGTTGTTGTTCTTGGGTTTGAAAAACTTGGTCATAATTATTTCCCTCATTTTCTGGTAACGATGACGATGTTGAATGCTCGTTGTCTTCTTCAATAGGAAAATTCATCAGAACAACACTCTGTGCAGAGAAAATTGTGCAATCATGATTTAAATATACCGAATATTCTCTCAATTGCGTTTCTTAAGGAAAGCATGTCTAAGATTGAACAACTCAGCTGCATTTTCAGGATCACGACCTTGACCGGCAAAATCCTAAAGATGATATCGAACACCTCGAAATGGAGCTAAAAATTGACGCCGATTTGAGAATCCGCAATCCACTAAGAAATATTTACCTGAATATACGACACAAATCCAATTAATATTTACAATACTACCTAATATAGACAAATAAATAAATAAATACCTTGTGGCACTTTAAGTCTGTTCCTCCTTGATAAAGAATCATTTAACACTTTGGAATCATGAGCTGAACCCTCCCATCCACTAAGAACGTATATGAATTCCAAATCAAAGTTACAAGCAACTAACACGTTTTGTGATATTTTACTGCGATGATCACGATAACTACTTACTTCGCACCCTGTCAACATTGCCGGTATATGTGTGCCATCAATAGCTCCAATGCAACCCTAAAATAAATTATAAGGCATTACATATTATGTATTTTGAATAATGACAGTACTAAAACTAATACAAAAACTACAAAATAATAATAATAGTTACTATAACGAATGAAGTAGTCATTACTTACCTTAAAATAAAGGTGAAATTTTGTACTTTCTATTACTTTAGCTGGCACTGTGGATCCAGGTTTGACCATCATCTCTGGGGCTATTGTGTTTAAGGCCTTCAAAACTTTGTTGAAATTTTTGCTTGTTGTGAAATGTGATCACTCAAATGTGTCACGAGAGAGAGAGAGAGAGAGAGAGAGAGAGAGAGAGAGAGAGAGAGAGAGAGAGAGAGGGACCATTGAAATTGTGGGGAGCTGGGTTCTCACGATTTTTTTAGTTTCTTTTTCTTCTTTTTTTGGGGTCAATTTTCCTCTTTTTCTTCAATTGTTTTGCAAAAAAATAATTTTTAAAAATGATTTAACTAAAAATTGGATGAAATGTTGAGGATTTAGACGGTATGGGGGAAATTGGAGGAAAAAAAAAAGTTAATATCCTTAATTATCTATTAAAAAAAAAGATAGGGGGTTAATTGAAAATTAGGTACAAGTTTAGGGGGCAAATCACTAGTATACCCTTTAAAAAAAAGCCTTGCCTTCCACTTGCTCCTCTCCAAAATCTTCAAGCACAAACCTTAGCCATTTAGCCTGTGATGTTGCTTCAGCAACACTAACATATTCTGCTTCAGCAGTGGACAATGCCACTGTGTTTTGTTTGATTGATGCCATGAGAACATACCATATCCTAGTGTGAATGCATATCCTGAAGTACTTCTCATGTCATCTTCACTTCCTACCCAGTCATTGTCACAATATCCTATTAAAGTAGTTGTCTTCCCTTTGACAAATTCAATTTCAAAATCAAGTGTGCCTTGAATGTATCTCAATACCCTCTTGGCTATTCCCATGTGCTTTCTAGTAGGATTATGCAAGAATCTAGCAAGCAAGCTAGAGGCAAACATTATGTCTGGCCTTGTAGCTGTCAGATATAACAAGCTACGTACAACCTGTCTGTATTCACTCTCATTTGCTGCCTCACTGCCATCTTCCTTGCACAACCTCTCATTTGCAACTAGTGGTGTTGCCACAGACTTGCAATCCTTCAATCCAAATTTCTCAATGATCTTCAAAGCATATTTCTTCTGGTGAAGAAAAATGTGTTTATCGGTGTGTACTACTCCCATGCCAAGGAAATGGTGAAGTAATCCAAGATCAGTCATTTCATAATGCTGCATCATATCAATTTTGAACTCTTCAAGTAATTTTGGGCAGCTTCTAATGTATATGATATCATCTACATAGAGTGAAACGATAAGAATACCTGAAGCTTCACTAGTTTTGACATAAAGTGTTGCTTCACTAGGACTTTTCTTGAACCCTACTTTGTTGAAGTAGGAATCTATCTCATCATACCAGGCTCTTGGAGCTTGCTTTAGTCCATACAAAGCCTTGTTCAACTTATACACTTTGGCTTCTTCATTTTCCTTCACAAATCCATGTGGCTGCTCAACATAAACCTCTTCCTTTAAAACTCCATTCAGAAAAGCAGATTTTACATCTAGTTGGTATAGATTCCATTCCTTCTGTGCAGCAAGTACTATCAAGGTTCTAATAGTGTCTAATCTTGCTACCGGGGCAAATGTCTCATTTTAGTATATTCTACCTTTTGAAAGTAGCCTTTTGCCACAAGTCTGGCCTTGTTTTTCTGCACAGATCCATCAAGGTTTAGTTTTGTTTTATAGACCCACTTGACACCAATGATTGGCTTGTCAAATGGTCTGTCAACTAGCTTCCATGTATTATTTTTCTCAATCATTTCCAGCTCAGCCTTCATTGCATTTCTCCATTACTCATCTAGATCAGCTTCTTCAAAACTCTCAGGTTCCACAATGCACATATTACACTGAGCCATGATCTCGTTGATACTTCTCCATTTCTTTGGTGTGTGGTTAATAGCTTGAGAGCTTTCAAGCATTTCCTCATCCTGTAGTGTAATACCTTCATCCACTTAAGTTGATGTATCCAAGTTTTGACTTGGTTCACAATCTTGATTCTCAGCAGTCATAGAAACTTTCATTTCTCCTGCACCAGTATTCTCCCACTTCCATGAATCATTCTCATCAAAATGCACATCTTTGAACATAATAATCTTTCTAGATCTTGGATCAAATAGACCCTTTTTCATAGAGTCCATAACCCACAAAGATACACTTGTGACTATTTTCTTCAAGTTTATGCCTTAGTGCTGAAGGGATGTGCACATGGCAAGGAGATCCAAAAATCTTCAAGTGTGCAATACCTGGTTTTCTGCCAGTGTAAGCTTCGAATGGTGTTACCTTCTTGAGAGATTTGGAGGGACATCTATTTGGAAGATAGACTGCAGTGTTTACAGCGTCTGCCCAAAACTCATAAGGAATACCCTTCTCATGTAGCATGGATTTTGTCATTTCCACCACTATTCTGTTCTTTCTCTCAGCTACTCCATTTTGCTGAGGAGAGTATGCCACAGTTAGCTGCCTTTGAATTCCAAACTCATCACAATACTTGTTAAATTCGCTTGATAAAAACTCTCCACCCCTATCACTTCTTAAACCTTTCACCTTATATCCACTTTGCAACTCAATCATAGCTTTGAACTTTTTAAAACATTCAAATGCACTTGACTTGTTTCTAATGAAATACACCCATGACATTCTAGTGCAATCATCTGTGAATAGCAGAAAATACCTATTTCCTGAAATGGATTCAGTCTGCATTGGTCCACAGATGTCTGTGTGAACCAATTCCAATGGACATTTAGCTCTCCAAGTGGACTCCAATGGAAAGGAATCTCTCTGTTGCTTTCCTAGCATGCAGCCTTCACACACGACTAAAATCTGCTTCAAATAAGGCAAGCCATGAACCATTTCGTGATCCTCAAGCATTTTTATGCTCCTTTCATTTAAATGCCCCAATCTCTTATGCCATGTCTGCAAGCAGTGTGTAACATTTGCCTTTAAGGCCAAATCACTTGCAGGTATCATTGTAAGAGGAAAGCATCTGTTATTTGTCATTTGAACTCTAACAATGAGGTTGTCCAGTGACCAATCATCATAGATGTTCACCACATTTCCTCCAAACACAAGATAGTACCCATGCTCCATCATTTGTCCAACACTAAGCAGATTTTCTTCAAGACCGGGTACAAGCATCACTTCTTGAATGTGCTTCCTACCCAACTTGGTTTCTATCACAAGAGTCCCTTTTCCTGCAACCAGAACTATTTCTCCAGTACCCATCTTTACTTTAGAAGTCAAATTTCTTTGAATATTGACTAAAAGTCTCTAATCACCTGTCATGTGGTTACTACAACCACTGTCAATGTACCATGAGTGATTCACCTTCATATCTGTTGCAGCATTGCATGCATAGAACAAAGTACCAGTTTCTTCAACCTGATTTTCATAGTTCACTTTCTGTACATTTTTATTTCCATTGCAATCTCTGATTATATGTCCAAATTTCCCACAACCTTTGCATTTAGGCTTCCCTTCAAACCAACACTTGCCATAATGCAGTTTATCACAGTGTTTACAAGATGTTTTGTTTCCATCGTTGGATTTCCAGTTTTTCTAAGATTTTTGATCTCCAAAAGAACCTCCACTCTTAGGATTTTTTCCCTCCATATTCAAACTAGTAAAAGCCCTTTCTGTAGAGTTCTCAGTATGTCGATCCAATCTGAGCTCAAAGCTCTTCAGAGAGGCAACCACCTCTTGAACTGCAAGAGTTTCAAGATCCTTAGAATGTTTGATCACAGAGCAGATAGAATCATATGATCTCGGCAGACTAAACAATAATTTCTGCACTACTCTCTCTCTCTAGATAGTTCCTCACCATAACTCTTCATTTGATTTATTATATCAAACAATCTAGCAAGATATACAAATAGGGATTCACTATCTTTCATGCGAGTATATTCAAATTCTCTACGCAATCCTTGCAGTTTTACATTTCTTACTTGTTTATCTCCTCTGAACTTCAGCTTCAGAATATCCCAAGCACCCTTTGAGGTCTCTGTTAAGCTCATAATTTCATACATATACATGCCCAATTTACTTACTTCTTTTGCTTAGTTCCTATAATTCTAAGTTATTTCCCTCCCTTTGTGTGTTTTGTAGGCCAATAGAGCAAGAGAGCATAATTCATGCAATTCAAGCATGTTAAGGCCTAATTTGGATGAATGGAAGAAGAGCTTAAAAGACAAACTCATTTTGGCTACAGCCCCCTGCCAGTCCAGTTCCGTAGGTCATATTGCAAGCTTTGTTTCAGCAACCTAAACAGCTCGGATGAGGCCGCATTCTTCATGAAAGTTGTTCCAATGGGTGTGTACTATAACATATCCAAAATTCAGCCCCATTGGATAAATATGAAGTCTGTTACCTAGCAAACACAGAGCCATGCTCAGGATGGATTTTATCAGCGCGCAAAATGAGTTAGCAATTTGTTTTGGCCTTAACTTCCTCCTCCGACCTTGGATTGGCCCAAATGATATATGGCTGGAAAGAAGACATTCTGAACTTCAATTTCGAGTGCTTAAAGTCCTAATTTGATTAAGAGAAGCCCAAGTTGTAAGCCCTTGAAGTTGCTGGTTATGCTGACCTCAGCATGTGCTGGTTGGATGCTTGGTCATGGTGAGCTAGGTATGAGCTATCATTTCTGGTTGGAAGCTTGGTCATGGTGACATGAAGATGAGCTAGGGCTGCTGGTGGGATCTATTGGTGAAGTGCATCAACCAATTCAGATTTTATAATGCAAGTGTTGTATGCATTAGTGAAGTGCATCAACCAATTCATCTTTTATAATGCAAGTGTTGTATGCATTAGCCATATTGAATTCAGATTTGTCACTCCCCTCTCCCTATAAATACCACATCCATTCCACATTCAAGACACAACAAATCCTGAGATTCACAACCCCCACAATTCACTCCAACCATCCTCAAACACTCTCAAAATCCCAAACACTCCAACAATCACCAAAACAACTCCAGCAAACCTCTCTTTCATTTCCCTACGAATTTCATCTTCCTTAGCCATCACCACTCACTCAAACTCATCCCAAATCACCTCCATATCCTTCATACATCTTTCTAGAAGTGGGGAAGCTCTTGGAGAAGCATTAGAAGTGGGGAAGCACTTGGAGAAGCCTTGGACACCACAAGAACTTCAGAAAAAGGGTTTTTCTACTCTTATTGTATTCATTATGTTTTCTCATTTCTGTTCAAGTCTCTTTTCCATTATGAGTAGCTAAATCCATAACTAGGGCTTCGATGTAACCTAACATGAATATTCTGGGTTTATAAGTTTGGAGTTTCAAGTTTGATTCATGATTCATGTTCTTATTCATTATGCTTATAAGTTAACATGCTTGTTTGAATGATTGATCACCATTAGAACTTGTTTGTTAACTATCTTGGTTTGAATTAAGAGTATACACCATGCTTTAATTCGAATTGAACTATGAATAGGAAGAGTATGTATGGATATTCGACAACAGGGATTAGATACATACTTGGTTGTTTAAAATGTTCTTCTATGCTTAATGGGTTCCTAATGCTTAATTTTAGGTTAGACAACAAATGATCAAATTAGGGAATTAGGAACACAAGGTTAGGACCAAACACCATGGCCTAATCATACTTTAGCTAGAATCAATCTTTGAATCTGAATTAGACTTGTTACTTGAATCTTTATAACCCAGAATTGAATTGTTATGGTGATTCGAATGCCCTAGTCTCAAAATCTGTTTTCCAACTCTTAAAACCACTCTTTGTTACATTTGTTTACTTGTTTTTGTTTGCAATTTCATTTTGCTTCTTTTGTTCAACAATCACAACCACTCTTGTTTTAAATTCTGTTTTAGACATAACCTCCTACTTTCTTGAATTTGGTAATCTAAGTACATAACTAGTTTTAACTTCTCAGTCTTCGTGGGTACGACCTCGTACTTGTCTTGCTATACTACTAATTGCCCCGTACAATTGCGAGTTAACATAATATTAACAACAAATTTTGGCGCCGTTACCGGGGACTGAACGAAAGTTCTTCCCTGGTTATGTGCCCAAGGTTACCCTATTCTTTTTAGTGTTTCTAATTAATCTAATTTTCTGTTTCAGGTAGTTTATGTCTAAAAATCCATTACTTGAACAAGTGAGGTCTTCGTTCCAACGTTCTAGATCTTTGAACGCAGGACCATCATTGCAACCCAGACGAGTGACCTCTGAAATTCAGAATCGTCTAGAAAGGGAGTTGTCAACTGCAAAAGAGCAAGCTCTTGCTACATTTACAAGTCTTGCTCTCCACACTGAACTTCCCGGTTCTTCACTTTCAAATTCGGAAGCAAGTTCAGACCAAGAAGAAGAAGAAATGATGGCTGCCATTGAGTTCATGGGAGAACTTGATATCCCAACAATTCCAGCATCTCCTTCAAGCATTTTGCTGCCCACTGTAGCTCGAAATTATGAGCTTAAATCTTCTCATCTTAATATGCTGCCTTCCTTTTATGGTTTACCTAATGAAGATCCATTGACTCATATAAAGGATATTTTTAATGTTGTGAGTTCTTTTCCCTTGACAGGTGTGACAGAAGATCAACTTCGAATGAGAGTGTTTCCATACACTTTAAAGGATAAGGCGAAGTATTGGTTGAATTCTTTGAAGCCTGGTTCACTCACTACATGGTCTGCCATTCAAAAGAAGTTCCTGGAAAAATACTTCTCCACGCAAAAGACCGACATGCTTAGGGACAAGATCTTGTTATTTGCACAGCAAGATGATGAATCGTTTTGTGAAGCATGGGAGAAATTCAATGGGTTGCTCAACCAATGTCCTCATCATGGGATTCCATTGAAGCTTCAAATGCGTATGTTTTATAAAGGACTAACCCCTTCTAGTCATAATATAGTCACCAATTTTGCAGGTGGTTCTTTTAAAACCAAAACTCCAGAAGAAACGTACGAACTCTTTGAGGAGATAGCAATGGAGACCCAACATACGGATACAAGAGGTAAACGTGTTATTAGTGGTTCTAATGATGCTTCTAGTGTACAGATTTCAAAACTGGAACAAAAGCTAGATGCTCTTCTTGCATTAAACTCAAGAAGCCCTCCGAAGGAAGTGTGTAGCATTTGTGAATCTCATGACCATGCTACCACAGCTTGTCCACTTGGGGCTGGATATCCAGAATTTGTGCAAGAGCAAGCTAAGTTGGTAAATTCCTACAACCAAGGTCCAAGAAATGATCCATACTCTCAAAGTTATAATCCAGGTTGGAGGAATCATCCAAACTTTTCATGGAGAAATACCCAGAATCAAGCAAATCCCCCTTCATTCCAAAGGCCACAACAATCATCATCATCATTGGAAGATATAGTGAAGCAGATGGCAATCAACCAATCCAATTTTCAGCAAACTACACAAGCTGCCATCTCCAAATTGGAAGTCCAATTAGGCCAAATAGCTGCTGAAATAACTCAAAGAGTGCCTGGGAAATGGCCAAGCCAAACTGAGATCAATCCAAAGAACCCAGAAGCCAAGGCCATTCATGTGCTCAGATCAGGTAAGATCATTGATAATAAAGATGATTCTAATCTTTCAAATGATGTTGTGATTGTAGAAAATGAAGAGGAGGAGACCATGGCCACGGAAGGAGAACAACTCAAAACTTCTCAATCTGCTCCTAAGGCCAAATCAGATTCTCAGAAATCCGATCAATTCCAATTGCATAAAAGGGATGACAAATTTGTGCCACCACATCTTCAAGAAGATAGATACGTGCCACCCGCTCCATATGTTCCACAGATTCCATTTCCAGGCCGTCTTAAGAAAGCAAAGCAAGATAAGGCTTTTAAAGAGATTTATGATATTTTGAGTAAAGTTAATATCAATTTGCCTTTGCTTGATCTTATTGAACAGATTCCTGCATATGGAAAATTCATCAAGGACTTGAAAACTCACAAGCTCAATTTCGCTCCAAATGAAGGAGTAAAGCTCGACCAGAATGTAAGTGCTGTATTGCAAAGGAAGCTTCCACCAAAACTAGATGATCCTGGCAGCTTTGACATTCCCATTAACATTGGAGGCAAGAAGGTTGGAAGAGCCATGTTGGACTTGGGAGCAAGCATCAATGTTTTGCCATATTCAGTTTATCAAGAGCTTGGCTTAGAAGGGATGAAGAAGACTTCAATGCGACTTGAACTAGCTGATCATTCTATAAAATATCCAAAAGGTATTGTAGAAGATATTCTAGTTCAAGTTAATACACTAATTCTCCCTGCTGATTTTGTAGTGATGGATATGGAAGACAATCCAAATGGAGATCGTGTTGATCCCATTCTCCTAGGCAGGCCATTCATGGCCACTGCAGACACAATCATCAAAGTGAAAGATAGCACTCTCTCCATGACTGTTTTGGGTGAAACTGTTGAATTTAAAATGCTTAATGCTCTATCTCAACCTTCTATCTCTCTTGATTCTTGCTTTTCAATTGATGTTGTGGATCATGAGGTTTCTTCCAAAATTTTGCAGAGAAAGTCTAATGATGCTCTAGAAGCTGTCTTAACACAAGAAGAGGAAGATCTTTGTGAACCGGAGTTCCAAGAAGTGGTGGCTGCCTTAGAAGTGTTTTCGCCATACCCACCATCCTTTAGGCCACCAATCGAGCCTCTTGGACCATCATCCACGAAATTGGAGCCATCCATTGTCATCCCACCAAAGCTAGAACTTAAACCTCTTCCCAATAATCTTAAATATACATATTTGGGTGCTAACGAAACTCTCCCTGTTATAATTGCTGCAGGTCTCTCCTCACATGAAGAAGAGAGCTTAATTAAAGTTCTAAAAGAGCATAAAACAGCCATTGGGTGGACCATAGCAGACATCAAAGGAATTAGTCCAAGCATGTGCATGCACCGGATTTTAATGGAAGAAGACAGCAAACCATCTCGTGATGCCCAAAGGAGGCTAAATCCCAACATGAAAGAGGTGGTTAGAGCTGAAGTTTTAAAGCTACTCGATGTAGGAATCATCTACCCAATTTCAGATTCTAAGTGGGTGAGCCCTGTGCAAGTTGTTCCAAAGAAGTCCGGAATCACCGTTGTGAAGAATGAGAAGAATGAGCTAGTTCCTACACGAACTGTCACTGGTTGGAGAGTTTGCATTGATTACAGGAAGTTGAACACATCCACTAGAAAAGATCATTTCCCCTTACCTTTTATTGATCAAATGCTTGAACGTTTATCTGGCCATGCTTACTATTGTTTTCTTGATGGTTTTTCAGGTTATAATCAAATTCCCATTGCTCCGGAAGACCAAGAGAAAACCACATTCACATGCCCATTTGGTACGTTTGCTTATAGAAGGATGCCATTCGGTTTATGCAATGCCCCAGCAACTTTCCAAAGATGCATGATGTCAATCTTTTCAGATATGGTGGAACGATTCATTGAGGTATTTATGGATGATTTTTCAGTTTTTGGTTCCTCTTTTGATAATTGTCTTCACCACTTGTCTCTAGTGCTTAAAAGATGCCAGGAAACAAATCTGATTTTGAATTGGGAGAAGTGTCACTTCATGGTGAGACAAGGCATTGTACTAGGCCATGTGATTTCAAGCAAGGGAATCGAAGTGGATAAAGCCAAGATCGACCTCATCTCAAATCTTCCACCCCCTACCTCTGTTAAAGGAATTAGAAGCTTTCTAGGTCATGCTGGATTCTATAGAAGGTTCATCAAAAATTTCTCAAGCATTACAAGGCCATTGTGTAATCTCCTTGCTAAGGATGCTGTTTTTGAGTTTAATGAAGCTTGCATGGAAGCTTTTTCTACCTTGAAGAGGGAGCTAACTTCAGCCCCTATTATCATAGCTCCGGATTGGTCTTTACCATTTGAAATAATGTGTGATGCCTCTGACTTTGCTATTGGTGCAGTTTTAGGTCAAAAGAAGAACAAGCTGCCCCATGTGATTCATTATGCTAGCCGAACCTTGAATGATGCTCAAATCAACTACTCCACAACAGAGAAGGAGTTGCTTGCTGTGGTTTTTGCTTTAGAAAAATTTCGTTCTTACCTTGTTGGTTCTAAAGTAATTGTTTATTCTGACCATGCAGCCCTTAGATACTTGCTCACTAAGAAGGATGCCAAACCACGCTTGATTAGATGGATTCTCTTGCTGCAAGAATTCGATTTGGAGATTCGAGATAAGAAGGGATGTGAGAATGTGGTAGCTGATCATTTGAGCAGAATTGTGGTTGAAGAAAAAGGAGGAGCTGTGCTACCCTTGAATGAGACTTTCCCTGATGAACAACTATATGCTGCCCAAGTCAAAGAGCCATGGTATGCTGATTTTGTTAATTATCTTGCTTGTGGTGTTCTTAGAAATGATCTAACTTCTCAGGATAAGAAGAAGTTCTTTTCCATGGTGAAACATTATGTATGGGATGAACCTTTCTTATTCAAGCATTGCCCGGATCAACTCATCAGAAGATGTGTTCCAGAAGAAGAGCAAGAAAGCATACTTAGGCATAGCCACGAATTGGCCTGTGGAGGTCACTTTGGAGCTAAGAAAACAGCACTTAAAATTCTGCAATCTGGTTTCTTTTGGCCCACTCTATTTAAAGATGCATTTAATTTTTGTGTTAAGTGTGATAGGTGCCAAAGGATGGGGAACATAAGTCGCAGGAATGAAATGCCATTGAATAACATACTTGTTGTGGAGCTCTTCGATGTGTGGGGTATTGATTTCATGGGGCCATTCCCATCTTCCTTTGGTTATACTTACATACTTGTTGCTGTTGATTATGTGTCTAAATGGGTGGAAGCCATAGCCACCAAAACCAATGATTATAAGGTGGTGCTGAAGTTCTTGAAGGATAATATTTTCACAAGGTTTGGTACTCCAAGGGCTGTCATTAGTGATGGAGGCAGCCACTTCTGTAACAAGCCATTCGAAGCACTCATGAAGAAGTACAACATCACCCATCGAGTCTCTACACCATATCATCCGCAAACTTCTGGTCAAGTGGAAATAAGCAATAGAGAAATTAAGCACATCCTGGAGAAGGTGGTGAACAATACAAGGAAAGATTGGGCAGCCAAGCTCAATGATGCATTATGGGCTTATAGGACAGCATATAAGACTCCCATTGGAATGAGCCCTTATCGTCTTGTGTTTGGGAAAGCTTGTCACCTGCCAATGGAGCTTGAACACAATGCTTTTTGGGCCATCAAGAAGTTAAATTTTGATCTAGACAAGGCAGGCCATGCAAGAAAGTTTCAGCTGAATGAATTGGAAGAAATTAGACATGAGTCTTATGAGAATGCAAAGCTTTACAAAGAACGAACCAAGAGTTACCATGACAGAAACATTCAACGGAAAGAGTTCTCCAAAGGTATGTCAGTTCTTTTGTTTAACTCACGTTTGCGTCTCTTTCCAGGAAAATTGAAGTCTAGATGGCAAGGCCCATTCACCGTGGTCAATGTTTCTCCCTATGGAGCTGTGGAGATTCAAAACCCTAAAGATGGCTCGACTTTCAAAGTAAATGGACAACGTTTAAAGCCATTCTATGAGGGAGTTTCAGCTGGCATCCAAACTGGCCATGTGGTAGATCAACTTCCCTTCGTACCATCAACTTAGCTGATTGCACAATGTCTTGCCAAGACAGTAACTAAGGCGCTTCTTGGGAGGCAACCCATGTGTTCAAGAAGAAGGTGCTTGGTAGCAATCGACCTAATCGCATCAAGGGGGAGCATTTCAATCCTTTCTCTTTACTTGTTATTATTTTAAATTTCTGTTTTTTTTTTTTTTTTTTTATAAAAATTTAAAAAAAATAAAAAAAATTTAAAAATTTAAAAAGATTTTTCATATGAGCTAACTTATGGTAACTCCAGTGAGCACTTCCGTCAATACAGTGTCTAGGAGTTCTTTAGGCGACACCTTCGGTGTCTAAGAAGTTTGGGTTTTAAGCGGGACCATTGTGACCCCTCCAACCTTCCCGGATCCCCTGGCTGTGTTTTCTGAGGCCCTTAACTGGTCATCCATGAGTTGCTTACATATTCATTTTTTTTATTTTTTATTTTTCCTAAACCTTCTTCTAAACTTTTCCCTTTATCATTTGTTTGTTCTCAATCATCTTTTGTATGCTTTCACATTGAGGACAATGTTCAATTCAGGTCTGGGGGGAAGGTTTTCAATTTCAATTTTCTTATCCATTTGTGTTTTCAATTTTCGTTCTCTTGTCACTATTTTTTATTTTTTTATTTTTTTTATTTATTATTATTTTTTTTTAATTTTTTAATTTTTTTTTAAAGAATGTCATACAATCAATGCTATGGAGCTGCTATTTGAGGTTGTCATATTAGAATTTTGCACTTCACAAAGCTTTTGCTCTTAGAATTCTGGTGGCTAAAGTACCACGCTCAAATTCTTGAAGGAAAATAGTGGAGACTACCCTAGTGAGCTATATCGAGCCTAATTGCTTTCTTGAGAGGGTTTAAAGTGTTCTATTTCTCATCCATACTTATTTTCTTCAATTCACTCTAATTGATCTCATTATTCCATTTTGATTGAATACTAAGGATGATTCTCTTTTGCAGATATCATGTGCTTGCTCTCATTCATGAATGAACTCATTGAAGTGATGCTAGGCTATGTGTGCATAACCATTCTATGTGCTTTCTTTTCACCCTACCTATATGTGTGTTCCATCAACCCTCTTGAAGCCAAACACTTAAAGCCTTTTCTTCTATCACCCTCATCATTTCCCTACCTTTGTATCTCAATCTGAGATACTTGACCTATTGTAGCCATACCCTATAGCTTAGAAATATACCAAGGTGTGTCAAGATAAAGTTTGAAGCAAGGAAGTTGCAGCCATGTACCTAAATAAAGATGATGTGAATCTGTGCAATGAAGTTAATGAAGATGCAGATCAAATCAACGAAGATGAAAGTGTTTCGATTTGATCTAAGTGTGAAAAATAAAGTCTATGCCAGGAGATACCATGAAGTTTGCTGCCATGCCAATCTAAATCAATGATGCCTTGCAGATTAATGAAGCATGCAACCTTGGTATGTTCTTAAGTTATTTGTTTTTCCTTCCAATTCTTCCATTTCCCCTAAACCTTAGCCTTTCATTACAACATTGTGAAAGACCTAGCTGATCTTTGAGGATGTATTCATGGGTGCTGGTAAGTATGTGTGTATCTCTATTCTTAGTATTTAATTCCTTTCATGAGATCTAACCAAATTTGTGCTTCTATTTCATACACTCACTTATGCTTTCTTGAGAGAATTAAAACATAGGTTCTGAGTGATTGAGTGTTATCTGTGAGAATTAGAGTCGAAGCATGTTCTCTATTCAAGGTTTGAGTGTGCTTGCTTTGAAACTGTGTGCCTTTGAGCTATAGCTTCCACTTGTACACACTGATTGATGACCTATCTTGGCAACTCTATGGTGTTGGAGGTATGACTAAAACTTTCTTTCATTTTCATTAGTTGATTTCAAAGTTGTTTTTCTAACCATTTTGTTTTGTAGAGTTAGAAAAACGTTTGTGGGTATCGTATCTGTTAAACCCTCAGGAGACACAACTCCTCCTACTAGGGATGCCTAGAGGTTTAAAGGCTTGTTGCATACGCTCAATGCAATCGAGTTACCTACGAAAGTGGTCTAGTTAACTTCTTGTTTTGTTTTTATCTTTGTTTCTCTTTTGTTTTGCTCGAGGACTAGCAAACTCTAAGTTTGGGGGTGTGTTAAGCTCATAATTTCATACATATACATGCCCAATTTACTTACTTCTTTTGCTTAGTTCCTATAATTCTAAGTTATTTCCCTCCCTTTGTGTGTTTTGTAGGCCAATAGAGCAAGAGAGCATAATTCATGCAATTCAAGCATGTTAAGGCCTAATTTGGATGAATGGAAGAAGAGCTTAAAAGACAAACTCATTTTGGCTACAGCCCCCTGCCAGTCCAGTTCCGTAGGTCATATTGCAAGCTTTGTTTCAGCAACCTACACAGCTCGGATGAGGCCGCATTCTTCATGAAAGTTGTTCCAATGGGTGTGTACTATAACATATCCAAAATTCAGCCCCATTGGATAAATATGAAGTCTGTTACCTAGCAAACACAGAGCCATGCTCAGGATGGATTTTATCAGCGCGCAAAATGAGTTAGCAATTTGTTTTGGCCTTAACTTCCTCCTCCGACCTTGGATTGGCCCAAATGATATATGGCTGGAAAGAAGACATTCTGAACTTCAATTTCGAGTGCTTAAAGTCCTAATTTGATTAAGAGAAGCCCAAGTTGTAAGCCCTTGAAGTTGCTGGTTATGCTGACCTCAGCATGTGCTGGTTGGATGCTTGGTCATGGTGAGCTAGGTATGAGCTATCATTTCTGGTTGGAAGCTTGGTCATGGTGACATGAAGATGAGCTAGGGCTGCTGGTGGGATCTATTGGTGAAGTGCATCAACCAATTCAGATTTTATAATGCAAGTGTTGTATGCATTAGTGAAGTGCATCAACCAATTCATCTTTTATAATGCAAGTGTTGTATGCATTAGCCATATTGAATTCAGATTTGTCACTCCCCTCTCCCTATAAATACCACATCCATTCCACATTCAAGACACAACAAATCCTGAGATTCACAACCCCCACAATTCACTCCAACCATCCTCAAACACTCTCAAAATCCCAAACACTCCAACAATCACCAAAACAACTCCAGCAAACCTCTCTTTCATTTCCCTACGAATTTCATCTTCCTTAGCCATCACCACTCACTCAAACTCATCCCAAATCACCTCCATATCCTTCATACATCTTTCTAGAAGTGGGGAAGCTCTTGGAGAAGCATTAGAAGTGGAGAAGCACTTGGAGAAGCCTTGGACACCACAAGAACTTCAGAAAAAGGGTTTTTCTACTCTTATTGTATTCATTATGTTTTCTCATTTCTGTTCAAGTCTCTTTTCCATTATGAGTAGCTAAATCCATAACTAGGGCTTCGATGTAACCTAACATGAATATTCTGGGTTTATAAGTTTGGAGTTTCAAGTTTGATTCATGATTCATGTTCTTATTCATTATGCTTATAAGTTAACATGCTTGTTTGAATGATTGATCACCATTAGAACTTGTTTGTTAACTATCTTGGTTTGAATTAAGAGTATACACCATGCTTTAATTCGAATTGAACTATGAATAGGAAGAGTATGTATGGATATTCGACAACAGGGATTAGATACATACTTGGTTGTTTAAAATGTTCTTCTATGCTTAATGGGTTCCTAATGCTTAATTTTAGGTTAGACAACAAATGATCAAATTAGGGAATTAGGAACACAAGGTTAGGACCAAACACCATGGCCTAATCATACTTTAGCTAGAATCAATCTTTGAATCTGAATTAGACTTGTTACTTGAATCTTTATAACCCAGAATTGAATTGTTATGGTGATTCGAATGCCCTAGTCTCAAAATCTGTTTTCCAACTCTTAAAACCACTCTTTGTTACATTTGTTTACTTGTTTTTGTTTGCAATTTCATTTTGCTTCTTTTGTTCAACAATCACAACCACTCTTGTTTTAAATTCTGTTTTAGACATAACCTCCTACTTTCTTGAATTTGGTAATCTAAGTACATAACTAGTTTTAACTTCTCAGTCTTCGTGGGTACGACCTCGTACTTGTCTTGCTATACTACTAATTGCCCCGTACAATTGCGAGTTAACATAATATTAACAACAGTCTCCTCGTTCACAATTCTGGGGAAGATTTGATCTGAGACAGCACTTTGGATCAATCCAAGTGCGCGAGCATCCTTCATCAGAATCTCAGCCATCGTAGACTTCTCAGCAACCTTAGTCTCTTCTATCTCCTTCTTCTCCTTCTTTGGATCTGAAGCATCGAAACCCTTTTCAACTAGATCCCACAATCCATGAGATTTCATAATGGTTTTCATCCTAATGCTCCAGAACTCATAGTTTTCTCCATTGAAAACTGGTGTGCGAAGCTCAGCAGTGCCCAATCCTGCCATTTTAGACATTGGATTCAAGAAATCACCACTTCGACCGTCGAATGAGCTCAAACACGGCTCGAATCGATTCCGACTCCCTGTTCATAGATTCACGCCCAGTTTAAGCAATCCAACCTAGGCTCTCGATACCATGTTAAGATTCAAGGCTTCTAGTAATTAGTTTTTGAATATTTTGGATATTTGGGAGGAAGGAAGAAATCACAGAGAGAGAATGAAGAAGAGAACGTTGCTCTGAATAGAAAAATGGATATTACTATTCATTTCTGCTCCACTAGCCGATATAGCTGTAAGGAGAGAGAGAAGTGAGATACTTCTCTAACGGATTTACATCAAGATTGAATCCTAGCCATTGCTCCTATCATCCTATGAGATGCTTACATTTGTCACAAGCTATCACTTAAATCCTAGGCTAGAAAGAGAGTCCACTTGGACTATGATCCAATGGCTCACATTACAAATAGAAATTCAAACATATAAAATGAAATTCAAACTTTGTGACTTTGGCTCCAAGGTTTTCAGCTCAGGGGTTACACATCAACATCTCACACACGCAGAAGTGCGTGCAGGGAGGCTAGTAATTTATAGCGTATCGATGACTATGTTTTTTTTTTTGGGCATTCCCTCTAATCCCTAAATGACTTTGAAGAAAAATAACTTTGAAGGAGTTAAGCTCAATTTACTAGAAAATAATTACGAATTTTATTGATCAAGGTAATATTCCTCTGGTGGAAGTCCTGCGCTCCACCAAGCCCAACCTGTTTTTATTTTATTATTTTATTATTTTATTATTTTATTGTAGTTGAAATGGATGACCCAGGTTTTTTAAAACAACAAATCTGACCCTCCAAATGAAATGGGACTAGATATTCCTCGATCCCAAAATGCCTTATTTGGCGACATATATCCACAACAACTTTTTTTATTTTTCTTTTTTGGCAATTTGGACTTTTGGGTTGAAATGTTTATAAAAAAAAACAAAATTAAAATAACATTAACAAAAATTGGCCATTAGAACACCATATAGGAAAGGAAAAATGATTTTCCCACTCTCCTTTTATTCACCTACATTCCTTTTTGTTTAGAAAAATGGAGTGTAAGTGGATAAAAAGGGAGTGGGAAAATCATTACCCATAGGAAAACACGACAAAAATTGGCCATTAAAATATGTAATCATGCATGCATCTTTGATTAGGGTTTTGCAAAGGACCCACTAATGTAGTAGTTTGGAGTAATTGCTCCCTTAGGCAAGGTTTTGGGTTCGAGTCTTAGCAAAGTGTTTGTGCCTAATAAATCTCGGCCATAAACTGGCCGAAGGGACCTTTCTCGGCCCTAGCACCTGTTCATGAACAAAAACGTGGCGTTCCATCAGGCGTTTTGCCTTCCTAAAAGACAAAGGAAAAGCTGCAAATGCATAGTCATCTCGGCCTCAACAGTGGCATTATTGGCCGAGGCCGAAGGACAAAAGAGACACGGCCGAAGATATTAGAGTCAAATCGCCACGTGGCAACAGGGTCCCGCGCTTCATTTAATGAAGTAACACCTCTGACTAGCAAACCCACAAACCGCAAAAAGGTATTTAATGCACGAGGGAAGAAGGGAAGTGACCAAAGTCAGGATTTGGTGATAAAATCAGAGTGGTTAGGCGCAAATATTCTTACAACTAAAGGTCAGATCACCAACCACCAGACCAGGGCATTAAATGCGTCCCCACGGCCAGAAGCGCAGAACCCACGATCAGGGCGGCGACCGAGATTTACCAGGATTTATGGGGTCACACCACCATGCTTCACGATCCCAAATGTCGATTGGACTATCCACTTGTTCTGATCAGGCTCCACCATGCAGATTTTCAGCCTCGATTACTCATCCAAGAGTCCTTCCTATAAATACCAAGCTCAAGCTACATTCAAAGGGTTCAAACACCAAACCAAAAGCCTCCCACGGAGCAAATTATATTTTCCTGTAATGCACTTTCAATACCTTTACTTGCTTTCCTAGGAGTAGTGATAGATTGTAAGGAAAATCCGTTCATCAATATATCATACGACCCTTGATTTTCAAGGCGCCGGAGCACCACCTTTGTTACTCTCTCATTCACCCCATATATCATACGACCGTCGCTCTCTGAGCAACGCGCCGGAGCACCGCCCAAAACCCACCATCAACACCACCACTAAACGGCCTTGTAGCTCAGGCTGTGAACCTGACGGCCGAGATCAGTTCCTCTCTCGGCCACAATCGTTTGATTAGGAGTCGAACTTAAACAGGCGCACCACTCAAATCCAAACCACATCACATCTCGACGCACGGTAGACCGTGCTGGCACGCCCGCGCACAACCGCACCACATCCAAAAGAAGGACGTCACGTGTTAACGTACATTCCCTCAACCCGGAGCACCAGGCCGTGAGATTTGCGCAGCCAACACAAAGGATATATTATATACAAGGTTCAAAACTGGTAAAAAAAAAATAAAAAAAAAAAGATAAAAATATTGTTTTTTTCAGGTGTAGTGTTGTTGGCCCTTGATTTTTCAAACCTTGTTGGCTTCTATCATATAGATATTGTAGATTCATTACTCTCTTTCTCACATCATCACACAATTGAAAGGTTAGTTGGACACTCCAACTCCAAAAGGTTAGTTCATTCATTGTCTTGTAATGTAATCAACACAGAGATGTTTGTCATATTATTTTAATGGACCCAATCAAACTGATCAACATGTGTAGGCCTTGGAGAAGCCAGCTAGCCAACATATGTGATGTGGTTGTGTTTGGGGGTGGTTAAAATGCACCTAATCCGCCAAGGAGGAAATCCTAGTGGCCAAGAATTCCTAGCAGCTGAAGAATTCCTAGCAGCTGAAGAATTCCTAGCGGCCGAGAATTCCTAACAGCGGGATTCCTAGTGGCGCAATTCCTAGCGGCCAAATTCCTATCAACACAATTCCCATCTGTGGAATTCCTAGTGGACGAAGAATTCCCAGCCGTGGCGCCTTCTCAAAAATATGGCCGGGCGCTTCCCTTTACAAAAGTGGTCGGGTGTATCCTTGCAAAATTGGTTGAATGCTTCCTTTTGCCACAGATTCACGCCAAGATTTCCGGAGGTCAGTGAGCACATGACAAAGCCTCACAAGGAAAGAAATCAAGGAGGTTGATGACGATTCGGAATTTTCCAAAACAAGAGAAAATCAAGCAACCATAATATCACCTCTGACGTGATCCACAAATTTAGGGGGCTTCAAAAGGAAAGAATTTTGAGGGTATTGATTTTTGGCCATTCAATGGTCAGCCTATGGGCTGATGGACGCCCTATATAAACCTTGCTAAACAAAGGCAGAAGACACACAAACCTATTTTTCGCCTCGCACTTTTCTTTTCTTAGACTTAAGATTTTACTTTTCAAGCACCTAGGATAGCAAGTTCTTCCTTTACTTAGTGTAAGTTTAAATTCTTGCAATTTACATTACCTTGTCATTTAAATTCAAGTTTATTTCAATCGCTTTCTTTTTCATTGTTATTGAATTTTTATTAAGTTTAAATTCAAGTTTAATTTAGTTTACCTTTCTTATCGTTCTTATTTTGTTCTTGTTTATTTATCACTTTGATCTATTTTATCGCACTTTAATTCTCATCTTTACATTATTTATTTTACGCACTTTACTTTACGCATTTACCTTTAAATTATATTTAAATTTAAGCACCTTTACTTTACGCACTTGTTCTTCGTTTCATTACGTTTCACCTTCAATCTTCATCTCCATCCACTCCACATCATTTGGTTGCTCACATAAAGCCTTGACCCCCGAGGTAGTGAAAGAACCTAGACCGTGAATAGGTTCCTAGCTCGGCCGAACAATTGTTTGATTAAAGTCAAATCACGGACACAACATCCACTCACATTTCATTCAAGCCAAATTCGTGGCTTGGTGGTGGCACACCCCACACTCAAAAAGTAAGAATGACCAAAAGTTCCTTCCATCGGCCGCCTCGGCTGAAAGACGGAAACAGATTGCAACCTTTTGTCTGGTAATTGCAGGCTTTTCTGCAACCCCTCAAATCTCTATATGCTAGCTTCTCACACATGATCACAGCTAGGAGGTAAGATTTCTCTGGTGGAAGCCCTGCGCTCCACCAAGCCCAACCATTTTTTTATTTTATTATTTTATTGTAGTTGAAATGGATGACCCAGGTTTTGTGAAACAACAAATTTGACCCTCCAAATGAAATGGGACTAGATATTCTTGGGACAATTTTTTAATACAAAATCTGTAGGCAATGATTCAATTTTCCTTTGAATCCCAAGGCCCAGCCTTCCTCCACTCCAAATTCTTCAAAAATGTTCATATAATAAAATGCTTTCTTGCCTTCCTCGATCCCAAAATGCCTTATTTGGCGACATATATCCACAACAACTTTTTTTATTTTTATTTTTTGGCAATTTGGATTTTTGGGAATGTTTATGAAAAAACAAAATTAAAATAGCATTAACAAAAATTTGCCATTAGAACACCATATAGGAAAACAAGACAAAAATTTGTCATTAAAATATGTAATCATGCATGCATCTTTGATTAGGGTTTTGCAAAGGACCCACTAGTGTAGTGGTTTGGAGTAATTGCTCCCTCATGCAAGGTTTTTGGGTTCGAATCTTAGCATCCGTGTAGTGTGTGTGAGTTTGGTATATTATCGCTCCTCTCAATAAGAAAGGTTCTCAACAAAAAAAGAAAAAAGAACTAGGGTTTTGATGTAACCTTCTTATTGAAATAAAATAATCAGACCGCTACTAAATTCAGATTTAGAGTTTAATAGTTCATTGAAATCATTTGGCCTGCAAATGTTTCACCTTCTTTGTTTTTTTTTTTTCCTTTCCTACCCTGTCCTTGGATTCCTATTAATCACACTTTCTCTAACCTCATTTAGAGAATCCGGTTTTGTGTCCAAGTGATTTTCCATGTTTGCAACTTCTGTTTTCTTTTGCCTTAATTCATTCCGATATTATTATTATTAATAAATGGAGAAGAACATGAATTGAATGTCGATTTCAATTTGAAGATAAGGGACTTGTATGGTAACATATCACCTTCACATTTTGTATTATAATTTAGAGTGCTGCTAAACGAACCCTAAAATTAATTGAGTACACCCTATGATCTAAGTACACCCTAATATTTTAATTAAAATATAAAATTAACTAAGTACACCCTATTTAACTATCAAAATAACCCTTGATACACCTATACACTCTATCACACAACACCTTAATACCAATCCTAAACCAAAATTTTCTTTTTACATGAATTTGTGCCCTATGTTTATATTTATAAATGTATTGAATTTATAGACACACACATTGAACTTATTATTTGATTTCACAAGTTATATGAAGGAATTTTCTTGGGCCCTCAACATATTATTTGGATCTAAACCAGAAAAGCTATAAAGGCATTTCCGATGTTTGTAACAAGTCTATAGCATACCCACATGGTCATGGATCTCTTCAAATCATCAATATTAAACAACCTAGGAATTGCTCCCTTTGAAGAACAAATTAAAACCAATTTCCAGAGGAAGGTTACAAAACATTGTGGGCAGTGAAGAACAAAACAAGACAGTATAACCCATTTGATAACAAAATCAAAATGAGATTTACCAATATCGAAGGACCACAACGCCAGTATAATGGTACGACGATGGCATTGTTGTAACGGTGGAGAAGCGAATGCGACGACGGTGTTTGTGTGACGGTGGAGGAGACGATGTTATGAAGGAAGCATTGTTATGTTGGCGGAGGAGATGACAACGGTGTTTGGGGTTTAGGGTTCATAATTCAATATATCCTTTGGTCATTTTATATTAGGGTAAATTAGTAATTCAATAAATAGTTTGGTAGTATGGTGTACTCAGTTAATTTTATGGTTAATTTAGCAGCACTCTATAATTTATTCACATGGCATACCATATTAACTCCTTGTTGTAAATGCACGTTTTTTTTTTCTTGTTCCAGATGATATAGACCCTCTTTTTTTGGTTGTTCATTCCTCTGATTGTGTACCTACAAATTTTTTGACCATGCACCTACACATTTACCTATTATCTTTTATTAATAATAGATACATTATATATATATATATATATATATATATATATATATATATATATATATATATATATAAAAGAGGTACGTTTCTTTTCATAGATATATATAATGTCAATTTAGCTATTATATCTTATTGATAATAATTTATATATTTTGTTTTTGCTCGGGTCTGATCCCTTTGAAACTTCAGCCCGGCCCAAGCTAAAATAATTCGGGATCTAAATAGTACAATAAATCAGATTAAGTAACTTGTTGAGTTGGACCTTAGTGATCGAGCTTTACTTATAAAAACAGGGTTTTATTTATAAATTAATAAGGTGATGGGCCATTAAAATAAATAAAAAATAAAACAAAAAACCCCCATCAAGTTAAACCTCAAGAATCATTGTGAATCTTCAACCAAAAGAAAGAGAAAAAATTGTGAATCAATCATCCATCAGCAAATAAAGACATTTGACTTTTAGTTCCTTCCTAGAATCCTAGGCAGATATAAACAAGGAGAAACATGCTGAAACCAAAGGATATATTATGTACATGCTTCAAAACTAAAAAAAGGACAAAAATATTGCTTTTTTCAAGTGTAGTGCAGGCCCTTGATTTTTCAAACTTTGTTGGCTTCTGTCATATAGATTTTATAGATTCGTTACTCTCTTTCTCACATCATCACACAATTGAAGGGTTAGTTGGACACTCCAACTCCAAAAGGAGAAGTGTGAGAGGCATAGAGATGGAGGGGCGTTTGCAGAAATACAGTTGAAAATGACTAGACCAAGAGAGGATTCTCATACAATAAGTTTTGGCTAAAATACAGAAGAAAACTTCAATATTGCTCATTGCATCATGTCATCAGCAGCAACCTGATAGAAAATAGGGCTTGTCCAATATAGGTCTCTACAATTTCTATTTCCTAGACATATACCCATCATTCTATATATCTATGTGTAAAACCCAATTTCAAACTTAAATGACCAGTAGAATATAAGAGGTCATAGTATTCCTATCGTTGCCATCAAACTTCATATTTTATTTATAATTTATTCCAAGCATTTCATTAACTGGCATAATTGTAATTAAAACTCCCTATTAATAGCATATCAATCACCCCTTTTTTTTTTGTTGTCATTCCCTCTAACATATCGCCCACTAAAATTGCAATCCAAAAAAATAATATGTAAATTACATATCCAATAATGTACATATGAAAAATATAAATATATACGTATAAAAATATAGGTATATTATTTACCAAATTTTTTTTTAAAAAAACTAGGTCAGTTACTTTGTAATTGAAATTTCGGTACATTTTTCATAAATTAAAAATAAGTACACAATAATTTATAGAAAATAGGTACGTTGTATAATTAAAATTTATGCATATTTTTTTATAAATTAAAAATAGGTACATTATTTAGAAGAAAAAAATAAGTTCATTATACTAGGTATACATTATTAGAGAGAGAAAAAAAAAAGGTACATTATTTAGGGAAAAAGAAAAGGTTCAATTAAAAAAAATTCATAAAAAAAAAAAATAAATAGATTATCAAATTATCTTTCATAAAACAAGTCATAGGTACATTATTTAGAGACAAAAATAGATACAAAATTTATGAAAAAATAGGTTTAATATACTAGGTAAATTGTTTTACTAGGTACATTATTAGAGAAAAAGAAAATAGGTACATTATTTGGAGAGAAAAAATAGGTTCATAAAACAAACAATAAAAAGATGATCACATTATTTTTCATAAAACAAGTAATACGTGCTTTATTTAGAGAAAAAAAAAAGGGTGCATTATTCAAAGAAAAAATAGGTACATTATTTAGAGAAAAAATAGGTTCATTTAAAAAAAATGTTTTTCAAAAAACAAACAATAAATAGATTATCAAATTATTTTTCAACATAATTAGAATGTACACTATTATTCATAAAACTATAATAAAATAGATTACTACTAGTCGTATAATTCATAAAAGGAAAACAACATATTTTTTATATTAAATAAACCAAAACGTTAATCATATATAGATTAGTAATATGTTAATGTTGAATTTAATATTTAATTTTGAATAAGTTTCTAAATTAATTCCTAAATCCATTACAACCATTTGGATATCTTTCCAATTCAACGTGTGTCATTAGTTACACCCTTCATAACACATTAACTTATAAATAGGGGTAGTTTTGGAATCCGAAAAATACAATAAATCAGATTTTAAGTTATATTAGGTAACTTGCTTAGTTGGATCCTAAGCTCAATTTACTATAGAAAATAAGCACATTATGGTTAAAATGTTGAGAAAACCAAACCAAATAGTGAATAAACAAGTTTTGAAACTAAGTTGGATCTAAACCTAAATCAAACAAGTTCATTCATTGTCTTGTAATGTAATCAACACAAAGATGTTTGTCATATTATTTTTATGAACCTAATCAAACTGATCAACATGTGTAGGCCATGGAGAAGCCAACTAGCCAACCAACCAGTATATGTGATGTGGTTGCAACCTTTTGTCCGGCAACTGCAGGCTTTTCTGCAACCCCTCAAATCTTTATATGCTAGCTTCTCACACATGATCACAACTAGGAGCTAGCTATTACTATCTTGGACAATTAATTAAAATGAGCATGCATGCATTATGCATGCGTGGTTGAAGTCAACAGTTTTACTTTAGGATAATTTAGGAATTTATTTTCTTACCTTACATAGCACTCTTTTCACTTACAAAAGATAGCCTTGTGTATTGTAAAGATACATATCAAAAATACTATTTTCTTATAATAATAAAGTTCAAAAATATAATAAATCATTCATTCTCTTCCTCTCTGCGGCTGCCTAAAGTAAAGACTAAGAGTGAGAGTGCCCTCCTTCATTCATTCATTAATTATGTATATACTCTTGTCGCTTTCATGTCTTAAATAAAGTGTTTATAAAAATTTATAATCAGAGTGTAACATTTATCATGTGAGAAGGGTATATAGTATAATAGAAAATAAACAAGGTTAGTACTAGTAGTGGTAGGTACCGATGATTAATTATCGGATAAGAGAAAATATAAATAAATAAAAAAACAAGGGAAGTAGATATTTGAAGTACAGGTTTTTATTGGAAGAGTCGGTTGGAAAAGTCACTGATTGGCTGCTTTAGTGAATCGTGGATTGCCAACGTGGACAACTTGTATTTTATCATAATGTAATGTAAACTACAGATTAAATTGCATGCATGAAAAGGGACTGGTTAGGGTTCAGCTCAAATTCAAAGCTGACATGGCTGGTTTCAACTACAAAATCTTTTTTCAAACCCAATACATCCAAGCTGCTATGACAGGGAAAGGCCCTATTAGTTTGTAGCAACCTTTACCAAATAAATTTCAAAATAACAACCTTCTTTCTTTCATAAGAGTGCCCTCCTCACTTCTCATATATTCATATGTTTAATTAACTGCTGTATTAATTATGTATATACTCTTGTTGCTTTCATGTCTTAAATAAAGTGTTTTTAAATGTATAATGGAAAAAATGGGAAAATCATATTGTCATATATATATATATACCAGAAGGGGACTAGGACCTATAATCTAGAAGAACTATATTAAAAAGGATTTTTAACTAGTTATAGGTGAAAAGCTTGACTTTTGTTGGCTTGTGTATTTAATAATTTGAAGACTTTGAAGACTTGGAAGAGGAAAGGGATTAGTTAGCTACGGAAGAGGATAAAGAGTATGACTAAGTAATTGACTTGGAAGATGACTTGAGCAACTAAAAAATAAAAAATAAAGAAATAATGAACAAAATAGATTAATGAATGGATGCAAATTGAAACTAATAAATTAATCATAAACTCAAAAGAAAATTAACGTAGGTGAATAAATTATACAAATAAAAAATTATGAGAGCACTAAATTTAATTAAAATGAGAATATAAATTAATGAAAATAATTGAATTAACATAAATTAGAATTTGAAGGACTATGAAGATAAACACAGAAAATAATATTAATTGAAAATATTATTAACTGTGGAAGCTTTGAAAACAAAGTAAGAACTTACAGAAATCTTAGTTCAGTGAAAGCAAGCAATGTCACGCAGGACACTCACACTCCACTCTCACTCACAACTATTGTAGTTGCCTCAGGTCTACAAACTCTGAGAGAACTTTGAAAACTGAAAGAAACTTACAATGCTTATTGAACAAAGCTTGAAGCTTACAAATGAAAAACTTCTAACTTATAGACTTGGCTCTCGAAAGAAGACAAAGTATCTTTTGAATTAACTGGAGTGAAAAACATTTAACTTTGAACTTTGTCGGGGCATCTTTGCTTTCGGCTACTTTGAATTGAAGGGCATGGGCATCTTTGAAAAACTTTTAACTTGTCAGGGCATCTTTGCTTTCAACTCTGGCATCTTTGACTGAAAGGAAAGGCATCTGCTTTAACTTCAGGTGAAAGAACTTTAACTCTGCTTTCGGCTATTTTAACTTTGGCAGAGGCATCTTGGGCAACTTTTAGTCTTCATTCAAATCATAGGGGTCTTGACTGTCGGGGACGTAGTCTGACCATCTGGGCTTAGGCTTCTGGCTAAACTGCTGACTAGGCACCTGACTGGAGGAAGATTCTGATTTTGGGCTGGCATCGTCATCATCTTCATCATTCATTTGGGAGACTTGGGCAAGGAGCTACTGAGCTAATTCAGTTAATTCTTTCTTAGATTTCCCTTTGAGGGAGGCATTTGAACTGCTTGGAGAGGCTTCTTTAACTGTATTTGAACTGCTTGGAGGCATCTGAATGGGCGGATAATTTGTATTGACTTCATTGATAATTTTTCCTATGATAACTTTATCCCACCATTTTACCACATATTGACGGCTTAAAATCCTGGTGTCCCAATTAATTTGATAACTCCATTTTAGAATCCAGGGCACTCTGTATTTGGTATAGAAATGAAGGAGCATAGGGAAGAACTTTTCTTGCTTAGTTAATTGGTGCTTCTGACTAAAATAATTAATTGTGGGTCGAAGGCTTTCTGGAATGATTTCCCAACAGGGGCCGATAATGTTCCACCATTGGAGAAACCAGCATGGAAAATGGGGCTTGAATTTGGCATCGAAATTAATAAACCATGAATGGCTAAAGTCTGGGTGCTGATGAAATAAAATTGTATACCAGGCATCAATGTAATCACCATAATTATAAGTAAGACCTGTCTGGAGGGGTAATTGGTCATAGGCATTTTTACTCCAATGTTCTGGCTTAATAACTTGGCGTATATAAAGAGAGTGAAAAATTGTGGCATCTGTTACTTTGTCCTTAATGGGCCTAATGTCTACTGACTGGGTTTCATATAAAATATCCCTATAAAATTTTAAGCATTTGGAAGGATGACTTGGAAAATAATGAAAATTTGGAGGGAAGAATTTCTTAGCTATTTTAGCTGGGTCATTTAAATCTTCTAAATAAGGTTCAACAACAAAAAGATGAGAATTGCTTTTGGGATGATATCTAGACCTTTGAACTGGGCTTTGACTCTGAGAAGGCATAGGAGAATGAACAATAAAAGGGTCATATTGAGAAACTAAAGCTGTCTGATAATTAGGGCGAAGAGAAGGCTGGCTTAAAGGATTAAATCTATTATTGACTGGAATTGGCATATAACCTGGAAAAGGCACAAGTTGGGCATGGGCTTCTTGTTTGACTGGCATAGACATCAAGGTATAGCTGGAAGGACTCTGGGTTGACTCTGGCCTGGGCTTGGTTGGCTTGTTTGACTGTATTGCATTACTTGCTTGTCTTGCTGCTTTTCTTTTTCTTTGCTTGACATGGCTCTGCTTGTTTGTCCTGTAGAAACTCTCTTGTAAGAAAATCAGGAATACTGTTTTCACTACCTCTCAAGTATTCTAACTCAAAATAAAAAACACTTAATATTGCTTGCCATCGTGCAAAAATTTGCTTACTAGCTATATTTTTAACATCTTTTTCTAAAACATGTTTTGCTGACTTGCAATCAACTCTAACTAAAAACTTTTGATTTAATAAATCATCTTGAAATTTGCTTATGCATAATACAATAGATAAAATTTCTTTTTTAATAGTACTATAATTAATTTGAGATTGGCTCCAAACTCCGGAGTGAAAACGAACAATTTGCTCAGGGGAATCGGGCTTAATTTTTTGCTTTAGAATACCACCATAACCTGTTTCAGAGGCATCTGTTTCAACAATTTTAAAAGCATTAGCTGAAGGAATACCTAGGCATGGAAGTGACTTGACATGTACTTTGATTTGTTTAACTATTTCTGTATGACTCGGAGTCCAGGCAGGAGGATTGCTCTGGAGGCGATCAAACAGGGGCTTGCATAATTTTCTCAGATTTTGATAGAAATCATAAACATAATTCAAAGATCCTAAAAATCTTTGAAGCTGGCTTTTCTCTAGAATTTGATCAGGAAACTTATCTGCAAATTGGATAACTCGATTGATTGGGCTTATTTGACTTTGACTTATGTTGATCTTTTTAGCTGAAATAACTAAACCATTAGTTTTAACAATCTGTAAAAACTTATGTAAATGCTTCCAGTGTTGCTCAATTGACTCAGAGAAGATTAGCACATCATCTATATAAACTATGGAAAAATGACTGTAATCATTAAAAATTTCGTTCATTATGTTCTGGAATTCGCTAGGCACATTTTTTAAACCAAAAGGCATAACATTCCATTCGTAATGACCGAAAGGGGTTACGAATGCAGTCTTGTATCTATCTGATTCTTTAACTTGGATTTGCCAAAAACCACTTTTCATATCAAATTTACTAAAGATTACTGCCTTTTCTAACCTATTAACTAAATCTCTTTTGTTAGGAATTGGGTATCTAATCGATTCTAAGACTGAATTAAGGGGCTTATAATTGATAACTAAGCGTGGGGCTCCTCTTTCTAGCTCAGCATTTTTCTGGACATAAAAAGCTGGACAAGACCAGGGTGACTTACTTTTTCTAACTATTCCTTTGTTGACTAGATCCGTGACTTCGGCTTTGCATAATTCCATTAATTCTTGGCTCATTTGAATTGGACGGGCTTTGGTTGGAATATTCTTTTCACTAAATGACTTAACATAAGGTAAAGTAACTACATGTTGCTTTCGGTGCCAAAAGGCATAGGGTAAATCAGAACAAACTTCATTTTTTAACTTTTCTTCAAATTTACTAATTTGTAACTGTAGTGACCTGTCGGCTAACTGTTGTTCTACTCTTTTAAACTTAATTTCTTTTTTAAGAAAATTAACTTGTTTTGTTTTACTCTGGATTAATTTGACTGACTTAGAAACTGCTGATTTTTGTAGTAACTTTAAGACTATGTAACTCTGGCTTAGTTAAAAACTCAAATTTAACCTTTTCTCCTAATTGGCTTGAGGTAACTCCGTCGTATTCTACCTGAAAGGGGTAAAGTAATGAGATAAAGGGTAAACCTAAAATTACTTCATCAGTAATATCCTAGATTAACACAAAAGACGTTTTAAAGCATATTTTATTTTGGCATACATGGGCGTTAGGTAACTCGTATTTTAACTTCAGGGCTTTACCGGACGCTGTACCCAAGACTTCTTTTGAATTTTTGTAAAATTGGGTTGGAACTAGACCTTCTTGAATACAATTTAAATCTGCTCCTGAATCGAATAAGGCAACTGTGTTTAACTCAAATTCACCAATAAAAATGCTAACTTTAGAGTACCATTTTCTAAAATTAATTTGCTTAATTAATTTGATTACTTTGTCTTCTTTATCGGATGACTCAGGTTCCGACTCAGAACTAGACCTTCCAAAGGGATTACTAGACTCTGCTCTAGACTCTAGTAATTTAACTAGATCCTGCTTAATTCCATAATTCTCAGTTTGTAACTTTTGGCTTATTTGTTTTAATTCTAAAATTTCTTTCTTAACTGTTTTAACTTCTAACTGGAGATCCTGAAGTGTGACTTCTTTCTTTTTATTAAACCTTTCTAGGGTAGTATTAAGGCTTATCTTAGGCTGACTACTAGAACTGGATTCTTCTTGGCTTATGACTTTTCTAAGCTTTCTAAGGTATTCGGCTTTTAACTCGGGATCCTGGACTTTACTTATTAACTCAATTAGTAACTCTTCATTTCAGACTCAGAACTAGACTTACCGAAAGGATTACTAGACTCTGCTTTGGATTCTAACAAATTAATTAAATCTTGCTTAATTGCATAATTCTCAGTTTCTAAATTCTGGCTTATTTGTCTTAATTCTAAAATTTCCTTTTTTACTATTTTAACTTCTAATTGGAGATCCTGAAGGGTAACTTCTTTCTTTTTATTAAACCTTTCTAAGGTGGCATTGAGACTTATCTTAGGCGGCGTGGGAGAACTAGCCTCCTCTTGACTTATGATCTTTCTAAGCTTCTTAAGGTATTCTGATTTCAATTCGGGATCCTGGACTTTACTAATTAATTCAATTAATAACTCCTCTTGCTCTTCTTGTTTAGTTAAAACACAAATGGATTTATTTAAAATTCTACAACATTTGTCCTTACAACCTAATTGGACTTCTGGCTCACTAGGTTGGGAACTGTTGGAACTATTGGCATGTGAACTATCTGAAGGCATAGGATCTGACTCAGTGTTAACTAACTCAAGAACTTTAATTAACTTGGCTTCTTCCTCGGATGCTAATTTTAACTGCTTAATTGCCTCTTTAACTTTGCATTCATTAGCATAATGACCTTGCTTTTTGCATTTGTAACATCTGACTTTGCTTTTATCTATGCTTTTCCTAGGGTAATTCTTTTTACCTTGTCGGGGGCTTTTCCTAAAACCTCTTGAATAACCTTTTGACCATTTGCTTTTCCTAGGGATAAATCTTCTTTTACTATAAAATTTATCATTATCACTGAAAGAATTTCTTTTGCGAGAATAATGGCGTCTTTTACTAAAGCGTCTATCATGGCTTCTTTTGACTTGTCTAGACGGCGGGACCGGTGCAGAACGAGATTTAGAGTCTTCTTCGATTACAGAACGAGATTTAGAAGCCGACAAAGCCTTAATTGATTTTAAAATTAATGAATTAAGAAAAGCCAAACAAGTTGTCCAACCAAGCTACAAAGCCCCTACTGCACCTCATGAGCCAATATAGCCTACGTCACCTACTAGGTCAGATGCCCAAGATTCTACTTTTGATGTTTATAATTGTGATGCCCAATTAAGAGTCCTTAATTAGCCATTTAAAATTCATTGGTCAAAATTAGATGCCCATTTCCAAGCCCCTGAAAATGCCGAAAGAAAAGCCAAGTATCATGATTCTTTCCCCCAAGCTCAAAGAAAAGAAATTTTCAATGGCGTTTATGTTTTTGTAGATCTTTTATGTCCCCTTGAATCCTCAATCTCTAATTTGAAATCTCATATTTTTTAACATCAATTTGACCACTCCTAGCCTTTGTCTCAGCCAACCCTAGCACACAGTACATACTGGTATTGTCGAACAAGTTCAGTTTTTTTCATATACGTTTTTGCAAATCCTTTGTGTCCCCTTGAATCCTCAATCTTTAATTTGAATTCTCATATTTTGTAACATCAAATTGAACACTCCCAACTTTTGCATCAATCAACCCTAGCTCACGTGACAGATTGGTATTGTTGAGCAAGTTCAATTTTTTTCTTTTATGTTTTAGCAGAACTTTTATGTTCCCTTGAATCCTCAATCTCTAATTTGAATTCTCATATTTTTTAACATCAAATTAACCACTCCTAGCCTTTGTCTCAGCCAACCTTAGTTCACGGTACAGACTGGTATTGTTGAACAAGTTCAGTTTTTTTCATTTACACTGTTGCAAATCTTTTGTGTCCCCTTGAATCCTCAATCTCTAATTTGAATTCTTATATTTTTTAACATCAAATTGATCACTCTTAGTCTTTGCATCATCCAACCCTAGCTCACGTACAGGTATTGTTAAGCAAGTTTAGTTTTTTTTCATTTACGTTTTTGCAGATCTTTTATGTCCCCTTGAATTCTCAATCTCTAATTTGAATTCTCATATTTTTTAACATCAATTTGACCACTCCTAGCCTTTGTCTCAGCCAACCCTAGCACACAGTACATACTGGTATTGTCGAACAAGTTCAGTTTTTTTCATATACGTTTTTGCAAATCCTTTGTGTCCCCTTGAATCCTCAATCTTTAATTTGAATTCTCATATTTTTTAACATCAAATTGATCATTCCTAGCCTTTGCCTCAGCCAACTCTAGCTCACGGTACATACGAGTATTGTTAAGCAAGTTCAATTTTTTATGTCCCTTTGAATCCTCAATCTTTAATTTGAATTCTCATATTTTTTAACATCAATTTGACCACTCCTAGCCTTTGTCTCAGTGAACCCTATCTCACGGTACAGACTGATATTGTCGAAACAAAGTTCCGACATTTGATTGCGAAACCGTTACTCACTTGGAGTGGTGAGTTCCATGTGTGCGATTTGAGTCGTTCTAGGGTTTTGCACTAAAACTCAACGAGTCAGGTGAGTTTCAGGGCTCGAAACGCACCGTCTTGACCTTCCGTTGAAGGGAACCAGTCACAATTACAAATCTTGTTTCTGCAGAGAGTGGCTTCAAATTTAAACAAAGTCCCAGACTTTCTGAAATTTCCAGGAGGTAAAGCGACATCGTCTTCTGTTTAAGCTATATGCACCCAGTTTGAGCTTCTTGGGCTTTTTTCTTTTTCCCTCTTTTCCCGCTACACAACTGGGTCTTACCCGCTTGGTTTTATTTACTCTCAGCCTAGAGTCTGGACTATATTTTATGAAGACTGTCCAAAATAAAATAGCCTATTCTAAAACAAAGCCCATTTTTTAAGCCCATTTCTCCCCGTCTCTCTCAAGCTCGACATCAGAAGCCTCCTCTCTGAAGCTCTTGCTCTCCAGTGGCTCTAAACTTCTCTCACGTCTTTCATCTTCTTCTTCACTCTCTCTGAATCGCACATTGCAAATCTCCAATCTCGAATCGCTTTCGCAACTCAAAGATCCTATATGATTTCTCAAAATCGGAATAGAAATTTCAGTGGTAATCTTCATCTCTCTCCCCCTCTCTCTCTTTCTGGCTTTCTTCTTCTCCTATTTCATCTGTGCTCTGTGTTTTTGGTTCTCGAGAACCCATGGAAAAATGTGAAAGAATTTCATCAACTCATATACTTTCGCAACCGTGATTTGCTCGACTATCGCCGACCCTTACCGAGACTGCTGGAGCCATCATCGATGTAAGTGCTGGTCTGATTCTATAAATTTACTCATTTTGTTGAAAACTAAATGATTATGAGCTCTGGAAATATGTGGAGGAAGTGAATAATTGAGTATTTAACCTAGAAACTAGCTACCTGAGTAATTAATTGGGGTCTAGATTGCTAATTTAGCTGAGTGTTTATCTATTTGATTACTGGAAAATTGCTGAGTGTTTGTTTTTTCTAAGGTCATACTCGTACAAGAACTTAGGGACATAGGGGATTTATCACAGAGAGAGATCAAATTCGATGACTGATGATCTTAATTTCAATTTAAGTTCAGGAACTATACAGAACTTATTGGACATCTACTTGTCATTATTTCATGTTTATCATGTATACTAATTGGATTACCACTTGTTAGTGGTAATTTCATTTTATGAAGACGCAATGAATTTAAATGAAGAGATTTCCTCATTTTCTGAGATCAAACTATCAACTACTTAATTTCTCTTTTGAATTTAGGAGTATGTTGTTGAGCTGAGGTATGCATGGGAAGGGAAAGCAGTGCACTCAAGTTAATATCCATATTGGATAGCTATTAGAAGCAGCAGTCATTTTAAAATTTTATTTGAAAACAGAGTGTGAGAAAACATATAAAGGTAAAGCTTTGTGTCCTTTTTCTGTGCCTCTAACTTGTGAAGGAATCTGAAATGTTACTTGCTGACAATGGGCTATAATTCATTAGCATTTTCTTTTATTGTTAGATTCAAAGATGCACCAGTAATTTATGGAGTTCATATTTTTTCTGATTTCAGTGAGAATACGAAGGATCTGCTGATTGTGGCTTCATTTATACATTTGGAGCATAAAGAACATGTGAAGTATACCTCAGAGTTGACTACTGTGAACCCTCACATTTTGCTCTCTGGTCCTGCACCTATGGATATAGCTGTGTTCATTCTAAAATAATTCGTTTATGATATTTGGTTTTTGTTCTAAATGCTTTTGCAGGGTCTGAGATATATCAGGAGATGCTGGCAAAGGCCCTTGCACAATATTTTGGGGCTAAGTTGCTCATATTTGATAGCCACTCTTTTTTTTTTTTTTGGTGTGGTTACATTGGAGGAAAGAAACCCCACTGGGGTTCGATCCTGGGTGCCATGGGGGGAGGGGGAATCCACCACCACTGTGGTGGGAACCCATTGGCATAGCCACTCATTTTTGGGTGTAAGCTAAACGAAACCTTCTTAACATTTGCTTAAGTACTTCCTTCTAGTATACTTCCTTATTCTTGGGATATAGAGACTAATCTAATCGTTCTCATTTTGTTTCACCAAAAATTATAATATTTTTTCTTTAGTATCATTATCAATATTCCTTTTGTACTTCTGTCTTTAATTATAGCTTACCAGAGCTAATTAGAGGGATTACCAATAACAAGTGTTCTATAGGGCTTACTGGGTATTTCATTTTTGGACTTTTGTTGCTGTTTTTTAATTATTATTGTTTTTTAAAATTTTCCAGGTTGTTCCCAAGACGGGAGATGACAAACGTTGTTTCCAACATGATCCTGCTAAGCCATATTTAGGACCTGATTTCAGGTATGAGTTTGCAGTGTTCTTGAAATTTCTTCGGGAATAGTGTTCGAAAAGGGGGTTTTAATGCATCCTGACTTATGATTTAGTTTCTGCTCTAAATTGGAAATTTATTGCCTTGTGTATTTTGGTTTAATTCTTATGGGGATCCTGTTTAGTGGGACTGAATTTTATTTCTTGGAATATCGTTTGTCTCCTTTCTTGGTATTTTTTTTTTGTGTATGCCCTCAAAATTAATGATGCATCTTTCCTTGTAGTTTAGTTTCTTATTTTCATTGGTTGGTACACGTAAATGCTCTAAATTGGTATTTTTGGCTTGTGTATCTTGGTCTAATTCTTATAGGTTGTAGAGGACTATGAACTTTTGGCTTCTTGTAAGGACATTTGTCTCTATTCTTGGTACTTTTTGTTTTCATGTTCTAAATGTGGATTTTCAGACTCTTTTTCTTTCTGTTTTTAATCATTACAAAACTCACTCCAAATTTGAATTTTTTGCTCGTTTTGCATTTTGATTTAATATTGTTTATACAGGATTATTCCTCTGCTGTTTGGAGGGATTGAATGTGGATTATTATAAGAACGCTTTCCTTTTCCCTTTTTACATTTTGTGTTCATATCTAAAAAATGAGAGATGGTTTTGTGTGTTTTCAGGCTCCGTTGCGAGGTTTATGAGTTAGTTTCTTTTTTTCGTTGGTTGTATGAGTTTGCTGTTTTGGGCTTAGATTTGAGGTCATCATTGTTCAGGTCAGCAACTCTGTGTCTTTTGGCCAGGCAGATTTAGGCATTGTTTTGGTTTTATATGATAGATTTGCAAGGCATTTTGTTGTTCCAATTGCTATTGCTTCATGGTATGTGACTAGATTTATGGTTTGTAACTTGTGAGGTTTATTCTATACCATTGATGTCAACCCTTATTGTGATCCGGCGCGTAAATTAGTGGACAACAAGTATTGAACCATCGGTTTTCCATTCGTGCCAGCGAATGGAGAAGTGAACACAAGACCATTTGAGTTTTTGACAGAGAGGGTGATGGATATGGATGGTTTTTTTCACATACATAGATGGCCACAAGGCTGTGAAGTTTCCTGTCAATTTGAGGATTGGAAGAGTAGGGAATTAATTAATGTTGGCATTATTTTTGAAAAGCCTCGAAGATTGAAAAGTATTGTAGCTTGGAAATAATTTGTGGGCATCCATGGACATGGTTGGAGAATAATGTGATGTGCTCTTCCTAAACAAGACAATCACTTGATTTCGGTCTTGAAATTTGATTAACTCTAGTCTGAGATTACATTTTATTTTGGCTCAATGGCATCTCAATTAATGAACTGATAAATGAAAGAAATAGCTATATCTCAAAAGAGAAAAGAAAACCAATAAAGTATAAAAACATGAACAAAATAAATAAATAAAAACCAATAAAGTAGTGACTACTGAGTTGATTGAAATTATTAGATTCCTTAGCGTAGTGAACTAAGATCAACTCCGTCTAGTCACTTCTCTGCATGACATGCTCACGAGAACAGAGCAGATTTTTTCCGCACGACTAGAACAGAGCAGATTTTTATTCTTCTTCATTCCAGCAGGACTAGAGTTTTTTTACATCCAATAGCAAGCTTTCCCATAAAACTCAACCAAGCTTTAGACATGGTTTCTTTTTTTAAAATATGTTTGTTGCAATCTCTTGAACTTGGATGCAAGGGGAGATGATTCACTGCCCTAGCCTAACCCACATTCGAACCCCTCATTGGTCCGCCTTGGTTGAGTGAGTGGGCAAGTACACGATTATGACGAGCTCATTGCCTGGTCAGTGTTCTGCTCCTCCGAGTGTCACTGTACCTCCAGATTTTGGGCAAAAATGAAACTGTTTTTGCGTTATCATATATATCAATGTATTTGAAGTAGAAAAGCCTCGGCAAAAGCAGAGCATGTGCTAATAATAGCCTCGGCAAAATATTACATAAAACTAATTTCTTTTACATTGCAATCATCATCATCATCTTCTTCTTCTTGTTATATTGAGATATGAGCCCCGGACTGCATTCATTTTGTTGACGACAACATCCATAAGCATCCGCTCTGTCGGTGGTACTGCAGAGCATGAGATCCCTATTTGCATCACTGAAGCCACGCATTCCTCCAATCTTTTTACTTTGTCTGGGCCGGGATCCTTATATCTCGGTTTTGGTCTTTCTTGTATGTCATTTTCATATTTGTCGTCGTGTTCATCATCATCCTCCTCGTCATCTGTTTCAAGCAGCAATGAAGGCTCAACTATGTCCATGGCATGGTCAGGCAAAGCCATGGCTGTGAATTGGTGAATGCTTAAACCATCTTTGAACATGTCATCGGTTGGTCTTTTTCCTGTGCACATTTCTAGCAACAGTATCCCATAGCTGTAAATATCTCCCATTATGGAAACGGGGCTTCCCATGCCATACTCTGCATGTCAATGCATACATTAGGATGTCGTAGTTGATGGACCTTTAGCCATTTGTGTTCTACATAGTTCTAGAAGAATCATGAATACAAGGATGATTCTAGAGTTGTGGAGAACATACTATGTTGGCTAGACAAAGAGAGTTAAAGTTGGAAGAACTCTCTAGAGCAAGAACACTCATGTTGATAGACTATGACGGTGAAGCATGATAGCTAAACAATAGCCACAAAAATAATATTGTACAATATAGAATATTCTAGATAAAACCACACACTTGTGGCTGGAGTAAAGTAACCACATAGGTGGAGAATGGCTATGTCGGCTACTCTCATCTATAAAAAGGACTTGTAGCTTCCCAAGCAAAGTGGAGTCATCCACCAACTTCCAATTTATGTGGGAGTAAACAAGCCAACTCCCAAACTAATGGAGCCAAGAGCTACCCAAACAAAGCTATGTTGAGGAGCCAATAAGCTCACCAATCTAAGTGAAGGGCCAAATAGCCTAAACTAATCTAAATCAAGTGCGATGGCCAATAAGCCAATAAGCTAAGAAGGAGGCCAATTAGCCTACACCAAGCTATGTACTATTGTCCTAAACCCCTTCACCCTTAAAACAACAGTGGTATCACCCCATCACTCACAATCACCACGTAAACCAACAGCAGTATCAGAGAAAAGTTATTAGGAAGTGAGGATTTTAAAATTTATACCTGGAGGAATGTAGCCTATGGAACCCTTTAGCCCAACTGACATGGTTTGAATTTTGATGCGATCATTTGATGCTTGTAAGCGGAACTTTGCTAAACCAAAGTCACCAACATGGGCTACCATATCTTCGCCAAGAAGAACATTGCTTGGCTTTAGATCACAATGAACAATGGCCGTGTCACAGTGGTGGTGCAGATAATTTAGAGCAGAAGCAACGTCAATTGCGATATTGAGTCTTTGGATGAGGCTTAATCTCTTAGGCTGAGATTGCTCATCATCTCTTGGATGAAGCCACTGGTCTAGACTTCCATTTTCCATGAACTCCAAAACTAGACTTTTGAAGTCATTGCCCTGATTATCAATACCGGAGCAGACAGTTACGATCTTGAGAAGATTACGATGCCTTATACTTCTTAACACTTTGCATTCACCAATGAAACTCTTGGAAGCTCCTTCTTGTTGAAGGTTTAATACCTTAACAGCAACTACCGTTCCATCATTAGGGAGTACTCCTTTGTAAACAGAACCGAAACTTCCCGAGCCAATCAGATTGTCCACCGAGAACCCATCAGTTGCTTGAATGAGTTGAGAGTAAGAAACACCTGATTTCCAATCCGTATAAGAATGCGAAGTGGCTGGTCTATCTCTTGACTTTTTCACATATGAACAAGCAGCAAAGGAGCATGACAGAGCAATTTGTTGAAGTGGATCGACATTTTATTAAGAAGAAGCTCGATGCAGACATATTAATGAAGGAAGTCTCTTGTTATAGCTTTCCACAACTCTCTTGGCAAGTTGGGCATTGGTGATATCTATGCACCAACTTGAGGGGGAGTGTTAGCATTTGTCATATGTTGAATTAGTCTACTAGCTCATTAATGAATTAGTTTGTTTAGTCATTAATGGGATTGGTAGAATTAGGTTAGGAGCCTACCTTAATTTAGGGAAGAATGGTTTGGTTGCCTAATTTGGTAGGCTTGACCTTGGGAATTCAAAGGTTGGGAGCTCAAGGTATTTTGTCTTACTTGTACTTCCACTTGTATAAATATGCTTGCTTGTAATAAAAAGAAGAATCAATGAAAACTGAATACAAGTTGAAAACCAGAAAATTATCTTCTCTCATTTTCATATTCTCTTATATTTTCATATCCTAACTTCTCATGTTTTGGCATGGTATCAGAGCCTAATGGCTAATCCTTAAGATCCTCTACCAAATTGAGAGTCGTTGGCGTATCTTCATGTTACTGTAAATTCTCTTGTTTCTCCTCTCCTCTATAATCAACATATTTTTCTTTCTACCTTAGCCTTTTTCGCAGCTTCTTTTGTCACTGCATTTTTTTTCCTTCATTTTCTTTCCCTTCCAGTATTAAAATAAAAATAAAAATTGTCATTACCTTGTTTCTGCTAAATTTCCTCTCTGTCATCTGTATGAGCAATAAGCCCCTGGGCCATGATGGCCTGATCTGTTTCCTTTGGGCAGTACGTCCCTTGATCACCATGATCCCTGTCCTCCGTGAGCTTTGTCACCGCTCACCGAGCCGTCGCCTTCCTCCGTGAGCCTCGTCACCGCTCGCCGAGCCTTCTCCAGCCGGCCTTTGTCTCTGTCGTGCCGTGCTTCTCTGTCGTTGGTCCCTTTGCACAATCGTTGGTCCCTTAACTGGTGTTGTTGCTCTCTTGCACATGTGCTGACTCTCTCTTTGTATTGCCGGCACTGTCCCGGCTCCTTAGCTTGCATGTATCGCTCATGCAGCTCTGCTCAACTCTCTGTCTATCTCCTCATATCCCTATCTCTCTCTCTGTATCTCTGTATCTCTCCATTTTTCTGAGCAAAATACTTGCTCTCTTCTCTGCTGCACACTTTGGACGCCTGCCTGCCTGCCCTCTGTTGCCACACGTGATGTTCCTTTTGACACAATTTCTTTCACTTGTTTTTTCGTTCCAAGTATGGCTTTTTCCCACTTGATAAATGGGTTTCACTTCTCTTTATATTTTAAAATTGTTTTCTCACACCTCACACCACTTCTTCTGACTGCCCACAACTCTCTCACGTGCACCCTCACTTTTTCTTTCTCTGAACTTCCCTTTGTTTATCAAAAACTTGTGCTCCCTTATGTTTCTCCTCTTTCTTTTACAAAGGTTCTATATATTATTAAATAGCACTTTTTTGTCTCTCTTTTTTGGTGGGTTCCTTTTTTGTTTGTTTGTTTCTTATCACATATTGCCTTTCTTCATCATTTCCTCTTGTGCCCACGTGATAGGTGTCTTGCTTGTTCCCAAACATTCCATTTTCTTAATACTACTATTCTCTTTTTTATGGTTTCTTTTCTCACCACCAATCCCATACTTCTTATTTTATTCCCTTTTATTTCCTTAAATTATTTCTTCCACTCTATTTCCATACCATTTTTTGGGGTATATTTCTTCCCCCTCTGTTACCCACGTGAAGGGTGTTCTCTCCTCATCCCTTTGTTCTCATGCACATCATATTTGTGTGGGTAAAGTTTCTCTGCCTACTCATTTCTCCATTAAATATATATATGAAAAAGAAAAAAAATTGCCACCTCTTCTCTTCATTTTTATTTCTTCTTTCTTTTTGGGTTGTTGCAGACTCCTCTCCATCTTTTATTCCTTTCCTCCAGTTGTCAGCTGCCCATCTCCATTCCACCTTTCCTTGCATTTGTTTCTGCCACGAGACTGCCATGTTTGAATCTCTTTACTATTATTTCATTTTCTCTTCTTTCAAATCTCGACCCTCTACCAGTGTCAGATTTGAGGGGGAGATAGATGCAACTTTATTTGGGTGCTGCAACTTTATTGTCATTACCGGTGTTGCTTTCTCCAAATCTCGACTCTCATACGTCGTCGGATTTGAAGGGGAGTGACATTGCTGCTCATCTATTCCGCTGCAATTCTGTTACCTATCTGCCATGACTGATTCTTCTACATCTGAGCTTCAGTCAGCTTCTGTTTCTCAAGTGCCACTGCTTTTATGGTTCTGACAACCCCTTCTCTTCAGGGGGAGAGGAGGAGTGAAGAGAAGTTGTGTCTGCAATAATGGAAGTATTTGTGATGCTGCTAGTGTTGTTGTTGCTGCCTACTATATTGCTCTTGCTGGTGCCAGTGTCTTAGATTTCTCTCACTGGTGCCAGTGCCACTGATCATATGGCTCCATCGACCCCTTCTCTTCAGGGGGAGAGGGGGAGTGAAGAGAAGTTGCCTCTGCTGTTGCTACTGCCACAGTTGTCTGCCCTGCCTTGTCTTGCTGGTGCCAGTGCCTTATATTGCTCTTGCTGGTACCAGTGTTGCTCTTGCTGCTGTCAGTGTTGTTGTCTCTTGTTGAGGACAGTGTTGTTGTTGCTTCTACCGTGTTCTTGCCTTTACCGGTGTGTTTCCGATGTGGTCATGCCCGTTGTCCTTTGCCTTTGCTTGGGTTTGGTTTGCCTTGCCTTTTCTTGGGTTTGGTTTGCCTTGCCTTTGCCTTTGTCGTGCCTTGCCTTATCTTTAGGGTTTTGTTGTCCTATCTGGCCTTTATTTGCCTTACCTTGCCTTACCCTTTCTTTTTAGGGTTTGGTTTTACCTTGACGTGTTCACAGGGTTTCTGTGTCCTTGCCGTGTTCACAGGGTTTCTGTGTCCTTTACCTTACCTTTGCCGTGTTCACAGGGTTTCTGTGTCCTTTACCTTATCCTTGCCGTGTTCACAGGGTTTCTGTGTCCTTTACCTTACCTTTGCCGTGTTCACAGGGTTTCTGTGTTCTTACCGTGTTCACAGGGTTTCTGTGTTCTTTGCTTTGCCTTTGCCTTATTCGCATGGTTTATGTGATCTACCGACCAACCGGCTGCACTTGGATTTGGTGTTGCCACCGACAGACCGAAATGATTAACTTCAATGTGGCCTTTGCTCCACGTGTGGCCCACCATGTAGTGGTCCCACGTGAGGGGGCATGTTGAAGTGGATCGACATTTTATTAAGAAGAAGCTCGATGCAGACATATTAATGAAGGAAGTCTCTTGTTATAGCTTTCCACAACTCTCTTGGCAAGTTGGGCATTGGTGATATCTATGCACCAACTTGAGGGGGAGTGTTAGCATTTGTCATATGTTGAATTAGTCTACTAGCTCATTAATGAATTAGTTTGTTTAGTCATTAATGGGATTGGTAGAATTAGGTTAGGAGCCTACCTTAATTTAGGGAAGAATGGTTTGGTTGCCTAATTTGGTAGGCTTGACCTTGGGAATTCAAAGGTTGGGAGCTCAAGGTATTTTGTCTTACTTGTACTTCCACTTGTATAAATATGCTTGCTTGTAATAAAAAGAAGAATCAATGAAAACTGAATACAAGTTGAAAACCAGAAAATTATCTTCTCTCATTTTCATATTCTCTTATATTTTCATATCCTAACTTCTCATGTTTTGGCACAATTAAAAATGCTAGTGCACAAGTTATAGGGATGAATACTTTTGGGGCAAGTAATCCTCGAGGTGAATGGCGCTTTTTGCTAGAGCATGCAGGAAGAAGGAATTCTGGAATTCCACCACATAGCCTATTATTTCCAAGGATTGAGACACCACTTGCATTTGAAAAGATCCCTTCTCTAGGCAATTCACCCTCAAAATTGTTATGAGAAATATTGAGATGCTTAAGAGATCCAAGATTTCCTAGAAACTTGGGAATTTTCCCTGATAAGTTATTACGCGAAATGTCTATTTCTTCCAAGCCTCTTAACTTTTCTAATGTTAGGGGAATTGATCCTTCAAGTTTATTACCTTGCAAATGAAGACGCTCCAAACTAATACAACTGCCGAGGGTTCCTGGGATTTCACCTGATAACTTGTTTTCCGAAATATCTAACTCCCCAATATTTTTCAGATCACCCACTTCAGATGGTAGTGAACCGCCCAAAAAATTGTTAGATTGTTACTTGAAAGGTTAAGTATCTGTAGATTTTTGCAGTTCCCGAAACTTGGTGGTATACTTCCCCCAAACTTATTCTCTTCCATGAAGAGCCTTGTCAATGAAGTCAAGTTACCTAGGGAGGATGGAACTGGCCCAGAAAATTGGTTAACATTCAACCATAAACCCTGTAACTTCGGAAGTTTCCCGATTACATCAGGGACACTACCACCCAAATAGTTTCCTTCTAGTCCAAGAAGGGTCAAGTTTATAAGATTTACAATGCCGTTAGGGATGCTTCCATGTATCAAATTGCTCCCCAGAGTAAGAACTTTTAGTTGTGTGGAAAGGTTGGCGATTGATCCTGGCAATTCTCCTCCAAAATGATTACCATTAAGACCCAACACCTCAAGACTAGTACAATTAGCTAGGAAGCTGAGAAAATTCAGGTCACCAGTTTTCCCACTTCCTAGTCTATTTTTATCAAAGTTGAGTCTAACTAAGCTCTGCAAAGTTGCAAGATTTTCAGCGGGGAGTGGCCCAGTGAGACCATTTTCAGCAAAATCAAGCACTTGAAGTCTCGAAGCATTGGACAATGACAGAGGAACAGTTCCAGTGAACTTATTGACCCCACCAGCAAATACTTCAAGATTAGGAAGAGTAATTCCCACATTAGGTGGTAGCTCTCCATGCAGCTGGTTTTTAGTAACAGTGAAGTAGTATATGGATGAAATATTATAGAGTGAAGTGGGGATCATACCAGACAGATTATTATCCCAGAGTAAAAATCTTCTCAAGTTTGTTAGACGCCCAAGTTCATTGGGTATGCTCCCTTGAAAATTGTTGATAGCAAGCACAAAATTTTCCAAAGATGAAAAGTTTCCTATCCAATGTGGGATAGTTCCGGTGAGATTGTTATTACCAAGACCTAGATGAACTAAATTCAACAATGAACTGAGTTGATTAGGAATTGACCCAAAAAGCTTATTGGAATGTAGATCGAGTACGCTTAGTTGCATACAGTGAGATATATTAGATGGAATTTTCCCACCAAAGGAATTGAAAGACAGGTTGAGATGTTGCAGGCTCAGTAGTCGACCGATTTCTTGGGGAATTTCACCATGAAAGCTGTTGTTCATCAGGTTGATTCCAGTAAGATAAGTAAGATTTCCCAAAGAAGGAGATAAGGAGCCTACCAATTTTTGAGCTTCCAGGTTCAAAACCATGACCCTTTTCGTGGCAGGGTTGCAAGTAACGCCTACCCAACTGCAGAGATCAATGGAATCGTTCCATGAGCTCATGATATGGAGAGGATCTTGAGTTATTCTTTTCTTGAAGTCTAGCAATGCCAGGCGATCAGATTCAATTCCAGAAGTGGATAGTGTTGCAGATTGCAGACACGTGGTCCACCATAAAAAAAGGAAAAACCTAAACAAAATCTGTTTAGAATGAGTTTGTGAGTGTTCCATCTTGTTCTGAATGCAAATTTTATGCATGGAGAAAATCAGAAACCAAGTCTCATATAGATGGAAGTATAAATTTCTATCTATCTATAGAGCCAAAGGGTTTGTTGCAGGATCACACAAATAGTAGACTATTACTTATGGATGGTCCCAGAAATAATCAATTTATTATAGTGACATGGTTGAAGGCTGTCTCAATTACAAGAGGACTCTGTCTCTTCATTATTGGAATGGTAATGTACAGCTTGTCTGAATTTCATTATGGAGCTGAGATTTTTAGTTGGGGAGCCATTATTAGTCTCAGCAGGCCCAACCATTGTGGTCCAAAATATTAAATTCATCATCATGGAGATTAGTTTTCTAGTTGTTAAACTAGATGTAGCTTGAATTATTGTTTTTTCTCTCATGTATTCTTGGTGGATTGCTTGTCCACGTTTCTGTACAGTTTTCTGCTGTGAAATAAAATTTCATCTTTTTGTCCGAAAAAGAAAATGAGCAAAAATGTTGATTGCAGGACCACAAACACTTGAGAAATATGAATGAGAGAAATCTATTATGGTGATTTGGTTCAATGAAGTCTTCAGTTTTAATTTGATTATGTAGATGATATTTTACGTGGTGGGGAAGCAACCACTGATATCCAATTTTAATTTCATTATGGAGAAAAGATTGTCTGGAATTGGAAAGCACAAAGGCTTGTTACTCAAATCAAATGTCTCTTGCAGGTTCCTATTGGAATATAGAGGAATGCTAAACCATGGCTGTGAATTGGTGATTGCTTAGACCATCTTTGAGCATGTCATCGGTTCGGTTGGTCTTTTTCCTCTGAATATTTCTAGCTAACAGTATCCCATAGCTATAAACATCTCCTCGTATGGAAACTTGGTCTCTCATGCCATACTTTCAAGGGCGGCCCTGGGGACAAGAAAGCAAGGCGACGACCTCCAAATTGGGAGGGCTTCAATTTATATAATTCATTTATATACGTACTATATACTATGATATGAAAAAGAATTTGTCAATGAGGGTTAGTGAAATTGATACTTAGGTGACGAGGGGTAAATTTAACTAAACAAACAAGACACAACAACTCAACAATCAAGAGAACACACAGAGCATGCCACAAAGTACCTGCAGCCCTAGAAGATTACTAGTGACAACCTAGGCACTCAGAAGGACCCATCAATCTAGGCATCCCCTGTGCTAGCAACAACTATGGTGAAAGTGTGTGAAGTCATCATTATCAAGTAAATAGCAAACAGCAGATACAGATGACTAGTCAACCACCAAGAACACAAACCCAGAAAAATTTACAGATATGCAAAACATATTTTGTTTACCCAGAAACCCACTATTGGGAAAAACTGGGAGTCATCAACCGACTAGGCAATCCACTAAGTAGAAAAAGATTCTTACAAAGGAATACAAGCAAGCTCAAGCAAAACCTAGATCTATTTAGGAAGATGAGCTTTACCTCCTTTGTGCAATCTTCTTCTCCAACTTAGCAAAGCTTGAAGCTTAGTTCTTCATGGCAATGGCAGCTCCTTCTCCAGCTCGTTCATCCCATGGCACTAGCTTGCAAGCTCCAACTCAGACCGAAACCAAACTTTGGATTCAAGGGAGAATGACCAATTTCTTCAAGAAACCATACTCTTGAAGAAATCAGTCTTGAATCTGACCTAGATCTAAATGAGAGAATGATTTAAATAGCTAGATGCAGATTCATATTTCAAAAGCAGTTTTTCAAAAAGAAATCAATTAGAAAAACTCATAGATGAAATATGTGGTTCACTCTTTAGGAAGAAGAAGAGAAAGATGGCAAGCCAATCTTTCCAAAACTTCCACACAAAAAAGAACGGCTTCCAAATAAAGAATTCACTAGCCTTTACAGACAAAAGAATCCCTTAGGTCAGACTGACACATGGCAGCAGAGAGAGAAAAGAGAATAGGACAAAACAGATGGTTAACCAGCTGGAAATCCTACAGAGCAAGGATGACTAGTCATCATTTATGAAAACAGTTTTAATGCATGATTTACCTTTGTCAAATTGCTTGAACCTCCATAGGATAGATGAGAGATAAGAACACTTAGAGATGCTATTCTTAATCTAACCTTGAGCTTGATAAATACATATAAAAGTCCTATTACAAAATTGTCAAGGGAAGCCAAAAGAATTAATCAAAATTCATACATTAACAATCTCCCCCTTTTTGGCTTTCCTTGACAACGCACTCTCTCATGAACACTCAACCCAAAACCAAACCTAAGAAGATGATTAAATGAAGTACCTACAAAAACAGTAACCAAACTTCCAGCACAAGACAAGCATATTATATCTCAGAATTTTAAATTTTAAACAATATGAAATATGCACAATACGGGGGTTGAGAGTGTTCTCCCCCTTGTTGATAAGGAAAGAGCAAAAAGGCACGGAAATAAAACAGCAAATAGAGGAAATAAACATAGGGCAGAAAATCTGATTTGAACAAAAGTAAAAACACAAAGCATAGATTGATTGCAAATCACATTACAGCTGTTCAAAACAATACAACAACAATGCACAGACTGTCCAAACAGAAACAAAGAAAAAAAAAAACCACAATGTAATTACAACCATAGACTACAATCTACCCAAAATAGACCCCCCCTATCCAAGATCACAGACTACCCAAAGCAAAACATGATCCCCACAATGTGATTACAAAGTAAACCATCCAAGCAGTCCAAAAAGACTCCCCCTATCGAGGACACAACCTAATCAAACCTCTAGCTAAAAGACTAGAGAATCAGCAGACTCATCAGATGCAGCAGAAGCATCAGAGTTCTCAGTGGCAAGAGCCGTTTGGGGACCCACTGTAGCAGCAGCAGCAGTCGAGGAAGACGGAATGAGACTCATAAGGTGCTAAATGTGCTTCTCCTTGGCAGCAAGCTCAGCTCTGAGAGAGGCATTTGTGGAAACGAATGACACAGAGGTGAGAAAGGAGCTTGAAACCTTTTGGCTAAGGGCAAGGGAGGCCTTGCCAAACGGAGCAATGGGAGGAGTCCACTGATCAGAGTCAAGAAAAGACACCTTATGGCACTCACAGATAAGCTGGATAAGACATGGGAAGACAAGGGTTCCCTTGTGTTTCGTACCTTGACCTATAGTTTTGCCAAGAATAGCATGATAAAGAATATCCCCAAAGGGAACTTTATCATGATTCACCATGGAAATCATGAGTTGACAGGCAGCTAAGGTGGGATTCGAATTATTTCCAGTAGGGAGAACATTATGCCTAATAAAGTCCCAAAGAAACTTGTAGAATGGGGACAGATACGACTTAACAGGAAGGCCCTTAGAGGTCAGAGGCATAGACTGATCAGGATAAGCCATGGTTTTAAACAATTCAATAGTATACTCAGAGGAAACAGCAGCAAATTTTTCAGAACTAAAACCAGGGAAAGATCGAAAACCTAAAATCCGATTGATTACAGACGGTTTCAGAATAATAGGCACATACCTAACAACAACCTGAAAGTTTGACCCCTTAGGATCAGCAGGAAAATTAGAGTAAAGTTCCTTAACGACAGAGGAGTTAAACCTACCAGAGAGAGCATTGAGTGAGTGAAGATGATAATGCTCAAAAATCTGAGTGGCAGATTCTTGGGCAGCCAAGGGGAGAGCATCAAACTGGTAAGACCTCTCAGGCACAAATTTCCTCTCAGAGACAACATCATCAAAGAATGAGGCAGCCTCAGGGGACACAAAAGGAGAGGATTCTTCAACAGGAGTAGAGGAAGAAGAACGGGTCCTAGGAACCCTAGGAACAGAAGGAATGAAATCCACTCTGTCAGTGGATTTCGATTTGGAGCGATGCTTGTAAGAGAGGAGGGGTTTCGAAGAAGACATGGCACGCTGGAAGAGAAGTACGAAAACAGATATTGAAAAAAAAAAAAAAATTGAAAACCCAAAGAAAAAGGGCAGAGAAGAAAGTGACAGGGAAGAAGGCGACATATGAAAGAGGCGTGAACCCAAAAAGGTTGGATTCTGAGAATAGGGGCTGAAAAAGACTAACTGACAGAAAAAGAAGAAGAAGAAGAAGACTCGAGGACTCAACAGGGTTTCGTTTCTGATTGTAGCGGCTGAAAGAGAAACTGAAAAGGAAGTGCAAGAAACGAGAGGGAAAAAGACCTAAAAAGGAAAAGACAAAAGCTGACCCAAATGAAAAAAGAACCGCTCAAAAACAAAAACAAGGAACAAAGAAGAAACCGTTGAAACAAAAAAAAATAACCGCTAAAAACGAAAGGGTGGTACCGGGTAGGAAAAAAAATTAAAAACTGATGACTGGTCAACCACAAGGATGATGACTAGTCAACCAATGCACTATCAGGAAAAGCGTCCAACCCAACTCAACTAGATGACTGGGCAACCAGAAGCACAGATGACTAGTCAACGAAAGCAATATCATGACAAGCACCATATTTAGAATCGACCCTGTGAAAGACATGTTTTTGGTCGAAAAACACAAGCATGAACTAGCAAATAACTCAAGTGATCAAAGATTCATCAGCAAAATATCATAGACCAAGTCTTCAAGCACATGAGTGAGAACAAATAGAAGAAACATAAAAATCATATGCAAGGAACATAAGCAAACAACGTTGAGAGAGAGAGTATGAAATGCAGCTAATGCTCAGAGACAGGGCACATTTTGGAATAAGGGGTTCAGAGCTAAGGGACACACAAGATGATATCATATCTCTCTTGGAGAGACAAGTATACAATGAAAAGTTAAGACATGATCAGAGTAGGCTCAAAAGGCAAGTAACATCACTCTCTAATGACAAAATATTGTAAGATTTATTTTGATTCACTTGCACATCCCAGACATAAGTGCTTGAATGGCCCAATTTTACGGCTCTTTGTTCTAGATGCTTCAAACATAACACCTTATACCTTCCTAGAGCCGTGACTACATTGGTCACACTTCCCCTTTTTTTTTTAAATTTATTTTTTTATGTGAAATTTCTGAATAGATTGGCTAAGAGAGTGAGACAAGCTAAGAGACAATAACAATGATAGGCCAAAAGATAATCATAGACACTTGGCTCACTAAGAGGATAAGATAGCACAAGGTAAGTCTCAACTAGAAGCTCTAAACAAGAAAAAGGGGTTGTGCACAAATCTGGAAAGCACAAGAAGCAGTCAAACTTCACACTATCAAAGAGGAGAGATATGAAACCATGAAATATTCATTAAAACACATGTTGTTTGGTAAATTGAAATGTGCGGAAGACAAGGAAACAGACATGCTAATCAATCAATTGAGCAAAGGCCAATGGACTGTCTGAGTGTTACATGTTTCTGAAAGTCCAAGGCCTTGGTGAGTATATCTGCAAGTTGTTTCTCAGAAGGAACAAACTCTAAGGTTAAAATTTTGTCTTCCACAAGCTCTCTAATAAAATGATGCCTTATGTCTATATGCTTTGTTCTAGAGTGTTGAACAGGATTTTTAGAGATATCTATGGCACTCATGTTGTCACAATAGATTAGAAAGCATGATTGAGCAAGACCATAGTCATCCAACATTTGTCTCATCCAAAGAAGTTGTTTGTGCCTGATAAGTCACGGCCATGAGCTGGCCAAAGGAGCCCTTTCTCTCGGCCCTGGCATTTGTTCGCAGAGGCTGAAACGCAGCGTTTCGCCAGGGCATTTCGCCTTCCTAAAAATAAAAGAAGAAATGCTAAGGCATGATCATCTCGGCCTCAAGCATTGGCCGAGGCCGAGGCCGAACAAAATTGCGGCCAAGGCATTAAAAAGCAAATCATCACGTGACAGCAGGGTCCCAGGCTTCATTTAATGAAGTAGTGCCTGTTTAATGCAGCAAACCCATTGGCCACAAAGCAGCATTTAATGCACGAGGAAAGGTGGGAAGTGACTGAAGTCAGTATTTGGTGATGAGGATCAGAGTGATTAGACGTGGACATTCTCACAAGAATTCTGACAGCCTGAGATATTGGTTCACTAGCTATCCAGGCCATAAATGCGTCTCCACGGCCAGAGGCTCAGAAACCACGATCGAGGGCGGCGGCCGAGATTCACCGGGATTTCTGGGGTCTCACCACCATGCTTCACGATCCCAAATGTCGATTGGACTGCCCACTTGCGCTAATCAGACTCCACTATGCGTAAATTCAGCCTCGATTACTCATCCAGGGACTCTTCCTATAAATACAAGACTCGAGCTACATTCAAAAGGTTCAACACCAAAACAAGCCTCCCACGGAGCAACTTATTTTTTCCTGTAATGCACTTTCAATATCTTTACTTGCTTTCCTAGGAGTAGTGTTAGATTGTAAGCAGAATCCATTCATCAATATATCATACGACCCTTGATTTTCAAGGCGCCGGAGCACCATCCTTTTTGTTCGTTCACTCACCCCATATATCACAAGACCGTCGCTCCCTGAGCAGCGCGCCGGAGCACCGCCCAAATTCCACCACCAACACCATCACTCGACGGCCTTGTAGTTCAGGCCGTGAACCTAACAGCCGAGACCAGTTCCTCTCTAGGCTACAATCGTTTGATTAGGAAGACAGATCAAACAGGCGCACCATTCATCCATCCAACACTTATCGAAACATCAACGCACGGCAAATCGTGCTGGCACGCCGGCGCACAACCGCACCGCACCCAAAAGCAGGAAACCCCGTGTTAACGCACATCCCCTCGGCCCGGAACTCCAGGCCGTGAGATTTGCGCGGCAGACACTTTTGGCACGCCCGGTGGGATATTTGTCAAAAACTTATGGTGGAAACTAGGGCACAGGCAAAGCTCAAAAACAAAGCAGTCGAAATGACTTCTGAGACTCCTAAGTCCACTTCACCAATTACTGTGACCAAACATACGGTCGGGATCTCGGCCAGCGTTCCAGTAGTGACGGATCGAACGGCCGAGTCCATACAGAAACAAGCAGGAATGGGAGATTTGATGTCCAGGCAGGCTTGCAGGATGGAAACATCTTTCATGGCCACGATGGACAGATTTTCTTCAGAGCTACGAACGCTTTTCTAGGAGAGAATGCCGGTGACTTCGCCCGCAACACTCCCTGGAGCCGGATATAGAAGCCAGGAACGTGAAAGGATTGAGCCTTACGGCGAAAGCGGCAACCTTGGCGTCTTTTCCCATACCCCTGCGTTAGGCTACGGCCAGCGTTCTTTGCCGCAGACCAACGGCTGGGAGCAGTCCCAGGCCTCAAGGGAGAGTCCCGAACCAAACCAACCGGCAAAGAAAGTATGTAGCCCGCTCCACGCTCTAACCAAAGCGTTCGGAAGGAGTCCTATGGTATCAGTGGCCGAGCAGTTCGGCCCAGCCCATACTTTGGCTGATCAAGAATGGTCCGGCCAAAGCAGTATGACCGAAGTGTTACCACAACGGTGCGAGCAAAAAGGCACGACTGTTGCACTATCATTGCAAATACACGATTCGGCCATTCAGACGACAATGCAAACGCGCCTAGGTCCCCTTTATGATGCAGACCAGCAGGATCAGGTGACCATACCTCGATGGCTAACCGACCGAGATTATCTCGGCCAAACCCACGACGTTCCACTGAAACTACCCGGTTCGGTCATAACGGCCGAGACCGTTGCTCAGACGGCCCGGCAAGATTGGCCGCGAAATAATGCGCAGCGAAGCAGGCCGTGTCAAGGGTTTCGGTTTAAGGACATCCGGCCTATTGTGAAAGACGATTTAAAAAAGGGAGAGCTGGGGGCACCAGATTACCCAAGGCCGCATTTGTCCAAGGAACTTAGCAATGCGCACGATTTATTTCCTAAGGTTTTTTGGGCACGCCGTATCTCAAAAATTTCGGCCGAGGGTATAACCCCTTATGCCTTGGCCAACGGCCATGACCCTGATAAAATACTAAAGCAGAGGGTTCTTTTTCCTCAAAGTATCGGGCAGCGTGGCCAAGAGAAGAAGGGCCACTCGCAGATGAGGCCCAGGAGTTCAGAGAATTCAGAACAGTCGGAACTCGACGCCTACAACTCGGCGCAAATTCAAAAGAAGATGGCACCGAGGACCTACGACAAAAAAGTCAAAAAGAAGAAAAGAGGAAGGTAGGCAACCAAGGTAAGCGAACGACGCGGTCAAAATAAAACAACAATATACATCTAACTTTCCAGAAAAGAAGGCCCTTGTATTTAAACAAAAAAAAAAAGGGGCATTACTTACAAACAGAAAACGGCCAGCCACGGCCGAAATAAAACAAAAGATAAACTGTGTGTAAATAATTTAAAATTGTATGTGGTTTTTTATTTACATCCCAAAAAGAGAAAATAAAAAATAGTTGAGGTGGCCGCTTTTTGCCCGCTTAGACCCCTTCGCTGAACATCCCCCAGATCAGGCAGGTGATCCTTCTCCAAGCGATGTCCCCACCATTGATGTCCGCCTGCCATCTCGCTCGAATCAGTTTCCGCTCGGCCAGGGCCTTCTTCGTCTCAGTAGCTGCTTTGAGGATTCGCTTGGCCGAGGATTTCAGCTCGCTCCCGGCCGCGACCGCGCCATCTCGGCGTTGGAGGATGAGATCTCAGCGAGCCTGGAGCTCGATAATCTGGGCCTCAACCTGCGCAAGCTCTTCATTCTCTCGTTGGACGACGAGGTCGTTTTCTTTCAATCGAGCCATTGCAGGATGAACTTGTTCTTTAATCACTTCCAGATCTTGCTCGAGCGAGCTCCCCTCGGCCATCCGCGTGACGGCTTCAGCATACCGGCCGATCATCTCCTCGCCTTCGGCCAGGCAGGCTTGCAGTTTATCCAATTGAGCCGAGTCAAGCAGACCGAGCGCCATGGCTGTATCCAAGCAGGACCTAAACTCCGAAATCGCCCCAACAGCGGTCATTTGCCGAACATCAAGGAGAAGGAACTCCCGGAGCCGTTCAATGACGGTCTTGGAATCCTCGTCCAAAGGAGTCGAGGCCGAGCTTCCCCCTTCCTCATGAAGGCTGGCGTATAACTCATCAAGATCGTCGGAGGAGGTGGCTTCCTAAACATAAGTGGGAGTAAGGGTAAGAGATGATTAACTAGGATATAAAGGGATAAACAAAAAGGAGGTCGAATACTCACGGGGAGCGAAAGGTCGGTCATCACCGCCGAAGTAGTCCGCAGGAGGCTCGGCACACTCACGACCGTGGCTCTAGTCATCACTGGCTCGGCCACGATCGTTGAGTCCTGAAGCGACGGCATAGGCGGCATGGTCGCGGCAACCATGGCCAGCGGCGGCGACGATTAGGGAGGCTAGAGACAAACAGCTCGGTCAGAAGTGTAGAACAGATCAAAAGAAAACAATAAGGCCGAGTATATTGAAAGTGGATTCTTACCGAGCGAAAGGAGATGCCGCTTGGGCGACGAGGGGCGGACATCAAAGGATCACTTGGCACGCCCACATCAGGTTCTTCGGCGGCCTCGTCGGTTACTTCCTCAGCGGCCTCTTCATTGGCCTCCTCGCCGCCCTCGTCAGCAGTCTCTTCGGCAGTTCCCTCAGCGGCCTCTTCGGCGACTTCCTCGGCGATCTCTTCGGTCGCCCCCTCTGCAGCCTCCTCGACGGACGGCACCTCTGCGGGCGCCATCTCAGCATCTTGCGCCTCAGCCCCTTCGTTGGCAGCGGCCGCCTCCTCAATCGTTGCCCCTGCGGCTCCCACTTCCTCGACCACCATGTGGGCAGCAGCCGTTTCCGTTGTGGACGGCACCTCGACCGTAGCCTCCTCCTCGACTATTACCACGTCCTGAGGAAAGAACCTGATTACCAGAATGCACAAAAATGGAAAAAAATGGGTGCCAGGGAGTGGTACTTAAGATCGCAGGGGGGGCCTCACTCACAGTCGCGGAGGGAGCCTCCTCTTCACCTCTGCCCTCCGAGGAGGTAAAAATGGTCCTCTTCCTCGGCCGCTGCACGGCCACGGCACTCTGGGCCGGCACGGCCTCGGTACCCACCGTCTCTCGACTCCTCTTGCGACCCGGGGCTGCGTATACAAGGAAAAGGGACAAGAGTGAGATGACCAGAGACAGGCCGGTGAAGAATAAATGATAAGAAGAAAAATAAGCAAGGCCTACCAGCAGCAGTGGACGGTCGAGACGTTTGGGAGGCCGGCACGGTCCTATGCGATAGCGTCTTGCGACCCCCTACCACAGGCGTCTCCCTGGGAGCTGGGGCCACGGTTGATGATGGGGCCGCGGTGGAAGCCACGGCCGCTGATCTAGCCAAGGAAGGGGCCGGTACCCTGGGGGCGACCACGGCCGGGGCACTTGGCCGAGGCGGCCCAGCTGATACCTTCTTCATTTTGCTGCCCTTGGGAGTGAGAGGGTCCCAATCTGCATTCGTCAGGGCTGCCCTCATGGCCTCTTCAACAGGCCGAATAAATCTGGCCGAGATGCACTCCTCATACCAGACCCTTCCATCCTCGTCATACGCATTGCGGCGCAACCAAGGCGTCAGAGTCAGAAAGGTCATTCCCTTCTGGAGTTGGAAGGTGATCTCCGCCACACCGTGCTGCTGGGAGACGTCGGCCCTCCAGGACGATAGCCGGTTCGTTGATAAAGGAAGGAGTGGGGCCTTCTGGATTAGGCCAAACTGCCGTGCCACAAGGTTCGGCAGATATACCTCGGCCCCGGCTGGACAGGTCGCAATGGAGGTCGCGCGAAACCAGGAAGGAGCCTCAGATCTCCTTCAGATCGTTCTCCGTCTCAACATCAGGGACGACGGAGAGGTCGTAGGTCAGGAACAGAGGGAACGGCCGAGCAAGGCAGACTCAGAACTGCATACCAGTTCTCTCGGCCAAGCTGTAGAAGAATTTGTAGTAGAAGGCCGTGGCGTTATGCTTCTTGGGGGCGCGAGCAAATGCGTTGGCCAGCGGCTCGTTGTCTTGGAGGGCGGCCACCCCCCTCAGCTCTGGGAAGTAGGCCTGCAGCCAGAACTGGAAGGCCCACAGTGGACCGACGTGCTTCGGCTTCATCCCATCGGTGACAATGTCATGAAGCGTGCGGTAGATGTGGCCGAGTAGGAACGGGCCGAGCGCTAACCTACTGCCCTGCGCTAGGTAATCGGCCAGGTGGGCGAACTCCAGGGTCACCTTGTTCGCCTGGGTGCAAAACACGAACTTGCACAACCAATACAGCAAGAACGCGGCGTGTTCAACCTCGCCGAGAGGGGCAACGGCGTCGTCTTCATCACTGTCTTCTACGCCGAAGTTGCTGTAGAAGCTGGAGTAATTGAGCATGTTCTTCGCCTTGCTCCCAGCGACTCTCACAAGAGTAGGCCACGTAGCCTTAAAACTCCCTTCCACCTCGGGAGCAACAAGGGCGGCGTTCACTTCCACGCCGAGGGGGGACAGGCCGAACAGGGCGGCCATGTCTAGAACGGTCGGCGTCATCATGCCGAACCGAAAGTTCATGGTGTTGGTGGCCGACGACCAGAAGCATAGGGCCGCGGCCAAGAGCGATCGATCCATGACGAGCGGCCGATCGAACAGCTTGATCAAGTGGTAGATGCCTTGATCCTTCCATTGTTGACCGAAGAAATGCTCCATCCTCGGCAGCCATTTTTCCCAGTCTGGGGTCACGGTTGGCCACTGTTGCTGCGGCCTGAGGACGTTCCAGTCCTGGAAGTCTCCCCCGTCAAAAGCCGAGTGATCCACCAGGTTGTTCTTCAGATGGGCCACAAGCCTCTCTGGCATTCCGCCATTAATGGAGGGGCCGAGAATGCAGGAATCAGTGGGGGCGCCATCGTCGTCGGCCCAGGGCGCGATGATGTCAGGGAGGATTGAGCCCTGAATATCTCAGCAAATAGCCTCGAATTCAGTTTGGAAGGTTTGGGACCGAACCTCAACATATGTGGGGATATTGGAGGCCATTGGAGCAGGTTCAAGATGAGTGTTTGAAGGGGGGAATAAGGTCTGTAGTTTCTGGAAAAATCGCGAGCTCACGAGGGGTTCTCTGGTAACCTTGGAGGTGCGAAGGTTTTGATGGGTTTTTGAAGTTTGGAGAAATGGGTCTTTGACAAAGCTTGGGCATCTGAGGATTTTGAAAGCGTAAAGAGAAAGCAAGGAAGTCTGGGTTTTTATATTGGCGCTAGAATTCGAAATGAAAGGGCGTGTCTCTCTCGAGAGACGTAACGTTCTGTCAGCACGCTCAACAGGCGCAACGACGTGTCAAAAGCCCAGAGGCCGTCGCTTCCTCTGACAAAGCGAAGCGACGCCCTGGGCAATGATGGCCTGCGCGATGTCCCTGAGGCATTAAATGCGCGGAATGCGCCGACTGGCCTGTGCATTTAATGCCCCAGTTGTCAATCACTTCAGGAAGGAATGCAAAGGGTCCATCCCTTGGAATCCATTCGGCCCCTACCCATGCCGAGGCCGAAGAATCCAGGGATGTGGGGGCAATGTTTGTGCCTGATAAGTCACGGCCATGAGCTGGCCAAATGAGCCCTTTCTCTCGGCCCTGGCATTTGTTCGCAGAGGCTGAAACGCAGCGTTTCGCCAGGGCATTTCGCCTTCCTAAAAATAAAAGAAGAAATGCTAAGGCATGATCATCTCGGCCTCAAGCATTGGCCGAGGCCGAGGCCGAACAAAATTGCGGCCAAGGCATTAAAAAGCAAATCATCATGTGACAGCAGGGTCCCAGGCTTCATTTAATGAAGTAGTGCCTGTTTAATGCAGCAAACCATTGGCCACAAAGCAGCATTTAATGCACGAGGAAAGGTGGGAAGTGACTGAAGTCAGGATTTGGTGATGAGGATCAGAGTGATTAGACGTGGACATTCTCACAAGAATTCTGACAGCCTGAGATATTGGTTCACCAGCTATCCAGGCCATAAATGCATCTCCACGGCCAGAGGCTCAGAAACCACGATCGAGGGGTTCTCTGGTAACCTTGGAGGTGCGAAGGTTTTGATGGGTTTTTGAAGTTTGGAGAAATGGGTCTTTGACAAAGCTTGGGCGTCTGAGGATTTTGAAAGCGTAAAGAGAAAGCAAGGAAGTCTGGGTTTTTATATTGGCGCTAGAATTCGAAATGAAAGGGCGTGTCTCTCTCGAGAGACGTAACGTTCTGTCAGCACGCTCAACAGGCGCAACGACGTGTCAAAAGCCCAGAGGCCGTCGCTTCCTCTGACAAAGCGAAGCGACGCCCTGGGCAATGATGGCCTGCGCGATGTGCCTGAGGCATTAAATGCGCGGAATGCGCCGACTGGCCTGCGCATTTAATGCCCCAGTTGTCAATCACTTCAGGAAGGAATGCAAAGGGTCCATCCCTTGGAATCCATTCGGCCCCTACCCATGCCGAGGCCGAAGAATCCAGGGATGTGGGGGCAATGTTTGTGCCTGATAAGTCACGGCCATGAGCTGGCCAAAGGAGCCCTTTCTCTCGGCCCTGGCATTTGTTCGCAGAGGCTGAAACGCAGCGTTTCGCCAGGGCATTTCGCCTTCCTAAAAATAAAAGAAGAAATGCTAAGGCATGATCATCTCGGCCTCAAGCATTGGCCGAGGCCGAGGCCGAACAAAATTGCGGCCAAGGCATTAAAAAGCAAATCATCATGTGACAGCAGGGTCCCAGGCTTCATTTAATGAAGTAGTGCCTGTTTAATGCAGCAAACCCATTGGCCACAAAGCAGCATTTAATGCACGAGGAAAGGTGGGAAGTGACTGAAGTCAGGATTTGGTGATGAGGATCAGAGTGATTAGACGTGGACATTCTCACAAGAATTCTGACAGCCTGAGATATTGGTTCACCAGCTATCCAGGCCATAAATGCATCTCCACGGCCAGAGGCTCAGAAACCACGATCGAGGGGTTCTCTGGTAACCTTGGAGGTGCGAAGGTTTTGATGGGTTTTTGAAGTTTGGAGAAATGGGTCTTTGACAAAGCTTGGGCGTCTGAGGATTTTGAAAGCGTAAAGAGAAAGCAAGGAAGTCTGGGTTTTTATATTGGCGCTAGAATTCGAAATGAAAGGGCGTGTCTCTCTCGAGAGACGTAACGTTCTGTCAGCACGCTCAACAGGCGCAACGACGTGTCAAAAGCCCAGAGGCCGTCGCTTCCTCTGACAAAGCGAAGCGACGCCCTGGGCAATGATGGCCTGCGCGATGTGCCTGAGGCATTAAATGCGCGGAATGCGCCGACTGGCCTGCGCATTTAATGCCCCAGTTGTCAATCACTTCTGGAAGGAATGCAAAGGGTCCATCCCTTGGAATCCATTCGGCCCCTACCCATGCCGAGGCCGAAGAATCCAGGGATGTGGGGGCAATGTTTGTGCCTGATAAGTCACGGCCATGAGCTGGCCAAAAGAGCCCTTTCTCTCGGCCCTGGCATTTGTTCGCAGAGGCTGAAACGCAGCGTTTCGCCAGGGCATTTCGCCTTCCTAAAAATAAAAGAAGAAATGCTAAGGCATGATCATCTCGGCCTCAAGCATTGGCCGAGGCCGAGGCTGAACAAAATTGCGGCCAAGGCATTAAAAAGCAAATCATCATGTGACAGCAGGGTCCCAGGCTTCATTTAATGAAGTAGTGCCTGTTTAATGCAGCAAACCCATTGGCCACAAAGCAGCATTTAATGCACGAGGAAAGGTGGGAAGTGACTGAAGTCAGGATTTGGTGATGAGGATCAGAGTGATTAGACGTGGACATTCTCACAAGAATTCTGACAGCCTGAGATATTGGTTCACCAGCTATCCAGGCCATAAATGCATCTCCACGGCCAGAGGCTCAGAAACCACGATCGAGGGCGGCGGCCGAGATTCACCGGGATTTCTGGGGTCTCACCACCATGCTTCACGATCCCAAATGTCGATTGGACTGCCCACTTGCGCTAATCAGACTCCACTATGCGTAAATTCAGCCTTGATTACTCATCCAGGCACTCTTCCTATAAATACAAGACTCGAGCTTCATTCAAAGGGTTCAACACCAAAACAAGCCTCCCACGGAGCAACTTATTTTTTCCTGTAATGCACTTTCAATATCTTTACTTGCTTTCCTAGGAGTAGTGTTAGATTGTAAGCAGAATCCATTCATCAATATATCATACGACCCTTGATTTTCAAGGCGCCGGAGCACCATCCTTGTTGTTCGTTCACTCACCCCATATATCACACGACCGTCGCTCCCTGAGCAGCGCGCCGGAGCACCGCCCAAAATCCACCACCAACACCATCACTCGACGGCCTTGTAGTTCAGGCCGTGAACCTAACAGCTGAGACCAGTTCCTCTCTCGGCTACAATCGTTTGACTAGGAAGACAGATCAAACAGGCGTACCATTCATCCATCCAACACTTATCGAAACATCAACGCACGGCAAACCGTGCTGGCACGCCCGCGCACAACCGCACTGCACCCAAAAGCAGGAAACCCCGTGTTAACGCACATCCCCTCGGCCCGGAACTCCAGGCCGTGAGATTTGCGCGGCAGACAGAAGTTGAGTGCAGCAACTCCCAGCTGCAACATACTCTGCTTCAGCAGTGGATAGGGAGACAGTTCTGTTTTTTGCTATGCCAAGCAACAAGGTTGTTGCCTACATAAAAGACCCCTCCGGAAGTGCTCTTCCTATCATCACTACAACCTGCCCAATCGGCATCACTATACCCAACAAGATTGACACAAGTGTCATAGGTATACCACAACCCAAACTCAACAGTCCCACTCACATATTTTAAGATTCTCTTAACAGCAAACAAGTGAGACTCTTTTGGATCACTCTGAAATCTAGCACACACACCAACACTATAAGAAATGTCTGGTCTACTAGCAGTCAAGTAGAGAAGACTTCCTATCATGCTTATATAGAGAGTTTGATCCACATTTTTACCAAGCAAGTCCCTATGAATTTTAGCACCAGTGCTCATTGGAGTTCTTGCAGATTTTACACCCTCCAAACCAAATTTTTTCACAAGATTTTTTGCATATTTAGATTGAGAAACAAAGATCCCATCATGACTTTGTTTGATTTGAAGACCTAAGAAGTAGTTAAGCTCACCCACAAGACTCATTTCAAATTCACTAGTCATGACATGAATAAACTCTTGAACATGCAAATCAGAGGTAGAACCAACCACAATATCATCAACATACACTTGAGCAATCAAGACATCCTTTTTAAATCTTTTGACAAACAAGGTTTTGTCAACCGACCCCCTAACATATCCATTTCCTAGAAGATGAGAGGATAACCTCTCATACCATGCTCTAGGAGCTTGTTTCAAACCATAGAGTGCCTTTTTTAAACGAAACACATCATTTGGATGATGTGGATCTTCAAAACCCTTTGGTTGCTCAACATAGACCTCTTCATTTAAAATACCATTCAAAAAAGTAGTTTTGACATCCATTTGATAAAGTTTGAATTTCAAGTGACAAGCAATGACAAGAAGTAATCTAACAGATTCTAATCTTGCAACAGGGGCAAAAGTTTCATCAAAATCAATGCCTTCCATTTGAGTGTATCCTTGAGCAACCAATCTAGCCTTGTTTCTTACCACATTACCTTGTTCATCAGTTTTATTTTTGAAAATCCACTTAGTGCCTATGACATTTGTGTTAACTGGTCTAGGAACAAGGTACCAAACATCATTTCTCACAAATTGATTTAATTCTTCCTGCATTGCAAGAAACCATTCACCATGATGCAAGGCCTCTTTCACATTTTTAGGCTCTTCCTTTGAGACATAACACACATGGCTAATCTCTTGAGCTAGTTGTTTCCTAGTTCTCACTCCCTGATTAAGAGGGCCAATAATGACACTCTCAGTTTGAGTGAGAGGACTATGATCAGCATGGGAGTTGTTAGCCTGGACAGATGAGATGGAACTAGAAGTTGAAGGGGTTGACAGGGCAATCGGGACAGAACTTCTAAAAGTTGACAGGTCAACCACAAGATCCAGACCTGGAGGGTCATGCTCAAAAGGAGGAGGAAGAAGACCATCCTCATCTAAAGCCATCTCTGTAGAGGCAGCAAAATCATCAATATTGACATTTATGGATTCAATAATGGTTCTTGTTTTACAGTTGTACACTCTATAGGCTCGGCTGGAAGTGGAATACCCTAGAAATATTCCCTTATCACACTTAGAATAAAACTTAGCAAGATGCTCCCTATCTCTCAAAATATAACATGTGCTACCAAAGACTCTAAAGTATGACACATTAGGCTTCTTTCCTTTCCAAATCTCATAGGGAGTTTGTTTGGTACCAAACCTCAAAAACACCCTGTTTGAGATGTAACAAGCTGTATTGACAGCTTCAGTCCAAAAATGTTTAGCAAGATTTTTGCTATTTAGCATCACCCTAGCCATCTCAACAAGAACCCTATTCTTTCTCTCCACAACACCATTTTGCTGAGGTGTAATAGGGGCAGAGAACTCATGTTTAATTCCCATCTCTTCACAAAATTTAAGAAACTGAGAATTCTCAAATTCAGTTCCATGATCTGTTCTAATTCTAACAAGTGGCAGATGACTAGTCATTTTCTCTTTTTGCAAAAGATGACAAACAGACTTAAACCTTTGAAAAGTTTCAGATTTCTCACGTAAGAATGAGACCCAAGTGAACCTAGAGAAATCATCAACCATGACCAGAATATATTTCTTTCCACCAAGGGACAAGGTTTGGATAGGACCAACAAGGTCCATATGAACAAGTTCAAGACTTACATGTGTTTGAATGTGTTTGACCTTTTTGTGTGACACTCTAACTTGCTTACCCATTTGACATCCTTCACAAACATGTTGATCAGATTTGTCAAGCTTTGGTAGACCACTCACTAACTCTCTCTTGGACAATTTATGCAAGTCTCTAAAATTCACATGTCCAAGTCTTTGATGCCACAAGACACTTGTTTCATTCACAACCTTGTTGCAAACTACTTCTTTTGCATCATTGACACCATCAATGCAATAACAATTGTCCCTAGACCTTGACACACTCACAATCTCATTGCCACCCTTTCCAATGATTTTGCAGCCATGCTTGGAGTATCTAACTTCTACTATTCCATCATCACACAGCTGACTTACACTAATGAGATTGGATGTGAGACCCTCAACAAATCTAACATTCTTAAGCTCGGGTAAACCAGGGATACAAACAGTACCTTTCCCCACAACTTGAGACTTGTGACCTCCACCAAAAGTCACAGTGCCTCCATCAAAAGGGCTGAGAGATGAGAAAACACTCCTATCACCAGACATGTGTTTGGAACAGCCACTATCAAAGTACCAAGAATTGATGTTTGAAGCAGCAAAAGCATTTAGCACAACAAGACATTTGGCATGACCTTTTGTAATCCAAGTAGACCTAGGAACAATGGGTGAACTTATTTTAAGGGAGACAAGTTTGGCAATCTTAGTGACTTCATTTAGCAAATGATCAACCTGATCTTGCAAAGATCTGGGATTCCTTTTAGATTTTGAAGACAATTTTCTAGTCTTATCCTTTTTGTACATATGACAGACTGGTCTAATATGACCAGTCAACCCGCACCTGTGACAAGTTGGAACAAACTTAGGTTTTTTGACTACCTGCTGAACATCAAGAGGTGCAATGGCTGGAGTTTTTGACTTGACAAACTTAGTGGTAGAGCTGGAAGACTTAGAATCAAAACGATTAAATCCAAGACCGCCTTTGTCCCCATGAAGTTTTCCCATATTCAACATTTTGTCAATTTTTGTGGCACCAATGGTCATAGATATAACCTTACTTTTTGCTTCATTCAATTCACCTAGGAGCTGTTTGTTTGAGTTCTGGAACCCAATGTTACTCTCCTTGAGCACATTAACTTGATTTTCAAGATTACTCCTAATTGACACAAGTGCAACAATTTCTTTTTCTAGAGACTCAATTTTGTCACTCAACTCCTTTTTGGTTTCTTTTAAGATGAGAAGGTCATGTTGAAGTTCTTGGTTATTGGCCTCAAGTTTGAGACTCTCTTCTTTCAAGGAAAAAGTCTCTTTGAACAAGCAATCATATTTTCTTCCTAATGACTTGTATGACAGGTCATTAGACTCAAAATCAGAATCATCAGACACAGGCTGCACAGGGGCAACGAAGGCAACTTGTTGGTCTTCATCATCAGAGGAAGATGAATCCTCTTGAGACACTTCACTTTCACTCTCACTCCAGCTCACTTTCATGGCCTTGTCCTTTCCTTTGGAGTATTTTTTTCTGATTGTTTGCACAGTCAGCAGCATAATGACCAATGCCTCCACATGTGAAGCACTTGACAGATTTTCTAAAGTCTTTAGTGAAAGGTTTGACATCCTTGTTCCTCTCATTAGACCGATCAGTTGATGGTCTAAACTGTCTCTCACTACCAGAGCTACCCTCTCTAGCAAACTTTCCCTTATCCTTAAGAATTCTCCTAAATTTTTTGACAAACAAGGCCATTTCATCCTCAAAATCTGAGGATTTTTCACCACCTTTCAGAGAGGAAACATGCACTCCTTGAAGTGCAACACTTTTTGATGTTTTAGTGTCATTTTCTTCCATATTCAACTCCATCTCATAGGTTTTTAATTTTCCTACAAGCTTGCCAAGCTTAATTTCATTTAAGTTTTGGACCTCCATGATTGCGGTTTTCTTTGCTCTAAATCTAGATGGTAGAACACGAAGAATTTTCTGAACAACAAGAAGCTCTTGAATAGGTTGACCAAGACTCATGATATGGAGAGGATCTTGAGTTATTCTTTTCTTGAAGTCTAGCAATGCCAGGCGATCAGATTCAATTCCAGAAGTGGATAGTGTTGCAGATTGCAGACACGTGGTCCACCATAAAAAAAGGAAAAACCTAAACAAAATCTGTTTAGAATGAGTTTGTGAGTGTTCCATCTTGTTCTGAATGCAAATTTTATGCATGGAGAAAATCAGAAACCAAGTCTCATATAGATGGAAGTATAAATTTCTATCTATCTATAGAGCCAAAGGGTTTGTTGCAGGATCACACAAATAGTAGACTATTACTTATGGATGGTCCCAGAAATAATCAATTTATTATAGTGACATGGTTGAAGGCTGTCTCAATTACAAGAGGACTCTGTCTCTTCATTATTGGAATGGTAATGTACAGCTTGTCTGAATTTCATTATGGAGCTGAGATTTTTAGTTGGGGAGCCATTATTAGTCTCAGCAGGCCCAACCATTGTGGTCCAAAATATTAAATTCATCATCATGGAGATTAGTTTTCTAGTTGTTAAACTAGATGTAGCTTGAATTATTGTTTTTTCTCTCATGTATTCTTGGTGGATTGCTTGTCCACGTTTCTGTACAGTTTTCTGCTGTGAAATAAAATTTCATCTTTTTGTCCGAAAAAGAAAATGAGCAAAAATGTTGATTGCAGGACCACAAACACTTGAGAAATATGAATGAGAGAAATCTATTATGGTGATTTGGTTCAATGAAGTCTTCAGTTTTAATTTGATTATGTAGATGATATTTTACGTGGTGGGGAAGCAACCACTGATATCCAATTTTAATTTCATTATGGAGAAAAGATTGTCTGGAATTGGAAAGCACAAAGGCTTGTTACTCAAATCAAATGTCTCTTGCAGGTTCCTATTGGAATATAGAGGAATGCTAAACCATGGCTGTGAATTGGTGATTGCTTAGACCATCTTTGAGCATGTCATCGGTTCGGTTGGTCTTTTTCCTCTGAATATTTCTAGCTAACAGTATCCCATAGCTATAAACATCTCCTCGTATGGAAACTTGGTCTCTCATGCCATACTTTCAAGGGCGGCCCTGGGGACAAGAAAGCAAGGCGACGACCTCCAAATTGGGAGGGCTTCAATTTATATAATTCATTTATATACGTACTATATACTATGATATGAAAAAGAATTTGTCAATGAGGGTTAGTGAAATTGATACTTAGGTGACGAGGGGTAAATTTAACTAAACAAACAAGACACAACAACTCAACAATCAAGAGAACACACAGAGCATGCCACAAAGTACCTGCAGCCCTAGAAGATTACTAGTGACAACCTAGGCACTCAGAAGGACCCATCAATCTAGGCATCCCCTGTGCTAGCAACAACTATGGTGAAAGTGTGTGAAGTCATCATTATCAAGTAAACAGCAAACAGCAGATACAGATGACTAGTCAACCACCAAGAACACAAACCCAGAAAAATTTACAGATATGCAAAACATATTTTGTTTACCCAGAAACCCACTATTGGGAAAAACTGGGAGTCATCAACCGACTAGGCAATCCACTAAGTAGAAAAAGATTCTTACAAAGGAATACAAGCAAGCTCAAGCAAAACCTAGATCTATTTAGGAAGATGAGCTTTACCTCCTTTGTGCAATCTTCTTCTCCAACTTAGCAAAGCTTGAAGCTTAGTTCTTCATGGCAATGGCAGCTCCTTCTCCAGCTCGTTCATCCCATGGCACTAGCTTGCAAGCTCCAACTCAGACCGAAACCAAACTTTGGATTCAAGGGAGAATGACCAATTTCTTCAAGAAACCATACTCTTGAAGAAATCAGTCTTGAATCTGACCTAGATCTAAATGAGAGAATGATTTAAATAGCTAGATGCAGATTCATATTTCAAAAGCAGTTTTTCAAAAAGAAATCAATTAGAAAAACTCATAGATGAAATATGTGGTTCACTCTTTAGGAAGAAGAAGAGAAAGATGGCAAGCCAATCTTTCCAAAACTTCCACACAAAAAAGAACGGCTTCCAAATAAAGAATTCACTAGCCTTTACAGACAAAAGAATCCCTTAGGTCAGACTGACACATGGCAGCAGAGAGAGAAAAGAGAATAGGACAAAACAGATGGTTAACCAGCTGGAAATCCTACAGAGCAAGGATGACTAGTCATCATTTATGAAAACAGTTTTAATGCATGATTTACCTTTGTCAAATTGCTTGAACCTCCATAGGATAGATGAGAGATAAGAACACTTAGAGATGCTATTCTTAATCTAACCTTGAGCTTGATAAATACATATAAAAGTCCTATTACAAAATTGTCAAGGGAAGCCAAAAGAATTAATCAAAATTCATACATTAACAGTTAGTTCAGTTGGTAAGGTCCATGTACTATGTAGCCCCGTCTCGAGGTTGAGTCTTCCCTGGCGTTGGTGGTGAGAGTAGCCAATCTCCCCTTAAACTTTTATAAACCAAAATAATAATAAAAGAATTTATATCTAAAATTATGTTACAATTATTAAATCCAAAATTTAGAAGAGCCCAACTCAAAAAATTCCCACTAAAAAAAGAAAAAAAACTAAAAGGACATCATTGACATTGTATACCATCTGGTGAACAAAATTTGACATTTGAAATTGACATTCGAAAAAGAACATCATTGACATGTATTGTGTAGCCCCATCTAGTAAAAGGACAGCATTGATATTGTATACCATCTAGTAAACAAAGAGGACTTTCTTAGAGCATTTCCAACGCTGCGCCCCAGCCCGGGCAAGAGGGGGCCTAGGCCCACGAAGGCACTTCTAGAGCATAAATGCAGCCTGAGCAAGACGTGGGGGCCACCAACCTAAGCAAGGCCCAAGACAAAACCAGCCCATTCTCCTACTTAAGGGCTGTGATGTCAGTGCACGAATTTGAATTTATTTTTACCGTTGGGGCATGAAGTATACGCGAAGACCGCACGAGTCACGCACGCCAACAATGAAAAAAAATTCGAAATTTCATCGTGCTTTCCCCCAACAGATAGAAGCCACGTGGAGCTTCCTGGGATGTTTGATCCATTCTTTCTGCTCCAATCCAATGGCTGCCAATTTTTGGAGCAAATTGCTATCAACAACACACTAAGAATTGAGAGAGACATGAAAAGAGATAAGGCTAACAAGACAAGAGATGAAACATTTGCAAGAGAAATAGAGTATGCACACAAACAAGACATGGACAAGAAAGATTGGGAAACCATGGTCATGAATACAAGCCATATGTCCCCTGAAACAAAGTCATTTTGGAAGCAAGAACGAAGGGATGTTATGAGAAGAAGGCTGTCTGCCGCGCAAATCTCACGGCCTGGAGTTCGGGGCCAAGGGGATGTGCGTTGACACGCGGTTTCCTGCTTTTGGGTGCGGTGCGGTTGTGCGCGGGCGTGCCAGCACGGTCTACTGTGCGTCGAGATGATTGATATGTATGGGAATGGTTAAGTGGTGCGCCTGTTTGAACTCGTCTTCTAATCAAACGATTGTAGCCGAGAGAGGAACTAGTCTCGGCTGTTAGGTTCACGGCCTGAACTACAAGGTCGTTGAGTGATGGTGTTGGTGGTGGGTTTAGGGCGGTGCTCCGGCGCGTTGCTCAGGGAGCGACGGTCGTATGATATATGGGGTGAGTGAACGAACAACAGGGATGGTGCTCCGGCGCCTTGAAAATCAAGGGTCGTATGATATATTGATGAATGAAATTTCCTTACAGTCTAACACTACTCCTAGGAAAGCAAGTAAAGATATTGAAAGTGCATTACAGGAAAAATAAGTTGCTCCGTGGGAGGCTTTGGTTTGGTGTTTGAACCCTTCGAATGTAGCTCGAGCCTTGTATTTATAGGAAGAGTTCTTGGAGGAGTAATCGAGGCTTAAAATCTGCATGGTGGAGCCTGATTAGAGCAAGTGGGTGGTCCAATCAACATTTGGGACCGTGAAGTATGGTGGTGTGACCCCATAAATCCTGGTGAATCTCGGCCGCCGCCCTGATCGTGAGTTCTGAGCTTCTGGCCATGGAGACGCATTTATTGCTCTGATAGCTGGTGATCTAATATCTCAAGCTGCCAGAATTCTTGTGAGAATGTCTACGTCTAATCACTCTGATCCTCATCACCAAATCCTGACTTCAATCACTTCCCACCTTCCCTCATGCATTAAATACTTATTCGTGGTCAGTGGGTTTGCTGCATTAAACAGGCACTACTTCATTAAATGAAGCATGGGTCCTTGCTATCACGTGATGATTCGCCTTTAATGCCTTTGGCCGTGATTTTGTTCGGCCTCGGCCTTGGCCTGCACTCGAGGCCGAGATGATCATGCCTTAGCATTTTTCTCTTGTCTTCAGGAAGGCAAAGCACCCTGTTGAAACACCGCGTTCCAGCTTTACGAGCAAATGCCAGGGCCGAGAAAAGGGGCTCCTTTGGCCAGCTCATGGCCGTGATTTATTAGGCACAAACAAAGGCTTTTCCGTGACAATGGACCTAGCAACACGAATTGGTTAAATGATGAAAACCAGGTTGTATTGATAGAGTTGCCATTTCTTAATTAGTTGTATTGCTTGTCTTTTATTAATTAGTGTAATTTCTTAATTAGTTGTATTGCTTGTATTTTATTGAATTAGTAGTATTTCTTAATTAGTTGTATTTCTTGTCTTTTATATAAAGAAAGCATTCAATAATATAGTGTGATGCAATGGCTTCTAGAATGATACTTTTTTGGCCCTTCCTATTCCCATAATCCCCTTGCCAGGAAGTTGGGCAATTCTTCCACTGCCAGTGCATGCAGTCGATGCTTCCAATCATGCCTGGAAAACCTCGAGCCTTGGCTTTTTGTAAAAGCCTTTAGAGGTCCCTAGGCGTATGTTTGCAGAGATAATCCCTCGTGTAGATAGTTTCGATTGCATCACAGAATCTGACCAAGCTCTCTAGGATAATGGATAACCCATCCTAGCAATCTCATCCACCTAGTCTGCAGATGCACCAAATGCCAGCATTAGTAAAGAAGCTGTAAGTTTTTGCTCTGGGAGAAGACCAAAAACCCCAATACATCATACTTTTGAAAGAAGTGTGCGTCGTAATTGCAAACATCATGTATGATTTTATTGAACAAATGAAGTTGCATTCTATATTGCCCTAGAAAATCAAAACTAGAGTACAACGAATTTGGGATAAAGTAATATTCCAAGAGATTCTTACCCCAAGAGTGCCTACGTCTGTCCACGTTCCGGCCACGACCGGGTTGTGAACCACGGTGGTGTTGGTTTGATTGATCGAGCATACCCACTGCCATGGCAACTTGATCATCATCTGCTTCCCACTCCCTTTCTTCTTCAGCTCATTTGTGCATTCTTTCTTCATTTTCTCGCTCGGCTCTCTCCAACAACGTCCTCGTGTAATACATTGAAAGTAAAATGTGTTTTGTAAAATTTGAAAAATGAAAGGATAGAGAGGATTTATGGATGATTGTTGTGAGTTGAGGCTGTGGTTTTATAGAGAGATTTAGAAGATAGAGATGACACATGGCACAATTGTAGCAACTGAAAATCTTATTCGAAATATGAGATGTGAATTTTGTAATAAATATTGACACCTGGCAACCGAAAATCTTATCCAAATTAATCATTTAAGTATAAAAAATAAAATTAATTTAAAGTGAATAGTAACTGCCCTTTGTCATGGCAATATGTGGAAACTCAACTTGCCTATTGCAAGAGCTGGCACTAGTCACATAAATAGTAACTTGCCTCCCCTTGCCCTTTGCCATGACAAATGGGTGGAAATGTTCTTAACATAATATAGAAAATGCACTGGTGCTCTTTATCCCTAGTTATTTTTTTTTTTAAACATTTCTAACAAAAAATTGTTGCTTAATTGCCACTGAAATAATCAAATATACTGTATTAAACTTTGAATATGAGTAAATAGTTCATGTCAATTGTTTGGTGTCAACTTGTATTATTTAATTACCTGACTATTTTAAATTATTTGGACTATTAATACTCTCCTTACCTGACTAACTAATACAACCCACACACCCCGGTTTAGATAATACATGTTTAATTATAAAGCCAGGGAAAAAAAACACGCGTGAAACATGATACGCTTTCATCTTCTTCTCCCTATAATTCTCCTAATCAGCAGTTGGGCAGGTTGACTCTCGCTTCATCGACTTCGACGACGTCCAAGTTCGTGAAATTGCAATTCCATGGCCTGGTGGGGTTTGCATACCCAATTGAAGGGAGAAGTCCCCAGGATAAAGAGAACACCACAAAGTCAATTCTGCAATCAACGGATATTTATCCACCTATCGAGGGAGATTTTAACAAGTCCAAGTTCGGCTTTGACGTTCTCTCCTTTCAACAAGTACGTTGTTTGTTGCTTTCATCAATTTTCTTCATTTTGATTTAAAGTTTGGGAAATAGCTCAAAATGCCACCCATTTTATAATTTTTTTTTTTTCTGAAAATACCACCCCTCCCTATTTTTTTTTGCAACTATCACCTATAAATATATATTTATTGTCCACTTATTGGACGCATATCACATTTTCAGAAATTTGGTTCTCTCTCAGCTTGCTCATCCCCCTTTTCTCTCTCTGTCTCTCTGTCTCTGTCTCTGTCTCTGTCTCTGTCTCTCTCTCTCTCTCTAGCGCAGCTCTCTGTCTCTCTCTTTGCTCTCTCTCTCTCTAGCGCAGCTGTCTGTCTGTCTGTCTGTCTGTCTCTGTCTCTCTCTCTCTCTCTCTCTCACGCAGCTCTGTCTCGCTCTATGTTCTGAATCACAAACCCCTTCCTCGACCCCATATTTTAGGTATGTCTTCTGAATAGCTGCTTGCAACGTTGAAGCTCTACTGGATCGCCGACCTCGAATAGGTAGTGTTGATGGTTATTTTCTTAATATTTGTTGGATTCTGTGAAATTGGTTTGATTTTCATTGCTTGGGTTTCTGTTAAATTGGTTTTGGTTGTAATTGCTTTGGGTTAGGTATTTTGAATCTTCATGGGTGGAAGCACATAAAGATTGAGGACGATGATGATGTCAAATTTTTTATGAAGTACAACTGTGAGGTAACACCTTCAAAGCTAGCTCCCTTACTCGTGAGTATAGAAAATAATGGACTGACAAATGATGTAGTAGATAGTATGCATATGACGATAGATAGTAGTCGGATGGGTCGTTCTTCAGCTGCCATTGTTGAAAGCGATGAAGTAACTAGGAATATTACAAATGTCGCTGATGTGGGAGGTGATGTTGGGACAGATTTTATGGATATGATTGATTTTAGCACTGTGGAGGAGATGCATGGTGGTGATAATGGTACTGAAAGAAATGAAGTGTCAGTGTACTCTGCCCCTCCTATTTTGGGCCCCTTGAACACATCTGCCCAATTGCCAATAATGCGTTTAGGAGGAGAATCTGAACACAGTCGTGAACATTATTTGAGTCAAATGGGTGAACAGAACCGGTAAAATGTGGCCGATGTAAATGATGGAGAAGCATATTTGGACACAGGGTATTCGGGAAGTGATTGGAATCCGAAAATTACAATTGGGCAAATTTTCTCTAGTAAGGGAGCATTGTTGACTGAGTTACGGTTGACGGCATTGAGAGGCCACTTTGAATTTAAGGTGCAATTCTCTTGCACTAAGAGGTTGATTGTGGTTTGTTGTCAATGTCCATGCCTATGGCGGGTCCAAGCATCGAGAATTGGAGAATACAACTTCATGATTGTGAGGTGTACAACTGTCCATGAATGTAATTTGAGGTTCGTACATGACAACCATCGTCAAGCAACCGCAGCACTTGTAGCCACTTCATTTAAAAGGAAGTTGAAGGATTCTCGGACAATATACACACCAAGTGACATAATGAGAGATGTGAAACACAACTTTGGTTTCACCATCCATTATTCGAAAGCTTGGAAAGCAAGGGAGTTAGCTCTATTGTCCATTAGAGGATCAGCCGAGGAGGCTTATTATATCCTTCCAGCCTATTGCTATGAATTGGAGCGTATGAATCCCGGCACAAAGACACACATCCAAACTGATGAGAACAATCACTTTGTGTATTTATTTATGACAATTGGCGCATGTATTAGATGGTTTTGTTCTTCCATGCACCCAGTGATAGCCGTGGGTGTTATGTTTGTAGCAAATGCATCCGATGGCAATCGAAATATATATCCTCTTGATTTTGGGATCGGGGATTTGGAGACGGATGCATCATGGCATTGGCTTTTTGATCGGTTCATAATTGTATATCATTTTGTACCCTTCTAGCTTATGATTTGGTTATGTTTTTGAGTTAAACTTGTGCTTTTAATTCTTTTTGTGTTTATCTTTCAGCTTTAGGTAACAATGATGGCTTTGGATATGAAATGATGTAATCCATGTGTGTTAAAGCCTGATTTGGATAAAGGGATGAAGAGCTTAAAAGACAAACTCATTTTGGCTACAGCCCCCTGCCAGTCCAGTTCCGTAGGTCATATTGCAAGCTTTGTTTCAGCAACCTACACAGCTCGGATGAGGCAGCATTCTTCATGAAAGTTGTTCCAATGGGTGTGTACTATTACACATCCAAAATTCAGCCCCATTGGATAAATATGGAGTCTGTTACCTAGCAAACACAGAGCCATGCTCAGGATGGATTTTATCAGCGCGCAAAATGAGTTAGCAATTTGTTTTGGCCTTAACTTCCTCCTCCGACCTTGGATTGGCCCAAATGATATATGGCTGGAAAGAAGACATTCTGAACTTCAAGTTTGAGTGCTTAAAGTCTTAATTTGCTTAAGGGAAGCCCAATTCGTAAGCCCTTGAAGTTGCTGGTCATGCTGACCTCAGGATGAGCTATTGTTTCTGGTTGGAAGCTTGGTCATGGTGAGCTAGGCATGAGCTATTGAGCTGGTTGGAAGCTTGGTCATGGTGACATGAAGATGAGCTAGGGCTGCTGGTGGGATTTATTGGTGAAGTGCATCAACCAATTCAGATTTTATAATGCAAGTGTTGTATGCATTAGTGAAGTGCATCAACCAATTCATCTTTTATAATGCAAGTGTTGTATGCATTAGCCATATTGAATTCAGATTTATCACTCCCCTCTCCCTATAAATACCACATCCATTCCACATTCAAGACACAACAAATCCTGGGATTCACAACCCCACAATTCACTCCAACCATCCTCAAACACTCTCAAAATCCCAAACACTCCAACAATCACCAAAACAACTCCAGCAAACCTCTCTTCCATTTCCCTACGAATTTCATCTTCCTTAGCCATCACCACTCACTCAAACTCATCCCAAATCACCTCCATATCCTTCATACATCTTTCTAGAAGTGGGGAAGCTCTTGGAGAAGCATTAGAAGTGGAGAAGCACTTGGAGAAGCCTTGGACACCACAAGAACTTCAGAAAAAGGGTTTTTCTACTCTTATTGCATTCATTTTGTTTTCTCATTTCTGTTCAAGTCTCTTTTCCATTATGAGTAGCTAAATCCATAACTAGGGCTTCGATGTAACCTAACATGAATATTCTGGGTTTATAAGTTTGGAGTTTCAAGTTTGATTCATGATTCATGTTCTTATTCATTATGCTTATAAGTTAACATGCTTGTTTGAATGATTGATCACCATTAGAACTTGTTTGTTAACTATCTTGGTTTGAATTAAGAGTATACACCATGCTTTAATTCGAATTGAACTATGAATAGGAAGAGTATGTATGGACATTCGACAACAGGGATTAGATACATACTTGGTTGTTTAAAATGTTCTTCTATGCTTAATGGGTTCCTAATGCTTAATTTTAGGTTAGACAACAAATGATCAAATTAGGGAATTAGGAACACAAGGTTAGGACCAAACACCATGGCCTAATCATACTTTAGCTAGAATCAATCTTTGAATCTGAATTAGACTTGTTACTTGAATCTTTATAACCCAGAATTGAATTGTTATGGTGATTCGAATGCCCTAGTCTCAAAATCTGTTTTCCAACTCTTAAAACCACTCTTTGTTACATTTGTTTACTTGTTTTTGTTTGCAATTTCATTTTGCTTCTTTTGTTCAACAATCACAACCACTCTTGTTTTAAATTCTGTTTTAGACATAACCTCCTACTTTCTTGAATTTGGTAATCTAAGTACATAACTAGTTTTAACTTCTCAGTCTTCGTGGGTACGACCTCGTACTTGTCTTGCTATACTACTAATTGCCCCGTACAATTGCGAGTTAACATAATATTAACAACAAATTTTGGCGCCGTTGCCGGGGACTGAACGAAAGTTCTTCCCTGGTTATGTGCCCAAGGTTACCCTATTCTTTTTAGTGTTTCTAATTAATCTAATTTTCTGTTTCAGGTAGTTTATGTCTAAAAAGCCATTACTTGAACAAGTGAGGTCTTCGTTCCAACGTTCTAGATCTTTGAACGCAGGACCATCATTGCAACCCAGACGAGTGACCTCTGAAATTCAGAATCGTCTAGAAAGGGAGTTGTCAACTGCAAAAGAGCAAGCTCTTGCTACATTTACAAGTCTTGCTCTCCACACTGAACTTCCTGGTTCTTCACTTTCAAATTCGGAAGCAAGTTCAGACCAAGAAGAAGAAGAAATGATGGCTGCCATTGAGTTCATGGGAGAACTTGATATCCCAACAATTCCAGCATCTCCTTCAAGCATTTTGCTGCCCACTGTAGCTCGAAATTATGAGCTTAAATCTTCTCATCTTAATATGCTGCCTTCCTTTTATGGTTTACCTAATGAAGATCCATTAACCCATATAAAGGATATTTTTAATGTTGTGAGTTCTTTTCCCTTGACAGGTGTGACAGAAGATCAACTTCGAATGAGAGTGTTTCCATACACTTTAAAGGATAAGGCGAAGTATTGGTTGAATTCTTTGAAGCCTGGTTCACTCACTACATGGTCTGCCATTCAAAAGAAGTTCCTGGAAAAATACTTCTCCACGCAAAAGACCGACATGCTTAGGGACAAGATCTTGTTATTTGCACAGCAAGATGATGAATCGTTTTGTGAAGCATGGGAGAGATTCAATGGGTTGCTCAACCAATGTCCTCATCATGGGATTCCATTGAAGCTTCAAATGCGTATGTTTTATAAAGGACTAACCCCTTCTAGTCATAATATAGTCACCAATTTTGCAGGTGGTTCTTTTAAAACCAAAACTCCAGAAGAAACGTACGAACTCTTTGAGGAGATAGCAATGGAGACCCAACATACGGATACAAGAGGTAAACGTGTTATTAGTGGTTCTAATGATGCTTCTAGTGTGCAGATTTCAAAACTGGAACAAAAGCTAGATGCTCTTCTTGCATTAAACTCAAGAAGCCCTCCGAAGGAAGTGTGTAGCATTTGTGAATCTCATGACCATGCTACCACAGCTTGTCCACTTGGGGCTGGATATCCAGAATTTGTGCAAGAACAAGCTAAGTTGGTAAATTCCTACAACCAAGGTCCAAGAAATGATCCATACTCTCAAAGTTATAATCTAGGTTGGAGAAATCATCCAAACTTTTCATGGAGAAATACCCAGAATCAAGCAAATCCCCCTTCATTCCAAAGGCCACAACAATCATCATCATCATTGGAAGATATAGTGAAGCAGATGGCAATCAACCAATCCAATTTTCAGCAAACTACACAAGCTGCCATCTCCAAATTGGAAGTCCAATTAGGCCAAATAGCTGTTGAAATAACTCAAAGAGTGCCTGGGAAATGGCCAAGCCAAACTGAGATCAATCCAAAGAACCCAGAAGCCAAGGCCATTCATGTGCTCAGATCAGGTAAGATCATTGATAATAAAGATAATTCTAATCTTTCAAATGATGTTGTGATTGTAGAAGATAAAGACGAGGAGACCATGGCCACGGAAGGAGAACAACTCAAAACTTCTCAATCTGCTCCTAAGGCCAAATTAGATTCTCAGAAATCCGATCAATTCCAATTGCATAAAAGGGATGACAAATTTGTGCCACCACATCTTCAAGAAGATAGATACGTGCCACCCGCTCCATATGTTCCACAGATTCCATTTCCAGGCCGTCTTAAGAAAGCAAAGCAAGATAAGGCTTTTAAAGAGATTTATGATATTTTGAGTAAAGTTAATATCAATTTGCCTTTGCTTGATCTTATTGAACAGATTCCTGCATATGGAAAATTCATCAAGGACTTGAAAACTCACAAGCTCAATTTCGCTCCAAATGAAGGAGTAAAGCTCGACCAGAATGTAAGTGCTGTATTGCAAAGGAAGCTTCCACCAAAACTAGATGATCCTGGCAGCTTTGACATTCCCATTAACATTGGAGGCAAGAAGGTTGGAAGAGCCATGTTGGACTTGGGAGCAAGCATCAATGTTTTGCCATATTCAGTTTATCAAGAGCTTGGCTTAGAAGGGATGAAGAAGACTTCAATGCGACTTGAACTAGCTGATCATTCTATAAAATATCCAAAAGGTATTGTAGAAGATATTCTAGTTCAAGTTAATACACTAATTCTCCCTGCTGATTTTGTAGTGATGGACATGGAAGACAATCCAAATGGAGATCGTGTTGATCCCATTCTCCTAGGCAGGCCATTCATGGCCACTGCAGACACAATCATCAAAGTGAAAGATAGCACCCTCTCCATGACTGTTTTGGGTGAAACTGTTGAATTTAAAATGCTTAATGCTCTATCTCAACCTCCTATCTCTCTTGATTCTTGCTTTTCAATTGATGTTGTGGATCATGAGGTTTCTTCCAAAATTTTGCAGAGAAAGTCTAATGATGCTCTAGAAGCTGTCTTAACACAAGAAGAGGAAGATCTTTGTGAACCGGAGTTCCAAGAAGTGGTGGCTGCCTTAGAAGTGTTTCCGCCATACCCACCATCCATTAGGCCACCAATCGAGCCTCTTGGACCATCATCCACGAAATTGGAGCCATCCATTGTCATCCTACCAAAGCTAGAACTTAAACCTCTTCCCAATAATCTTAAATATACATATTTGGGTGCTAACGAAACTCTCCATGTTATAATTGCTGCAGGTCTCTCCTCACATGAAGAAGAGAGCTTAATTAAAGTTCTAAAAGAGCATAAAACAGCCATTGGGTGGACCATAGCAGACATCAAAGGAATTAGTCCAAGCATGTGCATGCACCGGATTTTAATGGAAGAAGACAGCAAACCATCTCCTGATGCCCAAAGGAGGCTAAATCCCAACATGAAAGAGGTGGTTAGAGCTGAAGTTTTAAAGTTGCTCGATGTAGGAATCATCTACCCAATTTCAGATTCTAAGTGGGTGAGCCCTGTGCAAGTTGTTCCAAAGAAGTCCGGAATCACCGTTGTGAAGAATGAGAAGAATGAGCTAGTTCCTACACGAACTGTCACTGGTTGGAGAGTTTGCATTGATTACAGGAAGTTGAACACATCCACTAGAAAAGATCATTTCCCCTTGCCTTTTATTGATCAAATGCTTGAACGTTTATCTGGCCATGCTTACTATTGTTTTCTTGATGGTTTTTCAGGTTATAATCAAATTCCCATTGCTCCGGAAGACCAAGAGAAAACCACATTCACATGCCCATTTGGTACGTTTGCTTATAGAAGGATGCCATTCGGTTTGTGCAATGCCCCAGCAACTTTCCAAAGATGCATGATGTCAATCTTTTCAGATATGGTGGAACGATTCATTGAGGTATTTATGGATGATTTTTCAGTTTTTGGTTCCTCTTTTGATAATTGTCTTCACCACTTGTCTCTAGTGCTTAAAAGATGCCAGGAAATAAATCTGATTTTGAATTGGGAGAAGTGTCACTTCATGGTGAGACAAGGCATTGTACTAGGCCATGTGATTTCAAGCAAGGGAATCGAAGTGGATAAAGCCAAGATCGATCTCATCTCAAATCTTCCACCCCCTACCTCTGTTAAAGGAATTAGAAGCTTTCTAGGTCATGCTGGATTCTATAGAAGGTTCATCAAAAATTTCTCAAGCATTACAAGGCCATTGTGTAATCTCCTTGCTAAGGATGCTGTTTTTGAGTTTAATGAAGCTTGCATGGAAGCTTTTTCTACCTTGAAGAGGGAGCTAACTTCAGCCCCTATTATCATAGCTCCGGATTGGTCTTTACCATTTGAAATAATGTGTGATGCCTCTGACTTTGCTATTGGTGCAGTTTTAGGTCAAAAGAAGAACAAGCTGCCCCATGTGATTCATTATGCTAGCCGGACCTTGAATGATGCTCAAATCAACTACTCCACAACAGAGAAGGAGTTGCTTGCTGTGGTTTTTGCTTTAGAAAAATTTCGTTCTTACCTTGTTGGTTCTAAAGTAATTGTTTATTCTGACCATGCAGCTCTTAGATACTTGCTCACTAAGAAGGATGCCAAACCACGCTTGATTAGATGGATTCTCTTGCTGCAAGAATTCGATTTGGAGATTCGAGATAAGAAGGGATGTGAGAATGTGGTAGCTGATCATTTGAGCAGAATTGTGGTTGAAGAAAAAGGAGCAGCTATGCTACCCTTGAATGAGACTTTCCCTGATGAACAACTATATGCTGCCCAAGTCAAAGAGCCATGGTATGCTGATTTTGTTAATTATCTTTCTTGTGGTGTTCTTAGAAATGATCTAACTTCTCAGGACAAGAAGAAGTTCTTTTCCATGGTGAAACATTATGTCTGGGATGAACCTTTCTTATTCAAGCATTGCCCGGATCAACTCATCAGAAGATGTGTTCCAGAAGAAGAGCAAGAAAGCATACTTAGGCATAGCCACGAATTGGCTTGTGGAGGTCACTTTGGAGCTAAGAAAACAGCACTTAAAATTCTGCAATCTGGTTTCTTTTGGCCCACTCTATTCAAAGATGCGTTTAATTTTTGTGTTAAGTGTGATAGGTGCCAAAGGATGGGGAACATAAGTCGCAGGAATGAAATGCCATTGAATAACATACTTGTTGTGGAGCTCTTCGATGTGTGGGGTATTGATTTCATGGGACCATTCCCATCTTCCTTTGGTTATACTTACATACTTGTTGCTGTTGATTATGTGTCTAAATGGGTGGAAGCCATAGCCACCAAAACCAATGATTATAAGGTGGTGCTGAAGTTCTTGAAGGATAATATTTTCACAAGGTTTGGTACTCCAAGGGCTATCATTAGTGATGGAGGCAGCCACTTCTGTAACAAGCCATTCGAAGCACTCATGAAAAAGTACAACATCACCCATCGAGTCTCTACACCATATCATCCGCAAACTTCTGGTCAAGTGGAAATAAGCAATAGAGAAATTAAGCACATCCTGGAGAAGGTGGTGAACAATACAAGGAAAGATTGGGCAGCCAAGCTCAATGATGCATTATGGGCTTATAGGACTGCATATAAGACTCCCATTGGAATGAGCCCTTATCGTCTTGTGTTTGGGAAAGCTTGTCACCTGCCAATGGAGCTTGAACACAATGCTTTTTGGGTCATCAAGAAGTTGAATTTTGATCTAGACAAGGCAGGCCATGCAAGAAAGTTTCAGCTCAATGAATTGGAAGAAATTAGACATGAGTCTTATGAGAATGCAAAGCTTTACAAAGAACGAACCAAGAGTTACCATGACAGAAACATTCAACGGAAAGAGTTCTCCAAAGGTATGTCAGTTCTTTTGTTTAACTCACGTTTGCGTCTCTTTCCAGGAAAATTGAAGTCTAGATGGCAAGGCCCATTCACCGTGGTCAATGTTTCTCCCTATGGAGCTGTGGAGATTCAAAACCCTAAAGATGGCTCGACTTTCAAAGTAAATGGACAACGTTTAAAGCCATTCTATGAGGGAGTTTCAGCTGGCATCCAAACTGGCCATGTGGTAGATCAACTTCCCTTCGTACCATCAAATTAGCTGATTGCACAATGTCTTGCCAAGACAGTAACTAAGGCGCTTCTTGGGAGGCAACCCATGTGTTCAAGAAGAAGGTGCTTGGTAGCAATCGACCTAATCGCATCAAGGGGAAGCATTTCAATCCTTTCTCTTTACTTGTTTTGTTTTTATTTTAGTCATTTTAAGTTTCTGTTCCTTTTTATAAATAAATAAATATAAAAATAAAAAAAATAAAAAAAAATAAAAAAATTTCTTATAAGCTAACTTTTGGTAACCCCAGTGAGCACCTCCGTCAATACAGTGTCTAGGAGTTCTTTAGGCGACACCTTCGGTGTCTAAGAAGTTTGGGTTTTAAGCGGGACCATTGTGACCCCTCCAACCTTCCCGGATCCCCTGGCTGTGTTTTCTGAGGGCCTTAACTGGTCATCCATGAGTTGCTTATATATTCATTTTTTTTTATTTATTTATTTTTCTCTAAACCTTTTTCTTAACTTTTCCCTTTATCATTTACTTGTTCTCAATCATCTTTACTTTGCTTTAACATTGAGGACAATGTTTAATTCAGGTCTGGGGGGAAGGTTTTCAAATTTCATTCATTTGTGTTTCAATTTTCGTTCATTTGCCACTAATTTTTTTTTCTAAATGTCATAAAATCGATGCTATGGAGCTGCCATTGAGGTTTTCATATCAGAATTTTGCACTTCACAAAGCTTTGGCTCTTAGAATTCTGGTGGCTAAAGTACCATGCTCAAATTCTTGAAGGAAAATAGTGGAGACTACCCTAGTGAGCTATATCGAGCCTAATTGCTTTCTTGAGAGGGTTTAAAGTGTTCTATTCCATACTTATTTTCTTCAATTCACTCTAATTGATCTCATCATTTCATTTTGATCGAATACTAAGGATGATTCTCTTTTGCAAATATCATATGCTTGCTCTCATTCATGAATGAACTCATTGAAGTGATGCTAGGCTATGTGTGTATAACCATTCTATATGCTTTCTTTTCACCCTACCCATATGTGTGTTCCATTAGCCCTCTTGAAGCCAAACACTCAAAGCCTTTTCTTTTATCACCCTCATCATTTTCCCTACCTTTGTATCTCAATCTGAGATACTTAACCTCTTGTAGCCATACCCTATAACTTAGAAATATACCAAGGTGTGCCAAGATAAAGTTTGATGCAAGGAAGTTGCTGCCGTGTACCTAAATGAAATTTGGTGTGAGTCTGTGCAATAAAGTTAAAGAAGTTGCAAATCAAATCAGCAAAGATGGAAGTGTTTCAATATGATCTAAGTGTGAAAAATAAAGTCTATGCCAGGTGATACCATGAAGTTTGCTGCCATGCCAATCTAAATCAATGATGCCTTGCAGATTAATGAAGCATGCAACCTTGGTATGTTCTTAAGTTATTTGTTTTTCCTTCCAATTCTTCCATTTCCCCTAAACCTTAGCCTTTCATTACAACATTGTGAAAGACCTAGCTGATCTTTGAGGATGTATTCATGGGTGCTGGTAAGTATGTGTATATCTCTATTCTTAGTATTTAATTCCTATCATGAGATCTAACCAAATTTGTGCTTCTATTTCATACACTCACTTATGCTTTCTTGAGAGAATTAAAACATAGGTTCTGAGTGATTGAGTGTTAACTGTGAGAATTAGAGTCGAAGCATGTTCTCTATTCAAGGTTTGAGTATGCTTGCTTTGAAACTGTGTGCCTTTGAGCTATAGCTTCCACTTGTACACACTGATTGATGACCTATCTTGGTGTTGGAGGTATGACTAAAGTTTTCTTTCATTTTCATTAGTTGATTTCAAAGTTGTTTTTCTAACCATTTTGTTTTGTAGAGTTAGAAAAACGTTTGTGGGTATCGTATCTGTTAAACCCTCAGGAGACACAACTCCTCCTACTAGGGATGCCTAGAGGTTTAAAGGCTTGTTGCATACGCTCAATGCAATCGAGTTACCTACGAAAGTGGTCTAGTTAGTTTTGTTTTTCACTTTGTTTTGTGTTGTTTTGCTCGAGGACTAGCAAAATCTAGGTTTGGGGGTATTTGATCGGTTCATAATTGTATATCATTTTGTACCCTTCTAGCTTATGATTTGGTTATGTTTTTGAGTTAAACTTGTGCTTTTAATCCTTTTTGTGTTTATCTTTCAGTTCATTGAGCTTTAGGTAATAATGATGGCTTTAGAGAGCATAATTCATGCAATTCAAGCATGTTAAGGCCTAATTTGGATGAATGGATGAAGAGCTTAAAGACAAACTCATTTTGGCTACAGCCCCCTGCCAGTCCAGTTCCGTAGGTCATATTGCAAGCTTTGTTTCAACAACCTACATAGCTCGAATGAGGCCACATTCTTCATGAACGTTGTTCCAATTGGTGTGTACTATAACATATCCAAAATTCAGCCCCATTGGATAAATCTGGAGTCCGTTACCTAGCAAACACAGAACCATGCTCAGGATGGATCTTATCAGCGCGGAAAATGAGTTAGCAATTTGTTTTGGCCTTAACTTCCTCCTCCGACCTTGGATTGGCCCAAATAACATATGGCTGGAAAGAAGACATTCTGAACTTCAATTTCGAGTGCTTAAAGTCCTAATTTGATTAAGAGAAGCCCAAGTTGTAAGCCCTTGAAGTTGCTGGTCATGTTGACCTCAGCATGTGCTGGTTGGATGCTTGGTCATGGTGAGCTAGGTATGAGCTATCATTTCTGGTTGGAAGCTTGGTCATGGTGACATGAAGATGAGCTAGGGCTGCTGGTGGGATCTATTGGTGAAGTGCATCAACCAATTCAAGATTTTCTAATACAAGTGCATCACCCAATTTAGATTTTCTAATACAAGTGCATCAACCATTTCAGATTTTATAAAACAAGTGTTGTATGCATTAGCCATATTGAATTCAGATTTTCACTTCCCCTAGGCCTATAAATAGGGAAGTTCTCTAAGCTTGTAAACACACCCCAAGGGGGGAGCTCTCAAACACTTCTCTAGAGCTCCCTTCCCTTCTCTCCCTCAAATTCTCTTAGTTTCTCTTTCTAGTTTTCAATTGTTATAATGAGATCTTTGTGCTGAAATTCTCCTTAAGTTTTTCCAAGTTCTACTTAATTTTCATTGTTATGTAAATTCTTTTCTTTAGTTTCAAGTTTGATTAGTTTCCAAGTTTCAATTATGGTTTTTGTTCTTATTCATTATGCTTATAAGTTAATATGCTAGTTTGAATGATTGATCACCATTTAGGCTTGCATGTTAGCTATCTTGGTTTGAATTAAGAGTAGACACCATGCTTTAATTCGAATTGAACTATGAATAGGAAGAGTATGTATGGACATTCGACAACAGGGATTAGATACATACTTGGTTGTTTAAAATGTTCTTCTATGCTTAATGGGTTCCTAATGCTTAATTTTAGGTTAGACAACAAATGATCAAATTAGGGAATTAGGAACACAAGGTTATGACCACACACCATGGCTTAATCATACTTTAGCTAGAATCAATCCATTAATCTAATTGAACTTGGGAACTTATCTGCTTGAGTTAGTTATTTCTTTCTTCCTTGTTTTATTTATTTCCTTTCTTTTTCATTTCTGTTTTGTGTAGGAAAAATGAATTGGATCATTCAATCACCAATCCTCGTGGGATCGACCTCGCACTTACATATGCTATACTACCAAACGGCTCGTGCACTTGCGAGTATCACAAGTTGAGGATGCAACTGAATCCATTTTGGTGCAGCTGTATCTACGCAACAAGTTTTTGGCGCCGTTGCCGGGGATTGGCAACATAGTTTGGTTCTATTTCTTTTCCCTACTTGTTTTATTTTTATTTTTCATTTTCATGTTTTTCTAGACAATTTCAAGTTTTAAAGTTAATGACGTTAATGGACAAGTTGTGTTTGTAGTCCAACAGAAAAGGACAATTGCCCAACAAGCAAGAGAACTGGGTTTAAGTCCCAGCTTACACAACCCATTGGCGCTTGTTGCTTTGAAGCATGGAATTGGATGTGTGTTGATTTTCCTTTTCATTTTAGTTTTTATTTCCTAATCCTTTTAATTCCATTTCAAGTTTGTGTGTTTGTTTTAGCAATTGATGACAGCTTAATAAAAATGGAGAGAGATGGCAACCTCAATCATAAGAATGGGAAGTGTGGAGCAATGGGAGAAGTCGCGACCTCCAAGTGCATCACACTCGACCTAATCGCTTCAAGAGGGAGCATTTCAATCCTTTCTCTTTACTTGTTATTAATTTAAATTTCTGTTTCTTTTTTTTATAAAAATTTAAAAAAAATAAAAAATTTAAAAATTTAAAAAGATTTTTCATATGAGCTGACTTATGGTAACTCCAGTGAGCACTTCCGTCAATACAGTGTCTAGGAGTTCTTTAGGCGACACCTTCGGTGTCTAAGAAGTTTGGGTTTTAAGCGGGACCATTGTGACCCCTCCAACCTTCCCGGATCCCCTGGCTGTGTTTTCTGAGGCCCTTAACTGGTCATCCGTGAGTTGCTTATATATTCATTTTTATTTTTTTTTTCTTTCTAAACCTTCTTCTTAACTTTTCCCCTTATCATTTACATGTTCTCAATCATCTTTACTTTGCTTTAACATTGAGGACAATGTTTCATTTAAGTTTATGGGTGCTGGAAAGTTTTTAGCTTTTGTGTTTGTGTCTGAAAACGTAGGCTTCTTCATTGCTACAATTTTTTTTTTCTGCTACTGTTTTGAAAGTTTGGTCCACGTTGTGTTCTTCATTTTTTCATGCTGAATCCAACGACATAAAAAACGTTAAATTTGACCAAGTGGTTTGAAAGTTACATGTCAAAACAGATTATATGTTGAAATTGAGCAAAACAGCAATTTGAAACCTCACGTTTTTCTTTCTGTTTCTTTTCTTTGAGTCATTTTCAGTTTCCTTCCCACACCAATGATAAATCATGAGTCTAACTTCTAATATGGCTCTTAGGAATTTGATAAGCATTGTGTTAGGTCTGAATCTTATTCTTTTGCTAGCTAAGTCTCACATAATTATGCTTGAGCTTTCTATGCACTTTAGCCATGATTATACAACTCTTGCATGTCTTACCCAATTGTATGCATTTTTGCTTGTGTGATTCACTGGAATGTTAAGTTATAACTAAGATATGATTTAGGCCATCTTTGTTAAGCCTATTTCTTTTTCCTCCATCAACCCATACAATACATATTCCATTGTAAACCCTTTTGTGCCCAAACACTTAGCCATTTCTTTCTATCACCTTATCATCCATTAAACATCCTACCATCTAGGGGACATGTAGAGTATGATTGTATTTCAGATTGTAATGTATTCAAGGCAATAAATGAGCTATTAAAAAAAATTCAAAGAAAAAGAGAAAAGAAGTGTGGCCAATGTAGTCACGACCCTAGGGTGATATAAGGAGAAATCAAGGTGATCTAGGGTAAAGAGCCGCAAAATTGGGCCAAATATTATACAAAGTATGTAAATGTCAAAATCAAATTGTGAAGTGATTCAATTGCAAAATCTGGTGTTGTGAGCTTTTCAATTTATGTGCCTTACATTTCAAATGTCCATGATCTTGTTTATATGACATGCTCTACTTTGTTCCTTAGACTTTGTGCTTCATTATCCATTACTTTTCTAACCATTACATTACATCCATGAGTAAAGTCCTATTGATTTTGGTTTAGCTTGGCAAACTTGTGTTCATTCTTGCAGGAATTCATATTGTTGTTTGGGAAGCATGAGTTGTATCTTCATGGCTACTTCACACACACACCTTGAGCATGATTTTTGTGAGATTGTGGTAGCACTTGAATAATGTTTAGAACTTCCTTAGTGCTTGTTTTGTTCCTTGTTGAGCCATGTCTATGAAGTTTAACATTTTTGTCCGGTTGGAAGGTTAACGTTTTTGTTTTTTTTTGTTTTTTTTGTTTTTCTTAAGAACTAACAAATCTTTTAAGTTTTCTAATTACTTTGTTTTACAGAGTCAGTAAAACGTTTGTGGGTATCGTATCTGTTAAACCCTCAGGAGACACAACTCCTCCTACTAGGGATGCCTAGAGGTTTAAAGGCTTGTTGCATACGCTCAATGCAATCGAGTTACCTACGAAAGTGGTCTAGTTAACTTCTTATTTTGTTTTATTTTTCTTCGTTTTCCTTTTGTTTTGCTTGAGGACTAACAAAATCTAGGTTTGGGGGTATTTGATCGGTTCATAATTGTATATCATTTTGTACCCTTCTAGCTTATGATTTGGTTATGTTTTTGAGTTAAACTTGTGCTTTTAATCCTTTTTGTGTTTATCTTTCAGTTCATTGAGCTTTAGGTAATAATGATGGCTTTAGAGAGCATAATTCATGCAATTCAAGCATGTTAAGGCCTAATTTGGATGAATGGATGAAGAGCTTAAAGACAAACTCATTTTGGCTACAGCCCCCTGCCAGTCCAGTTCCGTAGGTCATATTGCAAGCTTTGTTTCAACAACCTACATAGCTCGAATGAGGCCACATTCTTCATGAACGTTGTTCCAATTGGTGTGTACTATAACATATCCAAAATTCAGCCCCATTGGATAAATCTGGAGTCCGTTACCTAGCAAACACAGAACCATGCTCAGGATGGATCTTATCAGCGCGGAAAATGAGTTAGCAATTTGTTTTGGCCTTAACTTCCTCCTCCGACCTTGGATTGGCCCAAATAACATATGGCTGGAAAGAATACATTCTGAACTTCAATTTCGAGTGCTTAAAGTCCTAATTTGATTAAGAGAAGCCCAAGTTGTAAGCCCTTGAAGTTGCTGGTCATGTTGACCTCAGCATGTGCTGGTTGGATGCTTGGTCATGGTGAGCTAGGTATGAGCTATCATTTCTGGTTGGAAGCTTGGTCATGGTGACATGAAGATGAGCTAGGGCTGCTGGTGGGATCTATTGGTGAAGTGCATCAACCAATTCAAGATTTTCTAATACAAGTGCATCACCCAATTTAGATTTTCTAATACAAGTGCATCAACCATTTCAGATTTTATAAAACAAGTGTTGTATGCATTAGCCATATTGAATTCAGATTTTCACTTCCCCTAGGCCTATAAATAGGGAAGTTCTCTAAGCTTGTAAACACACCCCAAGGGGGGAGCTCTCAAACACTTCTCTAGAGCTCCCTTCCCTTCTCTCCCTCAAATTCTCTTAGTTTCTCTTTCTAGTTTTCAATTGTTATAATGAGATCTTTGTGCTGAAATTCTCCTTAAGTTTTTCCAAGTTCTACTTAATTTTCATTGTTATGTAAATTCTTTTCTTTAGTTTCAAGTTTGATTAGTTTCCAAGTTTCAATTATGGTTTTTGTTCTTATTCATTATGCTTATAAGTTAATATGCTAGTTTGAATGATTGATCACCATTTAGGCTTGCATGTTAGCTATCTTGGTTTGAATTAAGAGTAGACACCATGCTTTAATTCGAATTGAACTATGAATAGGAAGAGTATGTATGGACATTCGACAACAGGGATTAGATACATACTTGGTTGTTTAAAATGTTCTTCTATGCTTAATGGGTTCCTAATGCTTAATTTTAGGTTAGACAACAAATGATCAAATTAGGGAATTAGGAACACAAGGTTATGACCACACACCATGGCTTAATCATACTTTAGCTAGAATCAATCCATTAATCTAATTGAACTTGGGAACTTATCTGCTTGAGTTAGTTATTTCTTTCTTCCTTGTTTTATTTATTTCCTTTCTTTTTCATTTCTGTTTTGTGTAGGAAAAATGAATTGGATCATTCAATCACCAATCCTCGTGGGATCGACCTCGCACTTACATATGCTATACTACCAAACGGCTCGTGCACTTGCGAGTATCACAAGTTGAGGATGCAACTGAATCCATTTTGGTGCAGCTGTATCTACGCAACACGCCTGTTTGAACTCGCCTTCTTAATCAAACGATTGTAACCGAGAGAGGAACTGGTCTCGCCTGTTAGGTTCACGGCCTGAACTACAAGGCCGTTGAGTGATGGTGTTGGTGGTGGGTTTTGGGCGGTGCTCCGGGGCGCTGCTCAGGGAGCGACGGTCGTGTGATATATGGGGTGAGTGAACGAACAACAAGGATGGTGCTCCGGCGCCTTGAAAATCAAGGGTCGTATGATATATTGATGAATGGATTTTCCTTACAATCTAACACTACTCCTAGGAAAGCAAGTAAAGATATTGAAAGTGCATTACAGGAAAAAAAATAAGTTGCTCCGTGGGAGGCTTTGTTTTGGTGTTGAACCCTTTAAATGTAGCTCGAGCCTTGTATTTATAGGGAGAGTTCCTGGAGGAGTAATCGAGGCTGAAAATCTGCATGGTGGAGCTTGATTAGAGCAAGTGGGCAGTCCAATCGACATTTGGGATCGTGAAGTATGGTGGTGTGACCCCAGAAATCCTGGTGAATCTCGGCCGCCGCTCTTGATCGTGGGTTCTGAGCTTCTGGCCGTGGAGACGCATTTATGGCCTGGATAGCTGGTGAACCAATATCTCAAGCTGTCAGAATTCTTGTGAGAATGTCCACGTCTAATCACTCTGATCCTCACCACCAAATCCTGACTTCAGTCACTTCCCACCTTCCCTCGTGCATTAAATGCTTATTTGTGGCCAGTGGGTTTGCTGCATTAAACAGGCACTACTTCATTAAATGAAGCCTGGGACCCTGTTGTCACGTGATGATTTGCTTTTAATGCCTCCGGCCGTGAAATTGCCCGGCCTCGGCCTCGGCCTGCACTTAAGGCCGAGATGATCATGCCTTAGCATTTCTTCTTCTGTCTTTAGGAAGGCGAAATACCCTGGCGAAACGCCGCGTTTCAGCTTTACGAACAAGTGCCAGGGCCGAGAGAAGGGGCTCCTTCGGTCAGCTTATGGCCGTGATTTATCAGGCACAAACACCTCCCATGGCAAAAGTCATGCCAGGCAGACGGAAGAAGCTAAGAATTCCCTCGCAAGGAGAGGGCACCATTACAAGAAAATGCTCAAGGTGCGGTTTCACAGGCCACAGTAAAACCACCTGTAAAAAAAATATTCCACTGCGCAATGTATCTTAGAAAATATGATTTCTGTTGCTTTGTTAGGTAATGTCAACTTTAATTTTATTTGTGGTGGGTTTCGTGTTTTTGGTGAATGTGAATTGTGTTAAATTTGCGTAATTTGGGTTGCATTGCTATACAGCATGCTGTGTTCCCTATTTATTGCGACAGTATCGCTATCATATTATAATTTTATTGCCGATGCATGGGGGAAATAGGGAGCAAATACAAGGTCAAATGTCCTATGTGTTTGACTATATATAGTTGGTGAAGGAGCATTATGACTGTTAACCCCAACAGATTGTTGATGTCTTGCCAAGAACACCCTTGAATTTATGCAATGTGCCCAAGCCAGTCCCAAAGCTAGACTCACCCTTCTGCCTGATGTGTGCAGGCACTCCAAGTTTCCCAACCTCACCCTATTCACTCCATCATGTGGCCCAATAAAATCCACCACTTGGTTGGTGACAATCACCGCCAACCCAAACTTATTTGCTAAAGCCTTCAATGTCCCAGATATGTTGAAGAACATTTTAGACCGCCGTTTCAAATCTGCCAGTGTTGTCTGATACTGTGATCTGAACAATGCAGCAATGGAGTCAATGACAATGAGTTTCACAGGTAACCAGGTGTGATCAATAGTAATAAATGCTTGTATGTCTTGAAGGACATGGATGAGTTGTTGAGCATCATGAACGCCATGAACATATATGTCTTCCAATGGCTCCATCCCTATTAAGTTGGGGTATGATGCATGATAAAGGTTGCCTACTTGTTGCAATCGACAAAATGAGAAGCTGAATTCTGTGAATATGTAGAGGAAGGAGCCCCCTAGTCCGCCATGTGAGGGTGGGAGCTGAGCTCTAACCGTAAGTTGGAGACAAAGTTGCGTCTTTCCGAACAGCTCTCCCCTACCAATTCTGTTATGGAGTTGCAGGGTATCCCACGGCCCAAGCAGCCATCTAGTATTGGGCATTCAATGGATAATTTAGGGGTTGAAAAAGGAAGGAGCATGAGGTTTTGTGGTGTCATGTTTCTGTAATTTAGGGGGGGATGTGATGGTGATGCAAGGCATGATTTGTATATATAGAGTCCATATTGAAGGTGTGTAATGTAGGCCATCTGTCTTTTAAGGGATGTATACTTCATCCCTTTTCCATTTTTTAATTTAATTTTGGTTTACTTTTTTGTAATTTTTTCTTCTAAGATATTTTAAAAACCATGCTGATGCAGTACCAATTGCAATAGGATCGTATTGCAACTCTATTGTACTCTTATTGACATCATATTGCCATTAAACACATGCTTATTGTGGATTTATTGCCTCTATATCGCCACTGAACTGGACACGGATAAACTGTATAAGCAGAAATACAAAAAGAGGCTTCATAATTCCATAAAATCTAATTTTCAAACTTACATAATACAACTAGAGGCCACCCCATAGTTACATAATACAAAAAGAGGCCACCTGAACATGATTCCATTTTACATGTTGTTTCCACTACATTTTACAGCTAGTCCAAAGTCATATTAAAGTGTCACAAATTTCATGCTGTTGCCACATTCCAAGTTGCATACTCTTCAATTGCGGCGACCGCGACCCATGAAATTCATGACCCCGCCCACAGTGATGTTGTCCCAGTTTCCTTTTGGATCCACTATTTTTGCAAACTTACGAAATAGTTCGAATCCGGTTTCCACTTGTTGTTGCTTCAACTGGGCCATTTCATCAGATTCCTTGAATACCATAATTGCAGGGGCAATTTCAATTTTGGCTTTCATACCCTTTATATGGAGGAGATGCATGCGGGCATGATAACGAGAGCAAAATGTGCGCTTTCTTATGACATCCCACCTCGCTTGGCCCTCCACAATTTTTGAAACTATGCTGCATGGAGATTTTTCCAAAACATGGTATTGCCTCGACATTGCTGAATGCCATGGACCAAGTCTGCAGTGAGTGAATTGGGTGACTTGGCTTCTGTTTCAGTCTCCCTTCCTTCAGTAATTGAAAGCGTTGGGTTTGGTGTGAGGTTATGGTCCATGGTTTTGGATATTTATTGTAGGCTGGTGTAGGACTTAATTGGAGAAAAATGGGACTAAATGCGATGTGAGTGAAATCAGTGGGGAAGGTAATGGCTGCAAGGAGTTAATGTCATGCAAGTGTTTGTGCCTGATAAATCACGGCCATAAGCTGACCGAAGGAGCCCCTTCTCTCGGCCCTGGCACTTGTTCGTAAAGCTGAAACGCGGCGTTTCGCCAGGGTATTTCGCCTTCCTAAAGACAGAAGAAGAAATGCTAAGGCATGATCATCTCGGCCTTAAGTGCAGGCCGAGGCCGAGGCCGGGCAATTTCACGGCCGGAGGCATTAAAAGCAAATCATCACGTGACAACAGGGTCCCAGGCTTCATTTAATGAAGTAGTGCCTGTTTAATGCAGCAAACCCACTGGCCACAAATAAGCATTTAATGCACGAGGGAAGGTGGGAAGTGACTGAAGTCAGGATTTGGTGGTGAGGATCAGAGTGATTAGACGTGGACATTCTCACAAGAATTCTGACAGCTTGAGATATTGGTTCACCAGCTATCCAGGCCATAAATGCGTCTCCACGGCCAGAAGCTCAGAACCCACGATCAAGAGCGGCGGCCGAGATTCACCAGGATTTCTGGGGTCACACCACCATACTTCACGATCCCAAATGTCGATTGGACTGCCCACTTGCTCTAATCAAGCTCCACCATGCAGATTTTCAGCCTCGATTACTCCTCCAGGAACTCTCCCTATAAATACAAGGCTCGAGCTACATTTAAAGGGTTCAACACCAAAACAAAGCCTCCCACGGAGCAACTTATTTTTTTTCCTGTAATGCACTTTCAATATCTTTACTTGCTTTCCTAGGAGTAGTGTTAGATTGTAAGGAAAATCCATTCATCAATATATCATACGACCCTTGATTTTCAAGGCGCCGGAGCACCATCCTTGTTGTTCGTTCACTCACCCCATATATCACACGACCGTCGCTCCCTGAGCAGCGCCCCGGAGCACCGCCCAAAACCCACCACCAACACCATCACTCAACGGCCTTGTAGTTCAGGCCGTGAACCTAACAGGCGAGACCAGTTCCTCTCTCGGTTACAATCGTTTGATTAAGAAGGCGAGTTCAAACAGGCGTGTTGCGTAGATACAGCTGCACCAAAATGGATTCAGTTGCATCCTCAACTTGTGATACTCGCAAGTGCACGAGCCGTTTGGTAGTATAGCATATGTAAGTGCGAGGTCGATCCCACGAGGATTGGTGATTGAATGATCCAATTCATTTTTCCTACACAAAACAGAAATGAAAAAGAAAGGAAATAAATAAAACAAGGAAGAAAGAAATAACTAACTCAAGCAGATAAGTTCCCAAGTTCAATTAGATTAATGGATTGATTCTAGCTAAAGTATGATTAAGCCATGGTGTGTGGTCATAACCTTGTGTTCCTAATTCCCTAATTTGATCATTTGTTGTCTAACCTAAAATTAAGCATTAGGAACCCATTAAGCATAGAAGAACATTTTAAACAACCAAGTATGTATCTAATCCCTGTTGTCGAATGTCCATACATACTCTTCCTATTCATAGTTCAGGCCGTGAACCTAACAGCCGAGACCAGTTCCTCTCTCGGTTACAATCGTTTGATTAAGAAGACAAGTTCAAACAGGCGCACCACTTATCCATTCAACACTCATCAACACATCGACGCACGGTAGACCGTGCTGGCACGCCCGCGCACAACCGCACCGCACCCAAAAGCAGGAAACCGCGTGTCAACGCACATCCCCTCGGCCCGGAACTCCAGGGCGTGAGATTTGCACGGCAGACAGCAAGTTTCCCTTCATATAGCTTTTTATTTTGTCCAAATCCCTTCATATAGCTGGGTTGATTAATATAGGCAGCCGTTAATGATGTGGAGTAAATGAGATAGTAATTGGCGGGAGGGATTGGGGGGAGTAATTGGCTGGAGTCTTGGGCGGGATAGTATTGGGCGGGAGTTATTGCCCAGTTGGCTTTATGCCCTTTTTTAATATATTTATATTTTGGATTTTCCGAATTTGGTAAATTTCCCATTATGTAATTGAAATCATTTGCCTAATTCACCAACTAATACAAATTGTCCAATATGGTAATTTTCTTATTTCTCATTTCCGCAATTTCAATTCGTTTCCAATGTTCCATTTTTCCTATTATCCAATTTTCCAATTTGCCAATTTTGCAAGTTTCCTATTTTCCATTTTCCAATGTTCCTATTTTCCAATTTTCCTATTTTGCAAGTTTCCTTTTTTCCTATTTCCAATTTTCGTATTTTTCAAGTTTCCTTTTTTTCCTATTTCCAATTTTCCAAGTTTCCTTTGTTCCTATTTCCAATTTTCCTATTTGCCAAGTTTCATTTTTTCCTATTTCCAATTTTCCAATTTTCCAGTTTTCCAGTTTTCCAATTATCCAAGTTTCCTTTTTTCCTATTTCCTATTTTAAAATTTTCCAATTTTCCAAGTTTCCTTTTGTCCTATTTCCAATTTTCCAATTTTTCTATTTCCAAGTTTCTTTATTTCCAATTTTCCAATTTTCCTATTTTCCAAGTTTCCTTATTTCCAATTTTCCAATTTTCCTATTTTCTAATTGGCCTATTTCATATGTGCCTAATTTACTTTTTCTATGTTCCAATTTGTACGTGGGAATTTTCGTATATCCCCAAAGTTTCATATATTCCTCTATATATATAATTGGTTAGTTACATAGTCCTTTTTTGGCTTCAAATCCACAATTTCCATTTTGTCATTAAGGTTTGGTTTGGTTTCGTTTGTAAGGCACTTTTATTGCTGTTATTGTAATGCTCTACTGCTGTAAATGACATGCAAGTAGTAAATGGTGTAGTTTGCAATCCCATCAATTTAATGCACCAACTATATACCAATATACTTCAGACAAGTTCGTACATATAACTGAAGCTTCCTACCATTTGTTAGTTACATAGTCCAATTTTGGCCTAAAATCCACAATTTCCATTTTCTCATGAAGGTTAGGTTAATACAAATTGTAAGGCACTTTTATTGCTGTTATTGTAATGCTCTACTGCTGTAAATGACAGCCAAGTAGTCAAAGGTGTAGTTTGCAAGCCAATCAATTTAACGCACCAACTATATACCCAATATACTTCAGACAAGTTCCTACATATAACTGAAGCTTCCTACCATTTATGCAGCATAGGCACCTTCTTAACGGGAAAGGTAATTATTGTTGCTGTTATTGTTGTTCACAAGTTTTCATAATGTGAAACTGGAGACTGAATGTACGTTTATTTGTTTTTTTGCAAACTGCAGTTGTGACTTGTCCCCAGCGATACTTAAAGATGTCGGACGTACGCCCTCCAAACAACCATGTCTGTTACCCGGGAGACCTGCCGTGGCATGTGCCGTTCTCATCTCCACCTGTGACTCCCAATCACGATCCCACTTCATCTGGAAGTGAGGCTGAGAGCAATGATCCGCTTGACAAAATCTGTGCCGTCAAGCAGGATCTCCAATATTTGTCAAAGCCAACAGATTGGTGGCAGGCGAAATGTGATATTCATGGGCAAGTTATGGGAAACTTGTCAAACAAGTTGAATAAAGCTTATGCAAGCGAAGTTAAGCAAACTCTAAAAGTAATAAGTCGGAGCAAAGAGTTAGAGGCCCTCAAGTTAAAATTGGAACACAGAAAGAAATATGCTGTCGAAAAATTCTCAAAATCTGAAGAATATAACCATGACATGGTTGAATGTTTCAACAACGGCTTTGAAATGTTCCGAGATTATCCTTCGGTCATCTCACCAGACTACAATTGGAGTGAAATTGATGTAGTTGGTGTCTAGGAGGTGCTGAATATGGGTGGAGAGGGAATCGCTCATCATAGCGTCGTGCATGCATCGAGGAGGAAGGCCAAAGACATGAATCTTTTGATGGACCTCTAGTAAGGGTAAGTGCTGGTTCGGTTCATGCGGTGCTGGGTGATGTGATGTGAAAGTGTTGCCTTCCTTTTCCCTTCGCGGGATAGTATTGTGAGGGTTCGGTGGCGATTTATTTTGCATGTCTAAATTGTAGTGTGTAATGGATGTGTGTATTGTATGTAGATTGACTTCATATTGATTTCCTATTGCATGGGTATTGACTAATATTGCCTTTGTATTGTATAGATATTGTATTCATATTGCCACCCTATTGCATGTATATTGTGATACTATTGCTGTCGTATTGTGTTTATATTGCCCTAATATTGTCTCTATAGTGAATGTATATTGGCCTCATATTGCTATTATATTGCATGTATATTGAATACGGCTCATGAATGGGTTTACGGTTTAGGCCCGACTTCGTTCAAAAAGAAGACGAGGACGAGAAAGAAACAACGTGCCTTTCAAAAACAGGCAGTCAGGTGCATCATAATTGCACCGTAAGACATTGTAAGAAACTATTTTAAAAAATAATAACAACAAAAAAATAATTTACGGAAAAAGGAAGGTATGAATAAATAAGCAAATGCTTCGTGATGGGTTGAAGAAAAGGATGATTACATTTGGTGGTTTGATTATGTTTGGTGATACGATATGTTGTTCGTCTTAATCTTCATATATGTAATTGTTGTATCGATAATTGACACAAATTCATCTCGTAATCATCCAATTATTAAAGCTAAGTAAATGAAATGAAACAAAAGAAGAAGCCCAAAATAAACAAAAACATCAATTTCTAGCACCCTTTTATCACTTCTGTATCGCCCCTGTATCACCAAGGTATCACCAGTTTATTGCGTTTTAGGCATAAACGAATTATGCACTTCCTCTGCTTTTCATTTTTGACATATGTCCATTGTTTGACCTCCATTTTCCTGTAAGGAAAACAAAGAACACATGAATTTAATTTGGAATGGATAGATAGCTTTCCGTTAAACCTTTTGACAAAAAAAAGTAAACAGCAGAGCTTCTCCAAGCAAGCAAAGGCAACATTGAGTTCATGACCATTAGTTCAAACATTATGTGATCTAATAGGGATAACTAATTTTTGGAACGACTAATGAATCTTCAAAAAGATAAAGAACAACTAGTAAACCAATTTCTGCAGTTTAACTTTGCACGGGTCACAGTGCTCAACATGATATTTGGTAACCATCTCTATGCTTAGTGTATATTGCAGGCTTCTATGCATTCCAAACCTTCATTCTTCTGTGATAAAACTGTTAAATTACCATGATTTCTAACACATGGAAGTAAACAAACGAATGTGCACATTTATTTGTACATGCACACTGCGCATTTCACATCTGCGCATCTATTAATCACCACACCAACGTTTCAACGATTGAGTTAGAGGGCAAAATGATCGATTACATATTTCAAATTAATCATCTGCTCATACGAACTTGGCCCTAAAACTGTATGAATGGTAAATATACTGACAGAATAGCTATTAATCAAAAATTCTGAACAAACAAGGGACTTATTTTCCTAATATTGTGGTGGAAGCGTGTTAAGTGATTTTCCACATTTGTTCATGGGGGTAAAGTATATCTTACCCTTTTCTAAACATGATGAGGTTCCAAATTCCAATAACAACAGAATGCTAAGTAGAAAAGTAGAATTGCTGCAGAAATTGTTTAAAAGGAACAAAGTTAAAACTAATTGGAGACATCTTAAGAAAGCTGTATGCTTCACTAAGTCCAGTAACAAATTCCCAGTGCAGGAAATGAAATACACCTATATCACATAAATTGCAAAGAAAACCAAAGAGACTAAATGTCAACAATGGATACAAAAATGAGCAGAATTTAGTGGAAACGAACACGTCGTTTCAAACAAGTAAACTGTTATACATCCATAAAGAGCAACTATTTTTATATATGGAGGTGTACGAAATAGTTCAACTTGAAAATGGAAACAGTTTATGTGCCATGTAAGGAAATTAGCCACCGCTTGTAGACTGTACAATATTACACTTCACAATGTACAACAGGGCCGAAGACTCGGGAAAAATGATTTGACCTTGCTACACATAATAACTAAACTAACTAGCTCTATCAAAAAGGTTGGATTACCATATAAAGCACCTCCAGCAAAGCTTCTATGTGCAGTCTTCATATGAAGGACTTTCTGACATAATTAAGGAGCACAGTGAATTCCCAAGTCATAAGTCCAGACTGAACTCAATTCACAGACATTATGACATTTACCTCATATATATGACTCCCCCCTTAAACCCTCTATTGCAAGCTTGAGTCGGTAATATTTGATCTTCGAAGGGTCAACTTTATCCAACGAAATGCCAGCAATGAGATGCTCGATGAATTTGACGGTCATGATTCCGCAAGAGGCACTGTCGGGCCAAAAAGTTCAGAAATTAGAACTGCAGTTATGTACAATATCGATAAACTACACTAAATTCACAAAGCTTACCCATCCCGTTGTTGTGGCACATCTCCAATGCTGCAAACTGAGAATGGCGTAAACATCAACATCTTCATCCCCTTTTGCTTCACCTCTTCAACCTCAGAAGCGTCATAAAAGCGCATCTCGTACAGCACCCGTGCGAGAGTTTCGCTAATAGGCTTCAGAAATTTCACCAGCTTCGATTTTGAGGTAAAATAAATGTAAGAGTCATAGACAGTCGCCGTATGTCTAACGAAGTCAAGTTCTATGGCCACCCAATGGGACCCTTGAAGATTATATGGAAAATACACCCTCTGGACTTTGGTCCAAGCTTGCGCATACCCATGCTGCCATGTACCATGCACAAAGTGATGTATCTTCTTCTCGTAGCTGGGTGGAAGGTCAACAGTCTTTAGAGCAGCGGCTTTCCTGGATCCTAGTTTCTTTGGAGGTGCTTTGACTGGCTCTAGAAATTGCTGCAAACATTGAATATAAGGCATATTACATAGGCTTATTTACTGTAGCGCCCCCTGAAACTTTGGTCAAATCTCACTTTGCCCCCCGAAAGTTAAAATGGCCCACTTAACCCTCTTGACCATGGTTTTGTGTTCCACTTTGCCCCTTGCTGTTATCTCCATTCATAACTTCGTTAATTTTGATGACATGGCAGGGCTATTTTCGTATTTTTACCACAAATGATGATGTGTCATGTACATGGCCCACTTTTTTTCTAAAGTTAAATAACATATTAATAAAAATAAAAATAATATAATTAAATAATGTATTTGCTATTTAATTAAAAAAATCTCCTGTTCTTCGTCTCTCTCTCGACCTCTCCCCTGCTTCCTCTAACTTCACCGTCATACCACAACCACCACCCAACACAAAGCTATCCTCACCACCACCACTCCAACACCACCGGAAAATCACCCACCTACACCACAATATACACCCATCTTCAACCCCGCAAAGATACATCATTGAAAATCACCAACAGAAAAACCCTCTGAGTAATGCTTCTAAGATTTCAACCTAGAGAATTTATCAATCATCCATGTGAATGCTATAGACACAAGCTCCCCAACTTTCTTAGCCACCATTTTTGGTCTAACAACCCGAAATAAATGTGGACAAAATTAATTTGCTTATTTTCTGAACCATTGCCCTGTTTTTGTTTTTGGTTGGCGTTGATTTTGAGTTTTGAAGAAAATGTTCAGTGATGAGGAAAAGCAAATGGGCAGACAAAATCTGATGATATGTAGATTGTCTGCAACTTCCACTTGTGGAATGGCTCTGAGGATCTTTGAATTTTGTATAATTCCACTTGTAGGTTCAGATCTAGGGCTTTCTTGGCCCAAGCTGCAGAGGTCTCAAGCAAGCGAAGAATGGCCGGGGTTTGAGCAGCGGCCAAGGTGTGGAGGCTGGGAGCGCTTGGGACACGAAGCCATGGTCGTGCTCCATGTCAACGACGACAAAATCGTAGCCGGAGGGGCCATCGATCTTGGCGAGGGTTGGGGAGAAGGAGATGAGGTAGTTGTTGCAGTGGAGGTGTGGTTGGAAAAGGTGGTTGATTTGATGGGTGAGGAGGTGGCGGTGAGGTTTAGGGTTTGAACTGGTGGCTGCTTTGGGTGGCGTTGGGTTGGGTAGTGCTGTGGTCTGATGGTGAAGTTAGGGGAAGGAGAGGGCGCAGAGAGACAGAGAGAGATGAAGAAGAAGATATTTTTTTTAAATTAAATTTTCCATTTAAATTTTTTTTAATTAAACAGTAATTACATTATTTTTATTTTTATTAATATGTTATTTCACTTTTGCAAAAAACTGGGCCATGTACATGACACATCATCATTTGTGGTAAAAATACGAAAATAACCATGCCACGTCATCAAAATTGACAGAGTTATGAATGGAGATAACAGCAGGGGGCAAAGTGGAACACAAAACTTTGGTCAAGGGGGTTAAGTGGGCCATTTTAACTTTCGGGGGCAAAGTGAGATTTGACCAAAGTTTCAGGGGGCGCTACAGTAAATAAGCCTATTACATAACGACGAACCAATGCAACTGAAACAATGAATTTAACATGTTCACATGTTTACCTGCAAACAATAATCTGCAGTTGTCCAGTCAGTTCCAAATACTGAAGGATGAGACAGTTGTCTTTTCCGTATGAGAAACGTTGCCATGTCAAGGTGCTGGAAGTTGAAGTACAAATTATGACCACAATTTAATACAGATGTACACATAGCAGAATTCAGGTGAGAAAACAATTGAATTATCGTAATGAAGTAGAGTTCAAATTCTTACCCTGGAGCTAATCTATGTCGTATCATCTAGAAGTTTGTAGAAAAAGTCCGGGCCCACTGCACATGATTCCAACTGCACCTCCGCACTACAATACGCAAACTTCCAACGGTGAATTTTGTAATCATTTAATCATTGGAACATTGCCAGAAGATGACAAATAGAGACATGTATATTAAAGGTAGCTACATTTTCTTATTGGTATATCAGTGCATACTAAAATAACATGAAAATTGGATTTTGCAGGTAAAAAACTCTAACCTTATATCGTTTTTCTAGGCAGTGCAAAACTCTATTACTGCCTTGACATCATCAATGGGCAGGGGTTTAGTTGGATCAAAACATGGCAAGGTTGCCTCCACATCCGAACCAGTCATCATCCTCTTCTTCCTGGAAGGATCGGTAAATGGACTCAACAATGTCTGCGCTAGTCGCTTCTTTCTACACCCTTTACCTTCCACAACATCTATTTCAACATTAGCACTACCTTCGTCATCACCACGCACAATAACATTGGGTATGATGGGAGGATTCATCTGACCTCCCGACAGCATAATCTCGCCCTTTTTCCAATCCTCTAACAAATACAACAGTTTTTGGCAGATTTCTCCGCACCCATCCACATTTTCCGAAGTAGGAAGCTCCTCAGATTGTGGCTGGTCAGCTTCTTGCTGCACTTGAATGTGAGGAACTGAAGCGCCCATTTCTGCCTCTTGGACTTCCATGGCTGCGCAGGCTTCGGCTCCATCACCGGGGACTTGTGCTTCCATTGCTGCCGGTTCTGTAGTCGGAGTAACATATTCATGTAAGGGCGACATGTCATTGTCGCCCCCTTCATTCATATGAGGACTACCGACTTCCTCATGTCCTTCCCCACGTTCATTGAACCCACCATTTCGTTTGTTCAACTGCTCTATCTCCAGCTTAAAATAGTGTTCCATTGAAGTGAGGGTCTTGCCAAAATCTTCCACACACTTTTTATTTTTTTCAAGCTCCTTCTCATGTTTCAACTTCTCCTTCCGTACCATTTCTTCCAAGTCATGCACTCTGTTTTGAAGCGCTCGATTTGAACTGGCTACCTTTGTCAATTCATCCTTTGTCCTTTGAAACTCACACTTCAAAGTGCGTAACTTAGTGGACGGGACATTATCCTGCATTCAGTTATAATGCAACTGTTACATTACTCACAAAATATAACCCAAATACAGCTACTGTTTTGGTATTGTATTGTCTATATATTTACTATATACTGATTATATAGCAGAGCCATTAAGTTTATTATGACGTATATATTGAAAAAATGTCATGCTTACCTTAGAAGACGACGAAAGGGTAGCAGTTTCGTCAAATTCATCATCTTTTTGTTCAACAGAAGTGCTGGTTTTTTCTTCGACGTCATTGCCAAATAATTCAACAATGTCTTCACTGTTCGCAACACTGTCACCCCAAGTCCAATAGGGCTGCTGCTTGTCAATTACACTTGGGCGGATAAGTTGCACATTAACCTGCAATTTACACATACAAAATACATATCAGTAAACTTATTATATTTTCATATGCATAACATTATCATTAAAAACATAACTAACCTCACGGTTCTCGAATACTTGGCTCATTAGCTCATGAAAACGAGCCGAAGTATTGGTCCTCCATTGTAGTATACGAGGGATGTGGGCATTCTCTTCGTGCATGACAAAATGCAGTGCAGCCAACGCTGGGAAGACCTCAAAAGCCCAAATCTAGTTTGAAGAATAAAACGTAAATCACTGAAAACAAATGAAATTGAACTTATACATTAATGGAAATATGCTTACCTGAAATGCAAAGCCAAAACCTTTGATGTGGTACTCTCTTGGTCTACCACTTGCCGTTGTCTTTGCTTTCTTTTCAGATTTTTTTGTTTTTGTAGCTTTTTGGGGCACTTTTACTCGCTGGTAATCCGCACAAAGTGCCCTCAAAAGTGAGGCATTTGTCTTGGCATAAGAAACAGCACCCCATGGATACTTCACAAACTCTTCAAGGTCTTCCGCCAATTTCAAGTATTGTATGTCAATGTGGACATGTTTTTCACTACCCAACAGCACAAAAACAGCAAAGTATACAAATCCAAGCTTCAATACATCCTCCTCATCAGCGCAGGCGAGGAAGGCTTTTTCTAGTTCCAAAAGGGTGACAATTTTATCATCGCAAAAGTACTTCCTTTTCAATTAGCAGTTCTCATTAGTTGCAATCAGGATGAAAGGCAGGTTTCCAAACCTTAGCCCTGTCATGACGCAAAATTGCTTTGCCGTGAATCGTATCACCTTATTGCCAACGATGAATTTTATCCCATTGACTTGCGAAACTGTCTTGGGATCAGCCTTCCTCAACAACAAGCCGTGGACAATTTGTGAAGTCCACTTAAGCTCCTCAATGAGTAATAGATGACCAAAACAGCTGTCTTCGAACCTTTGTAACTGTTGCCGACTCAATTTCTCCTTAATTGTGCTGATCGCGGTCTTTGTATGGGAAAGGGACAACGCCTTTCCCTGGAACTTTTCTTCCTCAGCAATCATCAGCTTCAATTTTGAAACCATATTTCCCTGCACACCATTAGTTAATATTAAATTTCCAACAAAAGCTACTGCAACTGCAAAACAAACTATAAAGATTCATGTGCCTAATGTAGAGACTATAAATGAACATCTACAATTTCCCTTCTTTGGATGAAACAAAACAACAAACAGACAGAATCCAATTGCATAAATCGCCAAAACCATTAAACTCACAATGGAACTGGAATAAAACCATAATAAACTAGCAATAAAACAGCACTACGATGCCAATATAATGACACTAAAAAGGCAATCCAACAACAATAAAATAGCAATACAACACCAATAACAACAGCAAACAACAGCAGTTTCAAACAAAGAACAAAGAACACACTCCTTCACTGTTTCAAACAAGGAATCATCAGAATCAAACAATTTCAGAGATACCCCTAAACCCTAAACCAATTTCAGAGAAACCCCTAAACCAATTTCATAGAAACCCATAAACCCTAAACCAATGTCAGAGAAACCCCTAAACCAATTTCATAGAAACCCATAAACCCTAAACCAATTTCAGAGAAACTCCTAAACCAATTTGAGAGAAACCCCTCAACCCTAAACCAATTTCGAACGAACCCCTATATCAATTTCATATAAACCCCTAAACCAATTTCATAGAAACCATACACCCTAAACCAACTTCAAAGAAACCCCTAAACCCAAAGAAAATGACGATGAACAGTACATTTTGGATGTGAACGGTGGAGTTAAGCTTCGATGAACAAACACTGCTGAGGGAGGAAGAACACTGCGTCAGAGAGAGAGAGAGAGAGAGAGAGAGAGAGACAGCTGCGCGAGAGAGAGAGCTGCGCAAGAGAGACTGAGAAAGACCGAAGACAGAGTGAGAGATGAGCGAAGACAGAGTGAGAGTTGAGCGACAGAGAGACAGAGCGAAGAGAGAGTGAGAGTGAGCGACAGAGAGAGACGGAGCCAAGAGAGCTGAGACCTGAGCAACAGAGACAGAGAGAGCTGAGCGACAGAGAGAGTGAGAGGGGCGATAGAGAAAGTGAGAGGCGCGATAGAGAGAAAACAAAATTTCAGCAACAGTGATATGTGTGCAATCAGTGAGCAATAAAAATGTATTTATAGGTGATAGTTTTAAAATTTTAGGGGAGGAGTGGTATTTTCAAAAAAAATTATAAAATAGGTGGCATTTTGAGCTATTTCCCTTAAAGTTTTATACTTTCTTCATTTTTTAAGTTTTATGTTTGTTTATTTATATGCAAATTAATATATGACTTGTTTGTTGGGTTGGGTTGCTGTAGATGTTAGAGCAATTCAACCAGGATTTGACTCTATCTGGTAAAATCTCAACTGGCCATTTCTATATTGCATTTGAGTTTACAGGAAGATGGCAAAAGGACGATGTCAACACAAAAACCATCAGAATTTTTTTTTTTTTTTAATATATCAAAATGTTTTTTTTTTCCCATCAATAAACATCCCAAGTTCCACAATTATGAGAATGAGTTGGTTGATGTAATCTTGTCTTATAGATTTTGGCAAAAACAAAAGAAAAAATAAAATCTTATCATATGTATAACTTGGTCAGACTATTTATCCGGAACAACACCAAACACTTTATAATATTATGGATAAACAGTCAGTACTATTCGAAGCAAATTAATATTATTTGACATAAATTAGTCAGTACAATCCAACGTACCAAACAAGTCCTATATATGTAAAGGAATTTAAACTTGCGTGCAAGATGACGGGCCACTACCCTAACCCACATTTGCTTATCAATGTCTTTTTATATCAATTTAATCATAAAATCTTTCGATGAATCAATGGGTGAATAAATCATGAGTCGCGTAATATGACCTTTTTTTAAGTCTGAACTATTTATTTATTTTTAAAACAAGTTCAGATGTGAAAAATAAAGATAAAATGCCATTTTGGTAATTACGTGTTTTAAAAAAGGAGCGTAGTGTAAAGTCATATAAAGTAACCGTTGAAACCCCATTCATCATCTATCATTTATTTTGAACTGAGCCGGACAAAGAACCAACTTTGCAGCATCTGACCAGTTTTAGAGAATTCGCGTTGTATTCCAAAGTCGCAAGATATCGATCGCTTACTTGAAACACTTTCGGTGAGTTTTCCCACATTTTTAAGAAATCTGTATGATTTAATCTAATTCGTTTATTAGGGTTTAGGTTTGAATTGTAATTTGGGAAATTACAATTCTTGGGAATTTTTTTTGAATTGTAATTTGAATTGTGGTTCTTAACCTTCTAATTGTTTCGGTTTCAAGAAAAAAAGGAGTTATAATTTTCAATAGACTCGGTGTTACAGAACTTTTCTGGGATTTGGATTTGGATTTGGTGTTCTTGTTTTATTCAAATATTTGTACAGTGAAAACAAGAATTTGAACTTAAGATTCAGATGGTACCCATTAGAAATGATTGAAAATGATGGTGAATGGTGATGAGGGATACATATTAGTTGTTGTTATACATATCTGGTTGGTACTAGAAATGTCCAACTAGAAATGTCATACCAGAAATAGCCCACCAGTAATGGCTTACCAGATATTGCCTAGCCAATATGGCCTACTTGAAATGTCTTACCCGTTTTAATATTGCCTAGCCAATATGGCCTACCCGAAATGTCTTACCCATTTCGATATTGCCTAGCCAATATGGCCTACCCGAAACATCCTACCCGTTTCAATATAGCCTAAGCCAATATGGCCTAGTCAAAATGTCATACCCGAGCAATATGTGCTAGCCAACTCCTACTGCCTCAGCCATGTGCACACCACCACGCATGCCTTTGATGACAGATCACCACGTTCGTCCTGACATTTCACCAGGCCACTACCTCCGGTCTCCTGACAGCCCATGCCTTCCCCATGTGCTCAGCTCATACCCCACTGAGGATGACCCACGCCTTTGCCACTTGCCCATTAAACAATGGCAAGTGGCCCTCATCTCCTGCCTATATAAGGGAACAGACCCCTCTCCAGCAGAGGGCTCCAATTCTCCTCTCCATGCGCATATCCGGAGACACCCAAGCTCTCCCTCTTCCTCTTGTATTCAGGCTCTCAAGCCTCTCTCTATGTATAATGTAATACTCATTTATAATAAATACCAAGCTCTATAGTGGACGTAGTCCTATTCATGGGTGAACCACTCTAAATCTGTGTAATGTGTGTGATTGACCATATACCCTCTAGGACCGTGCTAAATCACCCGTTAACAGTTGGCGCCGTCTGTGGGAAACGACACAAAAAGTTTATGTCGTTCTCATCCTTCTCCACCTTGAAATCCATCTCCATCGAAAACCATATTCATGGTCCAGCTACTTCTAGCCGACTGTGACGAGCAGAGCAGGTTGCTGCTCAGCTGCAAAATATGCTTGAGACACCTAGGTCCCTCCACCTATGAAATTCAAGGGTAGCAAGCGAGACAAGAAATGGAGAAACAGCTCAACTCGGTCCCAAAGCATCCCACTAAAATTCTTGGCTACTAGACCCAAGGATCGAACTGTGTGCAAGGTCAGACCCGATATGGCCGACCCGGTTTCTGGCTACAAACTGCTAGCTCTAAGTTGAACCACACTTGCTCTGGTCTAACCACCTAGCTCTAGGTATGATCCCAGCCGACCCGATATCGTCTGGGTCGACCAGGTACGGACCGAGCCGTCTAGATGTGCCGACCTGGCCTTATGGACCTATCAGAAATCGGGGGTTGTCGAAGCTCCAGTTGCGTCAACTCCATCCTTGCTACCTCGCGCCATTACGCAATTCCTCCTCCCAGGCGTCGCTATCTGTTGAAGGGCATAAACAGATAAGAAATCTCTTGCTTTAATGATTAATTATTATTAAATTGGTCACATATAGCATCTCCACGGCACCCATTTCATGAACCATATTATAATGTGGGTCATATCTCCAAGAGCATTTGATGTCTTTTTATAAATATTCCCATCCCCTATGTAGGACCAGGATACCCATGTGCCCTCCTACTCAATTTCCTGCTCCAATCATGCTTGCCCACTAAAGAGAGAATAAATCTCTTCCTGCTGCCATGATATTTACATTAAAATACTATGTACTATCTTCCTCCCTCTGTTATGCAAACACTAGTATTAAGAGGCCTTGTGGTCGTTGCCATCAGGAGACCCTTTTTAAGGCCTACCACGTGAAGGCACAAAATATATTTTTTTTTTACATGTTCGAAAATGACCGACCCACTTACACAACATTATTATGTGATTAGCTCAGCACCACACCTCCAGTGTGCCCAAACCAGCTCGGTACTGCAACTCCAATGTGCTCGCAAATCGGCTCGGTATTACGCATATGTGGATAGAAAGGCACCACCTTACCACCTTGCATGCACTAACATTAGTGATGCAAATAAATAAGAATTTGGTGTATTTTTTTCCCATTGCCATTTGAGGTTCGTAGTTTTATAAGATCTTGGATTCTGGATAGAATTTCTTTCACTTCAGTTTAAGTGTTCAATTAGTTTCAGAATTCTGGATATATATTTCTTTATCTGAGGCCACATCTTGTATGGAAGTTTGTGATGTGAAGGATTGTTCTAAGTGTTTTTATTTTCATTTGTTTCTGCAGTTAGAAGAAAATTAAATCGAAAAGTGGGTACAGAAAACAACAATGGCATCACAAGTTGGTCGTGTGATTCACGATCAGCATCTTAATGTTCAATCTAATGGTACTTCTCAAGCCTACCAATTATTTTCTTTTGCCTAAAATTCTTGTTGGGCAATTTTGGTGTAACCCTTATAACATGTATCACAGGTGCTTCTGTTGTGGGAAAGGGTGATACAGTTAAAACACAAAGGAAAGGGGGCCTTGGTGGAAGGAAACCGCTCGGTGATTTATCCAATTCCGGGAAGCCTGCACTCAATCAGGTATCGAAAAATCAGCATTCCAAGAATTCTGCCACAGGAGCTTCTATTGTGGGAAATGGAGATGTTTTAAAAACACAAATGAGAGGGCTTGGTGGAAGGAAACCGCTTGGTGACATATCGAATTCGGGGAAGCCTGTTCTCTCCCAGGCATCAAAAAAGCAGCCTTCCAAGATTTTTCCTGTCGTTGAGGAAGTGGCCAGCCTTCCTAAAATCGTTCATGATGCAAGCACTAGGAAAGGTGTTTTTAAAGCCTCAGAGAAAGTGCAGACCCGTAGCAGGAATACGCTATCTCACATTTCAAACTCAGTGAAACCAAATCTGCAGAAGAACCACAGCATGAAGCTAAAGGTTATGGCAGAAGAACCCCTTTGTCCTAGTGCTATTGCAGAGGAAGGGTTCTTACACAATCATCAAGAATGCATCAAAGCACAGAAAAAGGCCATGGACTTGGATCAACTTCTGTGAATTTCAGCGAACTTAAGGCAAGTCTGCATTTCCTTTTTCTTCCTTTTCTGAAGTTATTTTGTCGGTTTGGATTTCCTAACAATGCGGTTTTTTCGTCTTTGTTTTCAGCCAGAGAGTCCCTTGAGGTGCAAGAATTTGGAAGAGATGTCTGAAAAACTTGACTCTCCACCTCCTGTATTTGAATCACCAAAATACTAACATACAGTTAATGTCATATTGATTAATTAACTGATTTGTTTGATATTTTTGATATTTTTACATGAATTTTGAAATTGCTATGTATTGTCATTATATATAAAATGTCAATTAGATCCTTATACCTAATTAAAACATATATATATACAGTTTTTCTCCTATTCGGATGTTCGCACGTTATTATCGTGCGGATCTTATTGTAAACAGGCAGGAAAATAGAGAGGGATAGTACAAAATACATGGTGTCCAGATGATAATAACGACCGGATGTCCGCATAAGAGAATTTCTATATATATATATATTAAAATTGCTGATATATTTCGTAACAGCAAATGGTACTGTAGGTAAACATCTAACAATTTATCTTTTTTGTATTAAAAAAAAAAGGAACCGTTGATCTGATCTGACGGTGCAAAAACTTGATGTATCCATACTATAAAGTATCTTAGAATTTCCCTTACCATACAGTACAATATCTGTTTAATTATAAAATAAAAAATATATAAAAAAGCCGACATTCAAAAGTCCCATTTTGGGTTTAAATAAAAAATACTTGAAAGTTTCCTCACAAACCTATAAATACCAAATCCAATCCCAAGGGAATTCCCCCTGAGAATTGAGACTCAATCATTTCATCATCCGCAATCACAAAATGGAACAGATGTTTGACAAATTTTTTGACTCCATCGCTAACCTTTTCGGCGGCGGAGATTCGATCCCCTGGTGCGACCGCGACGTCATCCACGTAAGTGCACACTACAAACCCCCTAATGCTCATTTTCTGTTTGTTTCCCGAGAAAATGAAGAACCCTGAAGGAAAAACGAAACAGAGATCTGGGTTCCTCTTTGTTCAGCCAATCCAATTCGGTTTGGTTTTTGTTTGCTTGAATTAAAGACGCTTGAGTGTTTGTGAATTGTGGGTCAGGGGTGCGAGAAAGAAGTTGCGGAGGCCAACAAGGGTGACTCAGATGAGCAGAAGAGCGAAAGCATAATGAGGTCATCGTGGGCACTTGTCCACTCAAAGCAACCAGAAGATGTGCAGCGTGGAATTGCCATGCTTGAAGGTATTATCATTATTCTTATTAATATTTCTAAACGTTCAATGCTGCAAGTTTTTACTTTTTAGGTAACATAAGCGTATTGAACCATTGGTGTTGTCAATTCATTTCACTTCTTTTTACATTTCCCTATCGTCTCGATTTTGATTCTGTACATGTCTTTTTCAACCATAGAATTCCCGATTATTTTCATGGGTTATTCATGATTTCTTTCATTATGAGTTTTAATTAATCTTCTCTAATTGGTCGTCATGGTTATAGTTATACAAACAAAATTCTGTGTAAAATGTAGGCCAATTTGGGAGCACTTTTGTTTTTATTTTTTTTATTAAAGAAAGAGAGGGGAGAGGGAGCTGAAAAGGAGAAGAGAGATATGAAGGAGAAAGGAGGCTGAATTTATAAAATCTCACATCTCTAGTTTTTCTTCTATTTCTCCTTTTCTCCGTCTTCTAATATTAAAACAAACAAGAAAATAAAAATAGCATAATGTTGTTATTTTTATTTTCTTGTTTATTTTAATATAACATTATCAAATCTGCCGGCAATTCTTTATATTTTGCAATGGTTTGACAGCCTTTTTAGAATTTGTATGCCTAAAGACATTCAATCAATTCTAAGCTAATGGAACAATCATTTCTGTTGCTCCTTTGTGTGGGGTATTAGACACTGCAGGAATAGGAAAGACTATTATGAGGGCTCACACTGCCATGAATCTTCCCACTTTTCACCCTATTGCTCTTCTGTACAACAGTATTGATGGTGATTGTACACTTTCATAATGCATGCCATCTTTTTTCCTGATTCTCACCAACAAAATTGTTCTCCCGAGAAATTCATTAGAGTATCTTTTTCTACTTCATTCTTTCATAAGAATTTGGAACTAGACCCTCCATGCCACAAGAAAATTTATAAATTACAAGACGCTGAGCCCTTCTGGATTTCTAGTAATGATTACTTTCGCAAAAAAAAAAAATGTCATCAATCTTATATTTAATTGGTTAGTCTTTTCCATATTAAAAAAGTTAAATTACTAAATATATTTTCTCTTGTATTGTGATTGTTTCTTGTTTTGCTTTTAACTGAAGAACTTTCGTTCTAGCTTGTCGCTGATGCTTGAGTTTCCAATATTAGATACTGGCAGTGTAGGTTTGCATTCTCTAGTGGTTTCTACATCCTAAAATTGTTCATTTAAAAATACTGAAGAATATGATTTTGTACAGCTTCATTGGCCAACACTAGCTCCCCTTTGCATCAGAGAGAGAAGCTTTACCTTCTGGCTGTTGGATACTACAGAACAGCTGAATATTCAAATAGTCGGCATCTTGTGGAGCAATGCTTAGAGGTTTGTTCTTATTTTTCGTTTCATTTGCACCTCATTTTCCAGCACCCTTTGGTGGCATTCATCTCTCTTTTCTGTGACATGTTCATGTGTCTCTTACATTTAGCATATGGTTGGCTGACCATCATTCAGTGAAAATCTGCCCTGAATAATACTATTTGTTTCATAGGATTGTCATTTAAATGTTCAACAACACTTGACTCTGCTATATAGGTGGTAAGTTTAAAATGTGTCGTCCTTTTCTAAAATTTTGATTGCGTGCTGTGTGCTTGTGCATGTATTGTATTAGCTCTTTTCAGCATGGTGTAATTTACTTATAGTTAATTATCTAATTCTGTACTGTAACTATAATATCTGTGTGGACTTAACCTTTAGCTGCTCATCTATTGTAGTCTTACAGACTAGACTACTATGCTCCTTTTCACTATACAAATAAGTTGCCTTCAGCCTGTTGCAATTTTAATTTCTACAATTCCTACCAACGATTCGTCCTAATATTGTTTTAAAATTATTTTTTTAACCTTTTTTCTTTGTTTTGCAGATTGCTCCTGATTGGAGACAGGCTCTGACCCTTAAGAAGACTGTTGAGGATCAAATTGCTAAAATTGAATCGAAAAGTGGGTACAGAAAGCAACAATGGCATCACAAGTTGGTCGTGTGATTCACGATCAGAATCTTAATGCTCAATCTAATGGTACTTCTCAAGCCTACCAATTATTTTATTTTTTGCCTAAAATTCTTGTTAGGCTATTTTGGTGTAACCTTTATAACATGTACCACAGGTGCTTCTGTTGTGGGAAAGGCTGATGCAGTTGAAACACAAAGGAAACCCTAAACCCTAAGGAAACCGCTTGGTGATTTATCCAATTCTGGGAAGCCTGCACTCAATCAGGTATCGAAAAAGCAGCATTCCAAGAATTTTGCCACAGGAGCTTCTATTGTGGGAAGGGGTGATGTTTTAAAAACACAAACGAGAGGGCTTGGTGGCAGGAAACCGCTTGGTGACATATCGAATTCGGGGAAGCCCGTTCTCTCCCAGGCATAAAAAAAGCAGCCTTCCAAGAATTTTCCTGTCGTTGAGGAAGTGACCAGCCTTCCTAAAAACCAAACAATAAAAGCTTCCTTTTAGTCTCTCTAGTTTCCTTTTAGTCTCTCTAATTTTTTGCTGACCTTGTGCTTTCTCTTACTAACTGACAATTGGATGTTCACTTGATGTTGTACTGCAGAAAGAGTGCTGTAATTTTCTATGAATTGCTTGATTTTCATTCCTCATCTGTACATCTACATAGGAAGCCCTGCTTATTACCTCCTCTCTCATGCTTACTATCCTAGGATTGTCTACCCTTCATGTATGTGAGTTTTAAATTTTCATCATTATATATGTTATTAAACATTAGAGATTATTTAAGGCATCATCTATTATCTGAATTCTGCTTAGTCTTAGTTCCATGTGCATTAATTAACTCTTTAATTCATACGTTTACATTTTAGCAAATTGATGTGATTATTGTGGCTCATACCAAAAAGGCAATCTTAGGCTCATCAAGGAAAGTCGAGCTTCCAAGTGACAAGTTCTATAAAGTTTGAGACCTACACTTACTGGATATTAGATCATTTGGTTTATTTCCCTATGTTTATATGTTTTTAATATCATTTGCCTAGATAGTTGACATGTTATAACATTTTTGTAGTGTTGAATATTTATTTATATTGGATGTGAGATTTCAGTTTGTTGCTTTATATAATTATTTAGCAATTTAATTATTTCTTTGCACCTTTTGTTTACAAAGCTTAAATTTTATTTTTCAATCATACTATTGTTCATCGGAATTGTTGTATTATATTGAAGTTTGATATAATATTTAGGCGTGCAATTACCAAATTGTAAGGGGTTTTTGGCAGTTGGTGTACGTAACTTAGCATACAATTGGCAACCTTTTTGCATTTTCAGAATGCAATTACCAACTGACTAGTCTGTTATTGCAATCACCAATTCCTTGTAATGTGGATCCATATCCTTGTAAAATAAGGATTTAGAACAGTAAGGATTATGAGAACCCTAATGTTGTAATTGTTGTGCAAAAATCTGTAAATCACTATCCAAATCGTGTAATTTACATGTTTTTGGATCATCCTTACAACGTTATGGTACTCTCGTATCTCAAAATTGTAAAATCGGCCCTTAATCTTGTAAACTCTCATTTTATTATAATAAGGACCCAATTTACATCCTCAAGGTCCGGAGTTACAAATTCCTTATAATGTGGATCCATATCTTCGTAAATGGGGATTTATAACATTATGGATTATGTGAACCCTAATGTTGTAATCCTGGTTCAAAAACTTGTAAATCGCTACTCAAATCATGTAACTTATGAGTTTTGGGATTCTCTTACAATGTTATGGTACTCTCATATCCAAACTCTTGTAATACCGATCCTTAGTCTTGTAAACCATCGTGTTTACTAGAATAAGGACCTCATTTTATATCCTAAAGGTCTACACTTATCAATTCCTTGTTATGTTGATCAATGTCCTTATAAAATGGGGATTTACATGGGAAGCTAGGGGATTGGTAACTTTCTTTTCCTTCATTATCTCATTTAGTATTTTATTATGTTACTGTAGGGGCTTTTTCGTTCCGGCAGCTATTGCGGGCCTGGGCTGCCGTAAGGAGAAAACTGAAGAAAATATCCCCCTTGTGTCTGAGTTCAAAGATCAAACCCCAAAATGTTTCGAAAGGGTTGTAAAGCCTTAGGAAACATCTTGGTTACCTTCACCAACGAAAATAATGGCTGCTTACAGATAAATTCTTGGCTTGGCATGAGAAGCTTGTGGCATGGGAGCAAAATCGACATGAGTTTAGCACCGAAGAGAAAATTATGTGTACTTGGGGGAAAAGGGGAGTGTTAAGGTAAGAAAGAGAAGGTTTGCAATAAGATTTGGCTGAGAAAGGAGGGAGAGAAAGGGATGGGTGGCTTGATTGTTTCTTCCGGCAACTTGACAGAGACTTTGTCAAGTGTTGGAACAATCTGCCAGAAGAAGAAAAATGGGGGAGATGGGCAAGTAAAGCACGAAAATTACTGAGTTTGCAGGTGAGAGAGGAAGCTTGCTCTCCAGATGTGTGTTGTCATGATGGGTAGGAAATGCCTCTTTTTATAGGCGCTGGAAGCTACCATTTTCCAAGAAACCCTAATGGCTTCTATCCAATTTGGCCAAGTCTTTCCCTTCCTTTCTCCCCTCATCCCTTCAATCATCTTATTTTGGTGAAATCCACTCTGCCCAATCCCACAAAATCAGGGATTTTTGGGAGCTCAAGGCCCTTTCCCGCAGCTACCTCAGAACTCCCATTTTCAGCCATCTCCTTCCTTTCCTTTCTTCCTTTTTTTATGGCCAAGTCTGATGAGGGAAAGAGAATGGGTATGCATGCTGGTTCAAATGGTGATCTGCGCTTCAATATCCCTTGGTCCTTTGGAAGTTTTTACTTGAAACGTGTTCCTCTCATGTGCTGGAACTTCCTAGCAACTTTGCATAGTGGACCTCCAGACTTCCTTTCGTGGCTTTGTTCTTCAGCCAGGTGCTAGAGCTTTGCAGCTCTTCTATTGTAATTGTATGGGCCAAGTTGGTTTATTGAGTAAGTGGACTATCTCTATCAAGCATTGGGCTTTTTTGGTTGAGTCAATAGGCTATTTTGGTTGGGCTATTTTGGTTAGGATATTTTGGTTGGGATATTTTGGTTAGGATATTTTCTCTTTTGTGCTCACCCACATGTTTGGGCCTAAGAAATGGGCCTGAGTTCCGAGGCTCCCAAGCAACCCCGGGACTTCCATTTCTTGGCCCATCAATGGGCCTTATGTCAACTTATTATCATCCATACCACAACCCACTCAAGCAAGCCCAAGGCATCTTGCGTGGTTTGGGCCCACTTAAGCTTGTAGCGTGGCGTGTTGCTTATTTGCTTGGCAAACTTTCGCGTGCCCAAATCGGGTTTCTTCTCGATAAGGTATTACATTGGGCCGAGAATTTATTTGGGCCGAACTGTGGATTTTTTGGGCCTCAACAGTTACAATACATAAATAAAAAATTTAGTATTTTAGTTGAAATTATACATATTATATGTAAATACTATCTTTACGAGTGGATATTCTTATTAAACAATTGTTTTATGGATGGGAAAGGGGAAACCTATGTAACAAGGATATGAACCAAAAATCAGAGGAGGATCATAAGGGAAATTTTTGTGGGAACATGAATATGAGGATAAAAATGTATTAAATTATTTATTTAGGCATATAAATAAGTTTGTAAAAGCATATTTTGAATATGCTATGAGTCATATACAAGAAATAATATATAATTTTAGTTTTAAGACATTTCTCTCAAATTATTTTAGAATTAGCTTGAGTTCTAAAATTTCGTACATGAGAAGCGAATAAGATGGTAACTCAATCACTTTCTTCCCCTTCATTACCTCATTAAGTATTTTTTTATGTTACATACTTATATAAAATTTCAAGTATTTTAATTGAAATTGTATATATTATATGTAAATATCATATTTATGTATTATAAATTGACTATAACGTGCAATATATATTATTGAAGTATATATTCTTATATATTCTTATTTAACATTTTTTTTATTGATAGGAACATGAACCAATTATATTACGTGATATGAACCAAAAAACAGAGAAGGATCATATGGGAAATTTTTGTTGGAAGATGCTATGAGTCATATTTTATTATTAGACATTTGTTTAAAGTTATTTTTAGAATAAGCACGAATATATATATATATAGTGTGGCTTCAGAGTATGGTCATATAATATTTATTATAATATAAGTCGATATTTATTGATATTATGTCTTAAAAGTTGAATATATTATCATTGATTGATATTAAACACGTAAACGAGTTATACTATGTAGTCGTATTTTGGTTCCTTATAGTAATTTATTCACATTTAAGAAATAACAAAACAAAAAGAATAGTTTAGATGTTCAAAAATTGTTTTTGGTTACAAGTAAAAAAAAAAAAAACAATTTCAATTTGGCCAATTGGATTTATATAAATTTATCCAAGTTTTATTGATTTTGGTTACAAGTTATATAAAGCGACCCCTAATAACTCATGAATTATGAAAGAATCTGCAAATGTTGTGAAATAATTAAAATAATTGTAACAACATTATGGTCCACCCTAATCTATAACACTGTAGTGCCCTAATTTACAAAGAAAATGACACATAGTACCAAGTAAGAATGGACTTTGAGGAGTATTGGCACTAAAAACTGAATAGATGGAGATGAGTGCAACTTACAAGAGATGGACGATCGAGAGATCGATTGAATGTTGAATGCCGATTCTTCCTGTCCTTGGATGCTGATCCTGAATAGAAAGAAGTCGAGACTCGTAAGGTCTATGGACCCGGTGTGGAACCAGCCTAAGACCCTCCGATGCCGAAGTAAGTTTGTTGTTTTAAGAGCTCTTGCTGTTGACCATATTAAAGTATAAAAGTCAAGCTGAAAAGTCTTACCCCTGTATTGTAGTGGAGGGGCCTATTTATAGAGGGCATTTAGTATGCTTAGTGATCATTTTCGATGTGGGACTTGTGGGAGGGCCTTCTGAGGTCGACATGAGTCTTTAGATATTTTGGGCGAGTACTTCGAGGTTGATTCTCTACAATCGGTAAGGGATGTCGATTGTAGACGAGTTGGGCTCGTAATGGCTGTTCGCAGCTTTGAGACAATGCCATCGGTGGCCGATGCCGATTGTCCGAGGCCTTGGGTACTTGGGCGAGTTTATAAGATCCACGTGTCGTTGTACGAGTGGAGTGTCAGATATGGTACAAACAAGGAGTAAAATTATGTCATTATCCTTGTAAACACAATTGAAAATCTTGTAATCTACAAGAAAATTTGTAAACTTTCTACTTTTATACTTGTTTTTCTTGACTTGTAATCCTAACAATGTACTATAAAATCCATGGCCATGTTAGGAAAAGAATATAAATTTATAATATTTTGTGGATTTCTACAAAAGTACAACCATGTAACATAGAGTTCAAGTAACATAGTTCTTATTTTAGAAATTGATTTCAACCAATTACATAGACAAAACTCGAGGTGAAAAAATTTGATGGATAAAGACTTTCGAGCTCTCAAATAAATGTTGATGCGCATTCACCAATTCTATGAAACAAAAAATTAAAACTATCAACCTCAATTGATTTTTAAAAACTAGGCATAAAATACAAAGGAATTAACCACAACTAGCCATCATAATTCATATAAATAAAACCAGAAACTCATAAGAAACTCATAATGAACTTGAGTAAAGTTACAATGAGGTGATATATCGAAATCAAAAGAGAAAAAAAAAGTCAAACAGGTCTCATAAAAAAAAGTCTAAAACGATAACTTTAGAGTTATATAAGTAAACAATTTGACAACTTGCATAACAGGTAACCAATTTTTTAAAAAATCTGGAAATATCATAAAGGAATGTATAGTGCATACCACAAGCCCTCCTACTTTCAACATTTATCGCTTTCACATTTTTTATACCACATTCATACCACCTCTCTAATAGAGGTGGGCCCCATTGTATTGGTGGGCTCCACCTCTATTAGAGAGGTGGTATGAATGTGGTATGAAAAATGTGGTAAGCCTAGCATTAACCATTCACTTATAGGTAAAAGCGAGACGACGAGGGAAGTCAGCATGATTGACTTGTTGCACAGGTGGGTGGGTCGGTCATTCTAGCATATTCCTCCAGCACAAATGGATGATTTAAGAGCTGGGTAGCAGTGGGACGATCACGTGGATCAATTTGCAAGCATCTCTGAATGAAATCTAGTGGATGCTTCGGGAGAGAATCAGGAATGTTAGGGAGGATGCAATATAACGCACGTTCCTGTCAAAGAGAGGATGTATCAGTCAGAGCTATTAGATCTATCATCATCATCATCTTTCCGAATCATAAATAATTCAAATTTACGTAAATAAATCATGGTACGTACCCCGTCAAACTCCCACGGATGGTATGGAACCTTCCCGGTTAACATCTCCAACACAGTGCAACCAACGCTCCATATATCAGCTGCAATCCCATAACCTTGGCCTCCTTTATTCGTCTTAAAAACCTGCACAAGCATAAATTCTGAAAAATTCAGACACGACAACAAACTCCATGATTTTAAAATTTTAAAGTCTAGGCATGATCTTAAATAAAGAACATCATTAGATCCTTTACCTAATACATAAAAAATGATATTCAATCTAAGAGCCCACATATCTTCTTACACAATTGTGGAATAGTCCGCAAATACTGTAGAAAATTTCTAGAAGACTTGATAAGAGCTCATATCATCGTAGACGGTAACAGAATACATATTATATCACTACTAGAAAAAAGGGTAAAAGCCACAGTTTTCGTAGCCACAGCATGCAAACAGTGGCTATTACTATAAGAATTCAACTCTCCAAAAAGACCCAACAAATATTTGTAGTGTGAGAACCCAACAATAACCCTTCCAAGTGAAAATAACAACAGAAGAACTTTAACCTAGAGAGAGAGAGAGAGAGAGAGAGTTATAACCTTAATTTTCATTATTTGTGGGTGATTGGTTCATTATTTGTAGGATAACATTATTTTTCAAGGTGGGTAAACTAATATTTGCTAGGATGTGTTTTTCTTTTCATAATCTTGCACTCAAAGTTATTTAATATTTGTGTTTCATTAGTGTTTGAAGCAACCATAAAATCTATCAGTGTCGGAAGGATGAACTTTTGAGAACTGACACTACACAAATATATAAAAAGTTAACCTAAGGAGCCATCCACAATACAGATCCACTGAAAGAATGACTGCTTCTCCCATCGATTATCTGAGGACAAAAATTCACCATCATGCATTCTGGAAATTACTGAAGGCAACAAACAGAAAAGGTTTGGAGCATTGAAAGACAAACCCTTGCCAATCCAAAATCAGCAAGCTTCACAGATCCACATGTATCCACCAAAATATTTGCGCATTTAATGTCCCTAATTACAAAAAACGAAGAGATTTGAGAATGTAGCTCGACAAATAAGGACATTGTTAACCCACAGCCACTCTTCTTTTATTTCTCATTTTTTAGGATGACTCTACATGATATGGTGATATTCCAAGTAACAAATGCTCATAGGGAAATACAGAATCTTCTAATGATCAAACATCATTAACCATAGCTATACATCATGTCACATGAAGTACCTGTGAATCACTTTCTTGTAATGAAGATACTCCAAACCTTGCAGGATCTCTCTTGTGTATTTAGAGGCCTCAGAATCTGGGAGACCTAATCCTGAGTCACTTAATTTCGAATAGAGTTTAGATAAGCTTCCCAGCTCTACAAGCTCCAGGAACATATAAAGTTTTGATTCGTCCTGCAAAGATTATTTAGACAATGTATATAAACAACAAAATGGTGCTCACAAACAAGTAGATTTGAGACAAGTACAGGGGCTATGGAGATCCAATGCCTTATAACCTAAAGCACGGTATGAGAAAATTTATGTTCAACAGGAAACCGTAGTGAAGCATCAGAAAAGTAACAAGAGAATGAATCCTAAGTTAATAGTCTAAGTGTTTCACAAGCCAATATACTCACTAGTATTTCATACTAAATACTTTTGGATACAAGAGAAATAGATCAAATATGCTACGGTTAGCTGCTTCAACATCTTTCAGGTAAATTGTGACAAGAAGTCAGTGATTGATATTGCTTATAATCCAGTTTAACAAAACTTGTTGAGGTGGATAGACATTTCATCAAAGAAAAATTTGAGAACAAGATCATCTGCCGATCCTTTGTAAAGTCAAAATATCAGTTAGCGGATGTCTTGACAAAGGATGTCTCTGAACGAGTGTTTCATGACTCACTTACCAAGTTGGGCATTAGTGACGTGTATGCACCAACTTGAGGAGTGTTGACGTGAGTTAACCTAACAAATAAAGGAGATTTATTTCCTAAGTTAATTAAGTGATTTATTTACTTCTTTCAATACAGTTGACAATCCTTGTATAATTAGGGTATATTCTCCTACTTAATTAATGTATCTAATTCCTTATAAAGCACACTTGTAAATTCCTATATAGTCCTCCTTACTAAGAAGAATACCATCATCCAAAAGTATTCAAACCAGTCATATTTTAGCACACCTAGTTGTTGCTAATGCGGGGAGTGTTAGGTTGTGTAGGTTGTCACGAGTGAGAATTAATATGAATGATATTTGATCTAATTCAGTGTATCTTTCTTGATTGTTTTTTGTGCTTGTGGTATAAGTGCCATCCATATCATAACTCACTCAGTTTGTGAGTGTTGATTTTTTGAGTGTTTTTGAGTCATTCCTGTTTCAACGGAGAAACAAGCCGAACTTCCAAAAGCACAACCAAATGTTGTTGAGGATGTTTTGGATGTCAAAGAGGTGAAATTGAGATGGGGTGATTCTAAGTAGTGCCACCGCACAGGTTCCTCAACTTTAAAGGACCACCAATTTTTTTTTTTATGTATATATTATTTATATTGTATATATATGCAAGCATGTATACATGTACATAATTATGTGCTTGGCGAAGTTGGTTGTTGTCTTCAATGAATATTTTTGTGATCATTAGTATCTTTATAGTTGCATGTTGTAACGCAAAAAACCAAAAAAAAAAAACAAAAAGCAACAAAAAAAAAAGGACACATCAACTAAAACCACTATAGCCGTGCACATATGAAACTCTATTTATCAATCTCAAATTTAAAGTGCTTTCTCCCACTCAGAACAAAAATTTCATGTTGGTTCATTTGAATGTCCCCATTTAAGTTTCACACAGAGCCCTTAAAATCTCAGGATTTTATTGTTTTATATCCCTATTCTTTGTTGCCATTTGTTTCCTACTGAGTAAAGCTTTCATTATGCTCGTATAAATAATTTCAACACACACGCACACACGCACATACTAAAGTGTGGAATGTCCCCATTTAAGTTTCACATAGGGCCCTTAAAATCTCAGGTTTCTATTGTTTTATATCCCTATTCTCTGTTGCCATTTGTTTCCTAATGAGCGCACGCATGCACACACACAACCATTAATTTTTTTCGCCAATTTGCCCCCGGACATCAAAATTTGTCACTTCCCATCCATCCTGCAGTCAAGTTGGAGGTTACTTTTGTCATTTCGCATCTCCACCAAAACACCAACTTGACGGCAGAATGCATGGGAAGTGGCAAATTTTGACATCGGGGGGCAAATTGGAGAAAAAAATTAGTTCAGGTCCTTAATTTTCTTTAAAAAAGGATATGGGGTAAAACGAAACTTAGGTACAAGTTCAAGGGGCAAATCACCAGTTAAGCCTATATATATATATATATATAGGGTTTAGGGTTTAGGGTAGTGTTAATTTGGTGGATAAGTGTGTATCATGACTTTTGGTGTACAAATTCAAGCTCAAAAGCAACAACAATAGATTGTACCTTATCTGTGCCATAACATCGAACTATGTTCGGGTGCTGAAACTTACTCAGAAGAGAAATCTCCTGGAATATAGCAAACAAAACCAAGAATGAGAAGAAATATAAAAGAAACAGTAATCAATGCAGACCTCTCTAATCATATGAAGGAAGCTCTAACTCATCATCACAGTCATTCAGATCTTGACTGAGCCGTTGATCATGATCTTGAGTTAATGGCTGATGATGAGTCAGAGCTTTCCCATCATACACAATTACTGAATTATTTGAGGCCCGTTTGATACCCATTTCAAATTTAGTTTTTAGTTTTCATTTTTTATGCTAAAGTATAAAGGAAAATGAGAGTGAGAATGAAAGTGACGATGAGATTGAGAGAGAGAAAGGATGGGAGGGAGGAGTAACAAAAGTGAAAACAAAAACTTAAAAATGAAAACAATTTGAAATAGATTTCAGTTTTTAGTTTTCATTTTTTATGCTAGAGTATAAAGGAAAATGAGAGTGAGAATGAAAGTGATGACGAGATTGAGAGAGAGAGGATTTGAGGAGTAACAAAAGTGAAAACAAAAACTTAAAAATGAAAACAATTTGAAATAGATTTCAGTTTTTAGTTTTAGTTTTCACTTTTGTTACTCCATCCCATCATCCTCTCTCAGTCTCATCTTTACTCTTATTCTCACTTCCATTTGTTATAAAAGTTATAGTTTTCCTCTTTTTGTGAAAGCCAGAAGCGAAACCCTTTATAATAAAAATAATATATAAAATGCATTGGAAAGTCTTTTATTAAGACTAGCCCCTTAGCACATGCTCACGCATGTGCCAATTGGTTTTTTTTTTTTTTTAATTTTATTTTTAGAATTAAGAAAAGATAACATGGGTAGTTATGTTCCATAAAAGTAGGACCTATTATCTGATTTTGTTTTTATTTTTATTTGTTTTTATATATAAAAAAAATGTGAATTTACTATATTATCCTCATTTAATTAATAATTTCAATTCTTAATGTTTGAATTAACAAGGGGCATTTTCTGGCATTTTGAATGTTTCACCTTTCTCTGTCTTTTGCTTTATATATATAGATAATAAGTAAAACTAAAGTAATAAATAATAGGTAAATAAAAGTAAAATGAATTAAGATTATGAAAGTAAGCTTGGTATAGTGAAACACGTCAAAGACGTTATCCTAAAGCCTTTGTAGCCTCCGTACATGCAGGTACTGATGGTCTACAAGACCCCAAAATATGACCTCCAATACACAAGCTCAAGGTCCGCTATGAGCACGTTCACAATCGGATATATAAGTTTCCAAGTCACAGAACCGTTGCCCAAAAATAATAATATAAGTAGAGAAAGTACGAAATATAGAAGAGGAGAGAAACAGATTGTGGTAATGGTTGTGTTATATGGTAGTTTCATATTGTGGTAGTATGGTATATAGTGTTGTCTTAAATGTGAATGAGGAGTGGCCTTTTATAGGAATCCAAGAACATATAACCCGTACAATAAGTAAAATAAAACAACCAAAATAGTTAAACAAATCAAAACGGTAAATTTTTTAAAACCTTTTTAAAATTCCAACACCATTCTCCCTCTTTTCATTCTATACTTTAGCACAAGATCCTGAGCACTAAAAACTAAAATTGAAATGGTTATCAAACAGGCGCTTAATAGCTGAGTAAAAGAGACATGCAAAATCAGGACAAATGATGCAACACAAGCCTCTGTCACGGTGTCACCTGTTCAAGCTGCTTAGTTGCCTGTTCACTTAAGGAAACTTCCTTAGCAGCAAATAAGAGGTCGCCTCTGCAGGGAAACATGAAATCACAATCAAGAAAGATGTGATGAAATATCAGATACTGAAGGAAAGATAAGATATATAGAACCACTTTCTTAATAAGATTTTTATATGAGTAGAGGTATTAACTATCGGTGTTGACGGAGATTCTGACTAGAACATGGCTTAATAAGAAAGCTGTGATGAAAAAACATATTCTAATTTCTAACCAGCCAAAAACATGGCCCAACTCGTCAGCAGCCGCGTTGCTGCCTTGAATGGCAGAGCCACCAGATCGAAAATTACAACTAAATGAGAAGTCAATTTTGGGTTAGATACTCATATTTTAATATAATATTAGAGCTTTACCTTCAAGAGGGTGGGGTTGGAATCCTCCAAACCAAAGCCTCATCCCCACATAATTCCAAGAGGCTAGTGTTTGTGTGTACATTTGATATACATTGTTAACTAATTCCTTGACAATTTCAATTTGGAATTAGAGCGAACATGAATCGAAGTGAATATGAGGCATTCTCATTATATTGTTTCACACTAAAGGTAATGCGATAATAAAACTTCAAACATATAACAGACAAAGAAGTCGCGAACCTTCCGATAATAAAAGCAACTTTCATACATGCATATACATCTCCAAGCTACTAAAGAAAGCCTGAACGGGCCGTACCCTCTGTTATTTTCTCAACCGCTATCTATAAACTTGACAATTAGTCGCAATCAAACCAAATTTATCTTTTAGTTTTAAATGCTGATCATTACTTCCTGATCTTATTTTGTATTCCTCCAAAACCTACTCGATTCAGCCCTATGACTCTGCTAGAACGATTCAGCACTACATATCAAGAAAATATTACCACGCGGAGCCAGAAATTTTATCAAAGAGGGTCAATCTTAAATAGCGAGAGTGAGAATTTTGCCTAATTCAATTAAAGAAATCACGAGAAATCTTAGGAATTATAAGGTGTGTTTATGTGTTAGAAAAAAGATACTACTAGAGCCAAGAGGGATTTTGTAGTGTACTTAATTGTTATAGGATTTAATTAATAAACAAAGAAAAGGAGAAAATGAAAAAGTTAGTAAACTCAAAAGATGAGAAAGGTCAGCTATGTAATATAGAAAGTAATTCAGTAAAATGCAACACATATAAAAACAAATTATCAAAGGGTGAGAAGGGTCAAATGACCCTTGTAGGCCTTAATTGGCTCCACCCACGAAGGAAATATTTTGACAATCTGACACCTGAACTTCACTTTCGATATGTAAATCTACCCTGAAGCCCCAATTATCAAAAATTAAAAATAAAAATAAATAAATAAATAAATAAGCCAACAGTGTGCAACTAACAAAGAGATTCACAGATCAATTGAAGTCAGTGTAGCAGTTAAGAGATCTATAATAAAATTGAGGATCTATATATCCATTATAAAATTGACCAGTACGTGAGCACTTACGGAGCCATTACGCTCCACACAGTGCCGTAAGATCCGCTACCCAGCTCATCGATCTTTATGCATTGATTCATAAAAAGCTTGATATCCTCGTATGGAGGAACGTCCGGGATGGTCAGTAGGGGCAGGGGCGACGTGCTGGAGTGAGCAGCCATTGACAGAGTTTGCTGAATGAGGGGATCGGGTTTTAGAAATTAAAGATTTTGAGTGCGTTTCTGCATTTCTGACATTATATTGGACGATCATTAGAGTTTCGTTCACTTACGACTTCTTATGTCGGCAAATGATTTACAGTTTTGTTACCAAAAAAAAAAATGATTTACAGTTTTCTTTTCTTTTTATTTCGATTCACTGTCTGAAACCTCCCTGGCTGGGTGAAGTGTGACTGGCGCAGGAACCAACCCGGTAAAAATAGAAAGTACACATTCGACCGACCAGCGATTTTTAACACTCGCGCCCTCTTCTTTACTTTACTTTTCTTTTCTCTTTGCAATAATATCACAAAACGTCCCTGTCTACGAAACTATCAGATTGCATCATTATTGTTTTTTTTTTTTCATTTCTGGTCCTCAAGATTAATATGTGTGCTCACAGAATTAAAAATGAAAAAACCTTGGTGCATAAAATTTTGGTTTTTCATTTCTAAATTTAATAAACACTCTTAGTTTGCTCATGTGGCATATATGTAGAGCCCACGTCTCCAATAAAATAGTGCCGCATGTATTTAAAATACAATATATATATATATATATATATATATATATTTAAATCATTTAAAATTTATAAAATATTGGTTTTTTCATTTTTAAATTTTATGAATTTTAAATTGTTTTTTAAAAAGTCCATTAGTTTGTTGATGTGGCATATATGTGGAGCCCACATCTCTAATAATATAGTGTCACGCGTATTTAAAATACAATATATATTTTTAAATAATTTAAAATTCATAGAAAGAAAAAAAAGCCAAAATTTTATGAATTTGAAATGAAATAAAAAATTTTCATAGGGACCATTTGTGAGCATACATATTAACCTTGAGGATCACGAATAAATTATTATAAAAAAAAGACTCAATTTGATAGGTGCGTGAACCTCAGGGACATACTGTGATATATATATATATTACACATCAACAAACTAACAGAGTTTTTTATGGAACCTCACGACAAGGACCATTTGTGAGCATTCATACTAACCTTGAGGATCACAAATGACAAAAAAAAAAAAATTAAGGACTCAATTTGATAATTCCGTAAACCTTAGGATTAAGTGGGCATCTACAATATTTTACTATCATGAAACACCCATAAACAAAGGATTAAGAACAATTTTGAAACACATTCTGTATCAAATAGTACATAAACATTCCTGATACAAGACATCATAATCCAAAAGGCATAGAGACATGTAATGCCCACATATATAGAGATAACAAGACCAATGATCACTACTACGACAAGAGCTTCCCCCTGATGAACATAATAGATTATTCCTGATGCAAGACAACATCAAAGATACACCAAAATACATTTTATTTATCTAATGAGCATAAATTAAAGTAAAAGAAAAGAAAATTGATCACAACTTTAAAAAAAACTCACCATTAACAATATTCTTGGTCATCACTCTCCATATCTTGTCACAAGTCTTCTGACTCTTCATTGCCTAAATTTAGATTCATAATAATCAAATTAAACATAAGTTTTTGACCTTACTATTAGAAATGTATATAAAACAAAGTGAACCAACTTACATAGATCCGTTGATTCATTCTTTCTTCTTTTCAGATTTGATGGATAATTTCTTTTGTCATGTTGTGCTATCTTTTTGCATAATGCGCACTTTCTTTTCTTCTTGTTTTGAGCCAACTCAATACCATTTTTTATCCTTTTTGAACCGCTAATATTGTCCTTCTTTCTACCCTTAGTTTGTGAGATATTGGGGTCCAAAAGCAACAATTTAGAGGAATCAATATTAGTACTACATGGATCACCTGTTGTTGAGGAAGGAATTGTTGCATACTGTTGTAAAATGCTCTTCTTATATTTTCATTGAGTCTTGCTCTGTCAATTACAAAGGAGAATGAAACCATATATTATAGGCAAAGCCTTGGCTAACAATTAGGTAAAAAGAAGGCTCCAGGTGTTGACCAACACGAATCTCACGGCCTGTTGGTACGGGCCTAAGGGATCTGTGTCAACACGGGTCGTCCTTCTTTGGTGCGGTGCAGTGATGCGCGGGCGTACCAGCACGGTTTACCGTGCATTTGAGGGTGATACGATTGGGTGAATAAACGAGTTGTGTGCCTGTTTAAGTCTGACTTCTAATCAGAGCGACTATGGCCGAGAGAGGAACTTATCTCGGCCGTCAGGTTCACAGCCTGAGCTACAAGGCCGTTGATAGTGATGTTTATGGTGGTTTTTTTGTGGTGCTCTGACGCATCGCTAGATGGCGACGATCGTATGATATATGAAATGAAAAAAAGAGTAACAAAGATGGTGCTCCAACGCCTTGAAAATCAAAGGTCGTATGATATATTGATGAATGGATTCTCCTACAAACTGCCACTACTCCTAAGAAAACTAATAAAAGTATTGAAAATGCATTACAAGAAGATAAATGACATGAAGTAAATGACAGGAAAATATAATCCGCTTCGTGGGAGGCTTGTGTTTGGTGTTGAACCCTTCAAATATAGTTGGAGCCTGGTATTTATAGGGAAGGTCTTGAGAAGACAATGAGGCTGAAAATCTGCATGGTGAGGTTAATGAGACCTAGTAGGTAGTCAAATCGACATTTGGGAATGTGAAGTATGGTGGTGTGACCCCCATAAACCCCGGCCGCCGCCCTGATGGTGGGCTCTGCGTCTCGGGCCTTGGAGGAGCATTTAATGCCCTAGTCTGATGGTTGGTGGCTTAACCTTACAAGTCGTGAGATTTTCACACCTAATCCTTGATTTTACTCGCCATATCTTGGCTTCATTCACGTCCCCTCTTTCTTGGCTCATTAAATGCTCCTACTTGGGTCATGGGCCTTCTGCTGTAGTCAGAGGCGTTACTTCATTAAATGAAGCGTGGGACCTTAACGCCGGTTGGCGACGCCACTTGACCCTCCTACCTTGGCCGCGTATCTGAGGAGTTTGTCCTCGGCTAGTATTACTGAGGCCGTGATGACTTTGCCTTACAAGCTCACCTTTGTTCTTAAAAGGAAACGAACAATGACTTGTAACGTTCGGCCGTGGGTAGGCGCTAGGGCCGAGAGGAAGTTCCCTCGGTCAGCTTCCTTGGCCGAGATTTAATAGGTACAAACACCAGGAAGGTGTATGGAGATTCCCTTCCAACATGTGGGCTCCACTTATTAGCTTTACTACTCTCCCTCTTGGAGGCCACAATGTATGGAATATGCCTCGTTAGAAACCTTGCAAGTAAAAACCCAGTGGGACAAAAAACTGGTCAAAGGGAAAAAGAGTACATAACCATGTGTAATATAGAATTCTGTGTATATTGACACGCGTGTGACACTGCCTCGTTAAAACCTTGCCAAGAAAAATTCAGTGGGATAAAAACCTAGACGAAGGAAAAAGAGTACAGTGTGTGAAGATCTTTATTGACAGCACGCTCCCTCTGATGCTTGGCAAAATATCTTTTAAGCCATACTGTTGATCATCTTACTGTCATAGTTGACATTGCTTCTGTGAGTTAATCTTGTAATATTATTAGATGCTCCCCCTGAAGAATATCTCTCCCTGATATCTTCATGATTATCTTTCTAGAGTGAAGATCTTTCGGACTGAGTGAATGATGTAGCCATCAACAATTCATGTAGTTGAGTAAGTAAATATATTTCCAGTGAGCTATCTCTATGTAAATCATAGAAATTTCCAGAGTCCGCGTATCCAACAAAACCTGGGCTATTTGTAAGTTTACTTGAAAAGAATATGCTCGTATATGGTTTTATGCAGAGATAACATCAAATATGTCTCACATCATCCCAAAGGGGTGGTGATGGAGCTGAGCTCTATCTGGAAAATACAATGTCCAATTCAGTGTACTTCCAAAACAACATTTAAGTGCCTAACGAATAACCCACATAAAAATGCTTCAATACTTTCTTAGTATAAGCAAGAATCTCATTGGCATAATGCTCGATCTTCAGGCCTAGACAAATATTTCTTGAACTCTTCAGGAGTTTTGATCATGTATTAACTCTTCAGGAATTGTACTGTGTTGCAACCATATCATAATTAAGGGTATACTGCCGAAATGCCCATTGAACTTGTACCTAATTATCAATTTACCTCCTGACCTTTTTTTTTAGCGAATTAAGGGCTCAAATTAAATTTTATTATCAATGTTGCCCCTGCTGTCTAAATCATTAACATTTCATCCAATAATCCATCAAATCATTAAAAAAAAATATTTTAAAAAAAATTAAAGAAAAATATATATTTTTGAAAAAATTAAAGAAAAAAAAGAAAAAAAAAATCCTATGGACCCACCCACCCCACCCCCTGCGTCTTCTTCTCCAACCTATCCTCCCTTGACCTGCAACAAAATCCCACCATTTTTTTTTTCTTGCCAAAGCAGTTTCTCAAGCTCATCTTTCTTTCTCTCTCTCTCTCTCTCTCTCTCTCTCTCTCTCTTCCCCTCTCTTTCCCATTCGAGCTCCCCCTATCCCCCCTCACAGACCCACCCCACAATGAACCCAGAACCCACAAACCCACCCCCCAAACGAACCCGGATTTTTTTCACCCACAGCCCCCCCCCCCCCCCCTCACCCACACCCACGAACCCATAACCACTGCAAACCCATTCGCGCCTTTCCCCTTTGATTTTTTCCCCACAGCCTTAAAGGTCCAGACCTCTTCACCTCACAAGTTCATTGCCCCTTCTCCCAAAATCTCAACCCTAAATCGCACAACTCATCAATGGATTCAAGATCTGAATAAAATGGGGCTGTTTGGAGGGTGGGGGCTGATGGGTTTGGTTGCATAAAGAGAGAGAGAGAGAGAGAGAGAGAGAGAGAGAGAGAGAGAGAGAGAGAGAGAGAGAGAGAGAGAGAGAGGGGCAGAGTCGCAGAGAGAGGGTGTTTGAAGAAAGGGTTTGGTGTTTGGTGTTTGGTTGGAGAGAGGGAAGAAAGGGTTTGGTGTTTGGTTTTTGTGTTTGGTTGCAGAGAGGAGAGAGTTGCAGAGAGAGAGGGAAGAAAGGGTTTGGTGTTTAGTTTTGGTGTTTGGTTGCAGAGAGGAGAGAGTTGCAGGGAGTCGTAGGGAGAGAGGCAGAGAGGAAGAAGAAAGGGTGGGTGGGTCCCACCCCTCTGTTTATTAAAATGATTTTTTTTTCATTTTATATGTCATACTATTGTATTTTACAGTATTTAATTATTTTTAACATATGAAATGACCAATTTGCCCTCATATTTAACGGCAACTTGAATGAAATGTTCGAATTTTGACGGTGGGGGGAACATTGATAATAAAATTTAATTCGAGCCTGTAATTGGCTAAAAAAAAGGTCAGGGGGTAAATTGAGAGTTATGTACAAGTTCAAGGGGCAATTCGGCAGTATACCCTCATAATTAATGTACTCACTGAGGCAATTTATACATAGGCTTTTTATCACAAATGGTCCTTGACGTTTACGAAATTATCGCGAATGGTCCTTGAGGTTTTTTTGTGACACTAATAGTCCTTAACGTTTGGACTTTTTATCACAAATGGTCCTTGCCGTCAAAAATTCTGTTAAGTGTATGATGTGGAAGATAAGTGGAGCCCACATGTACAATCACATCGTGACATGTGGATTAAATAAATAAATAAATATTTTTTTTTTATGAAAATCCATTAAAAAACCATTTAGAGAGTAGAGAGAGAGAGAGAGAGAGGCTAAATGGTTTTTTAATGGATTTTTATAAAAAAAAAATTATTTATTTATTTATTTAATCCACATGTCACGATGTGATTGTACATGTGGGCTCCACTTATCTTCCACATCATACACTTAACAGAATTTTTGACGGCAAGGACCATTTGTGATAAAAAGTCCAAACGTTAAGGACTATTAGTGTCACAAAAAAACCTCAAGGACCATTCGCGATAATTTCGTAAACGTCAAGGACCATTTGTGATAAAAAGCCTTATACATATTAGTATTGAGTACATATTTTGTGCTTCAGGCACATGTCCTTCAGGGGATTGCTTCATGCAATTTCAATCCTTCAGGGATTTCGTTTAGCGGATTACACTTTATGACGCACTAGCCTCTCCGCACGCGCTTCCGCGCCTGTGAGAGGCTTTTTTTTAAAAAAAATTAAATTTATTTTAGAATTAAAAAAGATAATGGATAGTTGTGTTCCATAAAAATAGGATCCATTATCCGGATTTTCTTTTCATTTTAATTTTCTTTAATATGAAAAAGTGTGAATTTACCATATTATCCTCATTTAATTAATAATTTCAATTCTTAATATTTGCATTAACTAAGGGCATTTTCTGGTAGTTTGAATGTTTCACCATTCTCTGCCTTTTGCTTTATATATATATATATATATATATATAGATTTTATAACTTTATATCCAGCTGTTTGTGCTGCTTATACATCTTCAGGGAGTCGCTTCTGGCGATATGGTCCATGCGTTTAGTAACCCTTAAAGATAACATGTTGGTCTTCGTAAATGTGCAATAAGAAGGCATGATTGCATCTGTAAATATGGAGAAACCCAACATTCCTTGTTTCTACCAGAATCGTTGTGTCATACAAAGTGGGTATATTCCTCTTTATTCCGAACACACAACTATAACTTTCAGGATTAATATCTTTTGGGGGTCGTACTATGAGTTTCTTCTTTCACGTTCATTCTCATCTGTAATGGAATTGCCTATTTCCATTTTGGCCAATGATATTGTCGACATTTAATAATAGAATGTGGTTCCAATCAACACAGCTCATTGATGATTTGAGTAGCTACCAAAAATTGTCATTCATCAATTCATGATCCCACTATTCTCATGTGCATGCGCATGCATCAATTATAGCATTTCTTTGCTTTTAGGTACCCAAGCCACTTCATGGGCTTTTATTGTCTTTTTCCAGACATACATCTCTTATAGGATGAATTATGTAAGAATGTGGATCTTAAACTCCAATGGAGCGTTATTTTATAGTAGGGCGTGGATAATCTCCATTTAGGGAGTTGGAACATTTAGAACCCATATATCTGTCATGTTGCAAGCATGCCACAGATTAATACACACATGTCAATTAATTGTCCTTCTGGGACTTTAAACCATGTAATTTGCTACGCATGATTTCTATAAACTCCACATAGAGTTTGATTGAATTCCTAGATTGATTTTAATGGTGTTTGTTAGAGTTTTATCATAGATTTTAAAAGAGTTTATTAAAGTTCTAAAAAGTTTTTTTTTTTTTTTTTTTTTTTTGGGACTGTTTATCGTTTTTCTAGATTTTCAAAAGAGAAAAGTACCTTTGCAAAAACATTTTGTAAAGAAAGTCCAAACCATATACATCCAAAGAAAATAAAAAAAAGGGCATCTATTTTGTTCAAATGTGCAACCAACTAAGGATTTATATCTGCATGTTTATGAAAAATATAAAAGTAATTTCATGACCAAAAAAATGAGAAGTAAACTATAATTCTAAATGCATAAAAACGAATAAGTATCTGCTTCATTGCTCATCTTTGACTCCGGTCAATCATAGCATCTCTTCACATATCTGAAGATATCCCAACCGTCCATTGGTTAGCATTCTCGCGTTGTTGTTCTTGGGTTTGAAAAACTTGGTCATAATTATTTCCCTCATTTTCTGGTAACGATGACGATGTTGAATGCTCGTTGTCTTCTTCAATAGGAAAATTCATCAGAACAACACTCTGTGCAGAGAAAATTGTGCAATCATGATTTAAATATACCGAATATTCTCTCAATTGCGTTTCTTAAGGAAAGCATGTCTAAGATTGAACAACTCAGCTGCATTTTCAGGATCACGACCTTGACCGGCAAAATCCTAAAGATGATATCGAACACCTCGAAATGGAGCTAAAAATTGACGCCGATTTGAGAATCCGCAATCCACTAAGAAATATTTACCTGAATATACGACACAAATCCAATTAATATTTACAATACTACCTAATATAGACAAATAAATAAATAAATACCTTGTGGCACTTTAAGTCTGTTCCTCCTTGATAAAGAATCATTTAACACTTTGGAATCATGAGCTGAACCCTCCCATCCACTAAGAACGTATATGAATTCCAAATCAAAGTTACAAGCAACTAACACGTTTTGTGATATTTTACTGCGATGATCACGATAACTACTTACTTCGCACCCTGTCAACATTGCCGGTATATGTGTGCCATCAATAGCTCCAATGCAACCCTAAAATAAATTATAAGGCATTACATATTATGTATTTTGAATAATGACAGTACTAAAACTAATACAAAAACTACAAAATAATAATAATAGTTACTATAACGAATGAAGTAGTCATTACTTACCTTAAAATAAAGGTGAAATTTTGTACTTTCTATTACTTTAGCTGGCACTGTGGATCCAGGTTTGACCATCATCTCTGGGGCTATTGTGTTTAAGGCCTTCAAAACTTTGTTGAAATTTTTGCTTGTTGTGAAATGTGATCACTCAAATGTGTCACGAGAGAGAGAGAGAGAGAGAGAGAGAGAGAGAGAGAGAGAGAGAGAGGGACCATTGAAATTGTGGGGAGCTGGGTTCTCACGATTTTTTTAGTTTCTTTTTCTTCTTTTTTTGGGGTCAATTTTCCTCTTTTTCTTCAATTGTTTTGCAAAAAAATAATTTTTAAAAATGATTTAACTAAAAATTGGATGAAATGTTGAGGATTTAGACGGTATGGGGGAAATTGGAGGAAAAAAAAAAGTTAATATCCTTAATTATCTATTAAAAAAAAAGATAGGGGGTTAATTGAAAATTAGGTACAAGTTTAGGGGGCAAATCACTAGTATACCCTTTAAAAAAAAGCCTTGCCTTCCACTTGCTCCTCTCCAAAATCTTCAAGCACAAACCTTAGCCATTTAGCCTGTGATGTTGCTTCAGCAACACTAACATATTCTGCTTCAGCAGTGGACAATGCCACTGTGTTTTGTTTGATTGATGCCATGAGAACATACCATATCCTAGTGTGAATGCATATCCTGAAGTACTTCTCATGTCATCTTCACTTCCTACCCAGTCATTGTCACAATATCCTATTAAAGTAGTTGTCTTCCCTTTGACAAATTCAATTTCAAAATCAAGTGTGCCTTGAATGTATCTCAATACCCTCTTGGCTATTCCCATGTGCTTTCTAGTAGGATTATGCAAGAATCTAGCAAGCAAGCTAGAGGCAAACATTATGTCTGGCCTTGTAGCTGTCAGATATAACAAGCTACGTACAACCTGTCTGTATTCACTCTCATTTGCTGCCTCACTGCCATCTTCCTTGCACAACCTCTCATTTGCAACTAGTGGTGTTGCCACAGACTTGCAATCCTTCAATCCAAATTTCTCAATGATCTTCAAAGCATATTTCTTCTGGTGAAGAAAAATGTGTTTATCGGTTTGTACTACTCCCATGCCAAGGAAATGGTGAAGTAATCCAAGATCAGTCATTTCATAATGCTGCATCATATCAATTTTGAACTCTTCAAGTAATTTTGGGCAGCTTCTAATGTATATGATATCATCTACATAGAGTGAAACGATAAGAATACCTGAAGCTTCACTAGTTTTGACATAAAGTGTTGCTTCACTAGGACTTTTCTTGAACCCTACTTTGTTGAAGTAGGAATCTATCTCATCATACCAGGCTCTTGGAGCTTGCTTTAGTCCATACAAAGCCTTGTTCAACTTATACACTTTGGCTTCTTCATTTTCCTTCACAAATCCATGTGGCTGCTCAACATAAACCTCTTCCTTTAAAACTCCATTCAGAAAAGCAGATTTTACATCTAGTTGGTATAGATTCCATTCCTTCTGTGCAGCAAGTACTATCAAGGTTCTAATAGTGTCTAATCTTGCTACCGGGGCAAATGTCTCATTGTAGTATATTCTACCTTTTGAAAGTAGCCTTTTGCCACAAGTCTGGCCTTGTTTTTCTGCACAGATCCATCAAGGTTTAGTTTTGTTTTATAGACCCACTTGACACCAATGATTGGCTTGTCAAATGGTCTGTCAACTAGCTTCCATGTATTATTTTTCTCAATCATTTCCAGCTCAGCCTTCATTGCATTTCTCCATTACTCATCTAGATCAGCTTCTTCAAAACTCTCAGGTTCCACAATGCACATATTACACTGAGCCATGATCTCGTTGATACTTCTCCATTTCTTTGGTGTGTGGTTAATAGCTTGAGAGCTTTCAAGCATTTCCTCATCCTGTAGTGTAATACCTTCATCCACTTAAGTTGATGTATCCAAGTTTTGACTTGGTTCACAATCTTGATTCTCAGCAGTCATAGAAACTTTCATTTCTCCTGCACCAGTATTCTCCCACTTCCATGAATCATTCTCATCAAAATGCACATCTTTGAACATAATAATCTTTCTAGATCTTGGATCAAATAGACCCTTTTTCATAGAGTCCATAACCCACAAAGATACACTTGTGACTATTTTCTTCAAGTTTATGCCTTAGTGCTGAAGGGATGTGCACATGGCAAGGAGATCCAAAAATCTTCAAGTGTGCAATACCTGGTTTTCTGCCAGTGTAAGCTTCGAATGGTGTTACCTTCTTGAGAGATTTGGAGGGACATCTATTTGGAAGATAGACTGCAGTGTTTACAGCGTCTGCCCAAAACTCATAAGGAATACCCTTCTCATGTAGCATGGATTTTGTCATTTCCACCACTATTCTGTTCTTTCTCTCAGCTACTCCATTTTGCTGAGGAGAGTATGCCACAGTTAGCTGCCTTTGAATTCCAAACTCATCACAATACTTGTTAAATTCGCTTGATAAAAACTCTCCACCCCTATCACTTCTTAAACCTTTCACCTTATATCCACTTTGCAACTCAATCATAGCTTTGAACTTTTTAAAACATTCAAATGCACTTGACTTGTTTCTAATGAAATACACCCATGACATTCTAGTGCAATCATCTGTGAATAGCAGAAAATACCTATTTCCTGAAATGGATTCAGTCTGCATTGGTCCACAGATGTCTGTGTGAACCAATTCCAATGGACATTTAGCTCTCCAAGTGGACTCCAATGGAAAGGAATCTCTCTGTTGCTTTCCTAGCATGCAGCCTTCACACACGACTAAAATCTGCTTCAAATAAGGCAAGCCATGAACCATTTCGTGATCCTCAAGCATTTTTATGCTCCTTTCATTTAAATGCCCCAATCTCTTATGCCATGTCTGCAAGCAGTGTGTAACATTTGCCTTTAAGGCCAAATCACTTGCAGGTATCATTGTAAGAGGAAAGCATCTGTTATTTGTCATTTGAACTCTAACAATGAGGTTGTCCAGTGACCAATCATCATAGATGTTCACCACATTTCCTCCAAACACAAGATAGTACCCATGCTCCATCATTTGTCCAACACTAAGCAGATTTTCTTCAAGACCGGGTACAAGCATCACTTCTTGAATGTGCTTCCTACCCAACTTGGTTTCTATCACAAGAGTCCCTTTTCCTGCAACCAGAACTATTTCTCCAGTACCCATCTTTACTTTAGAAGTCAAATTTCTTTGAATATTGACTAAAAGTCTCTAATCACCTGTCATGTGGTTACTACAACCACTGTCAATGTACCATGAGTGATTCACCTTCATATCTGTTGCAGCATTGCATGCATAGAACAAAGTACCAGTTTCTTCAACCTGATTTTCATAGTTCACTTTCTGTACATTTTTATTTCCATTGCAATCTCTGATTATATGTCCAAATTTCCCACAACCTTTGCATTTAGGCTTCCCTTCAAACCAACACTTGCCATAATGCAGTTTATCACAGTGTTTACAAGATGTTTTGTTTCCATCGTTGGATTTCCAGTTTTTCTGAGATTTTTGATCTCCAAAAGAACCTCCACTCTTAGGATTTTTTCCCTCCATATTCAAACTAGTAAAAGCCCTTTCTGTAGAGTTCTCAGTATGTCAATCCAATCTGAGCTCAAAGCTCTTCAGAGAGGCAACCACCTCTTGAACTGCAAGAGTTTCAAGATCCTTAGAATGTTTGATCACAGAGCAGATAGAATCATATGATCTCGGCAGACTAAACAATAATTTCTGCACTACTCTCTCTCTCTAGATAGTTCCTCACCATAACTCTTCATTTGATTTATTATATCAAACAATCTAGCAAGATATACAAATAGGGATTCACTATCTTTCATGCGAGTATATTCAAATTCTCTACGCAATCCTTGCAGTTTTACATTTCTTACTTGTTTATCTCCTCTGAACTTCAGCTTCAGAATATCCCAAGCACCCTTTGAGGTCTCCTCGTTCACAATTCTGGGGAAGATTTGATCTGAGACAGCACTTTGGATCAATCCAAGTGCGCGAGCATCCTTCATCAGAATCTCAGCCATCGTAGACTTCTCAGCAACCTTAGTCTCTTCTATCTCCTTCTTCTCCTTCTTTGGATCTGAAGCATCGAAACCCTTTTCAACTAGATCCCACAATCCATGAGATTTCATAATGGTTTTCATCCTAATGCTCCAGAACTCATAGTTTTCTCCATTGAAAACTGGTGTGCGAAGCCTAGCAGTGCCCAATCCTGCCATTTTAGACATTGGATTCAAGAAATCACCACTTCGACCGTCGAATGAGCTCAAACACGGCTCGAATCGATTCCGACTCCCTGTTCATAGATTCACGCCCAGTTTAAGCAATCCAACCTAGGCTCTCGATACCATGTTAAGATTCAAGGCTTCTAGTAATTAGTTTCTGAATATTTTGGATATTTGGGAGGAAGGAAGAAATCACAGAGAGAGAATGAAGAAGAGAACGTTGCTCTGAATAGAAAAATGGATATTACTATTCATTTCTGCTCCACTAGCCGATATAGCTGTAAGGAGAGAGAGAAGTGAGATACTTCTCTAACGGATTTACATCAAGATTGAATCCTAGCCATTGCTCCTATCATCCTATGAGATGCTTACATTTGTCACAAGCTATCACTTAAATCCTAGGCTAGAAAGAGAGTCCACTTGGACTATGATCCAATGGCTCACATTACAAATAGAAATTCAAACATATAAAATGAAATTCAAACTTTGTGACTTTGGCTCCAAGGTTTTCAGCTCAGGGGTTACACATCAACATCTCACACACGCAGAAGTGCGTGCAGGGAGGCTAGTAATTTATAGCGTATCGATGACTATGTTTTTTTTTTGGGCATTCCCTCTAATCCCTAAATGACTTTGAAGAAAAATAACTTTGAAGGAGTTAAGCTCAATTTACTAGAAAATAATTACGAATTTTATTGATCAAGGTAATATTCCTCTGGTGGAAGTCCTGCGCTCCACCAAGCCCAACCTGTTTTTATTTTATTATTTTATTATTTTATTATTTTATTGTAGTTGAAATGGATGACCCAGGTTTTTTAAAACAACAAATCTGACCCTCCAAATGAAATGGGACTAGATATTCCTCGATCCCAAAATGCCTTATTTGGCGACATATATCCACAACAACTTTTTTTATTTTTCTTTTTTGGCAATTTGGACTTTTGGGTTGAAATGTTTATAAAAAAAACAAAATTAAAATAACATTAACAAAAATTGGCCATTAGAACACCATATAGGAAAGGAAAAATGATTTTCCCACTCTCCTTTTATTCACCTACATTCCTTTTTGTTTAGAAAAATGGAGTGTAAGTGGATAAAAAGGGAGTGGGAAAATCAGTACCCATAGGAAAACACGACAAAAATTGGCCATTAAAATATGTAATCATGCATGCATCTTTGATTAGGGTTTTGCAAAGGACCCACTAATGTAGTAGTTTGGAGTAATTGCTCCCTTAGGCAAGGTTTTGGGTTCGAGTCTTAGCAAAGTGTTTGTGCCTAATAAATCTCGGCCATAAACTGGCCGAAGGGACCTTTCTCGGCCCTAGCACCTGTTCATGAACAAAAACGTGGCGTTCCATCAGGCGTTTTGCCTTCCTAAAAGACAAAGGAAAAGCTGCAAATGCATAGTCATCTCGGCCTCAACAGTGGCATTATTGGCCGAGGCCGAAGGACAAAAGAGACACGGCCGAAGATATTAGAGTCAAATCGCCACGTGGCAACAGGGTCCCGCGCTTCATTTAATGAAGTAACACCTCTGACTAGCAAACCCACAAGCCGCAAAAAGGTATTTAATGCACGAGGGAAGAAGGGAAGTGACCAAAGTCAGGATTTGGTGATAAAATCAGAGTGGTTAGGCGCAAATATTCTTACAACTAAAGGTCAGATCACCAACCACCAGACCAGGGCATTAAATGCGTCCCCACGGCCAGAAGCGCAGAACCCACGATCAGGGCGGCGACCGAGATTTACCAGGATTTATGGGGTCACACCACCATGCTTCACGATCCCAAATGTCGATTGGACTATCCACTTGTTCTGATCAGGCTCCACCATGCAGATTTTCAGCCTCGATTACTCATCCAAGAGTCCTTCCTATAAATACCAAGCTCAAGCTACATTCAAAGGGTTCAAACACCAAACCAAAAGCCTCCCACGGAGCAAATTATATTTTCCTGTAATGCACTTTCAATACCTTTACTTGCTTTCCTAGGAGTAGTGATAGATTGTAAGGAAAATCCGTTCATCAATATATCATACGACCCTTGATTTTCAAGGCGCCGGAGCACCACCTTTGTTACTCTCTCATTCACCCCATATATCATACGACCGTCGCTCTCTGAGCAACGCGCCGGAGCACCGCCCAAAACCCACCATCAACACCACCACTAAACGGCCTTGTAGCTCAGGCTGTGAACCTGACGGCCGAGATCAGTTCCTCTCTCGGCCACAATCGTTTGATTAGGAGTCGAACTTAAACAGGCGCACCACTCAAATCCAAACCACATCACATCTCGACGCACGGTAGACCGTGCTGGCACGCCCGCGCACAACCGCACCACATCCAAAAGAAGGACGTCACGTGTTAACGTACATTCCCTCAACCCGGAGCACCAGGCCGTGAGATTTGCGCAGCCAACACAAAGGATATATTATATACAAGGTTCAAAACTGGTAAAAAAAAAATAAAAAAAAAAAGATAAAAATATTGTTTTTTTCAGGTGTAGTGTTGTTGGCCCTTGATTTTTCAAACCTTGTTGGCTTCTATCATATAGATATTGTAGATTCATTACTCTCTTTCTCACATCATCACACAATTGAAAGGTTAGTTGGACACTCCAACTCCAAAAGGTTAGTTCATTCATTGTCTTGTAATGTAATCAACACAGAGATGTTTGTCATATTATTTTAATGGACCCAATCAAACTGATCAACATGTGTAGGCCTTGGAGAAGCCAGCTAGCCAACATATGTGATGTGGTTGTGTTTGGGGGTGGTTAAAATGCACCTAATCCGCCAAGGAGGAAATCCTAGTGGCCAAGAATTCCTAGCAGCTGAAGAATTCCTAGCAGCTGAAGAATTCCTAGCGGCCGAGAATTCCTAACAGCGGGATTCCTAGTGGCGCAATTCCTAGCGGCCAAATTCCTATCAACACAATTCCCATCTGTGGAATTCCTAGTGGACGAAGAATTCCCAGCCGTGGCGCCTTCTCAAAAATATGGCCGGGCGCTTCCCTTTACAAAAGTGGTCGGGTGTATCCTTGCAAAATTGGTTGAATGCTTCCTTTTGCCACAGATTCACGCCAAGATTTCCGGAGGTCAGTGAGCACATGACAAAGCCTCACAAGGAAAGAAATCAAGGAGGTTGATGACGATTCGGAATTTTCCAAAACAAGAGAAAATCAAGCAACCATAATATCACCTCTGACGTGATCCACAAATTTAGGGGGCTTCAAAAGGAAAGAATTTTGAGGGTATTGATTTTTGGCCATTCAATGGTCAGCCTATGGGCTGATGGACGCCCTATATAAACCTTGCTAAACAAAGGCAGAAGACACACAAACCTATTTTTCGCCTCGCACTTTTCTTTTCTTAGACTTAAGATTTTACTTTTCAAGCACCTAGGATAGCAAGTTCTTCCTTTACTTAGTGTAAGTTTAAATTCTTGCAATTTACATTACCTTGTCATTTAAATTCAAGTTTATTTCAATCGCTTTCTTTTTCATTGTTATTGAATTTTTATTAAGTTTAAATTCAAGTTTAATTTAGTTTACCTTTCTTATCGTTCTTATTTTGTTCTTGTTTATTTATCACTTTGATCTATTTTATCGCACTTTAATTCTCATCTTTACATTATTTATTTTACGCACTTTACTTTACGCATTTACCTTTAAATTATATTTAAATTTAAGCACCTTTACTTTACGCACTTGTTCTTCGTTTCATTACGTTTCACCTTCAATCTTCATCTCCATCCACTCCACATCATTTGGTTGCTCACATAAAGCCTTGACCCCCGAGGTAGTGAAAGAACCTAGACCGTGAATAGGTTCCTTGCTCGGCCGAACAATTGTTTGATTAAAGTCAAATCACGGACACAACATCCACTCACATTTCATTCAAGCCAAATTCGTGGCTTGGTGGTGGCACACCCCACACTCAAAAAGTAAGAATGACCAAAAGTTCCTTCCATCGGCCGCCTCGGCTGAAAGACGGAAACAGATTGCAACCTTTTGTCTGGTAATTGCAGGCTTTTCTGCAACCCCTCAAATCTCTATATGCTAGCTTCTCACACATGATCACAGCTAGGAGGTAAGATTTCTCTGGTGGAAGCCCTGCGCTCCACCAAGCCCAACCATTTTTTTATTTTATTATTTTATTGTAGTTGAAATGGATGACCCAGGTTTTGTGAAACAACAAATTTGACCCTCCAAATGAAATGGGACTAGATATTCTTGGGACAATTTTTTAATACAAAATCTGTAGGCAATGATTCAATTTTCCTTTGAATCCCAAGGCCCAGCCTTCCTCCACTCCAAATTCTTCAAAAATGTTCATATAATAAAATGCTTTCTTGCCTTCCTCGATCCCAAAATGCCTTATTTGGCGACATATATCCACAACAACTTTTTTTATTTTTATTTTTTGGCAATTTGGATTTTTGGGAATGTTTATGAAAAAACAAAATTAAAATAGCATTAACAAAAATTTGCCATTAGAACACCATATAGGAAAACAAGACAAAAATTTGTCATTAAAATATGTAATCATGCATGCATCTTTGATTAGGGTTTTGCAAAGGACCCACTAGTGTAGTGGTTTGGAGTAATTGCTCCCTCATGCAAGGTTTTTGGGTTCGAATCTTAGCATCCGTGTAGTGTGTGTGAGTTTGGTATATTATCGCTCCTCTCAATAAGAAAGGTTCTCAACAAAAAAAGAAAAAAGAACTAGGGTTTTGATGTAACCTTCTTATTGAAATAAAATAATCAGACCGCTACTAAATTCAGATTTAGAGTTTAATAGTTCATTGAAATCATTTGGCCTGCAAATGTTTCACCTTCTTTGTTTTTTTTTTTTCCTTTCCTACCCTGTCCTTGGATTCCTATTAATCACACTTTCTCTAACCTCATTTAGAGAATCCGGTTTTGTGTCCAAGTGATTTTCCATGTTTGCAACTTCTGTTTTCTTTTGCCTTAATTCATTCCGATATTATTATTATTAATAAATGGAGAAGAACATGAATTGAATGTCGATTTCAATTTGAAGATAAGGGACTTGTATGGTAACATATCACCTTCACATTTTGTATTATAATTTAGAGTGCTGCTAAACGAACCCTAAAATTAATTGAGTACACCCTATGATCTAAGTACACCCTAATATTTTAATTAAAATATAAAATTAACTAAGTACACCCTATTTAACTATCAAAATAACCCTTGATACACCTATACACTCTATCACACAACACCTTAATACCAATCCTAAACCAAAATTTTCTTTTTACATGAATTTGTGCCCTATGTTTATATTTATAAATGTATTGAATTTATAGACACACACATTGAACTTATTATTTGATTTCACAAGTTATATGAAGGAATTTTCTTGGGCCCTCAACATATTATTTGGATCTAAACCAGAAAAGCTATAAAGGCATTTCCGATGTTTGTAACAAGTCTATAGCATACCCACATGGTCATGGATCTCTTCAAATCATCAATATTAAACAACCTAGGAATTGCTCCCTTTGAAGAACAAATTAAAACCAATTTCCAGAGGAAGGTTACAAAACATTGTGGGCAGTGAAGAACAAAACAAGACAGTATAACCCATTTGATAACAAAATCAAAATGAGATTTACCAATATCGAAGGACCACAACGCCAGTATAATGGTACGACGATGGCATTGTTGTAACGGTGGAGAAGCGAATGCGACGACGGTGTTTGTGTGACGGTGGAGGAGACGATGTTATGAAGGAAGCATTGTTATGTTGGCGGAGGAGATGACAACGGTGTTTGGGGTTTAGGGTTCATAATTCAATATATCCTTTGGTCATTTTATATTAGGGTAAATTAGTAATTCAATAAATAGTTTGGTAGTATGGTGTACTCAGTTAATTTTATGGTTAATTTAGCAGCACTCTATAATTTATTCACATGGCATACCATATTAACTCCTTGTTGTAAATGCACGTTTTTTTTTTCTTCTTCCAGATGATATAGACCCTCTTTTTTTGGTTGTTCATTCCTCTGATTGTGTACCTACAAATTTTTTGACCATGCACCTACACATTTACCTATTATCTTTTATTAATAATAGATACATTATATATATATATATATATATATATATATATATATATATATATATATATATAAAAGAGGTACGTTTCTTTTCATAGATATATATAATGTCAATTTAGCTATTATATCTTATTGATAATAATTTATATATTTTGTTTTTGCTCGGGTCTGATCCCTTTGAAACTTCAGCCCGGCCCAAGCTAAAATAATTCGGGATCTAAATAGTACAATAAATCAGATTAAGTAACTTGTTGAGTTGGACCTTAGTGATCGAGCTTTACTTATAAAAACAGGGTTTTATTTATAAATTAATAAGGTGATGGGCCATTAAAATAAATAAAAAATAAAACAAAAAACCCCCATCAAGTTAAACCTCAAGAATCATTGTGAATCTTCAACCAAAAGAAAGAGAAAAAATTGTGAATCAATCATCCATCAGCAAATAAAGACATTTGACTTTTAGTTCCTTCCTAGAATCCTAGGCAGATATAAACAAGGAGAAACATGCTGAAACCAAAGGATATATTATGTACATGCTTCAAAACTAAAAAAAGGACAAAAATATTGCTTTTTTCAAGTGTAGTGCAGGCCCTTGATTTTTCAAACTTTGTTGGCTTCTGTCATATAGATTTTATAGATTCGTTACTCTCTTTCTCACATCATCACACAATTGAAGGGTTAGTTGGATGTTAAGCTCATAATTTCATACATATACATGCCCAATTTACTTACTTCTTTTGCTTAGTTCCTATAATTCTAAGTTATTTCCCTCCCTTTGTGTGTTTTGTAGGCCAATAGAGCAAGAGAGCATAATTCATGCAATTCAAGCATGTTAAGGCCTAATTTGGATGAATGGAAGAAGAGCTTAAAAGACAAACTCATTTTGGCTACAGCCCCCTGCCAGTCCAGTTCCGTAGGTCATATTGCAAGCTTTGTTTCAGCAACCTACACAGCTCGGATGAGGCAGCATTCTTCATGAAAGTTGTTCCAATGGGTGTGTACTATAACATATCCAAAATTCAGCCCCATTGGATAAATATGGAGTCTATTACCTAGCAAACACAGAGCCATGCTCAGGATGGATTTTATCAGCGCGCAAAATGAGTTAGCAATTTGTTTTGGCCTTAACTTCCTCCTCCGACCTTGGATTGGCCCAAATGATATATGGCTGGAAAGAAGACATTCTGAACTTCAATTTCGAGTGCTTAAAGTCCTAATTTGATTAAGAGAAGCCCAAGTTGTAAGCCCTTGAAGTTGCTGGTTATGCTGACCTCAGCATGTGCTGGTTGGATGCTTGGTCATGGTGAGCTAGGTATGAGCTATCATTTCTGGTTGGAAGCTTGGTCATGGTGACATGAAGATGAGCTAGGGCTGCTGGTGGGATCTATTGGTGAAGTGCATAAACCAATTCAGATTTTATAATGCAAGTGTTGTATGCATTAGTGAAGTGCATCAACCAATTCATCTTTTATAATGCAAGTGTTGTATGCATTAGCCATAATGAATTCAGATTTGTCACTCCCCTCTCCCTATAAATACCACATCCATTCCACATTCAAGACACAACAAATCCTGAGATTCACAACCCCCACAATTCACTCCAACCATCCTCAAACACTCTCAAAATCCCAAACACTCCAACAATCACCAAAACAACTCCAGCAAACCTCTCTTCCATTTCCCTACGAATTTCATCTTCCTTAGCCATCACCACTCACTCAAACTCATCCCAAATCACCTCCATATCCTTCATACATCTTTCTAGAAGTGGGGAAGCTCTTGGAGAAGCATTAGAAGTGGAGAAGCACTTGGAGAAGCCTTGGACACCACAAGAACTTCAGAAAAAGGGTTTTTCTACTCTTATTGTATTCATTATGTTTTCTCATTTCTGTTCAAGTCTCTTTTCCATTATGAGTAGCTAAATCCATAACTAGGGCTTCGATGTAACCTAACATGAATATTCTGGGTTTATAAGTTTGGAGTTTCAAGTTTGATTCATGATTCATGTTCTTATTCATTATGCTTATAAGTTAACATGCTTGTTTGAATGATTGATCACCATTAGAACTTGTTTGTTAACTATCTTGGTTTGAATTAAGAGTATACACCATGCTTTAATTCGAATTGAACTATGAATAGGAAGAGTATGTATGGACATTCGACAACAGGGATTAGATACATACTTGGTTGTTTAAAATGTTCTTCTATGCTTAATGGGTTCCTAATGCTTAATTTTAGGTTAGACAACAAATGATCAAATTAGGGAATTAGGAACACAAGGTTAGGACCAAACACCATGGCCTAATCATACTTTAGCTAGAATCAATCTTTGAATCTGAATTAGACTTGTTACTTGAATCTTTATAACCCAGAATTGAATTGTTATGGTGATTCGAATGCCCTAGTCTCAAAATCTGTTTTCCAACTCTTAAAACCACTCTTTGTTACATTTGTTTACTTGTTTTTGTTTGCAATTTCATTTTGCTTCTTTTGTTCAACAATCACAACCACTCTTGTTTTAAATTCTGTTTTAGACATAACCTCCTACTTTCTTGAATTTGGTAATCTAAGTACATAACTAGTTTTAACTTCTCAGTCTTCGTGGGTACGACCTCGTACTTGTCTTGCTATACTACTAATTGCCCCGTACAATTGCGAGTTAACATAATATTAACAACAAATTTTGGCGCCGTTGCCGGGGACTGAACGAAAGTTCTTCCCTGGTTATGTGCCCAAGGTTACCCTATTCTTTTTAGTGTTTCTAATTAATCTAATTTTCTGTTTCAGGTAGTTTATGTCTAAAAATCCATTACTTGAACAAGTGAGGTCTTCGTTCCAACGTTCTAGATCTTTGAACGCAGGACCATCATTGCAACCCAGACGAGTGACCTCTGAAATTCAGAATCGTCTAGAAAGGGAGTTGTCAACTGCAAAAGAGCAAGCTCTTGCTACATTTACAAGTCTTGCTCTCCACACTGAACTTCCCGGTTCTTCACTTTCAAATTCGGAAGCAAGTTCAGACCAAGAAGAAGAAGAAATGATGGCTGCCATTGAGTTCATGGGAGAACTTGATATCCCAACAATTCCAGCATCTCCTTCAAGCATTTTGCTGCCCACTGTAGCTCGAAATTATGAGCTTAAATCTTCTCATCTTAATATGCTGCCTTCCTTTTATGGTTTACCTAATGAAGATCCATTGACTCATATAAAGGATATTTTTAATGTTGTGAGTTCTTTTCCCTTGACAGGTGTGACAGAAGATCAACTTCGAATGAGAGTGTTTCCATACACTTTAAAGGATAAGGCGAAGTATTGGTTGAATTCTTTGAAGCCTGGTTCACTCACTACATGGTCTGCCATTCAAAAGAAGTTCCTGGAAAAATACTTCTCCACGCAAAAGACCGACATGCTTAGGGACAAGATCTTGTTATTTGCACAGCAAGATGATGAATCGTTTTGTGAAGCATGGGAGAAATTCAATGGGTTGCTCAACCAATGTCCTCATCATGGGATTCCATTGAAGCTTCAAATGCGTATGTTTTATAAAGGACTAACCCCTTCTAGTCATAATATAGTCACCAATTTTGCAGGTGGTTCTTTTAAAACCAAAACTCCAGAAGAAACGTACGAACTCTTTGAGGAGATAGCAATGGAGACCCAACATACGGATACAAGAGGTAAACGTGTTATTAGTGGTTCTAATGATGCTTCTAGTGTGCAGATTTCAAAACTGGAACAAAAGCTAGATGCTCTTCTTGCATTAAACTCAAGAAGCCCTCCGAAGGAAGTGTGTAGCATTTGTGAATCTCATGACCATGCTACCACAGCTTGTCCACTTGGGGCTGGATATCCAGAATTTGTGCAAGAGCAAGCTAAGTTGGTAAATTCCTACAACCAAGGTCCAAGAAATGATCCATACTCTCAAAGTTATAATCCAGGTTGGAGGAATCATCCAAACTTTTCATGGAGAAATACCCAGAATCAAGCAAATCCCCCTTCATTCCAAAGGCCACAACAATCATCATCATCATTGGAAGATATAGTGAAGCAGATGGCAATCAACCAATCCAATTTTCAGCAAACTACACAAGCTGCCATCTCCAAATTGGAAGTCCAATTAGGCCAAATAGCTGCTGAAATAACTCAAAGAGTGCCTGGGAAATGGCCAAGCCAAACTGAGATCAATCCAAAGAACCCAGAAGCCAAGGCCATTCATGTGCTCAGATCAGGTAAGATCATTGATAATAAAGATGATTCTAATCTTTCAAATGATGTTGTGATTGTAGAAAATGAAGAGGAGGAGACCATGGCCACGGAAGGAGAACAACTCAAAACTTCTCAATCTGCTCCTAAGGCCAAATCAGATTCTCAGAAATCCGATCAATTCCAATTGCATAAAAGGGATGACAAATTTGTGCCACCACATCTTCAAGAAGATAGATACGTGCCACCCGCTCCATATGTTCCACAGATTCCATTTCCAGGCCGTCTTAAGAAAGCAAAGCAAGATAAGGCTTTTAAAGAGATTTATGATATTTTGAGTAAAGTTAATATCAATTTGCCTTTGCTTGATCTTATTGAACAGATTCCTGCATATGGAAAATTCATCAAGGACTTGAAAACTCACAAGCTCAATTTCGCTCCAAATGAAGGAGTAAAGCTCGACCAGAATGTAAGTGCTGTATTGCAAAGGAAGCTTCCACCAAAACTAGATGATCCTGGCAGCTTTGACATTCCCATTAACATTGGAGGCAAGAAGGTTGGAAGAGCCATGTTGGACTTGGGAGCAAGCATCAATGTTTTGCCATATTCAGTTTATCAAGAGCTTGGCTTAGAAGGGATGAAGAAGACTTCAATGCGACTTGAACTAGCTGATCATTCTATAAAATATCCAAAAGGTATTGTAGAAGATATTCTAGTTCAAGTTAATACACTAATTCTCCCTGCTGATTTTGTAGTGATGGACATGGAAGACAATCCAAATGGAGATTGTGTTGATCCCATTCTCCTAGGCAGGCCATTCATGGCCACTGCGGACACAATCATCAAAGTGAAAGATAGCACTCTCTCCATGACTGTTTTGGGTGAAACTGTTGAATTTAAAATGCTTAATGCTCTATCTCAACCTTCTATCTCTCTTGATTCTTGCTTTTCAATTGATGTTGTGGATCATGAGGTTTCTTCCAAAATTTTGCAGAGAAAGTCTAATGATGCTCTAGAAGCTGTCTTAACACAAGAAGAGGAAGATCTTTGTGAACCGGAGTTCCAAGAAGTGGTGGCTGCCTTAGAAGTGTTTCCGCCATACCCACCATCCTTTAGGCCACCAATCGAGCCTCTTGGACCATCATCCACGAAATTGGAGCCATCCATTGTCATCCCACCAAAGCTAGAACTTAAACCTCTTCCCAATAATCTTAAATATACATATTTGGGTGCTAACGAAACTCTCCCTGTTATAATTGCTGCAGGTCTCTCCTCACATGAAGAAGAGAGCTTAATTAAAGTTCTAAAAGAGCATAAAACAGCCATTGGGTGGACCATAGCAGACATCAAAGGAATTAGTCCAAGCATGTGCATGCACCGGATTTTAATGGAAGAAGACAGCAAACCATCTCGTGATGCCCAAAGGAGGCTAAATCCCAACATGAAAGAGGTGGTTAGAGCTGAAGTTTTAAAGCTACTCGATGTAGGAATCATCTACCCAATTTCAGATTCTAAGTGGGTGAGCCCTGTGCAAGTTGTTCCAAAGAAGTCCGGAATCACCGTTGTGAAGAATGAGAAGAATGAGCTAGTTCCTACACGAACTGTCACTGGTTGGAGAGTTTGCATTGATTACAGGAAGTTGAACACATCCACTAGAAAAGATCATTTCCCCTTACCTTTTATTGATCAAATGCTTGAACGTTTATCTGGCCATGCTTACTATTGTTTTCTTGATGGTTTTTCAGGTTATAATCAAATTCCCATTGCTCCGGAAGACCAAGAGAAAACCACATTCACATGCCCATTTGGTACGTTTGCTTATAGAAGGATGCCATTCGGTTTATGCAATGCCCCAGCAACTTTCCAAAGATGCATGATGTCAATCTTTTCAGATATGGTGGAACGATTCATTGAGGTATTTATGGATGATTTTTCAGTTTTTGGTTCCTCTTTTGATAATTGTCTTCACCACTTGTCTCTAGTGCTTAAAAGATGCCAGGAAACAAATCTGATTTTGAATTGGGAGAAGTGTCACTTCATGGTGAGACAAGGCATTGTACTAGGCCATGTGATTTCAAGCAAGGGAATCGAAGTGGATAAAGCCAAGATCGACCTCATCTCAAATCTTCCACCCCCTACCTCTGTTAAAGGAATTAGAAGCTTTCTAGGTCATGCTGGATTCTATAGAAGGTTCATCAAAAATTTCTCAAGCATTACAAGGCCATTGTGTAATCTCCTTGCTAAGGATGCTGTTTTTGAGTTTAATGAAGCTTGCATGGAAGCTTTTTCTACCTTGAAGAGGGAGCTAACTTCAGCCCCTATTATCATAGCTCCGGATTGGTCTTTACCATTTGAAATAATGTGTGATGCCTCTGACTTTGCTATTGGTGCAGTTTTAGGTCAAAAGAAGAACAAGCTGCCCCATGTGATTCATTATGCTAGCCGGACCTTGAATGATGCTCAAATCAACTACTCCACAACAGAGAAGGAGTTGCTTGCTGTGGTTTTTGCTTTAGAAAAATTTCGTTCTTACCTTGTTGGTTCTAAAGTAATTGTTTATTCTGACCATGCAGCCCTTAGATACTTGCTCACTAAGAAGGATGCCAAACCACGCTTGATTAGATGGATTCTCTTGCTGCAAGAATTCGATTTGGAGATTCGAGATAAGAAGGGATGTGAGAATGTGGTAGCTGATCATTTGAGCAGAATTGTGGTTGAAGAAAAAGGAGGAGCTGTGCTACCCTTGAATGAGACTTTCCCTGATGAACAACTATATGCTGCCCAAGTCAAAGAGCCATGGTATGCTGATTTTGTTAATTATCTTGCTTGTGGTGTTCTTAGAAATGATCTAACTTCTCAGGATAAGAAGAAGTTCTTTTCCATGGTGAAACATTATGTATGGGATGAACCTTTCTTATTCAAGCATTGCCCGGATCAACTCATCAGAAGATGTGTTCCAGAAGAAGAGCAAGAAAGCATACTTAGGCATAGCCACGAATTGGCCTGTGGAGGTCACTTTGGAGCTAAGAAAACAGCACTTAAAATTCTGCAATCTGGTTTCTTTTGGCCCACTCTATTTAAAGATGCATTTAATTTTTGTGTTAAGTGTGATAGGTGCCAAAGGATGGGGAACATAAGTCGCAGGAATGAAATGCCATTGAATAACATACTTGTTGTGGAGCTCTTCGATGTGTGGGGTATTGATTTCATGGGACCATTCCCATCTTCCTTTGGTTATACTTACATACTTGTTGCTGTTGATTATGTGTCTAAATGGGTGGAAGCCATAGCCACCAAAACCAATGATTATAAGGTGGTGCTGAAGTTCTTGAAGGATAATATTTTCACAAGGTTTGGTACTCCAAGGGCTGTCATTAGTGATGGAGGCAGCCACTTCTGTAACAAGCCATTCGAAGCACTCATGAAGAAGTACAACATCACCCATCGAGTCTCTACACCATATCATCCGCAAACTTCTGGTCAAGTGGAAATAAGCAATAGAGAAATTAAGCACATCCTGGAGAAGGTGGTGAACAATACAAGGAAAGATTGGGCAGCCAAGCTCAATGATGCATTATGGGCTTATAGGACAGCATATAAGACTCCCATTGGAATGAGCCCTTATCGTCTTGTGTTTGGGAAAGCTTGTCACCTGCCAATGGAGCTTGAACACAATGCTTTTTGGGCCATCAAGAAGTTAAATTTTGATCTAGACAAGGCAGGCCATGCAAGAAAGTTTCAGCTGAATGAATTGGAAGAAATTAGACATGAGTCTTATGAGAATGCAAAGCTTTACAAAGAACGAACCAAGAGTTACCATGACAGAAACATTCAACGGAAAGAGTTCTCCAAAGGTATGTCAGTTCTTTTGTTTAACTCACGTTTGCGTCTCTTTCCAGGAAAATTGAAGTCTAGATGGCAAGGCCCATTCACCGTGGTCAATGTTTCTCCCTATGGAGCTGTGGAGATTCAAAACCCTAAAGATGGCTCGACTTTCAAAGTAAATGGACAACGTTTAAAGCCATTCTATGAGGGAGTTTCAGCTGGCATCCAAACTGGCCATGTGGTAGATCAACTTCCCTTCGTACCATCAACTTAGCTGATTGCACAATGTCTTGCCAAGACAGTAACTAAGGCGCTTCTTGGGAGGCAACCCATGTGTTCAAGAAGAAGGTGCTTGGTAGCAATCGACCTAATCGCATCAAGGGGGAGCATTTCAATCCTTTCTCTTTACTTTTTATTATTTTAAATTTCTGTTTTTTTTTTTTTTTTTTATTTATAAAAATTTAAAAAAAATTTAAAAATTTAAAAATTTAAAAAGATTTTTCATATGAGCTAACTTATGGTAACTCCAGTGAGCACTTCCGTCAATACAGTGTCTAGGAGTTCTTTAGGCGACACCTTCGGTGTCTAAGAAGTTTGGGTTTAAGCGGGACCATTGTGACCCCTCCAACCTTCCCGGATCCCCTGGCTGTGTTTTCTGAGGCCCTTAACTGGTCATCCATGAGTTGCTTATATATTCATTTTTTTTATTTTTTATTTTTCCTAAACCTTCTTCTAAACTTTTCCCTTTATCATTTGTTTGTTCTCAATCATCTTTTGTATGCTTTCACATTGAGGACAATGTTCAATTCAGGTCTGGGGGGAAGGTTTTCAATTTCAATTTTCTTATCCATTTGTGTTTTCAATTTTCGTTCTCTTGTCACTATTTTTTTTTTTTTTTTTTTTTTTTTAATTTATTTAATTTTTTTAAAGAATGTCATACAATCAATGCTATGGAGCTGCTATTTGAGGTTTTCATATTAGAATTTTGCACTTCACAAAGCTTTTGCTCTTAGAATTCTGGTGGCTAAAGTACCACGCTCAAATTCTTGAAGGAAAATAGTGGAGACTACCCTAGTGAGCTATATCGAGCCTAATTGCTTTCTTGAGAGGGTTTAAAGTGTTCTATTTCTCATCCATACTTATTTTCTTCAATTCACTCTAATTGATCTCATTATTCCATTTTGATTGAATACTAAGGATGATTCTCTTTTGCAGATATCATGTGCTTGCTCTCATTCATGAATGAACTCATTGAAGTGATGCTAGGCTATGTGTGCATAACCATTCTATGTGCTTTCTTTTCACCCTACCTATATGTGTGTTCCATCAACCCTCTTGAAGCCAAACACTTAAAGCCTTTTCTTCTATCACCCTCATCATTTCCCTACCTTTGTATCTCAATCTGAGATACTTGACCTATTGTAGCCATACCCTATAGCTTAGAAATATACCAAGGTGTGCCAAGATAAAGTTTGAAGCAAGGAAGTTGCAGCCATGTACCTAAATAAAGATGATGTGAATCTGTGCAATGAAGTTAATGAAGATGCAGATCAAATCAACGAAGATGAAAGTGTTTCGATTTGATCTAAGTGTGAAAAATAAAGTCTATGCCAGGAGATACCATGAAGTTTGCTGCCATGCCAATCTAAATCAATGATGCCTTGCAGATTAATGAAGCATGCAACCTTGGTATGTTCTTAAGTTATTTGTTTTTCCTTCCAATTCTTCCATTTCCCCTAAACCTTAGCCTTTCATTACAACATTGTGAAAGACCTAGCTGATCTTTGAGGATGTATTCATGGGTGCTGGTAAGTATGTGTGTATCTCTATTCTTAGTATTTAATTCCTTTCATGAGATCTAACCAAATTTGTGCTTCTATTTCATACACTCACTTATGCTTTCTTGAGAGAATTAAAACATAGGTTCTGAGTGATTGAGTGTTATCTGTGAGAATTAGAGTCGAAGCATGTTCTCTATTCAAGGTTTGAGTGTGCTTGCTTTGAAACTGTGTGCCTTTGAGCTATAGCTTCCACTTGTACACACTGATTGATGACCTATCTTGGCAACTCTATGGTGTTGGAGGTATGACTAAAACTTTCTTTCATTTTCATTAGTTGATTTCAAAGTTGTTTTTCTAACCATTTTGTTTTGTAGAGTTAGAAAAACGTTTGTGGGTATCGTATCTGTTAAACCCTCAGGAGACACAACTCCTCCTACTAGGGATGCCTAGAGGTTTAAAGGCTTGTTGCATACGCTCAATGCAATCGAGTTACCTACGAAAGTGGTCTAGTTAACTTCTTGTTTTGTTTTTATCTTTGTTTCTCTTTTGTTTTGCTCGAGGACTAGCAAAATCTAAGTTTGGGGGTGTGTTAAGCTCATAATTTCATACATATACATGCCCAATTTACTTACTTCTTTTGCTTAGTTCCTATAATTCTAAGTTATTTCCCTCCCTTTGTGTGTTTTGTAGGCCAATAGAGCAAGAGAGCATAATTCATGCAATTCAAGCATGTTAAGGCCTAATTTGGATGAATGGAAGAAGAGCTTAAAAGACAAACTCATTTTGGCTACAGCCCCCTGCCAGTCCAGTTCCGTAGGTCATATTGCAAGCTTTGTTTCAGCAACCTACACAGCTCGGATGAGGCAGCATTCTTCATGAAAGTTGTTCCAATGGGTGTGTACTATAACATATCCAAAATTCAGCCCCATTGGATAAATATGGAGTCTATTACCTAGCAAACACAGAGCCATGCTCAGGATGGATTTTATCAGCGCGCAAAATGAGTTAGCAATTTGTTTTGGCCTTAACTTCCTCCTCCGACCTTGGATTGGCCCAAATGATATATGGCTGGAAAGAAGACATTCTGAACTTCAATTTCGAGTGCTTAAAGTCCTAATTTGATTAAGAGAAGCCCAAGTTGTAAGCCCTTGAAGTTGCTGGTTATGCTGACCTCAGCATGTGCTGGTTGGATGCTTGGTCATGGTGAGCTAGGTATGAGCTATCATTTCTGGTTGGAAGCTTGGTCATGGTGACATGAAGATGAGCTAGGGCTGCTGGTGGGATCTATTGGTGAAGTGCATAAACCAATTCAGATTTTATAATGCAAGTGTTGTATGCATTAGTGAAGTGCATCAACCAATTCATCTTTTATAATGCAAGTGTTGTATGCATTAGCCATAATGAATTCAGATTTGTCACTCCCCTCTCCCTATAAATACCACATCCATTCCACATTCAAGACACAACAAATCCTGAGATTCACAACCCCCACAATTCACTCCAACCATCCTCAAACACTCTCAAAATCCCAAACACTCCAACAATCACCAAAACAACTCCAGCAAACCTCTCTTCCATTTCCCTACGAATTTCATCTTCCTTAGCCATCACCACTCACTCAAACTCATCCCAAATCACCTCCATATCCTTCATACATCTTTCTAGAAGTGGGGAAGCTCTTGGAGAAGCATTAGAAGTGGAGAAGCACTTGGAGAAGCCTTGGACACCACAAGAACTTCAGAAAAAGGGTTTTTCTACTCTTATTGTATTCATTATGTTTTCTCATTTCTGTTCAAGTCTCTTTTCCATTATGAGTAGCTAAATCCATAACTAGGGCTTCGATGTAACCTAACATGAATATTCTGGGTTTATAAGTTTGGAGTTTCAAGTTTGATTCATGATTCATGTTCTTATTCATTATGCTTATAAGTTAACATGCTTGTTTGAATGATTGATCACCATTAGAACTTGTTTGTTAACTATCTTGGTTTGAATTAAGAGTATACACCATGCTTTAATTCGAATTGAACTATGAATAGGAAGAGTATGTATGGACATTCGACAACAGGGATTAGATACATACTTGGTTGTTTAAAATGTTCTTCTATGCTTAATGGGTTCCTAATGCTTAATTTTAGGTTAGACAACAAATGATCAAATTAGGGAATTAGGAACACAAGGTTAGGACCAAACACCATGGCCTAATCATACTTTAGCTAGAATCAATCTTTGAATCTGAATTAGACTTGTTACTTGAATCTTTATAACCCAGAATTGAATTGTTATGGTGATTCGAATGCCCTAGTCTCAAAATCTGTTTTCCAACTCTTAAAACCACTCTTTGTTACATTTGTTTACTTGTTTTTGTTTGCAATTTCATTTTGCTTCTTTTGTTCAACAATCACAACCACTCTTGTTTTAAATTCTGTTTTAGACATAACCTCCTACTTTCTTGAATTTGGTAATCTAAGTACATAACTAGTTTTAACTTCTCAGTCTTCGTGGGTACGACCTCGTACTTGTCTTGCTATACTACTAATTGCCCCGTACAATTGCGAGTTAACATAATATTAACAACATTGGACACTCCAACTCCAAAAGGAGAAGTGTGAGAGGCATAGAGATGGAGGGGCGTTTGCAGAAATACAGTTGAAAATGACTAGACCAAGAGAGGATTCTCATACAATAAGTTTTGGCTAAAATACAGAAGAAAACTTCAATATTGCTCATTGCATCATGTCATCAGCAGCAACCTGATAGAAAATAGGGCTTGTCCAATATAGGTCTCTACAATTTCTATTTCCTAGACATATACCCATCATTCTATATATCTATGTGTAAAACCCAATTTCAAACTTAAATGACCAGTAGAATATAAGAGGTCATAGTATTCCTATCGTTGCCATCAAACTTCATATTTTATTTATAATTTATTCCAAGCATTTCATTAACTGGCATAATTGTAATTAAAACTCCCTATTAATAGCATATCAATCACCCCTTTTTTTTTTTTTTTGTCATTCCCTCTAACATATCGCCCACTAAAATTGCAATCCAAAAAAATAATATGTAAATTACATATCCAATAATGTACATATGAAAAATATAAATATATACGTATAAAAATATAGGTATATTATTTACCAAAATTTTTTTAAAAAAAACTAGGTCAGTTACTTTGTAATTGAAATTTCCGTACATTTTTCATAAATTAAAAATAAGTACACAATAATTTATAGAAAATAGGTACGTTGTATAATTAAAATTTATGCATATTTTTTTATAAATTAAAAATAGGTACATTATTTAGAAGAAAAAAATAAGTTCATTATACTAGGTATACATTATTAGAGAGAGAAAAAAAAAAAGGTACATTATTTAGGGAAAAAGAAAAGGTTCAATTAAAAAAAATTCATAAAAAAAAAAATAAATAGATTATCAAATTATCTTTCATAAAACAAGTCATAGGTACATTATTTAGAGACAAAAATAGATACAAAATTTATGAAAAAATAGGTTTAATATACTAGGTAAATTGTTTTACTAGGTACATTATTAGAGAAAAAGAAAATAGGTACATTATTTGGAGAGAAAAAATAGGTTCATAAAACAAACAATAAAAAGATGATCACATTATTTTTCATAAAACAAGTAATACGTGCTTTATTTAGAGAAAAAAAAAGGGTGCATTATTCAAAGAAAAAATAGGTACATTATTTAGAGAAAAAATAGGTTCATTTAAAAAAAATGTTTTTCAAAAAACAAACAATAAATAGATTATCAAATTATTTTTCAACATAATTAGAATGTACACTATTATTCATAAAACTATAATAAAATAGATTACTACTAGTCGTATAATTCATAAAAGGAAAACAACATATTTTTTATATTAAATAAACCAAAACGTTAATCATATATAGATTAGTAATATGTTAATGTTGAATTTAATATTTAATTTTGAATAAGTTTCTAAATTAATTCCTAAATCCATTACAACCATTTGGATATCTTTCCAATTCAACGTGTGTCATTAGTTACACCCTTCATAACACATTAACTTATAAATAGGGGTAGTTTTGGAATCCGAAAAATACAATAAATCAGATTTTAAGTTATATTAGGTAACTTGCTTAGTTGGATCCTAAGCTCAATTTACTATAGAAAATAAGCACATTATGGTTAAAATGTTGAGAAAACCAAACCAAATAGTGAATAAACAAGTTTTGAAACTAAGTTGGATCTAAACCTAAATCAAACAAGTTCATTCATTGTCTTGTAATGTAATCAACACAAAGATGTTTGTCATATTATTTTTATGAACCTAATCAAACTGATCAACATGTGTAGGCCATGGAGAAGCCAACTAGCCAACCAACCAGTATATGTGATGTGGTTGCAACCTTTTGTCCGGCAACTGCAGGCTTTTCTGCAACCCCTCAAATCTTTATATGCTAGCTTCTCACACATGATCACAACTAGGAGCTAGCTATTACTATCTTGGACAATTAATTAAAATGAGCATGCATGCATTATGCATGCGTGGTTGAAGTCAACAGTTTTACTTTAGGATAATTTAGGAATTTATTTTCTTACCTTACATAGCACTCTTTTCACTTACAAAAGATAGCCTTGTGTATTGTAAAGATACATATCAAAAATACTATTTTCTTATAATAATAAAGTTCAAAAATATAATAAATCATTCATTCTCTTCCTCTCTGCGGCTGCCTAAAGTAAAGACTAAGAGTGAGAGTGCCCTCCTTCATTCATTCATTAATTATGTATATACTCTTGTCGCTTTCATGTCTTAAATAAAGTGTTTATAAAAATTTATAATCAGAGTGTAACATTTATCATGTGAGAAGGGTATATAGTATAATAGAAAATAAACAAGGTTAGTACTAGTAGTGGTAGGTACCGATGATTAATTATCGGATAAGAGAAAATATAAATAAATAAAAAAACAAGGGAAGTAGATATTTGAAGTACAGGTTTTTATTGGAAGAGTCGGTTGGAAAAGTCACTGATTGGCTGCTTTAGTGAATCGTGGATTGCCAACGTGGACAACTTGTATTTTATCATAATGTAATGTAAACTACAGATTAAATTGCATGCATGAAAAGGGACTGGTTAGGGTTCAGCTCAAATTCAAAGCTGACATGGCTGGTTTCAACTACAAAATCTTTTTTCAAACCCAATACATCCAAGCTGCTATGACAGGGAAAGGCCCTATTAGTTTGTAGCAACCTTTACCAAATAAATTTCAAAATAACAACCTTCTTTCTTTCATAAGAGTGCCCTCCTCACTTCTCATATATTCATATGTTTAATTAACTGCTGTATTAATTATGTATATACTCTTGTTGCTTTCATGTCTTAAATAAAGTGTTTTTAAATGTATAATGGAAAAAATGGGAAAATCATATTGTCATATATATATATATACCAGAAGGGGACTAGGACCTATAATCTAGAAGAACTATATTAAAAAGGATTTTTAACTAGTTATAGGTGAAAAGCTTGACTTTTGTTGGCTTGTGTATTTAATAATTTGAAGACTTTGAAGACTTGGAAGAGGAAAGGGATTAGTTAGCTACGGAAGAGGATAAAGAGTATGACTAAGTAATTGACTTGGAAGATGACTTGAGCAACTAAAAAATAAAAAATAAAGAAATAATGAACAAAATAGATTAATGAATGGATGCAAATTGAAACTAATAAATTAATCATAAACTCAAAAGAAAATTAACGTAGGTGAATAAATTATACAAATAAAAAATTATGAGAGCACTAAATTTAATTAAAATGAGAATATAAATTAATGAAAATAATTGAATTAACATAAATTAGAATTTGAAGGACTATGAAGATAAACACAGAAAATAATATTAATTGAAAATATTATTAACTGTGGAAGCTTTGAAAACAAAGTAAGAACTTACAGAAATCTTAGTTCAGTGAAAGCAAGCAATGTCACGCAGGACACTCACACTCCACTCTCACTCACAACTATTGTAGTTGCCTCAGGTCTACAAACTCTGAGAGAACTTTGAAAACTGAAAGAAACTTACAATGCTTATTGAACAAAGCTTGAAGCTTACAAATGAAAAACTTCTAACTTATAGACTTGGCTCTCGAAAGAAGACAAAGTATCTTTTGAATTAACTGGAGTGAAAAACATTTAACTTTGAACTTTGTCGGGGCATCTTTGCTTTCGGCTACTTTGAATTGAAGGGCATGGGCATCTTTGAAAAACTTTTAACTTGTCAGGGCATCTTTGCTTTCAACTCTGGCATCTTTGACTGAAAGGAAAGACATCTGCTTTAACTTCAGGTGAAAGAACTTTAACTCTGCTTTCGGCTATTTTAACTTTGGCAGAGGCATCTTGGGCAACTTTTAGTCTTCATTCAAATCATAGGGGTCTTGACTGTCGGGGACGTAGTCTGACCATCTGGGCTTAGGCTTCTGGCTAAACTGCTGACTAGGCACCTGACTGGAGGAAGATTCTGATTTTGGGCTGGCATCGTCATCATCTTCATCATTCATTTGGGAGACTTGGGCAAGGAGCTACTGAGCTAATTCAGTTAATTCTTTCTTAGATTTCCCTTTGAGGGAGGCATTTGAACTGCTTGGAGAGGCTTCTTTAACTGTATTTGAACTGCTTGGAGGCATCTGAATGGGCGGATAATTTGTATTGACTTCATTGATAATTTTTCCTATGATAACTTTATCCCACCATTTTACCACATATTGACGGCTTAAAATCCTGGTGTCCCAATTAATTTGATAACTCCATTTTAGAATCCAGGGCACTCTGTATTTGGTATAGAAATGAAGGAGCATAGGGAAGAACTTTTCTTGCTTAGTTAATTGGTGCTTCTGACTAAAATAATTAATTGTGGGTCGAAGGCTTTCTGGAATGATTTCCCAACAGGGGCCGATAATGTTCCACCATTGGAGAAACCAGCATGGAAAATGGGGCTTGAATTTGGCATCGAAATTAATAAACCATGAATGGCTAAAGTCTGGGTGCTGATGAAATAAAATTGTATACCAGGCATCAATGTAATCACCATAATTATAAGTAAGACCTGTCTGGAGGGGTAATTGGTCATAGGCATTTTTACTCCAATGTTCTGGCTTAATAACTTGGCGTATATAAAGAGAGTGAAAAATTGTGGCATCTGTTACTTTGTCCTTAATGGGCCTAATGTCTACTGACTGGGTTTCATATAAAATATCCCTATAAAATTTTAAGCATTTGGAAGGATGACTTGGAAAATAATGAAAATTTGGAGGGAAGAATTTCTTAGCTATTTTAGCTGGGTCATTTAAATCTTCTAAATAAGGTTCAACAACAAAAAGATGAGAATTGCTTTTGGGATGATATCTAGACCTTTGAACTGGGCTTTGACTCTGAGAAGGCATAGGAGAATGAACAATAAAAGGGTCATATTGAGAAACTAAAGCTGTCTGATAATTAGGGCGAAGAGAAGGCTGGCTTAAAGGATTAAATCTATTATTGACTGGAATTGGCATATAACCTGGAAAAGGCACAAGTTGGGCATGGGCTTCTTGTTTGACTGGCATAGACATCAAGGTATAGCTGGAAGGACTCTGGGTTGACTCTGGCCTGGGCTTGGTTGGCTTGTTTGACTGTATTGCATTACTTGCTTGTCTTGCTGCTTTTCTTTTTCTTTGCTTGACATGGCTCTGCTTGTTTGTCCTGTAGAAACTCTCTTGTAAGAAAATCAGGAATACTGTTTTCACTACCTCTCAAGTATTCTAACTCAAAATAAAAAAACACTTAATATTGCTTGCCATCGTGCAAAAATTTGCTTACTAGCTATATTTTTAACATCTTTTTCTAAAACATGTTTTGCTGACTTGCAATCAACTCTAACTAAAAACTTTTGATTTAATAAATCATCTTGAAATTTGCTTATGCATAATACAATAGATAAAATTTCTTTTTTAATAGTACTATAATTAATTTGAGATTGGCTCCAAACTCCGGAGTGAAAACGAACAATTTGCTCAGGGGAATCGGGCTTAATTTTTTGCTTTAGAATACCACCATAACCTGTTTCAGAGGCATCTGTTTCAACAATTTTAAAAGCATTAGCTGAAGGAATACCTAGGCATGGAAGTGACTTGACATGTACTTTGATTTGTTTAACTATTTCTGTATGACTCGGAGTCCAGGCAGGAGGATTGCTCTGGAGGCGATCAAACAGGGGCTTGCATAATTTTCTCAGATTTTGATAGAAATCATAAACATAATTCAAAGATCCTAAAAATCTTTGAAGCTGGCTTTTCTCTAGAATTTGATCAGGAAACTTATCTGCAAATTGGATAACTCGATTGATTGGGCTTATTTGACTTTGACTTATGTTGATCTTTTTAGCTGAAATAACTAAACCATTAGTTTTAACAATCTGTAAAAACTTATGTAAATGCTTCCAGTGTTGCTCAATTGACTCAGAGAAGATTAGCACATCATCTATATAAACTATGGAAAAATGACTGTAATCATTAAAAATTTCGTTCATTATGTTCTGGAATTCGCTAGGCACATTTTTTAAACCAAAAGGCATAACATTCCATTCGTAATGACCGAAAGGGGTTACGAATGCAGTCTTGTATCTATCTGATTCTTTAACTTGGATTTGCCAAAAACCACTTTTCATATCAAATTTACTAAAGATTACTGCCTTTTCTAACCTATTAACTAAATCTCTTTTGTTAGGAATTGGGTATCTAATCGATTCTAAGACTGAATTAAGGGGCTTATAATTGATAACTAAGCGTGGGGCTCCTCTTTCTAGCTCAGCATTTTTCTGGACATAAAAAGCTGGACAAGACCAGGGTGACTTACTTTTTCTAACTATTCCTTTGTTGACTAGATCCGTGACTTCGGCTTTGCATAATTCCATTAATTCTTGGCTCATTTGAATTGGACGGGCTTTGGTTGGAATATTCTTTTCACTAAATGACTTAACATAAGGTAAAGTAACTACATGTTGCTTTCGGTGCCAAAAGGCATAGGGTAAATCAGAACAAACTTCATTTTTTAACTTTTCTTCAAATTTACTAATTTGTAACTGTAGTGACCTGTCGGCTAACTGTTGTTCTACTCTTTTAAACTTAATTTCTTTTTTAAGAAAATTAACTTGTTTTGTTTTACTTTGGATTAATTTGACTGACTTAGAAACTGCTGATTTTTGTAGTAACTTTAAGACTATGTAACTCTGGCTTAGTTAAAAACTCAAATTTAACCTTTTCTCCTAATTGGCTTGAGGTAACTCCGTCGTATTCTACCTGAAAGGGGTAAAGTAATGAGATAAAGGGTAAACCTAAAATTACTTCATCAGTAATATCCTAGATTAACACAAAAGACGTTTTAAAGCATATTTTATTTTGGCATACATGGGCGTTAGGTAACTCGTATTTTAACTTCAGGGCTTTACCGGACGCTGTACCCAAGACTTCTTTTGACTTTTTGTAAAATTGGGTTGGAACTAGACCTTCTTGAATACAATTTAAATCTGCTCCTGAATCGAATAAGGCAACTGTGTTTAACTCAAATTCACCAATAAAAATGCTAACTTTAGAGTACCATTTTCTAAAATTAATTTGCTTAATTAATTTGATTACTTTGTCTTCTTTATCGGATGACTCAGGTTCCGACTCAGAACTAGACCTTCCAAAGGGATTACTAGACTCTGCTCTAGACTCTAGTAATTTAACTAGATCCTGCTTAATTCCATAATTCTCAGTTTGTAACTTTTGGCTTATTTGTTTTAATTCTAAAATTTCTTTCTTAACTGTTTTAACTTCTAACTGGAGATCCTGAAGTGTGACTTCTTTCTTTTTATTAAACCTTTCTAGGGTAGTATTAAGGCTTATCTTAGGCTGACTACTAGAACTGGATTCTTCTTGGCTTATGACTTTTCTAAGCTTTCTAAGGTATTCGGCTTTTAACTCGGGATCCTGGACTTTACTTATTAACTCAATTAGTAACTCTTCATTTCAGACTCAGAACTAGACTTACCGAAAGGATTACTAGACTCTGCTTTGGATTCTAACAAATTAATTAAATCTTGCTTAATTGCATAATTCTCAGTTTCTAAATTCTGGCTTATTTGTCTTAATTCTAAAATTTCCTTTTTTACTATTTTAACTTCTAATTGGAGATCCTGAAGGGTAACTTCTTTCTTTTTATTAAACCTTTCTAAGGTGGCATTGAGACTTATCTTAGGCGGCGTGGGAGAACTAGCCTCCTCTTGACTTATGATCTTTCTAAGCTTCTTAAGGTATTCTGATTTCAATTCGGGATCCTGGACTTTACTAATTAATTCAATTAATAACTCCTCTTGCTCTTCTTGTTTAGTTAAAACACAAATGGATTTATTTAAAATTCTACAACATTTGTCCTTACAACCTAATTGGACTTCTGGCTCACTAGGTTGGGAACTGTTGGAACTATTGGCATGTGAACTATCTGAAGGCATAGGATCTGACTCAGTGTTAACTAACTCAAGAACTTTAATTAACTTGGCTTCTTCCTCGGATGCTAATTTTAACTGCTTAATTGCCTCTTTAACTTTGCATTCATTAGCATAATGACCTTGCTTTTTGCATTTGTAACATCTGACTTTGCTTTTATCTATGCTTTTCCTAGGGTAATTCTTTTTACCTTGTCGGGGGCTTTTCCTAAAACCTCTTGAATAACCTTTTGACCATTTGCTTTTCCTAGGGATAAATCTTCTTTTACTATAAAATTTATCATTATCACTGAAAGAATTTCTTTTGCGAGAATAATGGCGTCTTTTACTAAAGCGTCTATCATGGCTTCTTTTGACTTGTCTAGACGGCGGGACCGGTGCAGAACGAGATTTAGAGTCTTCTTCGATTACAGAACGAGATTTAGAAGCCGACAAAGCCTTAATTGATTTTAAAATTAATGAATTAAGAAAAGCCAAACAAGTTGTCCAACCAAGCTACAAAGCCCCTACTGCACCTCATGAGCCAATATAGCCTACGTCACCTACTAGGTCAGATGCCCAAGATTCTACTTTTGATGTTTATAATTGTGATGCCCAATTAAGAGTCCTTAATTAGCCATTTAAAATTCATTGGTCAAAATTAGATGCCCATTTCCAAGCCCCTGAAAATGCCGAAAGAAAAGCCAAGTATCATGATTCTTTCCCCCAAGCTCAAAGAAAAGAAATTTTCAATGGCGTTTATGTTTTTGTAGATCTTTTATGTCCCCTTGAATCCTCAATCTCTAATTTGAAATCTCATATTTTTTAACATCAATTTGACCACTCCTAGCCTTTGTCTCAGCCAACCCTAGCACACAGTACATACTGGTATTGTCGAACAAGTTCAGTTTTTTTCATATACGTTTTTGCAAATCCTTTGTGTCCCCTTGAATCCTCAATCTTTAATTTGAATTCTCATATTTTGTAACATCAAATTGAACACTCCCAACTTTTGCATCAATCAACCCTAGCTCACGTGACAGATTGGTATTGTTGAGCAAGTTCAATTTTTTTCTTTTATGTTTTAGCAGAACTTTTATGTTCCCTTGAATCCTCAATCTCTAATTTGAATTCTCATATTTTTTAACATCAAATTAACCACTCCTAGCCTTTGTCTCAGCCAACCTTAGTTCACGGTACAGACTGGTATTGTTGAACAAGTTCAGTTTTTTTCATTTACACTGTTGCAAATCTTTTGTGTCCCCTTGAATCCTCAATCTCTAATTTGAATTCTTATATTTTTTAACATCAAATTGATCACTCTTAGTCTTTGCATCATCCAACCCTAGCTCACGTACAGGTATTGTTAAGCAAGTTTAGTTTTTTTTCATTTACGTTTTTGCAGATCTTTTATGTCCCCTTGAATTCTCAATCTCTAATTTGAGTTCTCATATTTTTTAACATCAATTTGACCACTCCTAGCCTTTGTCTCAGCCAACCCTAGCACACAGTACATACTGGTATTGTCGAACAAGTTCAGTTTTTTTCATATACGTTTTTGCAAATCCTTTGTGTCCCCTTGAATCCTCAATCTTTAATTTGAATTCTCATATTTTTTAACATCAAATTGATCATTCCTAGCCTTTGCCTCAGCCAACTCTAGCTCACGGTACATACGAGTATTGTTAAGCAAGTTCAATTTTTTATGTCCCTTTGAATCCTCAATCTTTAATTTGAATTCTCATATTTTTTAACATCAATTTGACCACTCCTAGCCTTTGTCTCAGTGAACCCTATCTCACGGTACAGACTGATATTGTCGAAACAAAGTTCCGACATTTGATTGCGAAACCGTTACTCACTTGGAGTGGTGAGTTCCATGTGTGCGATTTGAGTCGTTCTAGGGTTTTGCACTAAAACTCAACGAGTCAGGTGAGTTTCAGGGCTCGAAACGCACCGTCTTGACCTTCCGTTGAAGGGAACCAGTCACAATTACAAATCTTGTTTCTGCAGAGAGTGGCTTCAAATTTAAACAAAGTCCCAGACTTTCTGAAATTTCCAGGAGGTAAAGCGACATCGTCTTCTGTTTAAGCTATATGCACCCAGTTTGAGCTTCTTGGGCTTTTTTCTTTTTCCCTCTTTTCCCGCTACACAACTGGGTCTTACCCGCTTGGTTTTATTTACTCTCAGCCTAGAGTCTGGACTATATTTTATGAAGACTGTCCAAAATAAAATAGCCTATTCTAAAACAAAGCCCATTTTTTAAGCCCATTTCTCCCCGTCTCTCTCAAGCTCGACATCAGAAGCCTCCTCTCTGAAGCTCTTGCTCTCCAGTGGCTCTAAACTTCTCTCACGTCTTTCATCTTCTTCTTCACTCTCTCTGAATCGCACATTGCAAATCTCCAATCTCGAATCGCTTTCGCAACTCAAAGATCCTATATGATTTCTCAAAATCGGAATAGAAATTTCAGTGGTAATCTTCATCTCTCTCCCCCTCTCTCTCTTTCTGGCTTTCTTCTTCTCCTATTTCATCTGTGCTCTGTGTTTTTGGTTCTCGAGAACCCATGGAAAAATGTGAAAGAATTTCATCAACTCATATACTTTCGCAACCGTGATTTGCTCGACTATCGCCGACCCTTACCGAGACTGCTGGAGCCATCATCGATGTAAGTGCTGGTCTGATTCTATAAATTTACTCATTTTGTTGAAAACTAAATGATTATGAGCTCTGGAAATATGTGGAGGAAGTGAATAATTGAGTATTTAACCTAGAAACTAGCTACCTGAGTAATTAATTGGGGTCTAGATTGCTAATTTAGCTGAGTGTTTATCTATTTGATTACTGGAAAATTGCTGAGTGTTTGTTTTTTCTAAGGTCATACTCGTACAAGAACTTAGGGACATAGGGGATTTATCACAGAGAGAGATCAAATTCGATGACTGATGATCTTAATTTCAATTTAAGTTCAGGAACTATACAGAACTTATTGGACATCTACTTGTCATTATTTCATGTTTATCATGTATACTAATTGGATTACCACTTGTTAGTGGTAATTTCATTTTATGAAGACGCAATGAATTTAAATGAAGAGATTTCCTCATTTTCTGAGATCAAACTATCAACTACTTAATTTCTCTTTTGAATTTAGGAGTATGTTGTTGAGCTGAGGTATGCATGGGAAGGGAAAGCAGTGCACTCAAGTTAATATCCATATTGGATAGCTATTAGAAGCAGCAGTCATTTTAAAATTTTATTTGAAAACAGAGTGTGAGAAAACATATAAAGGTAAAGCTTTGTGTCCTTTTTCTGTGCCTCTAACTTGTGAAGGAATCTGAAATGTTACTTGCTGACAATGGGCTATAATTCATTAGCATTTTCTTTTATTGTTAGATTCAAAGATGCACCAGTAATTTATGGAGTTCATATTTTTTCTGATTTCAGTGAGAATACGAAGGATCTGCTGATTGTGGCTTCATTTATACATTTGGAGCATAAAGAACATGTGAAGTATACCTCAGAGTTGACTACTGTGAACCCTCACATTTTGCTCTCTGGTCCTGCACCTATGGATATAGCTGTGTTCATTCTAAAATAATTCGTTTATGATATTTGGTTTTTGTTCTAAATGCTTTTGCAGGGTCTGAGATATATCAGGAGATGCTGGCAAAGGCCCTTGCACAATATTTTGGGGCTAAGTTGCTCATATTTGATAGCCACTCTTTTTTTTTTTTTTGGTGTGGTTACATTGGAGGAAAGAAACCCCACTGGGGTTCGATCCTGGGTGCCATGGGGGGAGGGGGAATCCACCACCACTGTGGTGGGAACCCATTGGCATAGCCACTCATTTTTGGGTGTAAGCTAAACGAAACCTTCTTAACATTTGCTTAAGTACTTCCTTCTAGTATACTTCCTTATTCTTGGGATATAGAGACTAATCTAATCGTTCTCATTTTGTTTCACCAAAAATTATAATATTTTTTCTTTAGTATCATTATCAATATTCCTTTTGTACTTCTGTCTTTAATTATAGCTTACCAGAGCTAATTAGAGGGATTACCAATAACAAGTGTTCTATAGGGCTTACTGGGTATTTCATTTTTGGACTTTTGTTGCTGTTTTTTAATTATTATTGTTTTTTAAAATTTTCCAGGTTGTTCCCAAGACGGGAGATGACAAACGTTGTTTCCAACATGATCCTGCTAAGCCATATTTAGGACCTGATTTCAGGTATGAGTTTGCAGTGTTCTTGAAATTTCTTCGGGAATAGTGTTCGAAAAGGGGGTTTTAATGCATCCTGACTTATGATTTAGTTTCTGCTCTAAATTGGAAATTTATTGCCTTGTGTATTTTGGTTTAATTCTTATGGGGATCCTGTTTAGTGGGACTGAATTTTATTTCTTGGAATATCGTTTGTCTCCTTTCTTGGTATTTTTTTTTTGTGTATGCCCTCAAAATTAATGATGCATCTTTCCTTGTAGTTTAGTTTCTTATTTTCATTGGTTGGTACACGTAAATGCTCTAAATTGGTATTTTTGGCTTGTGTATCTTGGTCTAATTCTTATAGGTTGTAGAGGACTATGAACTTTTGGCTTCTTGTAAGGACATTTGTCTCTATTCTTGGTACTTTTTGTTTTCATGTTCTAAATGTGGATTTTCAGACTCTTTTTCTTTCTGTTTTTAATCATTACAAAACTCACTCCAAATTTGAATTTTTTGCTCGTTTTGCATTTTGATTTAATATTGTTTATACAGGATTATTCCTCTGCTGTTTGGAGGGATTGAATGTGGATTATTATAAGAACGCTTTCCTTTTCCCTTTTTACATTTTGTGTTCATATCTAAAAAATGAGAGATGGTTTTGTGTGTTTTCAGGCTCCGTTGCGAGGTTTATGAGTTAGTTTCTTTTTTTCGTTGGTTGTATGAGTTTGCTGTTTTGGGCTTAGATTTGAGGTCATCATTGTTCAGGTCAGCAACTCTGTGTCTTTTGGCCAGGCAGATTTAGGCATTGTTTTGGTTTTATATGATAGATTTGCAAGGCATTTTGTTGTTCCAATTGCTATTGCTTCATGGTATGTGACTAGATTTATGGTTTGTAACTTGTGAGGTTTATTCTATACCATTGATGTCAACCCTTATTGTGATCCGGCGCGTAAATTAGTGGACAACAAGTATTGAACCATCGGTTTTCCATTCGTGCCAGCGAATGGAGAAGTGAACACAAGACCATTTGAGTTTTTGACAGAGAGGGTGATGGATATGGATGGTTTTTTTCACATACATAGATGGCCACAAGGCTGTGAAGTTTCCTGTCAATTTGAGGATTGGAAGAGTAGGGAATTAATTAATGTTGGCATTATTTTTGAAAAGCCTCGAAGATTGAAAAGTATTGTAGCTTGGAAATAATTTGTGGGCATCCATGGACATGGTTGGAGAATAATGTGATGTGCTCTTCCTAAACAAGACAATCACTTGATTTCGGTCTTGAAATTTGATTAACTCTAGTATGAGATTACATTTTATTTTGGCTCAATGGCATCTCAATTAATGAACTGATAAATGAAAGAAATAGCTATATCTCAAAAGAGAAAAGAAAACCAATAAAGTATAAAAACATGAACAAAATAAATAAATAAAAACCAATAAAGTAGTGACTACTGAGTTGATTGAAATTATTAGATTCCTTAGCGTAGTGAACTAAGATCAACTCCGTCTAGTCACTTCTCTGCATGACATGCTCACGAGAACAGAGCCGATTTTTTCTGCACGACTAGAACAGAGCAGATTTTTATTCTTCTTCATTCCAGCAGGACTAGAGTTTTTTTACATCCAATAGCAAGCTTTCCCATAAAACTCAACCAAGCTTTAGACATGGTTTCTTTTTTTAAAATATGTTTGTTGCAATCTCTTGAACTTGGATGCAAGGGGAGATGATTCACTGCCCTAGCCTAACCCACATTCGAACCCCTCATTGGTCCGCCTTGGTTGAGTGAGTGGGCAAGTACACGATTATGACGAGCTCATTGCCTGGTCAGTGTTCTGCTCCTCCGAGTGTCACTGTACCTCCAGATTTTGGGCAAAAATGAAACTGTTTTTGCGTTATCATATATATCAATGTATTTGAAGTAGAAAAGCCTCGGCAAAAGCAGAGCATGTGCTAATAATAGCCTCGGCAAAATATTACATAAAACTAATTTCTTTTACATTGCAATCATCATCATCATCTTCTTCTTCTTGTTATATTGAGATATGAGCCCCGGACTGCATTCATTTTGTTGACGACAACATCCATAAGCATCCGCTCTGTCGGTGATACTGCAGAGCATGAGATCCCTATTTGCATCACTGAAGCCACGCATTCCTCCAATCTTTTTACTTTGTCTGGGCCGGGATCCTTATATCTCGCTATGGGTCTTTCTTGTATGTCATTTTCATATTTGTCGTCGTGTTCATCATCATCCACCTCGTCATCTGTTTCAAGCAGCAATGAAGGCTCAACTATGTCCATGGCATGGTCAGGCAAAGCCATGGCTGTGAATTGGTGAATGCTTAAACCATCTTTGAACATGTCATCGGTTGGTCTTTTTCCTGTGCACATTTCTAGCAACAGTATCCCATAGCTGTAAATATCTCCCATTATGGAAACGGGGCTTCCCATGCCATACTCTGCATGTCAATGCATACATTAGGATGTCGTAGTTGATGGACCTTTAGAATTTATCTCATATATTTCAAAATTTTCTGATACTTGTCCAGTAAAAAAAGAGTCAGCAATCTTTTTTATTATTGAAAAATAATGTCCATTTGTGTTCTACATAGTTCTAGAAGAATCATGAATACAAGGATGATTCTAGAGTTGTGGAGAACATACTATGTTGGCTAGACAAAGAGAGTTAAAGTTGGAAGAACTCTCTAGAGCAAGAACACTCATGTTGATAGACTATGACGGTGAAGCATGATAGCTAAACAATAGCCACAAAAATAATATTGTACAATATAGAATATTCTAGATAAAACCACACACTTGTGGCTGGAGTAAAGTAACCATATAGGTGGAGAATGGCTATGTCGGCTACTCTCATCCATTAAAAGGACTTGTAGCTTCCCAAGCAAAGTGGAGTCATCCACCAACTTCCAATTTATGTGGGAGTAAACAAGCCAACTCCCAAACTAATGGAGCCAAGAACTACCCAAACAAAGCTATGTTGAGGAGCCAATAAGCTCACCAATCTAAGTGAAGGGCCAAATAGCCTAAACTAATCTAAATCAAGTGCGATGGCTAATAAGCCAATAAGCTAAGAAGGAGGCCAATTAGCCTACACCAAGCTATGTACTATTGTCCTAAACCCCTTCACCCTTAAAACAACAGTGGTATCACCCCATCACTCACAATCACCACGTAAACCAACAGCGGTATCAGAGAAAAGTTATTAGGAAGTGAGGATTTTAAAATTTATACCTGGAGGAATGTAGCCTATGGAACCCTTTAGCCCAACTGACATGGTTTGAATTTTGGTGCGATCATTTGATGCTTGTAAGCGGAACTTTGCTAAACCAAAGTCACCAACATGGGCTACCATATCTTCGTCAAGAAGAACATTGCTTGGCTTTAGATCACAATGAACAATGGCCGTGTCACAGTGGTGGTGCAGATAATCTAGTGCAGAAGCAACGTCAATTGCGATATTGAGTCTTTGGATGAGGCTTAATCTCTTAGGCTGAGATTGCTCATCATCTCTTGGATGAAGCCACTGGTCTAGACTTCCATTTTCCATGAACTCCAAAACTAGACTTTTGAAGTCATTGCCCTGATTATCAATACCGGAGCAGACAGTTACGATCTTGAGAAGATTACGATGCCTTATACTTCTTAACACTTTGCATTCACCAATGAAACTCTTGGAAGCTCCTTCTTGTTGAAGGTTTAATACCTTAACAGCAACTACCATTCCATCATTAGGGAGTACTCCTTTGTAAACAGAACCGAAACTTCCCGAGCCAATCAGATTGTCCACCGAGAACCCATCAGTTGCTTGAATGAGTTGAGAGTAAGAAACACCTGATTTCCAATCCGTATAAGAATGCGAAGTGACTGGTCTATCTCTTGACTTTTTCACATATGAACAAGCAGCAAAGGAGCATGACAGAGCAATTAAAAATGCTAGTGCACAAGTTATAGGGATGAATACTTTTGGGGCAAGTAATCCTCGAGGTGAATGGCGCTTTTTGCTAGAGCATGCAGGAAGAAGGAATTCTGGAATTCCACCACATAGCCTATTATTTCCAAGGATTGAGACACCACTTGCATTTGAAAAGATCCCTTCTCTAGGCAATTCACCCTCAAAATTGTTATGAGAAATATTGAGATGCTTAAGAGATCCAAGATTTCCTAGAAACTTGGGAATTTTCCCTGATAAGTTATTACGCGAAATGTCTATTTCTTCCAAGCCTCTTAACTTTTCTAATGTTAGGGGAATTGATCCTTCAAGTCTATTACCTTGCAAATGAAGACGCTCCAAACTAATACAACTGCCGAGGGTTCCTGGGATTTCACCTGATAACTTGTTTTCCGAAATATCTAACTCCCCAATATTTTTCAGATCACCCACTTCAGATGGTAGTGAACCGGTCAAAAAATTGTTAGATATGGATAAAGAAATTGAAAGGGATGAAAGCCCAATAACCTCTTTAGGAATGGTGCCATTTAGATTGTTACTTGAAAGGTTAAGTATCTGTAGATTTTTGCAGTTCCCGAAACTTGGTGGTATACTTCCCCCAAACTTATTCTCTTCCATGAAGAGCCTTGTCAATGAAGTCAAGTTACCTAGGGAGGATGGAACTGGCCCAGAAAATTGGTTAACATTCAACCATAAACCCTGTAACTTCGGAAGTTTCCCGATTACATCAGGGACACTACCACCCAAATAGTTTCCTTCTAGTCCAAGAAGGGTCAAGTTTATAAGATTTACAATGCCGTTAGGGATGCTTCCATGTATCAAATTGCTCCCCAGAGTAAGAACTTTTAGTTGTGTGGAAAGGTTGGCGATTGATCCCGGCAATTCTCCTCCAAAATGATTACCATTAAGACCCAACACCTCAAGACTAGTACAATTAGCTAGGAAGCTGAGAAAATTCAGGTCACCACTTTTCCCACTTCCTAGTCTATTTTTATCAAAGTTGAGTCTAACTAAGCTCTGCAAAGTTGCAAGATTTTCAGCGGGGAGTGGCCCAGTGAGACCATTTTCAGCAAAATCAAGCACTTGAAGTCTCGAAGCATTGGACAATGACAGAGGAACAGTTCCAGTGAACTTATTGACCCCACCAGCAAATACTTCAAGATTAGGAAGAGTAATTCCCACATTAGGTGGTAGCTCTCCATGCAGCTGGTTTTTAGTAACAGTGAAGTAGTATATGGATGAAATATTATAGAGTGAAGTAGGGATCATACCAGACAGATTATTATCCCAGAGTACAAATCTTCTCAAGTTTGTTAGACGCCCAAGTTCATTGGGTATGCTCCCTTGAAAATTGTTGATAGCAAGCACAAAATTTTCCAAAGATGAAAAGTTTCCTATCCAATGTGGGATAGTTCCGGTAAGATTGTTAATACCAAGACCTAGATTAACTAAATTCAACAATGAACTGAGTTGATTAGGAATTGACCCAAAAAGCTTATTGGAACGAAGATCGAGTACGCTTAGTTGCATACAGTGAGATATATTAGATGGAATTTTCCCACCAAAGGAATTGAAAGACAGGTTGAGATGTTGCAGGCTCAGTAGTCGACCGATTTCTTGGGGAATTTCACCATGAAAGCTGTTGTTCATCAGGTTGATTCCAGTAAGATAAGTAAGATTTCCCAAAGAAGGAGATAAGGAGCCTACCAATTTTTGAGCTTCCAGGTTCAAAACCATGACCCTTTTCGTGGCAGGGTTGCAAGTAACGCCTACCCAACTGCAGAGATCAATGGAATCGTTCCATGAGCTCATGATATGGAGAGGATCTTGAGTTATTCTTTTCTTGAAGTCTAGCAATGCCAGGCGATCAGATTCAATTCCAGAAGTGGATAGTGTTGCAGATTGCAGACACGTGGTCCACCATAAAAAAAGGAAAAACCTAAACAAAATCTGTTTAGAATGAGTTTGTGAGTGTTCCATCTTGTTCTGAATGCAAATTTTATGCATGGAGAAAATCAGAAACCAAGTCTCATATAGATGGAAGTATAAATTTCTATCTATCTATAGAGCCAAAGGGTTTGTTGCAGGATCACACAAATAGTAGACTATTACTTATGGATGGTCCCAGAAATAATCAATTTATTATAGTGACATGGTTGAAGGCTGTCTCAATTACAAGAGGACTATGTCTCTTCATTATTGGAATGGTAATGTACGGCTTGTTTGAATTTCATTATGGAGCTGAGATTTTTAGTTGGGGAGCCATTATTAGTCTCAGCAGGCCCAACCATTGTGGTCCAAAATATTAAATTCATCATCATGGAGATTAGTTTTCTAGTTGTTAAACTAGATGTAGCTTGAATTATTGTTTTTTCTCTCATGTATTCTTGGTGGATTGCTTGTCCACGTTTCTGTACAGTTTTCTGCTGTGAAATAAAATTTCATCTTTTTGTCCGAAAAAGAAAATGAGCAAAAATGTTGATTGCAGGACCACAAACACTTGAGAAATATGAATGAGAGAAATCTATTATGGTGATTTGGTTCAATGAAGTCTTCAGTTTTAATTTGATTATGTAGATGATATTTTACGTGGTGGGGAAGCAACCACTGCTATCCAATTTTAATTTCATTATGGAGAAAAGATTGTCTGGAATTGGAAAGCACAAAGGCTTGTTACTCAAATCAAATGTCTCTTGCAGGTTCCTATTGGAATATAGAGGAATGCTAAACCATGGCTGTGAATTGGTGATTGCTTAGACCATCTTTGAGCATGTCATCGGTTCGGTTGGTCTTTTTCCTCTGAATATTTCTAGCTAACAGTATCCCATAGCTATAAACATCTCCTCGTATGAAAACTTGGTCTCTCATGCCATACTTTCAAGGGCGGCCCTGGGGACAAGAAAGCAAGGCGACCCCTAGGACCTCCAAATTGGGAGGGCTTCAATTTATATAATTCATTTATATACGTACTATATACTATGATATGAAAAAGAATTTGTCAATGAGGGTTAGTGAAATTGATACTTAGGTGACGAGGGGTAAATTTAACTAAACAAACAAGACACAACAACTCAACAATCAAGAGAACACACAGAGCATGCCACAAAGTACCTGCAGCCCTAAAAGATTACTAGTGACAACCTAGGCACTCAAAAGGACCCATCAATCTAGGCATCCCCTGTGCTAGCAACAACTATGGTGAAAGTGTGTGAAGTCATCATTATCAAGTAAACAGCAAACAGCAGATACAGATGACTAGTCAACCACCAAGAACACAAACCCAGAAAAATTTACAGATATGCAAAACAAATTTTGTTTACCCAGAAACCCACTATTGGGAAAAATTGGGAGTCATCAACCGACTAAGCAATCCACTAAGTAGAAAAAGATTCTTACAAAGGAATACAAGCAAGCTCAAGCAAAACCTAGATCTATTTAGGAAGATGAGCTTTACCTCCTTTGTGCAATCTTCTTCTCCAACTTAGCAAAGCTTGAAGCTTAGTTCTTCATGGCAATGGCAGCTCCTTCTCCAGCTCGTTCATCCCATGGCACTAGCTTGCAAGCTCCAACTCAGACCGAAACCAAACTTTGGATTCAAGGGAGAATGACCAATTTTTTCAAGAAACCATACTCTTGAAGAAATCAGTCTTGAATCTGACCTAGATCTAAATGAGAGAATGATTTAAATAGCTAGATGCAGATTCATATTTCAAAAGCAGTTTTTCAAAAAGAAATCAATTAGAAAAACTCATAGATGAAATATGTGGTTCACTCTTTAGGAAGAAGAAGAGAAAGATGGCAAGCCAATCTTTCCAAAACTTCCACACAAAAAAGAACGGCTTCCAAATAAAGAATTCACTAGCCTTTACAGACAAAAGAATCCCTTAGGTCAGACTGACACATGGCAGCAGAGAGAGAAAAGAGAATAGGACAAAACAGATGGTTAACCAGCTGGAAATCCTACAGAGCAAGGATGACTAGTCATCATTTATGAAAACAGTTTTAATGCATGATTTACCTTTGTCAAATTGCTTGAACCTCCATAGGATAGATGAAAGATAAGAACACTTAGAGATGCCATTCTTAATCTAACCTTGAGCTTGATAAATACATATAAAAGTCCTATTACAAAATTGTCAAGGGAAGCCAAAAGAATTAATCAAAATTCATACATTAACAATCTCCCCCCTTTTGGCTTTCCTTGACAACACACTCTCTCATGAACACTCAACCCAAAATCAAACCTAAGAAGATGATTAAATGAAGTACCTACAAAAACAGTAACCAAACTTCCAGCACAAGACAAGCATATTATATCTCAGAATTTTAAATTTTAAACAATATGCAATATGCACAATAAGGGGGTTGAGAGTGTTCTCCCCCTTGTTGATAAGGAAAGAGCAAAAAGGCACGGAAATAAAACAGAAAATAGAGGAAATAAACATAGGGCAGAAAATCTGATTTGAACAAAAGTAAAAACACAAAGCATAGATTGATTGCAAATCACATTACAGCTGTTCAAAACAATACAACAACAATGCACAGACTGTCCAAACAGAAACAAAGAAAAAAAAAACCACAATGTAATTACAACCATAGACTACAATCTACCCAAAATAGACCCCCCCTATCCAAGATCACAGACTACCCAAAGCAAAACATGATCCCCACAATGTGATTACAAAGTAAACCATCCAAGCAGTCCAAAAAGACTCCCCCTATCGAGGACACAACCTAATCAAACCTCTAGCTAAAAGACTAGAGAATCAGTAGACTCATCAGATGCAGCAGAAGCATCAGAGTTCTCAGTGGCAGGAGCCGTTTGGGGACCCACTGTAGCAGCAGCAGCAGTCGAGGAAGACGGAATGAGACTCATAAGGTGCTAAATGTGCTTCTCCTTGGCAGCAAGCTCAGCTCTGAGAGAGGCATTTGCGGAAGCGGATGACACAGAGGTGAGAAAGGAGCTTGAAACCTTTTGGCTAAGGGCAAGGGAGGCCTTGCCAAACGGAGCAATGGGAGGAGTCCACTGATCAGAGTCAAGAAAAGACACCTTATGGCACTCACAGATAAGCTGGATAAGACATGGGAAGACAAGAGTTCCCTTGTGTTTCGTACCTTGACCTATAGTTTTGCCAAGAATAGCATGATAAAGAATATCCCCAAAGGGAACTTTATCATGATTCACCATGGAAATCATGAGTTGACAGGCAGCTAAGGTGGGATTCGAATGATTTCCAGTAGGGAGAACATTATGCCTAATAAAGTCCCAAAGAAACTTGTAGAATGGGGACAGATACGACTTAACAGGAAGGCCCTTAGAGGTCAGAGGCATAGACTGATCAGGATAAGCCATGGTTTTAAACAATTCAATAGTATACTCAGAGGAAACATCAGCAAATTTTTCAGAACTAAAACCAGGGAAAGATCGAAAACCTAAAATCCGATTGATTACAGAAGGTTTCAGAATAATAGGCACATACCTAACAACAACCTGAAAGTTTGACCCCTTAGGATCAGCAGGAAAATTAGAGTAAAATTCCTTAACGACAGAGGAGTTAAACCTACCAGAGAGAGCATTGAGTGAGTGAAGATGATAATGCTCAAAAATCTGAGTGGCAGATTCTTGGGCAGCCAAGGGGAGAGTAGGGCTCGTCAATGGGCCGGGCCGGGCTAGCCCGGCCCAAATTTCATGGGCTTGGGCCGGGCTTTAAAGAGGAAAGAGAAAATATCGGGCCGGGCCGGGTTTTTTAGAAAATTCAAAGCCCAAGCCCATCTCATGAGTCGGGCTTGAAAAAGCCCATCGGGCCGGGCCGGGCTAAGCCCAACGGGCCGGGCCTAAATGGGCCTAAAAAATAATAAGTGTAAAAAAAAAAAAAAAAATTATGCTACAACAAAATTGAAAATTTAAATTTATGTATGCATTTTCATGTTTTTGTATGTAATCACATTTTCACGTTGTCTTGAGCATATTTCCTTGATAGATTTACATAAAACAAAAGAAAATACTCTAATAGATTGGAAAAAACCAATATAAATACTCTAATAGATTTACATAAAACAAAAGAAAATACTAACAACTATAAATTTAAGGATAAAACTTGTATTAATTTTGTGCTCATCATTTGGTGATGTGTTAAAGAAAAATATGATTATATTTGGTGGTATGATTATGTTTGGTGATATGATATGTATGCGGGCCTAACGGGCCGGGCTTTTGTGGGCGGGCCGGGTCGGGCTTTCATGGGCTTAATCGGGCCGGGCCTATGGGCCGGGCCGGGCTTCAAACACATAAGCCCAAGCCCGGCCCAAGCCCAAGCGGGATGGGCCCTCTCAAAGCCCATAACGGGCCGGGCCCTCTCAAAACCCATAACGGGCCGGGCCGGGCTTTTTTTCAATGGGCCGGGCGGGCCCCCGTAAGCCCATGAGCCCGCGGGCCAAATGATGAGGCCTAGGGGAGAGCATCAAACTGGTAAGACCTCTCAGGCACAAATTTCCTCTTAGAGACAACATCATCAAAGAATGAGGCAGCCTCAGGGGACACAAAAGGAGAGGATTCTTCAACAGGAGTAGAGGAAGAAGAACGGGTCCTAGGAACTCTGTCAGTGGATTTCAATTTGGAGCGATGCTTGTAAGAGAGGAGGGGTTTCGAAGAAGACATGGCACGCTGGAAGAGAAGTACGAAAACAGAGATTGAAAAAAAAAAAAAAAAATTGAAAACCCAAAGAAAAAGGGCAGAGAAGAAAGTGACAGGGAAGAAGGCGACATATGAAAGAGGCGTGAACCCAAAAAGGTTGGATTCTGAGAATAGGGGCTGAAAAAGACTAACTGACAGAAGAAGAAGAAGAAGAAGAAGAAGAAGACTCGAGGACTCAACAGGGTTTCGTTTCTGATTGTAGCGGTTGAAAGAGAAACTGAAAAGGAAGTGCAAGAAACGAGAGGGAAAAAGACCTAAAAAGGAAAAGACAAAAGATGACCCAAATGAAAAAAGAACCGCTCAAAAACAAAAACAAGGAACAAAGAAGAAACCGTTGAAACAAAAAAAAATAACCGCTAAAAACGAAAGGGTGGTACCGGGTAGGAAAAAAAATTAAAAACTGATGACTGGTCAACCACAAGGATGATGACTAGTCAACCAATGCACTATCAGGAAAAGCGTCCAACCCAACTCAACTAGATGACTAGGCAACCAGAAGCACAGATGACTAGTCAACGAAAGCAATATCATGACAAGCACCATATTTAGAATCGACCTTGTGAAAGACATGTTTTTGGTCGAAAAACACAAGCATGAACTAGCAAATAACTCAAGTGATCAAAGATTCATCAGCAAAATATCATAGACCAAGTCTTCAAGCACATGAGTGAGAACAAATAGAAGAAACATAAAAATCATATGCAAGGAACATAAGCAAACAGCGCTGAGAGAGAGAGTATGAAATGCAGCTAATGCTCAGAGACAGGGCACATTTTGGAATAGGGGGTTCAGAGCTAAGGGACACACAAGATGATATCATATCTCTCTTGGAGAGACAAGTATACAATGAAAAGTTAAGACATGATCAGAGTAGGCTCAAAAGGCAAGTAACATCACTCTCTAATGACAAAATATTGTAAGATTTATTTTGATTCACTTGCACATCCCAGACATAAGTGCTTGAATGGCCCAATTTTACGGCTCTTTGCTCTAGATGCTTCAAACATAACACCTTATACCTTCCTAGAGCCGTGACTACAATGGTCACACTTCCCCTTTTTTTTTAAATTTATTTTTTTTATGTGAAATTTCTGAATAGATTGGCTAAGAGAGTGAGACAAGCTAAGAGACAATAACAATGATAGGCCAAAAGATAATCATAGACACTTGGCTCACTAAGAGGATAAGATAGCACAAGGTAAGTCACAACTAGAAGCTCTAAACAAGAAAAAGGGGTTGTGCACAAATCTGGAAAGCACAAGAAGCAGTCAAACTTCACACTATCAGAGAGGAGAGATATGAAACCATGAAATATTCATTAAAACACATGTTGTTTGGTAAATTGAAATGTGCGGAAGACAAGGAAACAGACATGTTAATCAATCAATTGAGCAAAGGCCAATGGACTGTCTGAGTGTTACATGTTTCTGAAAGTCCAAGGCCTTGGTGAGTATATCTGCAAGTTGTTTCTCAGAAGGAACAAACTCTAAGGTTAAAATTTTATCTTCCACAAGCTCTCTAATAAAATGATGCCTTATGTCTATATGCTTTGTTCTAGAGTGTTGAACAGGATTTTTAGAGATATCTATGGCACTCATGTTGTCACAATAGATTAGAAAGCATGATTGAGCAAGACCATAGTCATCCAACATTTGTCTCATCCAAAGAAGTTGAGTGCAGCAACTCCCAGATGCAACATACTCTGCTTCAGCAGTGGATAGGGAGACAGTTCTGTTTTTTGCTATGCCAAGCAACAAGGTTGTTGCCTATATAAAAGACCCCTCCGGAAGTGCTCTTCCTATCATCACTACAACCTGCCCAATCGGCATCACTATACCCAACAAGATTGACACAAGTGTCATAGGTATACCACAACCCAAACTCAACAGTCCCACTCACATATTTTAAGATTCTCTTAACAGCAAACAAGTGAGACTCTTTTGGATCACTCTGAAATCTAGCACACACACCAACACTATAAGAAATGTCTGGTCTACTAGCAGTCAAGTAGAGAAGACTTCCTATCATGCTTCTATAGAGAGTTTGATCCACATTTTTACCAAGCAAGTCCCTATGAATTTTAGCACCAGTGCTCATTGGAGTTCTTGCAGATTTTACACCCTCCAAACCAAATTTTTTCACAAGATTTTTTGCATATTTAGATTGAGAAACAAAGATCCCATCATGGCTTTGTTTGATTTGAAGACCTAAGAAGTAGTTAAGCTCACCCACAAGACTCATTTCAAATTCACTAGTCATGACATGAATAAACTCTTGAACATGCAAATCAGAGGTAGAGCCAACCACAATATCATCAACATACACTTGAGCAATCAAGACATCCTTTTTAAATCTTTTGACAAACAAGGTTTTGTCAACCGACCCCCTAACATATCCATTTCCTAGAAGATGAGAGGATAACCTCTCATACCATGCTCTAGGAGCTTGTTTCAAACCATAGAGTGCCTTTTTTAAACGAAACACATCATTTGGATGATGTGGATCTTCAAAACCCTTTGGTTGCTCAACATAGACCTCTTCATTTAAAATACCATTCAAAAAAGTAGTTTTGACATCCATTTGATAAAGTTTGAATTTCAAGTGACAAGCAATGACAAGAAGTAATCTAACAGATTCTAATCTTGCAACAGGGGCAAAAGTTTCATCAAAATCAATGCCTTCCATTTGAGTGTATCCTTGAGCAACCAATCTAGCCTTGTTTCTTACCACATTACCTTGTTCATCAGTTTTATTTTTGAAAATCCACTTAGTGCCTATGACATTTGTGTTAACTGGTCTAGGAACAAGGTACCAAACATCATTTCTCACAAATTGATTTAATTATTCCTGCATTGCAAGAAACCATTCACCATGATGCAAGGCCTCTTTCACATTTTTAGGCCCTTCCTTTGAGACATAACACATATGGCTAATCTCTTGAGCTAGTTGTTTCCTAGTTCTCACTCCCTGATTAAGAGGGCCAATAATGACACTCTCAGTTTGAGTGAGAGGACTATGATCAGCATGGGAGCTGTCAGCCTGGACAGATGAGATGGAACTAGAAGTTGAAGGGGTTGACAGGGCAATCGGGACAAAACTTCTAAAAGTTGACAGGTCAACCACAAGATCCAGACCTGGAGGGTCATGCTCAAGAGGAGGAGGAAGAAGACCATCCTCATCTAAAGCCATCTCTGTAGAGGCAGCAAAATCATCAATATTGACATTTATGGATTCAATAATGGTTCTTGTTTTACAGTTGTACACTCTATAGGCTCGGCTGGAAGTGGAATACCCTAGAAATATTCCCTTATCACACTTAGAATAAAACTTAGCAAGATGCTCCCTATCTCTCAAAATATAACATGTGCTACCAAAGACTCTAAAGTATGACACATTAGGCTTCTTTCCTTTCCAAATCTCATAGGGAGTTTGTTTGGTACCAGACCTCAAAAACACCCTGTTTGAGATGTAACAAGCTGTATTGACAGCTTCAGTCCAAAAATGTTTAGCAAGATTTTTGCTATTTAGCATCACCCTAGCCATCTCAACAAGAACCCTATTCTTTCTCTCCACAACACCATTTTGCTGAGGTGTAATAGGGGCAGAGAACTCATGTTTAATTCCCATCTCTTCAAAAAATTTAAGAAACTGAGAATTCTCAAATTCAGTTCCATGATCTGTTCTAATTCTAACAAGTGGCAGATGACTAGTCATTTTCTCTTTTTGCAAAAGATGACAAACAGACTTAAACCTTTGAAAAGTTTCAGATTTCTCACGTAAGAATGAGACCCAAGTGAACCTAGAGAAATCATCAACCATGACCAGAATATATTTCTTTCCACCAAGGGACAAGGTTTGGATAGGACCAACAAGGTCCATATGAACAAGTTCAAGACTTACATGTGTTTGAATGTGTTTGACCTTTTTGTGTGACACTCTAACTTGCTTACCCATTTGACATCCTTCACAAACATGTTGATCAGATTTGTCAAGCTTTGGTAGACCACTCACTAACTCTCTCTTGGACAATTTATGCAAGTCTCTAAAATTCACATGTCCAAGTCTTTGATGCCACAAGACACTTGTTTCATTCACAACCTTGTTGCAAACTACTTCTTTTGCATCATTGACACCATCAATGCAATAACAATTGTCCCTAGACCTTGACACACTCACAATCTCATTGCCACCCTTTCCAATGATTTTGCAGCCATGCTTGGAGTATCTAACTTCTACTATTCCATCATCACACAGCTGACTTACACTAATGAGATTGGATGTGAGACCCTCAACAAATCTAATATTCTTAAGCTCGGGTAAACCAGGGATACAAACAGTACCTTTCCCCACAACTTGAGACTTGTGACCTCCACCAAAAGTCACAGTGCCTCCATCAAAAGGGCTGAGAGATGAGAAAACACTCCTATCACCAGACATGTGTTTGGAACAGCCACTATCAAAGTACCAAGAATTGATGTTTGAAGCAGCAAAAGCATTTAGCACAACAAGACATTTGGCATGACCTTTTGTAATCCAAGTAGACCTAGAAACAATGGGTGAACTTATTTTAAGGGAGACAAGTTTGGCAATCTTAGTGACTTCATTTAGCAAATGATCAACCTGATCTTGCAAATGATCAACCTGATCTTGCAAAGATCTGGGATTCCTTTTAGATTTTGAAGACAATTTTATAGTCTTATCCTTTTTGTACATATGACAGACTGGTCTAATATGACCAGTCAACCCGCACCTGTGACAAGTTGGAACAAACTTAGGTTTTTTGACTACCTGCTGAACATCAAGAGGTGCAATGGCTGGAGTTTTTGACTTGACAAACTTAGTGGTAGAGCTGGAAGACTTAGAATCAAAACGATTAAATCCAAGACCGCCTTTGTCCCCATGAAGTTTTCCCATATTCAACATTTTGTCAATTTTTGTGGCACCAATGGTCATAGATATAACCTTACTTTTTTCTTCATTCAATTCACCTAGGAGCTGTTTGTTTGAGTTCTGGAACCCAATGTTACTCTCCTTGAGCACATTAACTTGATTTTCAAGATTACTCCTAATTGACACAAGTGCAACAATTTCTTTTTCTAGAGACTCAATTTTGTCACTCAACTCCTTTTTGGTTTCTTTTAAGATGAGAAGGTCATGTTGAAGTTCTTGGTTATTGGCCTCAAGTTTGAGACTCTCTTCTTTCAAGGAAAAAGTCTCTTTGAACAAGCAATCATATTTTCTTCCTAATGACTCGTATGACAGGTCATTAGACTCAAAATCAGAATCATCAGACATAGGCTGCACAGGGGCAACGAAGGCAACTTGTTGGTCTTCATCATCAGAGGAAGATGAATCCTCTTGAGACACTTCACTTTCACTCTCACTCCAGCTCACTTTCATGGCCTTGTCCTTTCCTTTGGAGTATTTTTTCTGATTGTTTGCACAGTCAGCAACATAGTGACCAATGCCTCCACATGTGAAGCACTTGACAGATTTTCTAAAGTCTTTAGTGAAAGGTTTGACATCCTTGTTCCTCTCATTAGACCGATCAGTTGATGGTCTAAACTGTCTCTCACTACCAGAGCTACCCTCTCTAGCAAACTTTCCCTTATCCTTAAGAATTCTCCTAATTTTTTTGACAAACAAGGCCATTTCATCCTCAAAATCTGAGGATTTTTCACCACCTTTCAGAGAGGAAACATGCACTCCTTGAAGTGCAACACTTTTTGATTTTTTAGTGTCATTTTCTTCCATATTCAACTCCATCTCATAGGTTTTTAATTTTCCTACAAGCTTGCCAAGCTTAATTTCATTTAAGTTTTGGACCTCCATGATTGCGGTTTTCTTTGCTCTAAATCTAGATGGTAGAACACGAAGAATTTTCTGAACAACAAGAAGCTCTTGAATAGGTTGACCAAGACTCATGGCTTCATTTGTGATCATTTCCACTCTCCCATAGAACTCAGAAATAGACTCAGTTTCAGACATCCTAAGTTCTTCAAATTGTGCAAGCACCATCTGAAGCTTTAGGGTTCTAACTTGGTCATCCCCTTCATGAACCACCCTTAGTTTATCCCAAGCCCGTTTAGCATTAGGGATGTGTTGTATATGTGCAAACTGTGTGCTAGACAAGGCTGTAACTAAGGCATTTCTGGCCTTCTTGTTTGCATATGCAGCAAACACCTCTGCTTCAGTCCATTCAGACCTAGGCTTGGGCACAACTTCACCCTCAACAGTCTTGACTGGAGCAATCCACTCTTTTGTGAGATACACACTTGCATACTCATCAAGAGCATCAAGAAATATCTCAAATTTTTCTCACCATGCAGCATAGTTATTTCCGTCAAAATAAGGTGGGGAGTTGCAAGATCCAGCAACTCGATCCCTTTCCATAGTGAGTACACCTAAACACCAAAACAAATCCTAGGATCTCTCTATTTGTGTTAAGAGCTGAAGCTCTGATACCAATTGAAATTGATACTTAGGTGACGAGGGGTAAATTTAACTAAACAAACAAGACACAACAACTCAACAATCAAGAGAACACACAGAGCATGCCACAAAGTACCTGCAGCCCTAGAAGATTACTAGTGACAACCTAGGCACTCAGAAGGACCCATCAATCTAGGCATCCCCTGTGCTAGCAACAACTATGGTGAAAGTGTGTGAAGTCATCATTATCAAGTAAACAGCAAACAGCAGATACAGATGACTAGTCAACCACCAAGAACACAAACCCAGAAAAATTTACAGATATGCAAAACAAATTTTGTTTACCCAGAAACCCACTATTGGGAAAAATTGGGAGTCATCAACCGACTAGGCAATTCACTAAGTAGAAAAAGATTCTTACAAAGGAATACAAGCAAGCTCAAGCAAAACCTAGATCTATTTAGGAAGATGAGCTTTACCTCCTTTGTGCAATCTTCTTCTCCAACTTAGCAAAGCTTGAAGCTTAGTTCTTCATGGCAATGGCAGCTCCTTCTCCAGCTCGTTCATCCCATGGCACTAGCTTGCAAGCTCCAACTCAGACCGAAACCAAACTTTGGATTCAAGGGAGAATGACCAATTTCTTCAAGAAACCATACTCTTGAAGAAATCAGTCTTGAATCTGACCTAGATCTAAATGAGAGAATGATTTAAATAGCTAGATGCAGATTCATATTTCAAAAGCAGTTTTTCAAAAAGAAATCAATTAGAAAAACTCATAGATGAAATATGTGGTTCACTCTTTAGGAAGAAGAAGAGAAAGATGGCAATCCAATCTTTCCAAAACTTCCACACAAAAAAGAACAGCTTCCAAATAAAGAATTCACTAGCCTTTACAGACAAAAGAATCCCTTAGGTCAGACTGACACATGGCAGCAGAGAGAGAAAAGAGAATAGGACAAAACAGATGGTTAACCAGCTGGAAATCCTACAGAGCAAGGATGACTAGTCATCATTTATGAAAACAGTTTTAATGCATGATTTACCTTTGTCAAATTGGTTGAACCTCCATAGGATAGATGAGAGATAAGAACACTTAGAGATGCTATTCTTAATCTAACCTTGAGCTTGATAAATACATATAAAAGTCCTATTACAAAATTGTCAAGGGAAGCCAAAAGAATTAATCAAAATTCATACATTAACAGTTAGTTTAGTTGGTAAGGTCCTTGTACTATGTAGCCCCGTCTCGAGGTTGAGTCTTCCCTGGCGTTGGTGGTGAGAGTAGCCAATCTCCCCTTAAACTTTTATAAACCAAAATAATAATAAAAGAATTTATATCTAAAATTATGTTACAATTATTAAATCCAAAATTTAGAAGAGCCCAACTCAAAAAATTCCCACTAAAAAAAGAAAAAAAACTAAAAGGACAGCATTGACATTGTATACCATCTGGTGAACAAAATTTGACATTTGAAATTGACATTCGAAAAAGAACATCATTGACATGTATTGTGTAGCCCCATCCAGTAAAAGGACAGCATTGATATTGTATACCATCTAGTAAACAAAGAGGACTTTCTTAGAGCATTTCCAACGCTGCGCCCCAGCCCGGGCAAGAGGGGGCCTAGGCCCACGAAGGCACTTCTAGCGCATAAATGCAGCCTGAGCAAGACGTGGGGGCCACCAACCTAAGCAAGGCCCAAGACAAAACCAGCCCATTCTCCTACTTAAGGGCTGTGATGTCAGTGCACGAATTTGAATTTATTTTTACCATTGGGGCATGAAGTATACGCGAAGACCGCACGAGTCACGCACGCCAACAATGAAAAAAAATTCGAAATTTCATCGTGCTTTCCCCCAACAGATAGAAGCCACGTGGAGCTTCCTGGGATGTCCGATCCATTCTTTCTGCTCCAATCCAATGGCTGCCAATTTTTGGAGCAAATTGCTATCAACAACACACTAAGAATTGAGAGAGACATGAAAAGAGATAAGGCTAACAAGACAAGAGATGAAACATTTGCAAGAGAAATAGAGTATGCACACAAACAAGACATGGACAAAAAAGATTGGGAAACCATGGTCATGGATACAAGCCATATGTCCCCTGAAACAAAGTCATTTTGGAAGCAAGAACGAAGGGATGTTATGAGAAGAAGGCTGTCTGCCACGCATATCTCACGGCCTGGAGTTCCGGGCCGAGGGGATGTGCATTGACACGCGGTTTCCTGCTTTTGGGTGCGGTGCGGTTGTGCGCGGGCGTGCCAGCACAGTCTACCGTGTGTCGAGATGATTGATATGTATGGGAATGGTTAAGTGGTGCGCCTGTTTGAACTCGTCTTCTAATCAAACGATTGTAGCCAAGAGAGGAACTAGTCTCGGCTATTAGGTTCACGGCCTGAACTACAAGGCCGTTGAGTGATGGTGTTGGTGGTGGGTTTAGGGCGGTGCTCCGGCGCGTTGCTCAGGGAGCGATGGTCGTATGATATATTGGGTGAGTGAACGAACAACAGGGTTGGTGCTCCGGCGCCTTGAAAATCAAGGGTCGTATGATATATTGATGAATGAAATTTCCTTACAGTCTAACACTACTCCTAGGAAAGCAAGTAAAGATATTGAAAGTGCATTACAGGAAAAATAAGTTGCTCCGTGGGAGGCTTTGGTTTGGTGTTTGAACCCTTCAAATGTAGCTCGAGCCTTGTATTTATAGGAAGAGTTCAGGGAGGAGTAATCGAGGCTTAAAAGCTGCATGGTGGAGCCTGATTAGAGCAAGTGGGTGGTCCAATCAACATTTGGGACCGTGAAGTATGGTGGTGTGACCCCATAAATCCTGGTGAATCTCGGCCGCCGCCCTGATCGTGGGTTCTGAGCTTCTGGCCGTGGAGACGCATTTATTGCTCTGATAGCTGCTGACCTAATATCTCAAGCTGCCAGAATTCTTGTGAGAATGTCTATGTCTAATCACTCTGATCCTCATCACCAAATCCTGACTTCAATCACTTCCCACCTTCCCTCATGCATTAAATACTTATTCGTGGTCAGTGGGTTTGCTGCATTAAACAGGCACTACTTCATTAAATGAAGCATGGGTCCCTGCTATCACGTGATGATTCGCCTTTAATGCCTTTGGCCGTGATTTTGTTCGGCCTCGGCCTTGGCCTGCACTCGAGGCCGAGATGATCATGCCTTAGCATTTTTCTCTTGTCTTCAGGAAGGCAAAGCACCCTGTTGAAACGCCGCGTTCCAGCTTTACGAGCAAATGCCATGGCCGAGAAAAGGGGCTCATTTGGCCAGCTCATGGCCGTGATTTATTAGGCACAAACAAAGGCTTTTCCGTGACAATGGACCTAGCAACACGAATTGGTTAAATGATGAAAACCAGGTTGTATTGATGGAGTTGCCATTTCTTAATTAGTTGTATTGCTTGTCTTTTATTAATTAGTGTCATTTCTTAATTAGTTGTATTGCTTGTATTTTATTGAATTAGTATTATTTCTTAATTAGTTGTATTTCTTGTCTTTTATATAAAGAAAGCATTCAATAATATAGTGTGATGCAATGGCTTCTAGAATGATACTTTTTTGGCCCTTCCTATTCCCATAATCCCCTTGCCAGGAAGTTGGGCAATTCTTCCACTGCCAGTGCATGCAGTCGATGCTTCCAATCATGCCTGGAAAACCTCGAGCCTTGGCTTTTTGTAAAAGCCTTTAGAGGTCCCTAGGCGTATGTTTGCAGAGATAATCCCTCGTGTAGATAGTTTCGATTGCATCACAGAATCTGACCAAGCTCTCTAGGATAATGGATAACCCATCCTAGCAATCTCATCCACCTAGTCTGCAGATGCACCAAATGCCAGCATCAGTAAAGAAGCTGTAAGTTTTTGCTCTGGGAGAAGACCAAAAACCCCAATACATCATACTTTTGAAAGAAGTGTGCGTCGTAATTGCAAACATCATGTATGATTTTATTGAACAAATGAAGTTGCATTCTATATTGCCCTAGAAAATCAAAACTAGAGTACAACGAATTTGGGATAAAGTAATATTCCAAGAGATTCTTACCCCAAGAGTGCCTACGTCTGTCCACGTTCCGGCCACGACCGGGTTGTGAACCACGGTGGTGTTGGCTTGATTGATCGAGCATACCCACTGCCATGGCAACTTGATCATCATCTGCTTCCCACTCCCTTTCTTCTTCAGCTCATTTGTGCATTCTTTCTTCATTTTCTCGCTCGGCTCTCTCCAACAACTTCCTCGTGTAATACATTGAAAGTAAAATGTGTTTTGTAAGATTTGAAAAATGAAAGGATAGAGAGGATTTATGGATGATTGTTGTGAGTTGAGGCTGTGGTTTTATAGAGAGATTTAGAAGATAGAGATGACACATGGCACAATTGTAGCAACTGAAAATCTTATTCGAATTTTAAGATGTGAATTTTATAATAAATATAGACACGTGGCAACCGAAAATTTTATATGAAATCTAAGATGTGAATTTTATAATAAATATGGATACGTGACAATCGAAAATCTTATCCAAAAATTTTATCCAAAATATGAGATGTGAATTTTGTAATAAATATTGACACCTGGCAACCGAAAATCTTATCCAAATTAATCATGTAAGTATAAAAAATAAAATTAATTTAAAGTGAATAGTAACTGCCCTTTGTCATGGCAATATGTGGAAACTCAACTTGCCTATTGCAAGAGCTGGCACTATTCACATAAATAGTAACTTGCCTCCCCTTGCCCTTTGCCATGACAAATGGGTGGAAATGTTCTTAACATAATATAGAAAATGAACTGGTGCTCTTTATCCCTAGTTATTTTTTTTTTAAACATTTCTAACAAAAAATTGTTGCTTAATTGCCACTGAATTAATCAAATATACTGTATTAAACTTTGAATATGAGTAAATAGTTCATGTCAATTTTTTGGTGTCAACTTGTATTATTTAATTACCTGACTATTTTAAATTATTTGGACTATTAATACTCTCCTTACCTGACTAACTAATACAACCCACACACCCCGGTTTAGATAATACATGTTTAATTATAAAGTCAGGGAAAAAAAACACGCGTGAAACATCATACGCTTTCATCTTCTTCTCCTTATAATTCTCCTAATCAGCAGTTGGGCGGGTTGACTCTCGCTTCATCGACTTCGACGACGTCCAAGTTCGTGAAATTGCAATTCCATGGCCTGGTGGGGTTTGCATACCCAATTGAAGGGAGAAGTCCCCAGGATAAAGAGAACACCACAAAGTCAATTCTGCAATCAACGGATATTTCTCCACCTATCGAGGGAGATTTTAACAAGTCCAAGTTCGGCTCTGACGTTCTCTCCTTTCAACAAGTACGTTGTTTGTTGCTTTCATCAATTTTCTTCATTTTGATTTAAAGTTTGGGAAATAGCTCAAAATGCCACCCATTTTATAATATATTTTTTTTTCTGAAAATACCACCCCTCCCCATTTTTTTTGCAACTATCACCTATAAATATATATTTATTGTCCACTTATTGGACGCATATCACATTTTCAGAAATCGGTTCTCTCTCAGCTTGCTCATCCCTCTTTTCTCTCTCTGTCTCTCTGTCTCTGTCTCTCTCTCTCTCTCTCTCTCTCTCTAGCGCAGCTCTCTGTCTCTCTCTTTGCTCTCTCTCTCTCTAGTGCAGCTGTCTGTCTGTCTGTCTGTCTATCTCTCTCTCTCTCTTTCTCACGCAGCTCTGTCTCGCTCTATGTTCTGAATCACAAACCCCTTCCTCGGCCCCATATTTTAGGTATGTCTTCTGAATAGCTGCTTGCAACGTTGAAGCTCTACTGGATCGCCGACCTCGAATAGGTAGTGTTGATGGTTATTTTCTTAATATCTGTTGGATTCTGTGAAATTGGTTTGATTTTCATTGCTTGGGTTTCTGTTAAATTGGTTTTGGTTGTAATTGCTTTGGGTTAGGTATTTTGAATTTTCATGCTCATCCATCTGGGTTTTTACCAATTGCATTTAGATTGCTTTGGATATGTGAATCTTGAAACTTTGGATTTTCCATTCGATGTAGTGGATTGGTATAGTGTGATTGTGATGAATCCTTGTTCACTGCTGTGTTAGTGTTGTATTGCTGTTGTGTTCCTGTTATTTTGCTGTGGTATTGCTGTTATACTATTGTTATATTGTTGTTATATTGATGTTATGTTGCCGTTATATTGCCATTGTATTTTGCTTGGTTATTGTGGTTGTATTGTGTTAATGAAATAATTTTTTTCATGGTCAGAAATGGAGACAATTGTTATTCTGGTTTGCTACAATGAAAAATGGGTAACCTCAAAGAAGATGTGCAACTACGAAGGGGGTGACTCAAAAGGCTTAATAGTTCCACGGACCATCACATTTGCTAAACTGTTGAATCGTGTGCATCAGATTGGTAATACAAATAGCAGGGAAGACAAGGTTTACTTAAAGTTCTCAGTTTTGGTGGCCTCGAATGAGTGGAAGCACATAAAGATTGAGGACGATGATGATGTCAAATTTTTTATGAAGTACAACTGTGAGGTAACACCTTCAAAGCTAGCTCCCTTACTCGTGAGTATAGAAAATAATGGACTGACAAATGATGTAGTAGATAGTATGCATATGACGACAGATAGTAGTCGGATGGGTCGTTCTTCAGCGGCCATTGTTGAAAGCGATGAAGTAACTAGGAATATTACAAATGTCGCTGATGTGGGAGGTGATGTTGGGACATATTTTATGGATATGATTGATTTTAGCACTGTGGAGGAGATGCATGGTGGTGATAATGGTACTGAAAGAAATGAAGTGTCAGTGTACTCTGCCCCTCCTATTTTGGGCCCCTTGAACACATCTGCCCAATTGCCAATAATGCGTTTAGGAGGAGAATCTGAACACAGTCGTGAACATTATTTGAGTCAAATGGGTGAACAGAACCGGTAAAATGTGGCCGATGTAAATGATGGAGAAGCATATTTGGACACAGGGTATTCGGGAAGTGATTGGAATCCGAAAATTACAGTTGGGCAAATTTTCTCTAGTAAGGGAGCATTGTTGACGGAGTTACGGTTGACGGCATTGAGAGGCCACTTTGAATTTAAGGTGCAATTCTCTTGCACTAAGAGGTTGATTGTGGTTTGTTGTCAACGTCCATGCCTATGGCGGGTCCAAGCATCGAGAATTAGAGAATACAACTTCATGATTGTGAGGTGTACAACTGTCCATGAATGTAATTTGAGGTTCGTACATGACAACCATCGTCAAGCAACCGCAGCACTTGTAGCCACTTCATTTAAAAGGAAGTTGAAGGATTCTCGGACAATATACACACCAAGTGACATAATGAGAGATGTGAAACACAACTTTGGTTTCACCATCCATTATTCGAAAGCTTGGAAAGCAAGGGAGTTAGCTCTATTGTCCATTAGAGGATCAGTCGAGGAGGCTTATTATATCCTTCCAGCCTATTACTATGAATTGGAGCGTATGAATCCCGGCACAAAGACACACATCCAAACTGATGAGAACAATCACTTTGTGTATTTATTTATGACAATTGGCGCATGTATTAGATGGTTTTGTTCTTCCATGCGCCCAGTGATAGCCGTGGATGCTACTCATTTAAAATCTAAGTACAAGGGTGTTATGTTTGTAGCAAATGCATTCGATGGCAATCGAAATATATATCCTCTTGCTTTTGGGATCGGGGATTTGGAGACGGATGCATCATGGTATTGGCTTTTCACTAAACTTCATGAAGCCATTGGTGAGTGTCCCAATCTTGTTATCATTTCTAATCGCAATGTTAGCATAGAGAATGTGTGGAACAAAGTTTTTCCAACAGTGTAACATGGCATATGCTTTTATCATATGAAGGGGAACATGAAACGCACTTGCAAGTTGAAAAAGCGTATCAAATACTTATGCACTTTGAGCAAGCCGTAAAATCTTATTCCATTGCTGAGTTTGATTGTCATTTTCGGAAGATCAAGATAAAGGAACATGTTGCTTAATATCTTGAACAGGCAGGGTTACATAAGTGGTCTAGAGCTTACATGGATGGACACCGCTACAATGTAATGACAACAAATATTGCGGAGTCAATAAACTCAGTCCTTAGGTTTGCAAGGATGCTGCCAGTGGTTCATTTGATCGGGGAAATTATTAATCTCCTTCTGAAATGGTTCACCGAACGTCACGAGTTGGCTATGAATTGCACAACAGCATTATGCCCCAATTTTGGCGAGAAGAAGTTGAGGAATAGGTTGGAGGATGCTGCAAGGATGAATGTCATTAAACTAAATAACGTACAGTTTAATGTTTTGGACGGTGATATGGACGGCCTCGTGGATTTGACGAACAACAGTTGTAGTTGTAGAAAGTTTCAGCTTGAGCAGCTACCTTGCAAGCATGTAGTTGCAGTTTTCCGCTTCTTGAAACTAAATGTATACTCGAAGGCTTCTCGGTATTATACTCGGAATATCTAGTTGGATGCTTATTCAAATAGCATCTACCCGGTACAGCCTCACGCAATGTGGGTTATTCCTGAACATGTTCAAAGTCGAGTTGTGCTGCATCCTGTCTGCCGCGCAAATCTCACGGCCTAGAGTTCCGGGCCGAGGGGATGTGCGTTGACACACGGTTTCCTGCTTTTGGGTGCGGTGCGGTTGTGCGCGGGCGTGCCAGCACGGTCTATCGTGCGTCGATGTGTTGATGAGTGTTGGATGGATAAGTGGTGCGCCTGTTTGAACTCGCCTTCTTAATCAAACGATTGTAACCGAGAGAGGAACTGGTCTCGGCTGTTAGGTTCACGGCCTGAACTACAAGGTCGTTGAGTGATGGTGTTGGTGGTGGGTTTTGGGCAGTGCTCCGGCGCGCTACTCAGGGAGCGACGGTCGTGTGATTAGGCGTAGGCACGGTCCGATTTGGACTGGTTTTCACTAAAAATTGGAACCTGAACCGAAGTTACAGATCGGTTCGGTTTGGACCGATTCTGCCAAAAATTTAGATAGAAATCCAAACCAACCCGAACCTATCCGGTTCCGGTTCGGTTCCTGCGGTTCCGGTTTTTGCTGGGCCTAAAATTTTATTTTTAACATTTTTTCCAGACCTGTCCAAAATGCATTTATATACTAAAATACCAAAAATTTGAGATTCCATCAAGCTTTCAACACATCAAAATGAATCCAACTTCAACAAAAATACAATCCAACTTCAATCTAACTTCAACAACATATAAATTACAACCCAAATTCAATCAAACTTCAGCAAAATAAATTCCAAAATAAATTACAAGCCAAATACAACCCAAATTCAGTCCAAATATATGTTACAACTCAAATTCAATCCAACTTCATTAAATTCCTCCTTAACATTGAAAAGTAGCTTGAGCACACTTGGTAGGTGTGGATGAACTCATAATATCTACATAAAAAAACATAAACCCATTAAAACATTAGTGAAACATACATATTATATAATACATTATAATCCAACTAAAAGAAACAAAACACATTATACAATCCAATTAAACATTATCATGCTAATTTTTTTTTACCAACATATATAGCACGTATTTAACACAAACTAAGCACAACTAATTAATCAGAAACATTAACCTCAATTTTTTTTAAAAAAAACAGAAACTTAAACATTATCCAAGTGGCAGCATTAACCTCAATTTAAAAAAACAGTTCCTTTTCATGATTTGCAGCATTCTGGATTGGATTATAGTATGAATTTGGCAGATAAAAACAATTACAAACAGAGGAAATATATCCAGAAAAAACAATTAAAAAATCTGCAGATTTTCGACAACACATCAAAATCAGAGAGAGAGAGAGAGAGAGAGAGAGAGAAATGAAGAATACCTCAGAAAGTGGCAAAACTGTTGCTGGAAGCTGTAACCTGCTCCAGAAATTTCCTGCTAATCTGCACGAACTGCTACTAATCAAACCTAAATAAATTTGAATCAATTTGATAAATTTCTAGGGCTGCCATTTTATTTTAATCAAACCTCAATAAAAAAAAAACCAAAAACAACTCTGATGTCGCATTCATCCTTTGCTGCCTTTCTTATTCTTATTTTATTTCAATAAAAAAAAGACCAAACAAAGTATTTAAAATGAACCCCTGCTCCAGCCTGTCTCTCTCTGACTCTCCACCCATTAATAAATTCTCTCAACTCTTCCATAACCAAAAGAGTAAGGCTGAGAACACAAGGAGAGGGAAAAAAAAAAGATATGATATTTTCTGAGTTTTTGGGCTTAATTTACTACAGCAATTCATAAAGAACACCACCAAGAATGAGCTATTACAACCAACAACAGCCTCCTGTTGGTGTTCCTCCACCTCAAGGTAAGCAAGCAATTCACATCTTCTTTTCCTAATAATTTTTTCTTCTTGATTTTGTTCAGATCGATATAAAAGCTTGAAGAATTCAATATGGGTTTTGTTCTGATTTTGGGTTTTAATTCACTTTTGTGGGTTTAAATTGTACTGGAATAGGTTACCCCCTCCTAAGGGCTACGCCCAACAGTACCCTCCTCCCTATGCCCCTCAGTATGCCCAGCCTCCCTTCAACAACAAAACATCCTAAATCAATTTGAAACCACAACCCTAAATCAATTTGAAAAAAATCCTGTGCAAACAGCAGACAGTAACAAATCTAAGTACTACACGCCATCTAGGTGAAGAAATAAACTAAAATTGACAGATAGAGTTAGGCAGAGATTCGAAGGGGGAAAGAAAAAAAAAAAAAGAAAAAAAAAAAGAGACAATCTTACCTGTGATGATGGTGGCGACTGAGAGAGGTGCCGGCTCAGAGAGAAGCGGAGGTTGAGAGAGACGCTGGCTGACAGAGACGTGGTTGATAGAGAGGTTTGCCTGAGAGGAGATTTTGCGCAGAGGGGATTGGACCGGAGCCTTCGTTAGAGAGGATGAGACAGAGGAAGGCTGAGAGAGAGCTTTGGCTGAGAGAGAGCTTTGGCTGAGACAGGTTTGGCACACACAGGGCCTCTGTCAAAAGGGTTTCGATTCGACGGCTGAAGCCTGAAGGAGAGAACGAAATTGGAGAAGGAAAGAAGAAATGAAAACCTAATCGGGTTATAATTTTTGTGCTGATCCTGTGCATGCAAGCCTATTGTAACGTTATATAGAACCAATAAAAAAGAGCCATGTGTAAAATATATATTATAAATATATAAAAATATATAAAATTAATTATACTGGACCGGTTTGGATTGGACCGGTTCTATGAAGTGGACAACCGGAACCGGAACCAGTTTGAACCGGTTCGGTTTGGATTTTTTTCGGTTTTTGACTTTTTTGGTCAACTCGATTTTTTTTGGATTTTTCCGGTTTGGTTCAGCTCGGTTTTGCGGTTTTGCGGTTCCAATGCCCACCCCTACGTGTGATATATGGGGTGAGTGAACGAACAACAAGGATGGTGCTCCGGCGCCTTGAAAATCAAGGGTCGTATGATATATTGATGAATGGATTTTCCTTACAATCTAACACTACTCCTAAGAAAGCAAGTAAAGATATTGAAAGTGCATTACAGGAAAAAAATAAGTTGCTCCGTGGGAGGCTTTGTTTTGGTGTTGAACCCTTTGAATGTAGCTCGAGCCTTGTATTTATAGGGAGAGTTCCTGGAGGAGTAATCGAGGCTGAAAATCTGCATGGTGAAGCTTGATTAGAGCAAATGGGCAGTCCAATTGACATTTGGGATCGTGAAGTATGGTGGTGTGACCCCAGAAATCCTGGTGAATCTCGGCCGCCGCTCTTGATCGTGGGTTCTGAGCTTCTGGCCGTGGAGACGCATTTATGGCCTGGATAGCTGGTGAACCAATATCTCAAGCTGTCAGAATTCTTGTGAGAATGTCCACGTCTAATCACTCTGATCCTCACCACCAAATCCTGACTTCAGTCACTTCCCACCTTCCCTCGTGCATTAAATGCTTATTTGTGGCCAGTGGGTTTGCTGCATTAAACAGGCACTACTTCATTAAATGAAGCCTGGGACCCTGTTGTCACGTGATGATTTGCTTTTAATGCCTCTGGCCGTGAAATTGCCCGGCCTCGGCCTCGGCCTGCACTTAAGGCCGAGATGATCATGCCTTAGCATTTCTTCTTCTGTCTTTAGGAAGGCGAAATACCCTGACGAAACGCCGCGTTTCAGCTTTACGAACAAGTGCCAGGGCCGAGAGAAGGGGCTCCTTCGGTCAGCTTATGGCCGTGATTTATCAGGCACAAACATTGCCCCCACATCCCTAGATTCTTCGGCCTCGGCATGGGTAGGGGCCGAATGGATTCCAAGGGATGGACCCTTTGCATTCCTTTCTGAAGTGATTGACAACTGGGGCATTAAATGTGCAGGCTAGTCGGCGCATTTAATGCCTCAAGCACGTCGTGTAGGCCATCATTGCCCAGGGCGTCGCTTCGTTTTGTCAGAGGAAGAGACGGCCTCTGGGCTTTTGACACGTCGTTGCGCCTATTGAGCGTGCTGACAGAACGTTACGTCTCTCGAGAGAGACACACACTTTCGTTTCGAATTCTAGCGCCAATATAAAAACCCAGACTTCTTTGCTTTCTCCTTACGCTTTCAGAATTCTCAGACGCCCAAGCTTTGTCAAAAACCCTTTTCTCCAACCTTCAAAACCCATCAAACTTTCGCACCTCCAAGGTTACTAGAGAATCCCTCCTGAGCTCGCGATTTTCCAGAACCTACAGACCTTATTCCTTTTTTCAAGCTTTTCCTCCAGTGTTCTAGTTAATTATCTCTTACCCCTTCTCCCTCTTATGTTTAGGAGGCCACCTCCTCCGATGATCTTGAGGAGCTATACGCCAGCCTCCATGAGGAAGGGGGGAGCTCGGCCTCGACTCCCTTGGACGAGGATTCCAAGACCGTCATTGAACAGCTCCGAGAGTTCCTTCTTCTTGATGTTCGGCAAATGATCGCCGCTGGGGCGATTACGGAGTTTAGGTCCTGCTTGGATACGGCCATGGCGCTTGGTCTGCTTGACTCAGCTCAACTGGATGAACTGCAAGCCCGTCTGGCCGAAGGCGAGGAGATGATCAGCCGGTATGCTGAAGCTGTCACGCGGATGGCCGAGGGGAGCTCGCTCGAGCAGGATCTGGAGGTGATTAAAGAACAAGTTCAACCTGCAATGGCCCGACTGAAAGAAAATGACCTCGTCGTCCAACGAGAGAATGAAGTGCTTGCGCAGGTTGAGGCCCAGATTACCGAGCTCCAGGCTCGCCGAGATCTCATCCTCCAACGCCGAGATGGCGCGGTCGCAGCCGGGAGCGAGCTGAAATCCTCGGCCAAGCGAATCCTCAAAGCAGCGACTGAGACGAAGAAGGCCCTGGCCGAGCGGAAGCTGATTCGAGCGAGATGGCAGGCGGACATCAACGGTGGGGACATTGCTTGGAGGAGGATCACCTGCCTGATCTGGGGAATGTTCAGCGAAGGGGTCTAGGCGGGTGAAGAGCGGCCATTTTAACTATTTTTCTTTTTCTTTTCTGGGATGTAATAAAAATTCACATACATTTTTAAATTATCTGCCCACATAGTTTATCTTTTGTTTCAAGACCAGACAAATATATAAGTATTTGTTTATCTCGGCCGTGGCTGGCCGTTCTCTGTTTGTAAGTAATGCCCCTTTTTGTCTAAATACAAGGGCCTTCTTTTCTGAAAAGCTAGATGTATATTGTTGCTTTATTTTGACCGCGCCGTTTGCTTACCTTGCTCGCCTACCTTCCTCTTTTCTTCTTTTTGACTTTTTTGTCGTAGGTCCTTGGCGCCATCTTCTTTTGAACTTGCGCCGAGTTGTAGGCGTCGAGTTCCGACTGTTCTGAATTCTCTGAACTCCTGGGCCTCATCTGCGAGTGGTCCTTCTTCTCTTGGCCATGCTGCCCGATACTTTGAAGAAATCGAACCCTCTGCTTTGATATTTTACCAGGGTCATGGCCGTTGGCCAAGACATAAGGAGTTATACCCACGGCCGAAATTTCTGAGATACGGCGTGCCCAAAAAACCTTAGGAAATAAATCGTGCGCATTGCTAAGTTCCTTTGACAGGCGCGGCCTTGGGTAATCTGGTGCTCCCAGCTCTCTCTTTATTAAATCGTCTTTCACGATAGGCCGGATGTTTTCAAACTGAAACCCTTGACACGGCCTGCTTCGCTGCGCATTGTTTCGCGGCCAATCTTGCCGGGCCGTTTGAGCAACGGGCTCGACCGTTATGACCGAGCCGGGTAGTTTCAGTGGAACGCTGTGGGCTCAATCGAGATAAACTCGGTCCGCTGACCATCGAGGTACAGTCACCTGGTTCTGCTGATCTGTATCATAATGGGAACCTAGGTGTGTTTGCGTTGTCGTTAGAACGGCCGGCTCGCGTATTTGTAATAGTGGCGCCGCGGCTGAGCCATTCTGATCGTATGGTTGTGGTGACTCCCCAATCACGTCGTTCTGGTCGGACTGTGCCTGTTCGGTCGAGGTATGGGTTGGGCCGAACTTCTCGGCTGTAGACACGACAGGGCTACGCCGTCCAAATGCTTTGGCTAAAACGTGGAGTGGGCCGCATGCTGTCTTTGCCGGATGGGTTGGTCCGGGACTCGCCCTCGTGGGCTGGGACTGCCCCCAGCTGTTGGTCGGCGGCAAAGAATGCTGGCCGTAGCCCAACGCTTGGGTACGGGCAAAGACGCCAAGGCTGCTGCTTTCGCCGTATGGCTCAATCCTTTCACGTTCCTGGCTTCTATGTCCGGCTCCAGGGGGTGTTGCGGGCGAAGTCGCGGGCATTCTCTCCTGGAAAAACGTTCGCAGCTCTGAAGAGAATCTGTCCATCGTGGCCATGAAGGATGTTTCCATCCAGCAAGCCTGCCTGGACATCAAATCCTCAATTACTGCTTGTTCCTGTATGGACTCGGCCGTACGATCCGTCATTACTGGAACACTGGCCGAGATCCCGACCGTATGTTCGGTCTCGGTAATTGGTGAAGTGGACTCAGGAGTCTCAGAAGTCATTTCGACTGCTTTGTTTTTGAGCTTTGCATGTGCCCTAGTTTCCACCATAAAGTTTTGACAAGTGTCCCACTGGGCGTGCCAAAAGTGTCTGCCGCGCAAATCTCACGGCCTGGAGTTCCGGGCCGAGGGGATGTGCGTTGACACGCGGTTTCCTACTTTTGGGTGCGGTGCGGTTGTGCGCGGGCGTGCCAGCACGGTCTACCGTGCGTCGATGTGTTGATGAGTGTTGGATGGATAAGTGGTGCGCCTGTTTGAACTCGCCTTCTTAATCAAACGATTGTAACCGAGAGAGGAACTGGTCTCGGCTGTTAGGTTCACGGCCTGAACTACAAGGCAGTTGAGTGATGGTATTGGTGGTGGGTTTTGGGCGGTGCTCCGGCGCGCTGCTCAGGGAGCGACGGTCGTGTGATATATAGGGTGAGTGAACGAACAACAAGGATGGTGCTCAGGCGCCTTGAAAATCAAGGGTCGTATGATATATTGATGAATGGATTTTCCTTACAATCTAACACTACTCCTAGGAAAGCAAGTAAAGATATTGAAAGTGCATTACAGGAAAAAAATAATTGAATTGAATTATCGTAATGAAGTAGAGTTCAAATTCTTACCCTGGAGCTAATCTATGTCGTATCATCTAGAAGTTTGTAGAAAAAGTCCGAGCCCACTGCACATGATTCCAACTGCACCTCCGCACTACAATACGCAAACTTCCAACGGTGAATTTTGTAATCATTTAATCATTGGAACATTGCCAGAAGATGACAAATAGAGACATGTATATTAAAGGTAGCTACATTTTCTTATTGGTATATCAGTGCATACTAAAATAACATGAAAATTGGATTTTGCAGGTAAAAAACTCTAACCTTATATCGTTTTTCTAGGCAGTGCAAAACTCTATTACTGCCTTGACATCTTCAATGGGCAGGGTTTTAGTTGGATCAAAACATGGCAGGGTTGCCTCCACATCCGAACCAGTCATCATCCTCTTCTTCCTGGAAGGATCGGTAAATGGACTCAACAATGTCTGCGCTAGTCGCTTCTTTCTACACCCTTTACCTTCCACAACATCTGTTTCAACACTGGCACTACCTTCGTCATCACCACGCACAATAACATTGGGTATGATGAGAGGATTCATCTGACCTCCCGACAGCATAATCTCGCCCTTTTTCCAATCCTCTAACAAATACAACAGTTTTTGGCAGATTTCTCCGCACCCATCCACATTTTCCGGAGTAGGAAGCTCCTCAGATTGTGGCTGCTCAGATTCTGGCTGGTCAGCTTCTTGCTGCACTTGAATGTGAGGAACTGAAGCGCCCATTTCTGCCTCTTGGACTTCCATGGCTGCGCAGGCTTCGGCTCCATCACCGGGGACTTGTGCTTCCATTGCTGCCGGTTCTGTAGTCGGAGTAACATATTCATGTAAGGGCGACATGTCATTGTCGCCCCCTTCATTCATATGAGGACTACCGACTTCCTCATGTCCTTCCCCACGTTCATTGAACCCACCATTTCGTTTGTTCAACTGCTCTATCTCCAGCTTAAAATAGTGTTCCATTGAAGTGAGGGTCTTGCCAAAATCTTCCACACACTTTTTATTTTTTTCAAGCTCCTTCTCATGTTTCAACTTCTCCTTCCGTACCATTTCTTCCAAGTCATGCACTCTATTTTGAAGCGCTCGATTTGAACTGGCTACCTTTGCCAATTCATCCTTTGTCCTTTGAAACTCACGCTTCAAAGTGCGTAACTTAGTGGACGGGACATTATCCTGCATTCAGTTATAATGCAACTGTTACATTACTCACAAAATATAACCCAAATACAGCTACTGTTTTGGTATTGTATTGTCTATATATTTACTATATACTGATTATATAGCAGAGCCATTAAGTTTATTATGACGTATATATTGAAAAAATGTCATGCTTACCTTAGAAGACGACGAAAGGGTAGCAGTTTTGTCAAATTCATCATCTTTTTGTTCAACAGAAGTGCTGGTTTTTTCTTCGACGTCATTGCCAAATAATTCAACAATGTCTTCACTGTTCGCAACACTGTCACCCCAAGTCCAATAGGGCTGCTGCTTGTAAATTACACTTGGGCGGATAAGTTGCACATTAACCTGCAATTTACACATATAAAATACATATCAGTAAACTTATTATATTTTCATATGCATAACATTATTATTAAAAACATAACTAACCTCACGGTTCTCGAATACTTGGCTCATTAGCTCATGAAAACGAGCCGAAGTATTGGTCCTCCACTGTAGTATACGAGGGATGTGGGCATTCTCTTCATGCATGACAAAATGCAGTGCAGCCAACGCTGGGAAGACCTCAAAAGCCCAAATCTAGTTTGAAGAATAAAACGTAAATCACTGAAAACAAATGAAATTGAACTTATACATTAATGGAAATATGCTTACCTGAAATGCAAAGCCAAAACCTTTGATGTGGTACTCTCTTGGTCTACCACTTGCTGTTGTCTTTGCTTTCTTTTCAGATTTTTTTGTTTTTGTAGCTTTTTGGGGCACTTTTACTCGCTGGTAATCCGCACAAAGTGCCCTCAAAAGTGAGGCATTTGTCTTGGCATAAGAAACAGCACCCCATGGATACTTCACAAACTCTTCAAGGTCTTCCGCCAATTTCAAGTATTGTATGTCAATGTGGACATGTTTTTCACTACCCAACAGCACAAAAACAGCAAAGTATACAAATCCAAGCTTCAATACATCCTCCTCATCAGCGCAGGCGAGGATGGCTTTTTCTAGTTCCAAAAGGGTGACAATTTTATCGTCGCAAAAGTACTTCCTTTTCAATTAGCAGTTCTCATTAGTTGCAATCAGGATGAAAGGCAGGTTTCCAAACCTTAGCCCTGTCATGACGCAAAATTGTTGCGCCGTGAATCGTATCACCTTATTGCCAACGATGAATTTTATCCCATTGACTTGCGAAACTGTCTTGGGATCAGCCTTCCTCAACAACAAGCCGTGGACAATTTGTGAAGTCCACTTAAGCTCCTCAATGAGTAATAGATGACCAAAACAGCTGTCTTCGAACCTTTGTAACTGTTGCCGACTCAATTTCTCGTTAATTGTGCTGATCGCGGTCTTTGTATGGGAAAGGGACAACGCCTTTCCCTGGAACTTTTCTTCCTCAGCAATCATCAGCTTCAATTTTGAAACCATATTTCCCTGCACACCATCAGTTAATATTAAATTTCCAACAAAAGCTACTGCAACTGCAAAACAAACTATAAAGATTCATGTGCCTAATGTAGAGACTATAAATGAACATCTACAATTTCCCTTCTTTGGATGAAACAAAACAACAAACAGACACAGAATCCAATTGCATAAATCGCCAAAACCATTAAACCCACAATGGAACTGGAATAAAACCATAATAAACTAGCAATAAAACAGCACTACGATGCCAATATAATGACACTAAAAAGGGAATCCAACAACAATAAAATAGCAATACAACACCAATAACAACAGCAAATAACAGCAGTTTCAAACAAAGAACAAATAACACACTCCTTCACTGTTTCAAACAAGGAATCATCAGAATCAAACAATTTCAGAGATACCCCTAAACCCTAAACCAATTTCAGAGAAACCCCTAAACAAATTTCATACAAACCCATAAACCCTAAATGTTGTGTAGATTTCAGCTGCACCAAAATGGATTAAGCTGCATCCTCAACTTGTGATACTCGCAAGTGCACGAACCGTTGGTAGTTTAGCGTATGTAAGTGCGAGGTCGATTCCACAGGGATTGGTGATTGAATGATCCAATTTAGTTTCCCTACACAAAACAGAAATGAAAACAAAGAACATAAAACAAGGAAGAAAGAAATAAGTAACTCAAGCAAATAAGTTCCCAAGTTCAATTAGATTAATGGATTGGTTCTAGCTAAAGTATGATTAAGCCATGGTGTGTGGTCATAACCTTGTGTTCCTAATTCCCTAATTTGATCATTTGTTGTCTAACCTAAAATTAAGCATTAGGAACCCATTAAGCATAGAAGAACAATTTAAACAACCAAGCATGTATCTAATCCCTGTTGTCGAATGTCCATACATACTCTTCCTATTCATAGTTCAATTCGAATTAAAGCATGGTGTATACTCTTAATTCAAACCAAGATAGCTAACATGCAAGCCTAAATGGTGATCAATCATTCAAACTAGCATATTAACTTATAAGCATAATGAATAAGAACAAAAACCATAATTGAAACTTGGAAACTAATTCAACTTGAAAACTTAAGAAAAGAATTTACATAACAAAGAAAAATAAATTACAACTAAGAAGCAAAAGGAAAGCTAGAATTGAGAACTAGAAAGCAAAATTAAGAGAATTTGAGGGAGAGAAGGGAAGGGAGCTCTAGAGAAGTGTTTGAGAGCTCCCCCCCTTGGGGTGTGTTTACAAGCTTAGAGAACTTCCCTATTTATAGGCCTAGGGGAAGTGAACATCTGAATTCAATATGGCTAATACATACAACACTTGTTTTATAAAATCTGAAATGGTTGATGCACTTGTATTAGAAAATCTAAATTGGTTGATGCACTTCACCAATAGATCCCACCAGCAGCCCTAGCTCATCTTCATGTCACCATGACCAAGCTTCCAACCAGAAATGATAGCTCATACCTAGCTCACTATGACCAAGCATCCAACCAGCACATGCTGAGGTCAGCATGACCAGCAACTTCAAGGGCTTACAACTTGGGCTTATCTTAATCAAATTAGGACTTTAAGCACTCTAAATTGAAGTTCAGAATGTCTTCTTTCCAGCCATATGTTATTTGGGCCAATCCAAGGTCGGAGGAAGAAGTTAAGGCCAAAACAAATTGCTAACTCATTTTGCGCGCTGATAAGATCCATCCTGAATATGGTTCGGTGTTTGCTAGGTAACGGACTCCAGATTTATCCAATGGGGCTGAATTGTGGATATGTTATAGTACACACCAATTGGAACAACTTTCATGAAGAATGTGGCCTCATTCGAGCTATGTAGGTTGTTGAAACAAAGCTTTCAATATGACCTACGGAACTGGACTGGCAGGGGGTTGTAGCCAAAATGAGTTTGTCTTTAAGCTCTTCATCTATTCATCCAAATTAGGCCTTAACATGCTTGAATTGCATGAATTATGCTCTCTTGCTCTATTTGCCTACAAAACACACAAAGGGAGGCAAATAACTTAGAATTATAGGAAACTAAGCAAAAGAAGTAAGTAAATAGGGCATGTATATGTATGAAATTATGAGCTTAACACACCCCCAAACTTAGATTTTGCTAGTCCTCGAGCAAAACAAAAGAAAAAAAGAAAAATAAAAAGAAAAACAAAAAAATAAAAACAAAACAAGAAGTTAACTAGACCACTTTCGTAGGTAACTCGATTGCATTGAGCGTATGCAACAAGCCTTTAAACCTCTAGGCATCCCTAGTAGGAGGAGTTGTGTCTCCTGAGGGTTTAACAGATACGATACCCACAAACGTTTTTCTAACTCTACAAAACAAAATGGTTAGAAAACTTAATAGATTTGTTAGTCCTTAAGCAAAACAAAACAAAACAAAATACAAAAAACGTTAACCTTCCAACCAGACAGAAATTTTAACTTCGTAGACATGGCTCAACAAGGAACAAAACAAGCACTAAGGAAGTTCTAAACATTATTCAAGTGCTACCACAATCTCACAAAAATCATGCTCAAGGTGTGTGTGTGAAATAGCCATGAAAATACAACTCATGCTTCTCAAACAACGATATGAATTCCTGCAAGAATGAACACAAGTTTGCCAAGCTAAACCAAAATCAATAGGACTTTACTCATGGATGTAATGTAATGGTTAGAAAAGGAATGGATATTGAAACACAAAGTCTAAGGAACAAAGTAGAGCATGTCATATAAACAAGATCATTGACATTTGAAATGTAAGGCACATAAATTGAATAGCTCACAACTCCAAATTTTGCAATTGAATCACTTCACAATTTGATTTTGACATTTACACACTTTGTATAATATTTGGCCCAATTTTGCGGCTCTTTACCCTAGATCACCTTGATTTCTCCTTATATCACCCTAGGGTCGTGACTACATTGGCCACACTTCTTTTCTCTTTTTCTTTGATTTTTTTTTTTTAATAGCTCATTTATTGCCTTGAATACATTACAATCTGAAATACAATCATACTCTACATGTCCCCTAGATGGTAGGATGTTTAATGGATGATAAGGTGATAGAAAGAAATTGCTAAGTGTTTGGGCACAAAAGGGTTTACAATGGAATATGTATTGTATGGGTTGATGGAGGAAAAAGAAAGAGGCTTAACAAAGATGGCCTAAATCATATCTTAGTTATAACTTAACATTCCAGTGAATCACACAAGCAAAAATGCATACAATTGGGTAAGACATGCAAGAGTTGTATAATCATGGCTAAAGTGCATAAAAAGCTCAAGCATAATTATGTGAGACTTAGCTAGCAAAAGAATAAGATTCAGACCTAACACAATGCTTATCAAATTCCTAAGAGCCATATTAGAAGTTAGACTCAAGATTTATCATTGGTGTGGGAAGGAAAACTGAAAATGACTCAAAGAAAAGAAACATAAGCTAAAAAAAAAACTTTCCAGCACCCCCAAACTTAAATGAAGCATTGTCCTCAATGTTAAAGCAAAGTAAAGATGATTGAGAACATGTAAATGATAAGGGGAAAAGTTAAGAAGAAGGTTTAGAAAGAAAAAAAAAATGAATATATAAGCAACTCACGGATGACCAGTTAAGGGCCTCAGAAAACACAGCCAGGGGATCCGGGAAGGTTGGAGGGGTCACAATGGTCCCGCTTAAAACCCAAACTTCTTAGACACCGAAGGTGTCGCCTAAAGAACTCCTAGACACTGTATTGACGGAAGTGCTCACTGGAGTTACCATAAGTCAGCTCATATGAAAAATCTTTTTAAATTTTTAAATTTTTTATTTTTTTTAAAATTTTTATAAAAAAAAGAAACAGAAATTTAAAATAATAACAAGTAAAGAGAAAGGATTGAAATGCTCCCCCTTGAAGCGATTAGGTCGAGCGTGATGCATTTGGAGGTCGCGACTTCTCCCATTGCTCCACACTTCCCATTCTTATGATTGAGGTTGCCATCTCTCTCCATTTTTATTAAGCTGTTTACATTGCTAAAACAAACACATACAAAAACTTGAAACGGAATTAAAGGATTACGAAATATAAAAAAAAACTAAAAATGAAAGGGAAAAATCAACACAAGTCCAATTCCATGCTTCAAAGCAACAAGCACCAATGGGTTGTGTAAGCTGGGACTTAAACCCAGTTCTCTTGCTTGTTGGGCAATTGTCCTTTTCTGTTGGACTACAAACACAACTTGTCCATTAACGTCATTAACTTTCAAACTTGAAATTGTCCAGTTAAGAAAAAAAATAAAGTAGGAAAGCCAAATAGAATCAAACAATGTTACCGATCCCCGGCAACGGCGCCAAAAACTTGTTGTGTAGATTTCAGCTGCACCAAAATGGATTAAGCTGCATCCTCAACTTGTGATACTCGCAAGTGCACGAACCGTTGGTAGTTTAGCGTATGTAAGTGCGAGGTCGATTCCACAGGGATTGGTGATTGAATGATCCAATTTAGTTTCCCTACACAAAACAGAAATGAAAACAAAGAACATAAAACAAGGAAGAAAGAAATAAGTAACTCAAGCAAATAAGTTCCCAAGTTCAATTAGATTAATGGATTGGTTCTAGCTAAAGTATGATTAAGCCATGGTGTGTGGTCATAACCTTGTGTTCCTAATTCCCTAATTTGATCATTTGTTGTCTAACCTAAAATTAAGCATTAGGAACCCATTAAGCATAGAAGAACAATTTAAACAACCAAGCATGTATCTAATCCCTGTTGTCGAATGTCCATACATACTCTTCCTATTCATAGTTCAATTCGAATTAAAGCATGGTGTATACTCTTAATTCAAACCAAGATAGCTAACATGCAAGCCTAAATGGTGATCAATCATTCAAACTAGCATATTAACTTATAAGCATAATGAATAAGAACAAAAACCATAATTGAAACTTGGAAACTAATTCAACTTGAAAACTTAAGAAAAGAATTTACATAACAAAGAAAAATAAATTACAACTAAGAAGCAAAAGGAAAGCTAGAATTGAGAACTAGAAAGCAAAATTAAGAGAATTTGAGGGAGAGAAGGGAAGGGAGCTCTAGAGAAGTGTTTGAGAGCTCCCCCCCTTGGGGTGTGTTTACAAGCTTAGAGAACTTCCCTATTTATAGGCCTAGGGGAAGTGAACATCTGAATTCAATATGGCTAATACATACAACACTTGTTTTATAAAATCTGAAATGGTTGATGCACTTGTATTAGAAAATCTAAATTGGTTGATGCACTTCACCAATAGATCCCACCAGCAGCCCTAGCTCATCTTCATGTCACCATGACCAAGCTTCCAACCAGAAATGATAGCTCATACCTAGCTCACTATGACCAAGCATCCAACCAGCACATGCTGAGGTCAGCATGACCAGCAACTTCAAGGGCTTACAACTTGGGCTTATCTTAATCAACTTAGGACTTTAAGCACTCTAAATTGAAGTTCAGAATGTCTTCTTTCCAGCCATATGTTATTTGGGCCAATCCAAGGTCGGAGGAAGAAGTTAAGGCCAAAACAAATTGCTAACCCATTTTGCGCGCTGATAAGATCCATCCTGAATATGGTTCGGTGTTTGCTAGGTAACGGACTCCAGATTTATCCAATGGGGCTGAATTGTGGATATGTTATAGTACACACCAATTGGAACAACTTTCATGAAGAATGTGGCCTCATTCGAGCTATGTAGGTTGTTGAAACAAAGCTTGCAATATGACCTACGGAACTGGACTGGCAGGGGGTTGTAGCCAAAATGAGTTTGTCTTTAAGCTCTTCATCTATTCATCCAAATTAGGCCTTAACATGCTTGAATTGCATGAATTATGCTCTCTTGCTCTATTTGCCTACAAAACACACAAAGGGAGGCAAATAACTTAGAATTATAGGAAACTAAGCAAAAGAAGTAAGTAAATAGGGCATGTATATGTATGAAATTATGAGCTTAACACACCCCCAAACTTAGATTTTGCTAGTCCTCGAGCAAAACAAAAGAAAAAAAGAAAAATAAAAAGAAAAACAAAAAAATAAAAACAAAACAAGAAGTTAACTAGACCACTTTCGTAGGTAACTCGATTGCATTGAGCGTATGCAACAAGCCTTTAAACCTCTAGGCATCCCTAGTAGGAGGAGTTGTGTCTCCTGAGGGTTTAACAGATACGATACCCACAAACGTTTTTCTAACTCTACAAAACAAAATGGTTAGAAAACTTAATAGATTTGTTAGTCCTTAAGCAAAACAAAACAAAACAAAATACAAAAAACGTTAACCTTCCAACCAGACAGAAATTTTAACTTCGTAGACATGGCTCAACAAGGAACAAAACAAGCACTAAGGAAGTTCTAAACATTATTCAAGTGCTACCACAATCTCACAAAAATCATGCTCAAGGTGTGTGTGTGAAATAGCCATGAAAATACAACTCATGCTTCTCAAACAACGATATGAATTCCTGCAAGAATGAACACAAGTTTGCCAAGCTAAACCAAAATCAATAGGACTTTACTCATGGATGTAATGTAATGGTTAGAAAAGGAATGGATATTGAAACACAAAGTCTAAGGAACAAAGTAGAGCATGTCATATAAACAAGATCATTGACATTTGAAATGTAAGGCACATAAATTGAATAGCTCACAACTCCAAATTTTGCAATTGAATCACTTCACAATTTGATTTTGACATTTACACACTTTGTATAATATTTGGCCCAATTTTGCGGCTCTTTACCCTAGATCACCTTGATTTCTCCTTATATCACCCTAGGGTCGTGACTACATTGGCCACACTTCTTTTCTCTTTTTCTTTGATTTTTTTTTTTTAATAGCTCATTTATTGCCTTGAATACATTACAATCTGAAATACAATCATACTCTACATGTCCCCTAGATGGTAGGATGTTTAATGGATGATAAGGTGATAGAAAGAAATTGCTAAGTGTTTGGGCACAAAAGGGTTTACAATGGAATATGTATTGTATGGGTTGATGGAGGAAAAAGAAAGAGGCTTAACAAAGATGGCCTAAATCATATCTTAGTTATAACTTAACATTCCAGTGAATCACACAAGCAAAAATGCATACAATTGGGTAAGACATGCAAGAGTTGTATAATCATGGCTAAAGTGCATAAAAAGCTCAAGCATAATTATGTGAGACTTAGCTAGCAAAAGAATAAGATTCAGACCTAACACAATGCTTATCAAATTCCTAAGAGCCATATTAGAAGTTAGACTCAAGATTTATCATTGGTGTGGGAAGGAAAACTGAAAATGACTCAAAGAAAAGAAACATAAGCTAAAAAAAAAACTTTCCAGCACCCCCAAACTTAAATGAAGCATTGTCCTCAATGTTAAAGCAAAGTAAAGATGATTGAGAACATGTAAATGATAAGGGGAAAAGTTAAGAAGAAGGTTTAGAAAGAAAAAAAAAATGAATATATAAGCAACTCACGGATGACCAGTTAAGGGCCTCAGAAAACACAGCCAGGGGATCCGGGAAGGTTGGAGGGGTCACAATGGTCCCGCTTAAAACCCAAACTTCTTAGACACCGAAGGTGTCGCCTAAAGAACTCCTAGACACTGTATTGACGGAAGTGCTCACTGGAGTTACCATAAGTCAGCTCATATGAAAAATCTTTTTAAATTTTTAAATTTTTTATTTTTTTTAAAATTTTTATAAAAAAAAGAAACAGAAATTTAAAATAATAACAAGTAAAGAGAAAGGATTGAAATGCTCCCCCTTGAAGCGATTAGGTCGAGCGTGATGCATTTGGAGGTCGCGACTTCTCCCATTGCTCCACACTTCCCATTCTTATGATTGAGGTTGCCATCTCTCTCCATTTTTATTAAGCTGTTTACATTGCTAAAACAAACACATACAAAAACTTGAAACGGAATTAAAGGATTACGAAATATATAAAAAAACTAAAAATGAAAGGGAAAAATCAACACAAGTCCAATTCCATGCTTCAAAGCAACAAGCACCAATGGGTTGTGTAAGCTGGGACTTAAACCCAGTTCTCTTGCTTGTTGGGCAATTGTCCTTTTCTGTTGGACTACAAACACAACTTGTCCATTAACGTCATTAACTTTCAAACTTGAAATTGTCCAGTTAAGAAAAAAAATAAAGTAGGAAAGCCAAATAGAATCAAACAATGTTACCGATCCCCGGCAACGGCGCCAAAAACTTGTTGTGTAGATTTCAGCTGCACCAAAATGGATTAAGCTGCATCCTCAACTTGTGATACTCGCAAGTGCACGAACCGTTGGTAGTTTAGCGTATGTAAGTGCGAGGTCGATTCCACAGGGATTGGTGATTGAATGATCCAATTTAGTTTCCCTACACAAAACAGAAATGAAAACAAAGAACATAAAACAAGGAAGAAAGAAATAAGTAACTCAAGCAAATAAGTTCCCAAGTTCAATTAGATTAATGGATTGGTTCTAGCTAAAGTATGATTAAGCCATGGTGTGTGGTCATAACCTTGTGTTCCTAATTCCCTAATTTGATCATTTGTTGTCTAACCTAAAATTAAGCATTAGGAACCCATTAAGCATAGAAGAACAATTTAAACAACCAAGCATGTATCTAATCCCTGTTGTCGAATGTCCATACATACTCTTCCTATTCATAGTTCAATTCGAATTAAAGCATGGTGTATACTCTTAATTCAAACCAAGATAGCTAACATGCAAGCCTAAATGGTGATCAATCATTCAAACTAGCATATTAACTTATAAGCATAATGAATAAGAACAAAAACCATAATTGAAACTTGGAAACTAATTCAACTTGAAAACTTAAGAAAAGAATTTACATAACAAAGAAAAATAAATTACAACTAAGAAGCAAAAGGAAAGCTAGAATTGAGAACTAGAAAGCAAAATTAAGAGAATTTGAGGGAGAGAAGGGAAGGGAGCTCTAGAGAAGTGTTTGAGAGCTCCCCCCCTTGGGGTGTGTTTACAAGCTTAGAGAACTTCCCTATTTATAGGCCTAGGGGAAGTGAACATCTGAATTCAATATGGCTAATACATACAACACTTGTTTTATAAAATCTGAAATGGTTGATGCACTTGTATTAGAAAATCTAAATTGGTTGATGCACTTCACCAATAGATCCCACCAGCAGCCCTAGCTCATCTTCATGTCACCATGACCAAGCTTCCAACCAGAAATGATAGCTCATACCTAGCTCACTATGACCAAGCATCCAACCAGCACATGCTGAGGTCAGCATGACCAGCAACTTCAAGGGCTTACAACTTGGGCTTATCTTAATCAAATTAGGACTTTAAGCACTCTAAATTGAAGTTCAGAATGTCTTCTTTCCAGCCATATGTTATTTGGGCCAATCCAAGGTCGGAGGAAGAAGTTAAGGCCAAAACAACTTGCTAACTCATTTTGCGCGCTGATAAGATCCATCCTGAGCATGGTTCTGTGTTTGCTAGGTAACGGACTCCAGATTTATCCAATGGGGCTGAATTGTGGATATGTTATAGTACACACCAATTGGAACAACTTTCATGAAGAATGTGGCCTCATTCGAGCTATGTAGGTTGTTGAAACAAAGCTTGCAATATGACCTACGGAACTGGACTGGCAGGGGGTTGTAGCCAAAATGAGTTTGTCTTTAAGCTCTTCATCTATTCATCCAAATTAGGCCTTAACATGCTTGAATTGCATGAATTATGCTCTCTTGCTCTATTTGCCTACAAAACACACAAAGGGAGGCAAATAACTTAGAATTATAGGAAACTAAGCAAAAGAAGTAAGTAAATAGGGCATGTATATGTATGAAATTATGAGCTTAACACTAAACCAATGTCAGAGAAACCCCTAAACCAATTTCATAGAAACCCATAAACCCTAAACCAATTTAAGAGAAACTCCTAAACCAATTTGAGAGAAACCCCTCAACCCTAAACCAATTTCGAACGAACCCCTATATCAATTTCATATAAACCCCTAAACCAATTTCATAAAAACCATACACCCTAAACCAACTTCAAAGAAACCCCTAAACCCAAAGAAAATGACGATGAGCAGTACATTTTGGATGTGAACGGTGGAGTTAAGCTTCGATGAACAAACACCGCTGAGGGAGGAAGACCACTGCGTCAGAGAGAGAGAGAGAGAGAGAGAGAGAGAGAGAAAGAGAGAGAGACAGCTGCACGAGAGAGAGAGCTGTGCAAGAGAGACTGAGAAAGACCGAAGACAGAGTGAGAGATGAGCGAAGACAGAGTGAGAGTTGAGCGACAGAGAGACAGAGCGAAGAGAGAGTGAGAGTGAGCGACAGAGAGAGACGGAGCCAAGAGAGCTGAGACCTGAGCAACAGAGACAGAGAGAGCTGAGCGACAGAGAGAGTGAGAGGGGCGATAGAGAAAGTGAGAGGCGCGATAGAGAGAAAACAAAATTTCAGCAACAGTGATATGTGTGCAATCAGTGAGCAATAAAAATGTATTTATAGGTGATAGTTTTAAAATTTTAGGGGAGGAGTGGTATTTTCAAAAAAAATTATAAAATAGGTGGCATTTTGAGCTATTTCCCTTAAAGTTTTATACTTTCTTCATTTTTTAGGGGAGGAGTGGTATTTATATGCAAATTAATATATGACTTGTTTGTTGGGTTGGGTTGCTGTAGATGTTAGAGCAATTCAACCAGGATTTGACTCTATCTGGTAAAATCTCAACTGGCCATTTCTATATTGCATTTGAGTTTACAGGAAGATGGCAAAAGGACGATGTCAACACAAAAACCATCAGAAAATATTTTTTTTTTGGCTTTTTATCACAAATGGTCCTTGACGTTTATGAAATTATCACGAATGGTCCTTGAGGTTTTTTTGTGACACTAATAGTCCTTAACGTTTGGACTTTTTATCACAAATGGTCCCTGCCGTCAAAAATTCTGTTAAGTGTATAATGTGGAAGATAAGTAGAGCCCACATGTCCAATCACATTGTGACATTTGGATTAAATAAATAAATAAATATTTTTTTGATGAAAATCCATTAAAAAAACCATTTAGCCTCTCTCTCTCTCTCTCTCTCTCTCTCTCTCTCTCTCTCTCTCTACTCTTCAAGTTTTTCAATCCCGAAGACCAAGTTCAAGCTTAAGTTCATCATCCTCTTCAAATAGACAAAGACCAAGAAAAGCCTGGGATGAATTGTAGAGAAATTGAAGCAAATGAGAAGAAAATGGATCAGGAGAAAACAAACCGTGCATATAGAGAAGAGATGATGTGATACTCAAACTAGAGGAGGACAATCAGAAGGTTCAAGATTAGCTAAAATGGAGGAAGGAGCAGTTCAGACATCTAGAAGAAGCACATGACAAGCTCCAAGAACAGTTTCTTATTCTCTCGGCGACCCACATAGAGAGAGAGAGAGAGAGAGAGAGAGAGAGAGAGAGAGAGAGAGAGAGAGAGAGGCTAAATGGTTTTTTAATGGATTTTCATCAAAAAAATATTTATTTATTTATTTAATCCACATGTCATGATGTGATTGGACATGTGGGCTCCACTTATCTTCCACATCATACACTTAACATAATTTTTTACGGCAGGGACCATTTGTGATAAAAAGTCCAAACGTTAAGGACTATTAGTGTCACAAAAAAACCTCAAGGACCATTCGTGATAATTTCGTAAACGTCAAGGACCATTTGTGATAAAAAGCCTTTTTTTTTTAATATACCAAAATGTTTTTTTTTCCCCATCAATAAACATCCCAAGTTCCACAATTATGAGAATGAGTTGGTTGATGTAATCTTGTCTTATAGATTTTGGCAAAAACAAAATAAAAAATAAAATCTTATCATATGTATAACTTGGTCAGACTATTTATCCGGAACAACACCAAACACTTTATAATATTATGGATAAACAGTCAATACTATTTGAAGCAAATTAATATTATTTGACATAAATTAGTAAGTACAATCCAACGTACCAAACAAGTCCTATATATGTAAAGGAATTTAAACTTGCGTGCAAGATGACGGGCCACTACCCTAACCCACATTTGCTTATCAATGTCTTTTTATATCAATTTAATCATAAAATCTTTCGATGAATCAATGGGTGAATAAATCATGAGTCGCGTAATATGACCTTTTTTTAAGTCTGAACTATTTATTTATTTTTAAAACAAGTTCAGATGTGAAAAATAAAGATAAAATGCCATTTTGGTAATTACGTGTTTTAAAAAAGGAGCGTAGTGTAAAGTCATATAAAGTAACCGTTGAAACCCCATTCATCATCTATCATTTATTTTGGGGAAATTGGCGGCTTTGCCCCCGGCGCAGCTAATTTATTCAATATTATCCCTATTTTGAAATCTAATCACAAATATCCTCTATAAAAACTCCCTATTGACAACTTATTGCCCATCCTTCACTTAGGTTTTTTTTGTTCTCAGTCGTTGGTCTTCTTCTTCCTCTTCTATCTAGTCTCTTCCTCATCCTCTTCTTCCTTCTGCCAAACCTCACAGGAATCCACCTCCACTACAGAATCTCGCTTAACTCAATCTCCTCTTAGTTATATCTTCAAATTAGGAGCTAATTTGAACCTCAAGGTTGAACCCCAAATTTGGAATCGAACCCTAGCCAAGGCGTGACTCACCACCTCCGTCGTTGGCCTCCATAACAAAGCCACAATCGTGACTCTCCACCTCCGTCGTCGACTTCCACCACAAAGCCACGACACCTTCATCTTCGATCTTCACTGTGGTGAGTTCTAATATTGGTTTTGTTTTTTTTTTTTTTTTTGGGTTTCTGTTATTGATTGAGATTATTGGGTGATTACTTTTACTATTTTGAATGAGACAATAATGGGTTTTGTTGTGGTTTGTTTGCTGTTTCTGTGATTGAATGAAATTTACCAACTATTTCTTGTGGTTGTCAAGCTCTTGGACTTGGATACATTGTTTTGTACTTAAGATTTGTCTCTGAAATCATGCATACACTGTTTTGTGATTGAAACTTGGACATGCAGACCTCCTTAAAAGTGGTGTATTCACTCTTTTGTGATTGTGATTTGTCTGTGAAATCGCTTAGGTGATATATCAAATTAGGACTTCTAGCTTTTCTGAGCAACCTGTAAGAATACATATAAAACTCATAGATGCTCTCTGAAATAACAGTAATGTGGGTTTTAACTGTAGGAAACCAACATCATAATTTGAAACCAGTAGCACCACCAACAAATGCAAGATTCTCATCCTTTACTTCTTTTGAAAGTGATTGGAGAGTTTGTAAGTTTTATGAGAATGCCAATATTTTAACATACTTTTGATAGTGTAAAGTTGGCGTATGTTGGATCTTTGTTTTCTCTTTTTTCGTAATTCAATCCTAGATCTGTTTTTGGTGCAGTCTATACAATCCTCAAGGTTGGTATCATGCCAAGGTTGTGTTGGTGCCGTGAAAAGGGTTCTTGGAAAACTTGAAGGTTTGTTGACAACTCTGTGCATTTATCTAGTTCCATTGTCTTGCTCTTCTTCTTCTCTGAGACTGTGCTTCTTTAATTGTTTGAACAATGCCAAATGCACTATTGATGATTTCCTGATTTCCTGATTTGTATTTTTATTCGCCTGCGAGGACACACATTCACTTCACCCATGTTTATAATTACTTTAATATTGCAATTGAGTAGTATAAAATTGTGTGCATGAATGTGAACTTTAATTTTGCAATGGTACTGTCTTGTGAAAGCTTGCCATATGAAGAATTGGGTCATTTAGAAAAGCCAACAATCTATATGAATTTTGATAATGGTTTCAATTGTGATTGAATATTATGTTTTTGTTTCCATTATGATTGAATAATTTACTTCTAATTTGCATTTTTAATCCATTTTATACAGATGGAAGATTGTCTTGTTTCAAGTGGCGGTGTTCTTTTGGGGAGGAAATTGCTAACTTTTAGCTTAAATTCGGGTCTAAGAGGAAATGTCCTGGAATTTTAATGATAGATATAAATTGTGTTAAAATTCCTGACCAAGAGGAGATGTAAATTTTTTGCTTTTTGCCACTTTCTTATGTATATCTTAAGATGTAATGAGATAACATTGCTTCCATAGTAGGGAAATTGGGAAATTATGGGTATAACAATGTGATTTCATCAAGGACGTCACATCCTTTTTTGAGAAAACACGTTATATACATTCAGTGTATATTACGTGTATATTGTCTATATATTGCTTGTTTATTGTTTGTGTATAACCATTTATTGCCTTTTATTGTCATTGTATTGTATGTTTATTGCCAATTTATAGCTTGTGTCATTCTTTAAGGAAAAATTAATATAAACTCTTATGGCTTGTTGCCCATGTATATGGCTTATATTGCGTAGGTATTGCCCCTATATATGGCTTGTATTGCCTATGTATTGTGCAAATAGGAGGACTCTCAAACCAATTAATGCAAAAAATAGCAAAAACCAATTAATACGGTGAAAATAAGAACGCAATAGGAGGCTATATAGTAGCAATACTAAGGCAATATGAGGCTATTGTCTTAATATTGCCTTTGTATTGTACAGATAGTGTATGCATATTGCCACCCTATTGGATGTATATTGTAATACTATTGCTATCGTATTGTGGTTATATTGCTCTAATATTGCCTCTATAGTGTACGTATATTGGCCTAATATTGCTATTATATCGTATGTCAATGGCCATTTGGTCTAATAACAGTCTCAACTTCGTTGAAAGTAATCCTGAATTCAAATCTCACGGACACGACAATTGTTATCCATCCTTATATTAGCATGAATTGATGTTGACCTTTAAAATGATAGTTGGAGTTGCACATCGATTCATATTCAAAAGGAAAGTAATTCTCTCCCTCAATGAATCTTCGTTCAAAAGAAGGCAGCTATCAAATATTGGGTACAAAAATGCAAGATCCACGGTAAATTAATTGGGCACAAACCACATATTACAAAACCATGATGATTTTTGGCATGCTTGAAAAGAGAAGGGCCAAATACAACAGAAAAGAAAATCCATTCAAGCTTCTCACCAAACATGGCTCAAGAACTCGACCATGGTTTCAATCCAAACCTACCCAACAAGGGCATACCACGTGTCCATCGTAACAGAAGAGTGGCATTTACAAAGCATGAACTGCAATATGTTTCTTTTTCTCCTAAACAAAATTGTTACTAAAATGGAACAAAAGATCCCTAACATAGAGCAATACAAGCAAAGATAGTCAATTTTCATACACACAAAATTAGTTCTCATCCATCCCTGCAGGCTGATCTCTCTTACTAGGGCCACCTGCTGGTTTTGCCATTATAATCTGCAAGATAGTCAAAGCACTGTCAACAACCTTTTTTTTAACGAAGGTATTAAACATTAAATAGGCTGCAATCAGATAGATTTATCATTTCTCACACATTTTTAGCTAGCCAGAAACCCCCCAGCATATAGATTTTCTATTTACTATCAAGCCTTCTGCACTGAAGCCATATTCATTATAAAGTTCAACATTTCCCAAAAGTAGCTTTCATTTTTATTTTATTTTTCCAAGTTAAAAACTAACATTTGCGACCGTTCTTTTGAGTTATAAAGGAGTTTGTGTTCTGAGTACACACGTGCATACATGCATCTGTGCCAAGTTAGGGGAACTTTGAAAAAAAAAAAAAAGACTTCACAAAAAGTATAAAAGTATAAAATAAAATAAATAAAAAGAATAGTCAACTAATTCATAAAGCCTCGACTTTTTTTATATTTTTAAACTGTATGTAGTTTAGCATTTTTTTTGCTTTGGCCTCAAAGATGCAATCAGGGATTCATAGATGTAGTTCATACCAAATTAGGGTACTTCAAAATTAGGAAAACCATTGACAAATACGTAGTAACTAGTTACCTGATCTACCTGTAGAACAGTGCAGGCAGCATCTGCAGCATACTTGAGAGCAAAGAACCTGCAACAAACAGCCCAAGAAAGAAGATTGATACTTATATCTCATACGAAACAACTTCCTGGCCAACTTAAACATATTGATTTCAATAAATTAATGAAACAGAACTATCTAAAGTTCATAAAATACCCAAAATGTTTGAAGTCGAGATGTTTCCAAGTTACTATTTATCAGTTATCCAAAGAAATCCTCACTTATTCCCGAATGCTATAATTTGTAAAAATCCTAAATGCAAACCATCGATACTATTTGTAAAACAAATAAAAAATATAAAGGTTGGCATTGTCACTCTGTTATCCTCTAGAAACCAACCATCTAATGAAAAAGAAAGATAAGAAACCTTTCGTAGTGGATATGTGGCTTAACTATTTACACAAATGAAATATAATAAAGAAAATAACTGAATGACTGGGTCCCATGGTGAATAAAGGCTTTCAGCACAAAGATGTAGTTGTTAGACCACCAAATCATGAACTAAATTCTATACATCATATATGCATAACCTCCTAGCCCTATTAGCCGGCCAATGGACTTCAAAATGCACCACAATCCTCAAAACACCCATGCCAGTAAGTCATAGTTTGATACAGAAAATCAAGTCCAAGATTGAATTACGAAAAATAGAGAAAACCAAGATCCAACATATGCCAACTTTACAATATTAAACTTATGTTAAAATATTGGCATTCTCATAAAACTTACAAACTCCAGTCACTTTTGGAGATATCCTCCACCTCCAGACATAATCAATTTATATAGTTCATTTAAAAATCACATCCCAAAACAGAACAAACAAATTCAGATCATTGAACCAAATAACTATGTTTTTTCAATTGTTTTTTGTCAGAATAAAAACCAAACTCAGTAATCCAATTCAATAAGCAAAAGAAAATCTTCAAAATCATTGTAGATTGGACAAGCTTCAAGCATAATATTCCTAAAGACAAACTGAAAAATATTTGTTGCACAATCCCAAAATTTTGGTTCAAAAAGTTCTTGTATAATCCCACTGAAATAACATTCTCTACACAAGCTGAAAATATAGAGAGAGTAAAATTTTAAATTAAACCCATAATTATGTTTCAACAAATTTCTGTACAATCTCACCCAAATTTGCCTTGGAGGGACTTGAACTCACATCAAGCACCAAAAACCCAAACCCATATATGAAATTGAAACAAGGAGAAGAAAACCCAAATGTGCAGGAGAAAAGCCAAGCTGGTTACCTGAGACGCCATCTCTAGGCATGGAGGTTGAGAGAGAGTGAGAGATGAAGGTGGAAAGGTGGTCGTCGCCGATTTGGGTTAGGGTTTCTGAGGAGGTAACAGTGACTGTCGCTGATGTGGGTGCGAACGAGAGAGAGAGAGAGAGAGAGAGAGAGAGAGAGAGAGAGAGAGAGAGAGAAGAGAGGAGGGGAAGGGAGATTCTATGGTGGAGCTGAATATAACTAAGATATAACTAAGAGGAGATAGAGTTAGGGAGATTCTATGGAGGATGTGGATTTTGTGAGGTTTGGGAGAAGGAAGAAGAGGAAGAGGAAGAGCAACGACTGAGAAAAAAAAAAACTAAGTGAAGGATGGGCAATAGGCTGTCAATAGGGAGTTTTTATAAGGGGCATTAGTGATTGAGTTTCAAAATAAGGATATTAGTGAATAAATTAGGTGAGCCAGGGTTAAAGCCGCCAATTTCCCTTTATTTTGAACTGAGCCGGACAAAGAACCAACTTTGCAGCATCTGACCAGTTTTAGAGAATTCGCGTTGTATTCCAAAGTCGCAAGATATCGATTGCTTACTTGAAACACTTTCGGTGAGTTTTCCCACATTTTTAAGAAATCTGTATGATTTAATCTAATTCGTTTATTAGGGTTTAGGTTTGAATTGTAATTTGGGAAATTACAATTCTTGGGAATTTTTTTTGAATTGTAATTTGAATTGTGGTTCTTAACCTTCTAATTGTTTCGGTTTCAAGAAAAAAAGGAGTTATAATTTTCAATAGACTCGGTGTTACAGAACTTTTCTGGGATTTGGATTTGGATTTGGTGTTCTTGTTTTATTCAAATATTTGTACAGTGAAAACAAGAATTTGAATTTAAGATTCAGATGGTACCCATTAGAAATGATTGAAAATGATGGTGAATGGTGATGAGGGATACATATTAGTGATGCAAATAAATAAGAATTTGGTGTATTTTTTTCCCATTGCCATTTGAGGTTCGTAGTTTTATAAGATCTTGGATTCTGGATAGTATTTCTTTCACTTCAGTTTAAGTGTTCAATTAGTTTCAGAATTCTGGATATATATTTCTTTATCTGAGGCCACATCTTGTATGGAAGTTTGTGATGTGAAGGATTGTTCTAAGTGTTTTTATTTTCATTTGTTTCTGCAGTTAGAAGAAAATTAAATCGAAAAGTGGGTACAGAAAACAACAATGGCATCACAAGTTGGTCGTGTGATTCACGATCAGCATCTTAATGTTCAATCTAATGGTACTTCTCAAGCCTACCAATTATTTTCTTTTGCCTAAAATTCTTGTTGGGCTATTTTAGTGTAACCCTTATAACATGTATCACAGGTGCTTCTGTTGTGGGAAAGGGTGATACAGTTAAATTAAAACACAAAGGAAAGGGAGCCTTGGTGGAAGGAAACCGCTCGGTGATTTATCCAATTCCGGGAAGCCTGCACTCAATCAGGTATCGAAAAATCAGCATTCCAAGAATTCTGCCACAGGAGCTTCTATTGTGGGAAATGGAGATGTTTTAAAAACACAAATGAGAGGGCTTGGTGGAAGGAAACCGCTTGGTGACATATCGAATTCGGGGAAGCCTGTTCTCTCCCAGGCATCAAAAAAGCAGCCTTCCAAGAATTTTCCTGTCGTTGAGGAAGTGGCCAGCCTTCCTAAAATCGTTCATGATGCAAGCACTAGGAAAGGTGTTTTTAAAGCCTCAGAGAAAGTGCAGACCCGTAGCAGGAATACGCTATCTCACATTTCAAACTCAGTGAAACCAAATCTGCAGAAGAACCACAGCATGAAGCTAAAGGTTATGGCAGAAGAACCCCTTTGTCCTAGTGCTATTGCAGAGGAAGGGTTCTTACACAATCATCAAGAATGCATCAAAGCACAGAACAAGGCCGTGGACTTGGATCAACTTCTGATGAATTTCAGTGAACTTAAGGCAAGTCTGCATTTCCTTTTTCTTCCTTTTCTGAAGTTATTTTGTCGGTTTGGATTTCCTAACAATGCGGTTTTTTCGTCTTTGTTTTCAGCTGGAGAGTCCCTTGAGGTGCAAGAATTTGGAAGAGATGTCTGAAAAACTTGACTCTCCACCTCCTGTATTTGAATCACCAAAATACTACACTCCATATGAGGATTTTGATGAGCTCTCTGACAAGCTTGACTATCCACCAATTGACTATACTGATTTCCCTTGGATTTCAGAGGACTGTGATTTCAAGTTGATGTCTCCAAATCACTGATTCCTTTGAATTTCCAGACTCTGCTTTATCAACATATGAAGTTCAAGGAGAATCAATGAATGTTTTGTAAATTTTGGTTGTTCCATCCATCCATCAACTTGAAATTGATATAGTAAGTCCTTTTAGAGGGTTTGGTTTATGTTAATTGTGTAGAACTCTGTTTGTAGTGTCACTTTGTTTCTTTTGGCCTTTTTGTTAATTGAGAATTTGAATGTACAGAACTGCTTGTTCCAAAACTCCATTGTAATGTACTGTAGAGTATGAATGTTTTGACTCTTTTGTTTAACTCACATACAGTTAATGTATCTACCTATATATATAAAGCAAAAGGCAGAGAATGGTGAAGCATTCAAAATACCAGAAAATGCTCTTGGTTAATGCAAACATTAAGAATTAAAATTATTAATTAAATGAGAATAATATGGTAAATAAATTCATACTTTTTCATATTTAAAAAAATTAAAATTAAAAGAAAAATCAGATAATAGATCATATTTTCATGGAACACAATTATCCATTATCTTTTTTAATTCTAAATTTTTTTTAAAATTTTTTTTAAAGAGCCTATCACAAGCGCGGAAGCGCGTGCGGAGAGGCTAGTATTGATTAATGAACTGATTTGTTTGATATTTTTGATATTTTTACATGAATTTTGAAATTGCTACGTATTGTCATTATATATAAAATGTCAATTAGTATATATATATATTAAAATTGCTGATATATTTCGTAACCGCAAATGGTACTGTAGGTAAACATCTAACAATTTATCCTTTTTGTATTAAAAAAAATAGTAACCGTTGATCTGATCTAACGGTGCAAAAACTTGATGTATCCATACTATAAAGTATCTTAGAATTTCCCTTACCATACAGTACAATATCTGTTTAATTATAAAATAAAATATAAAAAAGCCGACATTCAAAAGTCCCATTTTGGTTTAAATAAAAAAGACTTGAAAGTTTCCTCACAAACCTATAAATACCAAATCCAATCCCAAGGGAATTCCCCCTGAGAATTGAGACTCAAATCATTTCATCATCCGCAATCACAAAATGGAACAGATGTTTGACAAATTTTTTGACTCCATCGCTAACCTTTTCGGCGGCGGAGATTCGATCCCCTGGTGCGACCGCGACGTCATCCACGTAAGTGCACACTACAAACCCCCTAATGCTCATTTTCTGTTTGTTTCCCGAGAAAATGAAGAACCCTGAAGGAAAAATTGAAACAGAGATCTGGGTTCCTATTTGTTCAGCCAATCCAATTCGGTTTGGTTTTTGTTTGCTTGAATTAAAGACGCTTGAGTGTTTGTGAATTGTGGGTCAGGGGTGCGAGAAAGAAGTTGCGGAGGCCAACAAGGGTGACTCAGATGAGCAGAAGAGCGAAAGCATAATGAGGTTATCATGGGCACTTGTCCACTCAAAGCAACCAGAAGATGTGCAGCGTGGAATTGCCATGCTTGAAGGTATTATCATTATTCCTATTAATATTTCTAAACGTTCAATGCTGCAAGTTTTTACTTTTTAGGTAACATAAGCATATTGAACCATTGGTGTTGTCAATTCATTTCACTTCTTTTTAAATTTCCCTATCGTCTCGATTTTGATTCTGTACATGTCTTTTTCAACCATAGAATTCCTGATTTTTTTCACGGGTTATTCATTATGAGTTTTAATTAATCTTCTCTAATTGCTCGTCATGGTTTTAGTTATACAACAAAAATTCTGTGTAAAATGTAGGCCAATTTGGGAGCACTTATGTTTTTTATTTTTTTTATTAAAGAAAGAGAGGGGAGAGGGAGCTGAAAAGGAGAAGAGAGATATGAAGGAGAAAGGAGGCTGAATTTATAAAATCTCACATCTCTAGTTTTTCTTCTATTTCTCCTTTTCTCCGTCTTCTAATATTAAAACAAACAAGAAAATAAAAATAACATTTATCAAATCTGCCGGCAATTCTTTATATTTTGCAATGGTTTGACAGCCTTTTTAGAATTTGTATGCCTAAAGACATTCAATCAATTCTAAGCTAATGGAACAATCATTTCTGTTGCTCCTTTGTGTGGGGTATTAGACACTGCAGGAATAGGAAAGACTATTATGAGGGCTCACACTGTCATGAATCTTCCCACTTTTCACCCTATTGCTCTTCTGTACAACAGTATTGATGGTGATTGTACACTTTCATAATGCATGCCTTCTTTTTTCCTGATTCTTACCAACAAAATTGTTCTCCCGAGAAATTCATTAGAGTATCTTTTTCTACTTCATTCTTTCATAAGAATTTGGAACTAGGCCCTCCATGCCACAAGAAAATTTATAAATTACAAGACGCTGAGCCCTTCTGGATTTCTAGTAATGATTACTTTCGCACAAAAAAAAATGTCATCAATCTTATATTTAATTGGTTAGTCTTTTCAATATTAAAAAAGTTAAATTACTAAATATATTTTCTCTTGTATTGTGATTGTTTCTTGTTTTGCTTTTAACTGAAGAACTTTCGTTCTAGCTTGTAGCTGATCCTTGAGTTTCCAATATTAGATACTGGCAGTGTAGGTTTGCATTCTCTAGTGGTTTCGACAACCTAAAATTGTTCATTTAAAAATACTGAAGAATATGATTTTGTACAGCTTCATTGGCCAACACTAGCTCCCCTTTGCATCAGAGAGAGAAGCTTTACCTTCTGGCTGTTGGATACTACAGAACTGCTGAATATTCAAATAGTCGGCATCTTGTGGAGCAATGCTTAGAGGTTTGTTCTTATTTTTCGTTTCATTTGCACCTAATTTTCCGGCACCCTTTGGTGGCATTCATCTCTCTTTTCTGCGACATGTTCATGTGTCTCTTACATTTAGAATATGGTTGGCTGACCATCATTCAGTGAAAATCTGCTATATATAGGTGGTAAGTTTGTGTCGTCCTTTTCTAAAATTTTGATTGCGTGCTGTGTGCTTGTGCATATATTGTATTAGCTTCTTTTCAGCATGGTGTAATTTACTTATAGTTAATTATCTAATTCTGTACTGTAACTATAATATCTCTGTGGACTTAACCTTTAGCTGCTCATCTATTGTAGTCTTACAGACTAGACTACTATCCTCCTTTTCACTATACAAATGAGTTGCCTTCAGCCTGTTGCAATTTTAATTTCTACAATTCCTACCAATGATTCGTCCTAATATTGTTTTAAAATTATTTTTTTTAACCTTTTTTCTTTGTTTTGCAGATTGCTCCTGATTGGAGACAGGCTCTGACCCTTAAGAAGACTGTTGAGGATCAAATTGCTAAAGGTATTGAGTAGTTTTCTTTTTCTTTTGGTTTTGACTGCACTGTAGCACTAAAATCAAGGAATTGTGAACACATTGCTTGGAATGCAGATGGCTTAATTGGAATAGGCATTACTGCTAGTGCTGTTGGGCTTATAGCAGCTGGGATTGTTGCAGCGCTGGTTCGCAGGTGATGAGCACAAGCCAACAATGTTCATAATGACTGGCTATTACTTACAAATTTCAATTTTCCCCTGAAAAAAGAAGGTTCCGAATAATCAGACTGAGAATAGCTCAAAACAAATTCTGCACTTTGACTACTTTTTTTTCTGAAAAAAAAAATCTTTTAAATTTGATATTTTTTGTGCAAATGAATAGGTTTTTCCCTCATATTATGTTGTTAATCAGTTGATAATGCTTAGCTTACATATATTCTGCCATTATTTCGGCATATGTACCTTGCAAATATGTATGGAAAAATTGTGATTTTATGTTAATGTTGTATATGTTGCCTTGTTGCTGTTAAAAGGAAGTCTCAATACTCTTCAACAAATTCCACGGAAACCCAATATGCCTTTTTTTTTTTTGTGGGTTGTTTTGGGCATCCGAAACATTATTAAAACAACTTAATACGAGGAGCTTCATTGCTCACACAATAGGCGGGCCTGATCAATTCATGCGAAGAGCAACAACTTGAATGCAAGTGTAATTAACAGGTTTCTACACATAGCCATGGAGGCTTGAATTGAGACAACCAGTCAAGGCTCTTTTTCATTGGGTATACCGTTGGCTTAACAGGCTTTTGATGAAGCTTAAATTTCAAATAATAAAAGATGTAGGAATGATTGTCCACCTAAAGGATAGAAGGTAACAGATTTCCCTCCACAGAGAGAGAAAGCAGGGCTCTTGCCACCAGAAAACTTCACAAGGGTCATTGTAAAGTAAATCAAATGACTGATGACATGTTTCATTGCAAAGTAAATCAAAATTTCCATAGTTTTATTAAGAAAACTCTATTAATAAAACCACAAAGGCAGGGCTCTTGCCACCAGAACACAAGAAACTTCAAGGTTCTTACTTTTGAGAGCATATTAATAAAACTATATACAAGAAAGTTTTCCATCAAATTGAACTCTATCTAAATAAAAATTTCATTGTTAACGGATCAAAAACAAAAGTAGCAAAACTAATGTGACCACAACTTGTGCAACAATCATCGGATCAACAAAGAAACATTGACCAGTCTACCAGTTCTCCAATAACACAAAACTATATATATTTATACAGAGGCAATCATACAGCAATAAGTCTACTGGTGCATTACTTCGAAGTGGAAAGAGCTGTATGCAGTACATCTTCAAAATACTTTTCCGCAGCAGCATATTGCCTTTTCTTGTCCTCGATTGCTAAAGCAGCCAAAGCTTTATCCTGCACACATGCATATCTGATAAACCTAACAATATTTGTAGGACCTAAACAAACTGTGATCAATTAACCAAAATAGGAAAGTACCGGAGGCAAATCTTGGTAGCTTCTCAAAGTATCAAGGACTGGCTTTGTCTTCTTCTCTAATTCCTTCCGCTCCTCAGCCAATCCAACCAACACTCCATGGCTAATATCTGGGGTGTAACCCACACGGTTAAGAGTGTCCTGTCCAACACGTTTACACAACAACTCTTAGTCAAATTAAACACAGAAGTAGGCCTTTATTTTAACTGCATAACCAAATAATAGGCTGACAAAATACATTCCTGCAACTTCAGTACGGAATTTCAATAAACTAGCCAATAGAGACTGATGATCAATTATCACTCATTTTATACCATCCACCAAGCAAAAAATTTACTTTTCCTTATACAGGACACAAAATCATGGATTTCTTGCCACATTCCACCTATAGTGTGATATCCTTCCTCAAACTAAGGCAATCACCCAAGGGTTAGAATGCCTTGCTAAGCTGCGGCAGGTTAAAATCCCAAATTTCTTATCAATCATCACCATTCATAAAAAAAACCCCCACCTTTCTTTATGATCAAGGCAATGCAGATGCCCATTTTTTCAATACCCTGATTATTCCTGTGTTCCAGCATTGTTGTACATTGGCTTGCATTCAGAAACCAACCAATATCCAACTTCATGCAACTTGAGCTTAATCAGAACTTATTTCCGCAATTACACAGTTGGTAATTTTATAAGATTTTGGAATATGTATCACAATCTATGCACCATTGAAATACTTTTCTTTGTCCAACGCCCAATCATACTCTCACCTAGTCGACAATATAAATGGTGGTGGGGGGCATTTCTTCAGTTGTGTGTGTGTATTTAAACCACATCTGCAAAATGGTCCTAAAGTATAGAGCTTCATTTTAGATTATATAATAGGTAATGCGATTTGGTCTATACAACTACTCTTAGATACTGATGCTCAAGAAATCCACCCACGTTTAAACAGGAGGAAAGAGGAATTGGACCTAAAAAAGCAAGAAAAGTAAATAAATACCTTAAAGCGGACAGTTTCTTGGTTGTATTGTTTCTCCTTACCAAGCATCAGCGCCAAGTTGTTCTTCCAATGCTCAATGTGTGCCTCACATTGACCTGCATCATCTTCTAGTTGGGCAAGTGTTCTGCATAAGTTTGAAAACTCAACACATTCAACAAATTCATACTCCTAATTTTTACAATTCTTGCAACATATCCAACAAGATCTTACCTTTTCAAATAAGTTAACCTGGAAATCGCCTTTCGAGTATAATCAAGAAGAACATTGGACTCTTTTTGCGCTTTAGCTCTTTTCTCCTCCACACTCGTCTTCCTCAAGGATATATCCCCCATCGCCACAAGAAAACTAAAACCCAGAATTCTTATGTCAACCCAGTATTCAAACAACAATGTAAAAACCCAAATCTACTAAAACCCAGAATTCTTATGTCAACCCAGTATTCAAACAACAATGTAAAAACCCAAATCTCTTATGTCAGACCAGCATTCAAACAACAATGTAAAAACCCAAATCTCTTATGTCAGACCAGCATTCAAACAACAATATAAAACCCAAATTTCGTATCTCAGCCCAGTAGTCAAACAACAATGTAAAACCCACATTTCTTGTGTCATCTCAGTATTCAAACAACAGTGTAAAATCCACATTTCTTAACACAGTGTGAGCTCAATGAGTCAGTATTCAAAGTAAAACTTAAAACCCAAAATTCAAAAACGCACCTGCTTAGCTCAGTGTCTCTTATATTCAACAAATTGGCTACATTCGCTAAGACCTGAGCTGAAGACACCACGTTTGAAGCCAAACCCTCTTGTGCCAAACCAACACTCTCCAATATCTCTCCGATCCTCGCAGCTAACACCCACAAAGAAAAAATCAAAATTTTGTTTGAAAAAGAGAGGATATATACAAAATATACAACATAAACAACACATATGGAGATACAAAGAGAACATGAACAAGAGATTTTTTTGCGTTGGGTTAAAAGGGGATACCTTGGGCTCGGTATTCGGAGGCTTTGAGGCGGAAATCGGAGGCGAGGATCTTGGAAGCTTGAGTTTGAGCTTGGGAGAGAGTGGCAAGGTTGTGTAAATATGCCACCGAACGAGGGGTATATTCGAAATCGGGCACTTCTTTTCCGGCTTGGGAGAACTCTTGAGTCAGCCATTGCTTTACCTCTCCGATTCGAGATGCGTCAGACCCACCGCCACCTCCGCCGCTCTTCGACGTCGTTTCGTTTACCGTTGGATCGGTCATTGTGTGGAGGTAACCGCTGAGTCGACTCAGTGCACCGTTGGTTCGGTAGGTGGCTTTAGATTTTGATTTGAAATAATCTTAAAATTTCGACGCATACTCCCACTTTAACGGGAGCATTTGTTCACCACTTTAAATCATTTAACCCAAGTTAGTATCATCACCACTCTACACGTGTCAATCGGCATAACTAATTAAATACAAAGTAAACAGTTAAATATAGTTATATTCATAAATATATATCAAATATTGAGAAAGATAGTGATAATACACCTTGAATTGCAAGAAAATAAATAAATACCCCGAGCAAAAATATTTTCTATTTAAATAGATGTTCGGGTGTTGGACTGATAAATGCAAGAAAATAATGGATGTTGGGTTGCATGTTGAATAAATTTGATCAAAATAACTTAAATCTTCAAATGATGGTGGTTGAATCTTCTAAAACCACCATTGAAGAAACGATGATTGGGTCTCCAAATTCACCCTTGAGAACAAGGGTGTGACTTAAGGGGAGGGAATTGCTACATGTCCTTTTTAGTAAGTAATTTATCTCTTAGATTTTAATTTTCTTTTTTGATTGGAGTCTTGCCAAGTACATTGAGGCATCATGACTAATATGATTAAATTAATGAAGGATAATGGTATGGTGAGCAAAATTGTCATGTTATGATAAAACAATTCGTTTTGGACTTAAACATTGTGATTTTAAACTGATGGTTTGAGGACTTATTAACATTAACCCAGAAGCTTTTCATGCAGGCCACTCAAACAGGCCGGCTGCAGCCGAAAGAAGCACACCTCCCATTTTGCTTACATAAGCATTTTGTTGCAGAACTTTTATTTAGAGCTACACTTCCATTCACTTGCTGCCCAGAGATTTGGAAACTATGCATCATATTGCTCTTGCTCAGTTCAGTGCCTGATGTTTTAGTGTCCATGAGTGAGATAATTTAGGGTTTTTTTTTATCACGAATGGTCCGTGTATTTTTCCAAACGCATCATTTTAGTCCTCATTCTTCAAATTCGATCAATGTCGTCACATTTGTGATAAAATGTGAATAATCTAGAACTACAGACGCTCAAACATGCCGCTCACGTGAGCTATACTCAAGCATTCATCGAGCTAATGTTGAAACAAGAAATAAGTTCTTTTTTGATAAGGAAAACAAGAAACAAAATAAAAGACGGATATTTATCAAGGTTACAGATACAAGAGGCCACAAACTAGAAACTAGAGAGGGCGTCATTCCTCAAAGGATATGATACAAAAGAGCACCCAGAAGAAAAAGGCGTCACCAGATGCAACGGTATGTAACATGTGACTCGGTTATATCACCAGTATAGGTAACTTTCACTACCTGCCCCTTCTCAAGTCCATAGTACTGTGCAATCGCATCTTTTCTTGACAGTCGGGGAAGCTGCAGGAAGAACAGTTGATGAGATTACGACAATGGAAACATTACGGTCTAGTTACCAGCTATACGCCAATCAACCATCTACACGAAATGTAATGGTAATATACAATTTAGGCTTATTATCAAAAAAGGTCCCTAAGGTTTACGAAACTATCAGATTTCATCCTTAATGTTTTTTTGTGTCATTAGTGGTCCTCAAGGTTAGTATGTATAATCACAAATGGTCCCTGCCGTTAGATTCCGTCAAAAACTCCGTTAGTTTGCTGATGTGGCATATATATATATATCACAAAACATCCCTGAGGTTTACACACCTATCACAAATGGTCCCTGCAAATTTTTTTAATTTAAAATTCATAAAATTTTGGTTTTATTTTTTAAATTATTTTAAAATATATATTGTATTTTAAATACACATGACACTATATTATTTTAGATGTGGGCTCCACATAGATGCCACATCAACAAACTAATGGAGTTTTTAAAAAATAATTTAAATTCATAAAATTTAAAAATGAAAAAAACCAAGGGTTTAGGGATTATAAATGGTCCTTAAGGTTAAAATCCTTATATAAATGGTTTTTTCATTTTTAAATTTTATGAATTTTAAATTATTTTAAAAAAACTTCATTAGTTTGTTGGTGTGGCATATATGTGGAGCCCACATCTTCAAAAATATAGTGTCATATGTATTTAAAATACAATATGTATTTTTAAATAATATAAAAAAGAAAACCAAAATTTATGAATTTTAAATTAAAAAATTAAAAAATTTCGCAAGGACCATTTGTGATAGATGTGTAAACCTTAGGGATGTTTTGTGATATGTATATATGCCACGTCAGCAAACTAACGGAGTTTTTGACGGAACCTAACGGCAGGGACCATTTGTGATTATACATACTAACCTTGAGGACCAAGAGTGACACAAAAAAACATTAAGGATGCAATCTGATAGTTTCGTAAACCTTAGGGACCTTTTGTGATAATAAGCCAAATAATAAACTAAAATGCAAACATTCGGTACATGATTGTACAGAATTTCCATTGTAAAGTCTGGAGGGGAGAAAGTGAAAGAGAAAGAAGATTGTGCTAGGTGACTACTATGCTTGCAACCTTACCACAAGTTGGTTAACTTGAAGGCATAAAGGCAAGCCTCTAATATAGGTCTAGAGGACCAAAAGAGATATTTGAGTCCTTAGATTCGGGTCAAGGAGACTAGTTTATCATTTGAGTTTGCTCTACATAATATAGGTCTATAGGCACAAAGTATTATCAGTTGCTAGGGATGGCAATAAGCCATCTCAGCTCAAGTTCCTAAAGAGAGCAATAGAATGAGAGATTCACACATTGATCAAAACTAACTTTAGAGAATTCCTTCAATATGCGGCCACATAGAATACAATGTTCTTGAATGTGTTTGTGTGTGAATGTGTGTGCATACTTGTGTTTTGGTCCCTACATCTATTAAATGTTTCAACTTACTCCGTGCAATTTCCATTGTTTCAATCAAGCGTTCCCTATCTTGGATGCATCAAAGATATTAAACAGAAACTTTTGTGGTGACTAATTTGACATTGCTATTTTCTTTACTTAAAATGGAATTAATACTGATTACATGACATAAAAATGGGTTCAACCCAATTCACTACTTTGAACAATCCCTACCAGCCACCCACAGATAAAGTCATAGCACTCTTTTTTAACTCCATATCATAAGTAATTTTAAACGATAGAGGGCATACCACAGCCCAAGTCAGATTAGCAATTCAAACTCATTCAAGATTATTCAAAAATTAAGAATGACATGAACGATCTCCAAAGAAAGCAAATTAGTGGCTGGTTTTTCTTTACTCGAGTTAATACACTAACCTGGTTTTCTTCTATGTTGTACTTCTTTAGGAGTTTTTGTTTCTCTTGTTCAGTCAGTACATGATGCTTTGGCTTCAAGACATGCTTTGTGATATTAACAAGCAAGTCAGTAATCTGAGAAACAAAGCCAGAAATAGAAATATGAGAGTGAGAAGAAGAGCTTCCAAGGGAGTGAACCATTAAAACTATCGATAATAGGCAGAAACACGTGTACAGTGTTCAGTAAATGTTTCAGTAGAAATGCTGCCAATAAAATAACCAAATAAAGGTAGGTTAACTAGGAAACAGCAAAAGGCAGAAGCAACTATTAAAAAGCTATTGTGAAATGCTTTTCAAAAGCATCTAAGGAAACAACAAAAAAGCAACTATACGTACCTTGGTCATCATTTCCAATCACATTATTATAAATTTCTAAAAATTGTATATATAGAAATTAAAATTTTCATAACATGCAATTGACCTGCGTAAATTGCATTTCCCTTTATCCTTTGTGCCTAAAACTTGCAAAATAGCCAACTGTATCAATGCATTTTGATCCATAAACAACACTAGTTCATCAATTTTACTTCTAGGAGGGTGGCTATAATGCCTCTTGAATCATAAGCCTTCTATAAAACTAACCTAGAAAATCAGAAACAGAATCAAATATAATTATCCTGCGGGACTCGTAATGTTCAAAAAAAGGAAATGTAAATTTCCCTTTATCTTAAATTGAATATATAAATTTCAAATTTCCAGATTTGACCTCCGTAAATTGCATTTCCCATTATCCTTTGTGCCTAAACTACAAAACAGCCCACTGTACCAATGCATTTTAATTCTTAAACAACACTAGTTCATCAGTTTACTTCTAGGAGGATGCCTATGATGCATCTCCAATCATAAGCCATCTATAAAGCTAACCCAGAAAATCAGTAAATGGAATCAAATATAATTATCCTGCAGGACTTGCTATGTTTAAAAAAAAGAAAATTCAAAAGATCAGCGACATTAGGAAACAAACCTGGAATATTTCAGTTTTAAATGGATAAAGTTCCATAGTTTTTAGAGCTTGGCTTGTTATTTGGTTTTGGGTAATTAATATGAGCCCATTCAAAGTGTCTTTATTAGCAATCTGAGAATGCAGCCCACGAATCACATTAACCTTCACGATACCAGGCCCGCAGTAAATGACCATAATCTGCAATTCAAACATTAATCATAAATAACAATTGCTCATAAGTTATTACTGGCATCATTACACCAACTTTCAGTGAAGAGCAAGGAAAATACATCAGCCACTGTTTTTTCATTTTTCGGGTACCCATGCATAACAGTTTTACAATTCATTCCAATGGTAAATGGAAGGAAGTCGCCTTGACTCAAGTGTAAGTGGAATTGTAGAAGTAAGTGTGGTTGAGCAGTCAAATCTAGTCTGGATAAGTAAAGTTAAGCAGTCTTCGAAGTCCCTATGCAACTCATTAACATCATATCTATCCCTGGACTCTTCTTTCTCCACTTCCCCTGTAACACAGGACCTTTCAGAAGTTTCAAGGTATGTCTAGTATGAATAATTGGCCACATCATTTATCATATACTAGAATATGACACTAGCGACTGATACCAACGCATGACAGCATACTAAACCATCCACTTAAAGCATTGCAGAATATGATAAATTTTCTATCAAAGGGAACAACCTAACCAGTGAGCGATAGAAAAAGAAGAATAGGAAAAAGTAGCTTCCAGAGTCTACAGGATCAGACATCTAGAAGAGTAAAGGAATGATGTAAACTAATGATGTAAGACATCCAGGTTGTACTGAGATATCTCAAAACAGAAAAAGGCCACCAAACAAATCTACGGCACTAAATCAGCCTTGCTTCTTCTTTGAGGACCGTAGACCTAAATTTCGGAAACGAAGCATGTATCCATGATTAGCAGAAGTTAAGGACTAGATAGTAGTTTGGTCAGCTTCACAAGGATCAATATAGGCCGAACTCAACAAGAAAACACTATAAATTCGAGATAATTCTAATCAAATAAGAACATGCATCCATAGATAGAGCATTTATATGACATGCAAAGTAAGATTGTCATGGTCAACCCCAGGTTGCAGCCATATTAGTTCACCAACTGGAACAACATTAAAAGTTACCAAAACAAAAGTGTAGACAAATATAGCTAAACCCCAATTGCTTGCCCAAACCTCAAAATTTCCAACTTTGTGAACCATATAGATTTCAAAATCCTTAACATAATTAATCCCAAGCACAACAATGAAGAAAAAGAAAACGACCCAGAACCAGAAATTCTTCTTTCTTTGATTTCTTCCATTCTCTGGTCAATGCAAGAAGAAAATAAAAGAAATTCAAGAAAAAGAGATAGAAACCATTAAAGGTTACTGTTTATTTACCCTGTCAGTAGGGTCAGTGCGATGAGTAGCGGAGAAGCGGAGGCGCTCAACATCCGGATTCTGGCCGTGACGGGCTCGAAATTCTTGGAGAGAGAGGTCGATTTCTGGGCTTGGAACAGAATAGCCTCTGTCCCTTATCATCTCCAGCACGGTTCTGCGTGACAGGTAGTATCTGTGGCTCTCTGGGCTACCGTCGTCTACATAGCCAGTCAAGCAAGGCCCTAATATCTCTCCGTTGGCATCGCCATTCGCCTCTGCGTCACCTTCCATCCCTCCCTCTCTTCTCTCTGTTGGATTTTCCTGAGTCCTCCTGAGCCTGACTGACTGTGAGAGAGAAAGTGCACTTGGGTTTGGGACCCTCGGAAGTGTGCTGGTATGAAGAAAACGTCATGGATCTACCATGGGGTTTTTCAGCAAATAGTCACATTTGGTCCATTTTTCACTTTCGTCCCAGTAATTCAAATTTTGTCCATTTTTCCATTGTAATTTTATAATTGTAACAATTCAAGGACATATAAGGCCATCTCCAACCCAAATGGGGCTAAACCCAAATTTCTCCCCTTAAAAATACAACTATTCATGTATTGCCCGGACTCAAATTATTTTTTCCTCCAACCATGCATACTCATAATTTGAGTCCGCCACTTTATTAACTTGTTTAAAAATGGTTAACCCCTAAAAAAAAAAATTTGGTTAATTTTTCTTAACATTATTTTTAGGGTTAATTACAATTTAGTACCCTGTACTTACACCGTTCAGGCATGTTAGTCCCCGTCTTTTCAATTTTTACAATCGCATACCCTTAGTTTGTAAATTTTTTGCAATGTGGTTCCGCCATTAGGATTTCTGTTAGATCTTTCTGTTAAATGCCTATGTGGCATTGTGGGTCCCACATTTTTTAATTTTTTTAATTTTCAATTGATTAAAAAATGAATAAAATATTTTTAAAAAAAAAATCAAAAAATCAAAAAACTTCTCTCTCTCTCTCTACCCAGACCCGATTTCTTCCCCCCAACCTAGATTTCTTCTCCCTCCTCCAATTTCTTCCATTTTTTTGCCATTATCAGCCATGTTTCTTCAGCTCTTAACATTGGCCTCGCTGGTCCTCCTTCCCCTACTTTTCTTCTTCGTCTTCAAGGCTTCATCACAACCAAACCCCAAAACCAGCAACAACACCAAGCTCCCCAAATCATACCCAATAATTGGCTCTTTAATAACCCTCTACAAAAACGATGAACGCAGGCTCCCATGGATCACAGACCTCCTCCGAAGCTCGCCATCAAACACCTTCACCCTCCACCACTCTCTGGGCAAGCACTTCGTTGTCAAGGCCAACCCCACTGTCGTCCAGCACATCCTCAAGACCCATTTCCCCGTCTACGAAAAGGCAACACCTTCCGCACCACCCTCACCAACCTCCTCGGCGATGACATCTTCAACGCCGACGGCGACACCTGGAAGTTCCAGCGCCAAGTCTCCAGCCACGAATCAAAAAAATCAAAAAATCAAAAAATTTCTCTCTCTCTCTCTCTCTCTCTCTCTCTCTCTCTGTAAAAATTCTCCCACAATCCCCTTAAAACCCTAACCCTAATTCATCTTTAAAATCATCCGATTTGAATCGGTGGTGTGGTTGATTCGTTCGGAATTGAGAGCCGAGAGAGATAGAGTGAAGGATGTCTGCGGCAGTGTGTGGAAGCAAGAGGTCCTTTTTCGAAGAGCTTCCTCCATCGCCGCCTCTCTCAAAGAGGCTTCGCTGTTCTTCTTCTACATCTCCCATTCGCTTCTCTGCTCCTTATCTTCTCGATCAGCTTCGCTCTCTCTTCCCTCAGATGGATCCTCAGGTATTAATGGATATGGTCTTCTTGTTATTAGATGTTATTTTTGGTTTTGGATTCCTATTGCCTGCTTGATTTCTGAGAAAAAAGGGTATTTTGGTTTTGGAGTTTAAGGTCAGGGCAGGGGGAGAAGAAATCGAGGGGGAAGGGGGAGGGAGTCTGGGAAGAGAGAGAGAGAGAGAGAGATAAATTTTTTGATTTTTTGATTTTTAATATTTTATTCATATTTTAATCAATTTAAAATTAAAAAAATTAAAAAATGTGGGACCCACAATGCCACGTAGGCAGTTAACAGAGAGATCTAACAGAAACCCTAACAACGGAACCACATTGCAAAAAATTTACAAACTAAGGGTATGCGATTGTAAAAATTGAAAGGACGGGGACTAACATGCTTTAACGGTGTAAGTACAGGGTACTAAATTGTAATTAACCCTTATTTTTATTTCAACATTTGTGATTTAATTTTCTGAACATTTTAACCTAAAAAAAATTCAAAATCCAAAACATAATATAATTTCACTTAAAAATCAAAACATATTAAGATAAATGATAATCACAAAATTATTTTGGGTTGAATCTGATTTAGAGTAATAATAAAAATTAATTTTGCCGTTGGATTTAAATTTCAGACATTGGATGTGAATTTTTCCCATTGAGATTGCTTAAAAATATCCTGGCCATTGATTATATGCAGAATGAAAAAAAAAAATTGACACATCAACTTAATGCAGCCGTTGGATTGAAACAAATAGTTGTTCTGGGCTTGACAAGTGGCGCAAGCAGCATGGGCAAGTTGGTGATAGGTGGTCCATGTAGCTGGGGTCTTCACTTGGCTCCTTGGTTTGATGCGAATTGGGCCCCACAACAATTCCACCTGGACTGGAAAGCTGGGCCAAATACCGCCCCACATATCAGTTTGCCTAAAATTCCCCCCCTCCCTATACACGAAAGGGATCAGGTGAGAACGCTTATGTGAGAACATTATATAAGAATAAATCGTAGCCATTGAAATGCATCTGAACGGTAGAAGAGAAAAAGCGAGCTTACGGTACATTAGAGTAGGCTGCAGTTTCCCCTTAGCAGAGGTGTCAGGTCGCGCCTGGTTCGAAAAAATCGCGCCTTTCTTATTCCTCACAGTGGCGCCTTTCTTGTCAATGGAGTGATGAATGAACCCTAGTCATAACACCCAAATACCTACCAGACATCAAGTTCTCTATTCGTCATCTCTTCTCACAGAAACTCCTTTGTGTACTGTTTCTTTTTGACTTGCTCTTCTGTTGTGGCAGAACTTCCGTGATCGAGTAATTCTGATCTGAACGTCTGAATCGGTACGTTTCTGTCGAATTTCCTCCCTGTCTTTGATATTAAAGTTTGCATGTTATACTGCATTAACTTAATTGAAATTGGTTTATGGATTTAGGGAGGATTTGAGGGCTTTGATTTTCTGGGTAAGAGTAGGCTGTCTCTGTACGGAGTGTTTGCAAAAATATAAATTTGCCTGAGTAATTTGTGTTCTGTGTTGTACTTCGTATTTTTGTTTGCATTCTGGTTGTTTGTTGTGTTTTCGTAAAATTCGAGGAATCTTCATCTGTTCCTCATTGTAATCCTGCTTTGGGCATGTAGTGGTGTGAGTGTTGGGCATAATTTTAGGGATTTAATGGGGCTTGGCAAACAAATAATAATAAGTACCAGTTGAAGTAGAACGCATAAGAGAAAATTGAATCTTAACTCTGAATATGAGATGATTTGGGATGCATAAGGAGCAATGCATCTTGTAGTAGGTATCAATTTTGTATCTGAATTTGTTGAAATTAGTGTTTGTAGGTGAAATTATGTATCTTAATGTGTTGAAAATAGTGTATCAGTTTTGTAACTTGATATGTTGAAGATTCTGTTAGTAGGTATCAATTATGTAATGTGTTGAAAATAGTGTTTGTAGGTTTAAAAATGTGTAGATAATATTGTGAGTTGGTATCACTTCTGTATGTTAATGTGGTCATAATATTGTCAGCACGTATCAGTTCTGTTTTTGAAGCAAAAGGTGTCTTTTGCAGGTATAAAATGGATTGTGGGTTTGAGCTTTGTTTCCCGGAGTCAGAGGTCTATTCTGCGCGGGTGAATAATCTGTGTGTGGCGCAAACAGTCCTGTGTAATTTTGGGGCGCATTTCAGTGAGTCGCTTATGGAAAGATTTAGAGAGAGCTGTTTTGGGCACCTGTTGGGACTCCATAAAATTGCATTTAGTGGTCAAATTGTGCATGGTCTGGCACTCCGGCGAGTAGGAGGACTTGGTGTGAAGGACATGATGGGCCTTAGTTATGCAATAGGGTCCAACGTTGCTCAATTCAGTGTAAAGGATTTTTGTTTGATAAGTGGTCTAAAATGTGGAAGCGAGCCTGACATAACGTCTGCCGGGGAAGATCATAAGCGATTTATGAAAGCACATTTTACCAACAGGAGTCACATTACTGGCCAGGACTTAGAAAATGCATTCCTAAAGTCCGAAATAGGAAGCGAGGACTCGTTCAAATTGGGACTGCTGTATTTTATGGAGTCTGTGATTATGGGTAGACCCCAAAATGTAAAGATAAATGAGGACTACTTACATTTGGTTCATAAAATGGATGAATTCAACAAATATCCGTGGGGATCTATATCGTTTGAGTGTCTGCAAGATTCTATGTTGTTTGTTCCCGGGAAGAAAGAGAGAGATGAAGACAAGGATGGGTAGGGGAAAGGGGTGAAAAAGCAAAAAAGGCGGTGCGGAGTTCAGTGAGAAAAGGGAAGAAAAACGTGGAGGATGAGAAGCCTAAAAGAATTAACAGACCTGCATGGAATATAAAGGGATTGAGCTATGCTTTCCAGGTATGATTTAGTTGAAAATTAGTGTTTGTAAAATTTAAGTTCGTAACTAAGTACTGACTTTGATAATCTATTTGTTGTAGATTTGGGCGTATGAATTAATTGCTGAATTGGGAATTCCCCCCCTTAGATATTGTAGGCGGATAGAGGAAACTGCATTAGTCCCTCGAATTTGCCGGTGGGAATCCACAGATAAAGTGCCTGAGTTTAGAAAGCTGAACGCTTATATATTTCAAAGCAAACAGGTGTGTAGTTAATAATTGATTTCAATAGTATGTTGGTTTCATGAGGAAAGCTGTTTACTATTGTTTATGACCTGTTCACTGTATATGTTTGACAGTCTGTTATACTGCGGCTCTTACGACCACGTGAATTGGAGATGAGGCAACCATATTGGAGTTGGGGATCAGTTGTTCCTGAATGTGATGCACCTAGTGCAGGCCCGCGGGTATGTAAGGACCTTGATGAATTAAACTCTGTTGTGCAGCAGTTGAGGAATGAGGTTGCACTATTGCACCGTGAGAAGGGTGAGCTAGAGGAGAGAGTTTTACGCTTGGAAAAGTGTACCAATCATGCAGACGCCAGCCCTTTTGAGTATGATGGAGAGGAGAGACTTAAGACTGAGGATTCTGGAGAGGAGAGACATGAGACTGAGGATGCTGGAGAGGAGAGACATGAGACTGAGGATGCTGGAGAGGAGAGTGATAAAACTGAGGAAGTTGGAGTACCCGAATCGAGAGAGGAGACTGATAAAACCGAGGAAGGTGGAGTAGCCAAATCGAGAAAGGAGTGTGCAAAAAATGTGAAAGAAGAGGTGCAATATACAACCCCGGATATAAATTGGGAAGATCCAGATGTGGTGTGTGTCACCCTTGTTAAATTCCTTACAAATCCTCCTCGAAAGATTGAGATGTCCACTGCGGAGGGTGAATGTGGCGAAGATGTTATAGTTGGGGTGGGGCGAAAGAGGGGTCGGGGAAGGAGTCAGACGGTTGGTCCTGTGACGAAGAGGCCAAGGGCAGTGGTAAGGGAAACTCCATGGCAAGGTCGGGAGATTCCCAATATTTCGAAGGACCCAATTGCTGACCCCCTAAGGCCTGTTCCCCGTGATTCCCTTCTGGAGGTGGCAAAATTCTGCTAGGAATGGGGACAAGAAGTAAAGTAAGTTCCCTTTGGCCGTCCTTAGTGAAATGTAAATGGTTTATTATGATTACATATTGAGTCACTGGTGAAACGGAATTGATAATAACAATGATTGACAAATATAGTTCATATGTGCGGTTATGTGGAGACGAAGCTATGGAAGGTTCGCATAACTTCTTTGTTCGGTTGCTGACCAAGGACGGTTGGTTGGATGACTCGGTAAGCATTGATTAATTAGTGATTTTGTCGATAAGCCCTTGCTATGTAGTAATTGATTGATTTAATAATGGAAACAACCCTTTTATGTAGAACATTGACATGGCCTTGCATTTGCTATGGGAGCGGCACAACAGGTCTGGCAAGTGGGCAGGTTCTGACTGGACGATACTGGACACCACTTTTCAGGTCTGTATTATTTCATAAGCATTGTTTGTTTTGAAATTCCGTATCCGTTATGATGCATAACTCGTGTGCCACTATGCAGAAATGTGCTGCCTTAGATTACACGCAAATGAAGTTGTATATTGGAAAGGAGGAGAGGAAGCACAGCAACGGTCTAGTGGGAATGGTGAAGGGCGAAGGGCTTAAGTTGGCTAAATCATGGGGGTCTGTGAATCAAGTTTTTTTGCCCTTCAACCTAGAAAGGCAGAAGCACTGGATCTTACTTGTTATCGATTTAAAAGAGTGTGAGATAAGGGTATATGATTCAAAAGTAGATCTGTGCAGAACTCAAGCCATCCAACGGGCTGTGCAGTCGGTGTCCAAAATACTGCCCCGGTTGTTACACGAAGCTGGATATATTGGCGACGGTCTACTTCTTAAAACTGAGTGGCCAGTTAGTCGCGTTTTGGATGCACCCCCCCAACAAGTAGGCGGGTGAGTCATATTCGACCTAAACACAGTGTGTTATGAAAGTGCGCTTTTGTTGTAAAATGAATGACTGCTGCTTCGCTATGTTTCAGGGGCGACTGTGGGATGTACATTTTAAAATACTGCGAGTTTCTGACCTCCAATGTAGAACTAGCCAATATTTCCCATCATGTCATGCCCTTGTATCGGTTGAAGCTCGCTGTGCAGTTGTTGCAGGGATATTAACGCGTGTGCTTAATTAGGAGAGGCAATATGACATAACTGGGTGGGTTAGACGAACTTGCAAACTTCATTTCACTGGGTGGGCGGTTTGTAATTATGTAGGTAACAGTAGTTGAACTGAAGAAATTCATATAGCTTGGTATTGGCTCAATTCGCGAGATAGAGAACTAACCTTTCTATCATATAAGGGAAGCTCGAAGACCTTTCTTCGCATGCTTGAGGGCATCCATCCCGTTTGTACGAAGGTTTTGAAAAGGTAGTTTTGAGTCTTGTTAATGAACAAACTCTTCTTTATGATCCAACTACCCCTTTTGAATTAAAATTAAAGAATAAGTTATTTTTATTGGGTTCAAATACAACCTGTACGAAACCGTCAACACATGTTGTTGATACTAAGCTGAACCATAAACCGTAGGACCTGCCACACTGTGTTTTCAAATGTGGAATAAATAGGAATGTTTCTTGTTTACGGCAAACAAGATTGTGAAGGTCAAGATGCAGGCATATCAAACGTTCTAAAATTCATTTCGTAATTATGCTGAATGGTTAGTTCATAATAGTAGAGTGCAAACACTTCTTCATATTTCATAGGTGTCCGGATTAGAAAATTACAACATACATACTTGAGAAGCCAAAACAGAACAAAATTGATAAATATATACTTGAAATAGCTGGAAGATTTCCAGACGCAAAAAGTTTCTTACTTCTTCATCACTTGAACTGCCAAATTCAGAAATGATAGAACTAACAACAGTAGGAGGATCTTTTTAATGCCCTGATACGGATGACTTCAGCATACACATTAAGTTGCTTCACATCCAGCTGGTTTTCAATTTCAGATTCAGTTGGCATGTTGCCTCCAGTCACCCATTCATAGCCGCTACACCTTGTAGCTCCCTAAAAAAACATAAGAAAGTTACATTTTTCATTTTCGGATTACAATGTCAGACCCAATTCATCTACTCTGTAGCAGTTTTCGTTAGCTTAGGCAATGGCCGATCTGAGTTAGTGTTATTGTCTTAGGGAAGATAATACTTACATATGATGTGAAGCACTTCCAATACGGTCTGCCCATATTCCTTTCAGATTTCGAAATTAGCATAACCATCTCAGCATTGCAATGCCAACACCTCTTTGCTTGAGTGTTTGTTGAAGAATTCGACATGGCTTTGCCAGAAGGGAAAATGAAGATAACAAAAGATGACAACCCTTCAAACAATTTGCTCAAAACCCCCAATTAATTTTCCTTAAAATCAGAAAAGGAATGGTTTTTTCTTTTTTGGGGAGAACTAATATGGAGTTTCAAGTTTCAATTGTCCTGTTTTTGGTTGTAACAATCCATGACAGTGAGCGGCAAATTCAAAATTTGCAGGAATGTTTTTTTTTTGTTAACCCTAACCCATGAGCGGGAAAGAAAAGAATTGGTTTAATATTTTTTAACCCTAAGCATTCGACAGTAAACCCTAAACCTTGGGGGGCAAGCCCCTACACCCTTGAAGTCGTTTACAAATTGAATATTTAAGTGGAAACGATTAGAAAATATTAAAACTGGCGTGTGGCGACATGGGAACGCGCCGCGTGGCGGTCAGGCTTGCAGCTCCCCACTCCAGCGCCTCCACTTGGCATTTCTTGTATATTTTATTCAGTTTTTTTCCCAAAAATCGTTAAAAATACAGGAAAATTAAGGAAAAAATTGGGAAATTTCGTAACTCTATGTGGGGATGAATACTTCATACGGAAAGTTCCAACCCTGGTTTAGGAGCGAGTGAAAAATAAAATTTGGGAACCAACCCTACATTCGAATGATGCAAATGAAAACCCTAGTACACTTTGTAAACCCCACACTCTCATATATTCGATCACATTAATCCCGTATCCAATTTTGTTTGTCCTTCCCTTTTTCCGGATATGTCATCGAAGGAAATCCCGTTCCGATCGCTGAGGAATTTTTCGGGATTTTTTCACCTTCAATTTTGATTTTTAATTGAATATTGAAGTGGAAACGATTAAAAAATATTAAAACTGGCGTGTGGCGGCATGGGAGCGCGCCGCGTGGCGGTCAGGCTTGCAGCTCCCCACTCCAGCGCCTCCACTTGGCATTTCTTGTATATTTTATTCAGTTTTGTCCCCAAAAATCGTTAAAAATACAGGAAAATTAAGGAAAAAATTGGGAAATTTCCTAACTCTGTGTGGGGGATGAATGCTTCGTCTGGAGTTTTGAGTTAATATTTGGCAAAATGTTTGTTGTGAAAATTGATATGTAATTCTTGATGTTAGTGAACAGGGATTTCCGTACTATGGGATTCAATATATTTTTTTTTGGTGCATAAATCCTAAAAATTGCTGGACAATTCCGAAAATAATGGGGAAATGTCGTAGATGGTTATAATCAAATTGGGAAAAACCCTCCACTTATTTCGTAGATCCACATTGCGATACTTAAATAATTATGTTAGTGAAAAGGGATAACCGCATGACTTAATTATTGTTGCAAAAATAGTTTCAAATGCAAGACAAATCAGGAAATGAGGGAGATTTTTTTGGGGTATTTATGGAATCATCGGAGTATCTTAGAAGATCAAGGATGTGTCAGACATCCACTTGTCAACAAAGTGAGTGAAAGGATAATCCCTTTCCGGGTTGACAACACGCAACCTCCCTCCCATATGCCTGTCTGTCTTCTTTAACGAATGACTGTTTGGGGGATATGAACCAGCAATTCCACATCTGAGACCACTTACTGAAACGATATAGGACCCAAAACCAGAAACAGACTTCAAATAAAAACAATACAAAGTTCAGACAGTTTTACCTTTACATAAAAACACTAAAAACCAAAACAACAATTTATTAATAAAACACCTATCATACCATGTATATACACTTATATATCAAACGCAGTCATGAAGTGGAGTTCGTGCTGGATGCAGAACAGCTCCCTCTTCCATTTGCAGGGTTCACAGCAGTTCCAAGCATCTACGTTGTCCCAGTCTTGGGCACTGCGGTCCCCGAACTGATACCACTTCTGATTACCCTCACAGTCAATGCAGTCTTGAAAAAAATCTTCGCCTGCAGTAAACTTTTCAAGCAGAGGAGGAGTTTTGGTGCCAGACATTGTATACCGACCCAGTCGCAAGGTTATTGAATCCCTGCAAGCTTTTATGTTCAGTTTCTTCGTTTTGCTGAGATGGCACAAAAACTCCAGCCCATTCTCCTTGCCGTCGCTAGGGTTCAACAGCCCTAGCAAGCCAACAAGGTAGGAGGCTTCCTCATGCCCTGCCATAGCCGCCACCCGTAGGTTCTTCATGCCCTCATCATCATTCTTCACGAAGAAGTCATGAATAGCTTCTCTGTAAATGATTTCTGGATTGTTATGTTGTTTACACTTTTGCAAGAACTCAACAATTTTCCCTTCATCTTCACCGTACCAGTCCTGATGCCACTGGTACTTATCCACTGACACCGTTGTCCAAACCTCAGGATCGTTGAGCATTTGTTTAAATAACTTGCAGGTTGCCGCCATGTTGTACAAATCTTCAGAGGACTGCTTTGCAACCACGAGCAGCACCTTAAACCATGCTAAATGTGGAATATCCATCTTGGTTGTTGGAGAAGAGGGACTGAAAAGGGTGTGTGGAGAAGAGGACTGAAAAGGGTGTGTGGAGGTTTTAATAATAAAGGTGTCGTTTGGGGACGAAGAAGGAAGTGCCGTATATATCTTCAGAGGCGTGACCCACTTCACAAAGGACGAAGACAAGGGTTTAGATCAGTTTCAATTATATTATTCGTTTCCCAAGCGCTGTGACTGAAACGACAATTGACAGTAGTGGCTGAAGCTGGAGGGACTCAAATCGTTTCGCGCGCTCCCATATTGAGAGCATTTATGATACCATTTGTCACCGGCAGCAGTCACAAAATTATAAATGCTTTTCGTCATTATTATTTTGCTAAAATCACATCACCACTTTTGAAGCAAATGACTTAGTTACATTTGAACATGACCAAGTACTCAGTTTCATTTTGCCAACCTTGACCACATAATATCAACGCACCATTAACAGTAAAGTAAAGATCACATTGTATATGATACTAATAATGCAAAAATGACATCAGAACGAGTGAAGGTAACTTGCATTTTAAAATTAACAACTTAGCAGTTGCTTCTTGCCAAATATGGAACTAAATATGAACGCGTATCACCAGTACAGAAAATGAAAACTGTGTTTATGATACTCATAATGCAAATATGACAGCACACGTTCTCAAGGTAACTTACATTTCAACCACGCCGCACGAACACTTAAATCTCCGCAAATATGATACTTAATTTGTCTGATTATCACCTTTATAGAAAATGAAACTAGTGGCACCATTTACGATTTATGGCTCAGCATAGTATCAGCAACATTTGGTGACGGTTTCGTACAGGTTGTATTTGAACCCACTAAAAGTAACTTTGTATTCAATTTTAAGTCAAAAGGGGGAGTTGCATCATAAACAAGAGTTTGTTCATTGGGAAAATTAACTTATGCTTCGTATGTAATTTTTGGGAAAAATTAGTCTTATTTTCTCCTTTCAAATGACACACTGAATATTATTATTGTTATTTCCTTGGTCAAATTATATATTTCACACGAATAAGCAAACCTCATATTACCATTTTAGGAACAACAAGTCCTGTGAGGGAGATCCAATCAATGCTAAAAACAATCCCATTCCTTGTAGGCATTTTGTAAAGAGAAATTAAATATGTTGACAGAAAATCATGTAAACATACTTCAATTAAAGCATACCCATTTTGCCTTACAACAGTACGCATAATCAACCAAAAGCAGTTTCCCATATTTTTTCCTTAATTTTCTTCACATCTTACAGCTTGGATACATATAAGATACCATCTGAAGTGTCCAAAGCTAAATGGTTATACCTTCAGGAGCGCACACAAAGTTGGAACAAACGCATTCAAAATGAACTTTTAGGCATGTTTTTCCAAACAAACTGACTGAAAATAACGAAAATGAACGTTGTCCAGCGACGGTTTACTCCATGGTGATTCCGTCCCAGTTGTAGCTTGGGACAACACATTTTTCATACTCTCGGAACAGGTCAAATCCTTTACGTGCTTCTGCTTCCCTCATCTGCACTGCCTCATTCGACCCCCTGAACCTTCGACAACCTTTTCCTTTCGCAAGCCTAACCCTCAGTTTCATTACTTTGACTGATCGAAGGTGTAATTCCGCTTGACTTTTCTCCTTCCCCAATGTTTCTTCATACCATCTTAGACGTATCTTCTGACGTTTTATTTCTGTCAACAAAGCATCGTACCGCATCTGGCCGATACGACCTGCATCATCATGGTCCTCAGATGCAAAGTTGATGGATTTCGCAGGTCCAACAGGAACATCTTCAGCGTTCTTATTCTTCTGTGAGATAGGGTCTGGATTTTTTGGTGGAGTTGTTATAAGTATGGGGGGGATTTTCGTAGGTGAACCCATGGTGAGTTGAGGGTTGTTTGGACCAAATGGTGGTGCAATGTGAGGCAGAATATATAAGTTTTTTATTTATACAATAGTCCCCTTACTAATTTTCCCGCCAACATGAATTTGTTCACTTGGACTGGGGACCCGCCACTTGAGATACCTAAATTCCGTGGTGATGTCATATTTGCATTATTAGTATCATACACAGTTGTTTAATTTTCTTTACAGGTGATAAGCACACAAATTAACTAAGTCATTTGCTTCAAAAGTGGTGATGTGATTTAAGCAAAATAATAATGACGAAAAGCATTTATAATTTTGTGACTGCTGCCGGTGACAAATGGTATCATAAATGCTCTCAATATGGGAGCGCGCGAAACGAATTGAGTCCCTCCAGCTTTAGCCACTACTGTCAATTGTCGTTTCAGTCAATTGTCGTTAGGCTTGCGAAAGGAAAAGGTTGTTGAAGGTTCAGGGGGTCGAATGAGGCAGTGCAGATGAGGGAAGCAGAAGCACGTAAAGGATTTGACCTGTTCCGAGAGTATGCAAAATGTGTTGTCCCAAGCTACAACTGGGACGGAATCACCATGGAGTAAACCGTCGCTGGACAACGTTCATTTTCGTTATTTTCAGTCAGTTTGTTTGGAAAAACATGCCTAAAAGTTCATTTTGATTGCGTTTGTTCCAACTTTTTGTGCGCTCCTGAAGGTATAACCATTTAGCTTTGGACACTTCAGATGGTATCTTATATGTATCCAAGCTGTAAGATGTGAAGAAAATTAAGGAAAAAAATATGGGAAACTGCTTTTGGTTGATTATGCGTACTGTTGTAAGGCAAAATGGGTATGCTTTAATTGACGTATGTTTACATGATTTTCTGTCAACATATTTAATTTCTCTTTACAAAATGCCTACAAGGAATGGGATTGTTTTTAGCATTGATTGGATCTCCCTCACAGGACTTGTTGTTCCTAAAATGGTAATATGAGGTTTGCTTATTCGTGTGAAATATATCATTTGACCAAGAAAATAACAATAAAAATATTCAGTGTGTCATTTGAAAGGAGAAAATAAGACTAATTTTTCACAAAAATTACATACGAAGCAAATGTAACCAATAGTTGTGTTATTTTAAATTACATAATCAACATGAAGGAAATAGACGGAAAAGGTTTGCAAAACATAATGTTACGGTTGAAACGAAAGCGAGTTCAAACCATATTCCGAAGATGAGGTGTACACTCTGTATTATCACATCTTATGAAATTGAGTACGAAAGTGAGTTCAAAAAACACATTCCACGATTTATAGCTTCCCCCAGTTGTGTAATGCCACAAGGAGCTGGTATCAATTTTGGGGCATTTTTTCCCATTTTTCTCCTTGTTCTTACCATGTCTTCAATAATTTTCCCCCAGTTGTGTAAATTGTAATGAAAATAACGAAATACAACACATGGCGGGACCTGACCGCATCAACCTTGCTGCACACGTGCATGTCAATGACCATTCTCTCACCCTTCCTTTGCAAACATCGGGATAATAATTCGACAAATGCTACCACCTCATTGAAAGTTGAAAATTCAAATTTCTTGTGTATGCTATCTGTGAAACATAGGAGGCTTTAATCCGAATTCAAATCAAATACTCTCATTACTGAACAAAAAAAACAAAACTGATGTCACAGATGGGGAAAACAGATAAAACAAACTGCGGAATACTCCAGGACATCATATATAAATGGTGTCGTATGGCTATGGTATACTCATTGCCCTACATCAACATCTTCTTATCTTCCTGACTCTTCTTTGGAGTTGTGTTTTGTGCATAACGAATCCCCCAATCTGAAGAAACTTGAACATGTCAACTAGTTCAGACGGCAATGCAAATCAGGGGACTCCGATGGGTCATGAGAATATGCCCCCGATTATCCAAGGTCCCCTCTACCACCGCTGCCACTTCCAACCTCCTCGGCAAGCGAGGGCGACTCCGATGATCCTGCTGTGGAAATAAATGATATGAAGAATAAACTGGAACACGACTCCTCCTTGGTCCATTATTGGACTCAAAAGTGTGTCGGAGCTGAGCAGAAGTTGGCGTATTTGACGCGCCAAGTGAACAAAGCGCGTTGCAGAAAAGAGAAGCACAGAATTCGTGGCCAAAGAAGAAAGCACAAAGCAGAGGATTTGCAAATGACCCTGGACGATGCTACGTACGAATCTTTGAGCATCCACAAAGGAGGCGACAAGCATGGGCAGGCAATGTCTGTGGCTTTCAACAAAGGTTTTGAGCAATTCCGACGGTTTGCTGCAGATGTCCACAAACATATTGACTGGGACGCCATAACTCCGTCTGCTGCACAGCAAATCATCTCCGGCAGTGTACACCCACCAGAGCTAGGCCACCAACCAGCAAAAGCCAACGATAATGACGGCTGGTAGCCATATCAATCGCTAGGCAATCGTTATTCACTTGTTTGTTTTTTGTTAATGCCAGATCTGGGTTTGTGTTTACATGTTTATGCCCGATCTGACTTACGTGCAGCTTATTCGGGTTTAAATCTGCTATTGGGTTCTATGTTCTTACCAGAGTTCAATCTTATTATAACTACTGGATTAGTAGAGTTCAGTTACTAATAGTGCTCAAATTTTTGGTTTCAAAAATTGTCGGTGGGTCGATAAATTTTTTCAACATTATCTGACACAGATATTCGGTTCTTTGACACATTACTGGCACATAGTGATGGTTTCAAGATTCCCTTGCTGACACACCGTGATGGTTTCAAGATTTGCTTACCTACATATTTCATTTTCCTTGCAACCGTTGCAAAGGTGATAAAACGTTACCCACATTGCATGAATCCCAAACAAATCCTTTCAAACACTGGCTCCACGTTCTGAAAACACCAAAGCCCCAGGATGGACATCCACCTTCAACCAAAGATGGATCCGAAAGTTCGAGTTGCGCATAATTATTGCAAGCATGGTGACGTTCACGACCATCCTTGTGGGACGTGCAGGGATCTATTCGAGGTAGGTCCACACAATGTTCAATACTATCGGTCCCCGACCCCTTCTCCCCCAAAGCCCCCATCTCCCATTGTTTGCATTACCCCGACAGTGGTACGAGGATTGCTACAATGACAAACGCATTCTAGATTGGGAGGAACGCGGCCGCTTTGAGTCAAGTGATGACTCTGATGTTGATAACTAAGTGGCTCTTCAAATAACTTATTGTTGACTTTAATGTACTTTTATTTTTTTTCTTTTTGCAGGGGGTCGAATGTAAGTCATGCGATACGTGTGTGACACTTAATAATTATCGAATACAAAAGTTACTTTGTTTTTGGGCGGTTTCACTGTTGCTTTTCACATACCTTAGTTCAGTATCAACATGAGGCACTTACATAAGATTCACTAATGGTTCCAGATGGTTTCCAAAAAGACACAAATTGGTATCAACAAATATTCAAACTCCGGGACCGTAAAGGAAATCAAACTCCTGCAGAAATGACTCTGTCATAGTAGCTTCCCTGTCCTGCGTGCTCTGACTGCGCTGCAAATTCTCATCAACTGCAGCACCAACTTCTGCGTCGGAAGACGAAGAGCTGCAACATCGAAACAAAGAAACAAGTCAACAGCATTTCTTGTATAAAATTCAAACCCAGACAATTACATATTCACTTACCCGCTCACAAGTTTTGGACAACTCTGTCTATCATGATCAGTCTTCCTACATTCACTGCACCGCCGTTTATGTCCTTCCGCTGCCTTCTCTTTTTGTCCTTTCACTCTTCTCGCACGCCCTTTTGCTTTTACTCGATGGGGATCCTTTATTCTGACTTGGGAAGAACTAGTTTCGACCTCTCCATTGGGTTCTTCTTCGACACGAGCTCTTGATGACAACAACTTTGTAAGCTTCCCACGAATGTCGTCAAATGAATTTTCCAGCAACTCAAAACCTTCATCACACAACAAAGCAGAATCTATCAACTCACCTGCAACTTTGCCAAGTTTCGATCTCTTAACCAAAACCAAACCGTCCACGCAATCTTTAACTTCTTTGTCATTCTTATCATATACTACACCGCACTTTGCACTTTGAAGCCATCGTTTCACTATGTAATTGTCTGGCAAGTGCTCCACCTGCTTCATTCTTAAAAATGCTAGGATGTGTCCGCACGGAATACCCCAAAATTCAAATCCTTTGCAGCTGCAATAAGCTTTAGCGGCATCTTTATCATGCACAAGCTCCTTCATCCGTGTCACCCCCGGATTTACCCGCTCACTTACTTTGTACCTGCACTGGGTCTCATCTTTCTCTACAAGTTCGAACAAGCATAAAAGGCTTCGGAAGTCTTCCCTCTCAAACATTTCAAGAATTTCCTGAGTGTAAATGCGTGTCATTTGATGTTGCATTGGTGTTCGAAATGGCAGTGGAGGTTTTTCATTGGTATCAACATGATCAGCCATTAACTCCTTGTGCCTCTGTGAACCAAGAGCTCTTTCAAAACGTACAATGAATTCCATCAATGTGTTTTTCCGGTTAATATATTGTTTGAAAAATGCATGACAGCTTTCAGCCCGTTGACTACTGGACATCCCTGCCGAAAACACATGTTTTACATATGATGGAACCCAATTCTCCCGCAAAGCATGAATCGAGCTCAGCCACAGATGGTCTTTCAGCCCATTGCTTGTGACGATTTCATCCCATTTCGCATCAAATTCTTCTCTAGTGTCCATACCCCATATGCATTTGCACATTTCCGAAAAACATTCCCCAATGCCGGGTTTCTCCATAAACTTATTCAAGATATGCCATATGCAATATCTATGGAATGTTGTTGGGAGAGTTAAAGCAATTGCCTTTGACATGGCTGCATCTTGATCAGTGATGATCATTTTGGGTGGCTCACCTGGCATGGCTTTCTTGAATTCTTCGAACAACCATACAAATGAATCCGTGGTTTCACTACTTAGGAATGCACAACCAAACAACACTGTCTGCCTATGGTTATTAACGCCTAACAAAGGCGAAAAGACCATCCCATAGCAGTTCGTGTTGAACGTCGTATCAAATACCACCACATCCCCAAAAAACCCATAAGCTCGTCTTGACCTTGCATCTGCCCAGAAAACATTTCCCATCCTTCCTTCCGAATCTACCTCCATATTGAAATAAAATGATTCATTTTTTCCTTGCTCAGCCAAAAAATGCTCCTTCAGCAGCTCTGCGTCATGCCCAATCACCTCCCCACACACGTCCCTTGCATAATTATAGACATCTCTCCTAACAAACCCAACATTTTCCAATCCCCCTACTTGCACCTCAAGAAGGCTTACCTGTTTATGTACAGGGATATTAACTTTGCTCATATGTGCACTATAGGCCTTTGTAGACTCTGTTAAGTTACGGTGAGATCTCAATAGATGGACTTTATCAACTGTGGTCATGTCATGGTTGTGTACCTCATTGAATCCTACAACAGTGTACTTATTCTTCTCGTTTACCTTCAAAATCGCAAGTTTAGCCTTGCACCCAGTTCGAGTACAACCTCGTTGTCTTCTCTTACGACTAACAGTGCTTATCAACGCATACCCTTGTTTACAGCATACATATTCTTTCCTTGTTACCTCTCCAGTGAATGTGCACGTTCTCGTTGTAGAACACCGAATGCCAAATCCGGCTTTCGCAGCATACATATTATAGAAATTGAACACATCCTCACAGCAATCAAATTCAAGTCCCAATTTTGGTTTCAATTCCGAACTAACTTCCGATGTCACCTGTCCTTCGCACTCCATTTCACAGTTCTTGCAATTTAACCCTGAATATCACATCACCACCATCATATATGATATTAAAATCACTATATGTGAAACATTAAAGACCTACATACACACTAACGTAACTTGTGCTGATGCCCAATATTTGGCACAGGCTTTCAAACAGGTTTAAAATATATATCAACTAAAATATGACATCCAAATGACTCTCTGGTGAAACATTAAACACATACATACAACCTAATCTGACTCATGCTGATGCCCAATATTTGGCACATGCTTTCAAACAGCTTTACAATATATATGAACTAACATATGACATGCAAATGACTCTCCGCTGAAACATTAAAGTCATACATACAACCTAAAGTGACTCATGCTGATGGCTAATAATGAAAGTGACAAATACAGTATATGGCTTACCTCGTAACTAATTTCCAACTTCAAATTTTCAACAACTATGACAACGTAATGTAGCCCTTTTAGATTTGGACGTCAACCCCAAAAACTTTTCTTCTTCCTCAACCCCTGTTTCGCCCCCGCTCAAGGATTTCAAAACCAACAGAGCATAACCACAACGGTACGGTCAGCACTTTCCAACTCAACGCCAGTTTCGACGTTCCTCAAGGATTGACGTATGTCCCGACCCCAAAAACCCAACCACAAAGATGAAATTATAAAATCCAAGATTACTTTGTTTCGCCTGAATGGGAAACCCAGAAAAATGAGGGTGCTCTCTCTTCAATGTTACAGTTCTTCCTCAATCAAAGCTGATAAAAAAATGGCCTCCTCATTGAACTGAGCGAACAGCTGGTTTGGAGGGGACTTGTGTTTGGAGGCGACGTCTGTTTTGGAGGGGACGTTTTGGAGGGAGAAGAGAGTATTGGAGGGAGAAGAGAGAAGAAGGCCTCGTTCTAATACAACACTTACACTTACAATTGCTTTTCATACAGCCGTTAGATTGGATCTAACGGTGTTCTCATGTTATGTTCTCACATAAGCGTTCTCACTAGATCCCGACCCTCCCTATACATGCGTTGGAGATGAATTCGGGCCAAATTTTGGGATTTTTTTGGGTTTAGCCCCAGGGTTGGAGAAGGCCTAACAATTTATGTAAATTTATTTTATGATGTAACCACGTAACCCTCTCGCAGATGGGTATTTATGTTCCTTCGTGCCCTCTAACAATAAAGAAAAAAGTCACTTTCAGTTCTTGTAATTGACTGATTTTTTCATTTTCGTCCATGTTGTTTTAATTTTGTCAATAATTTTACCATTATAGTTTTATAATTGTAACAATTCCATGACACGCTATGAAAGAAATTAACCAATCCTTGTATTGGTAAGATTAAGAAACTACAGTAGCAAAATTGACAAAATTGATACCAAAAGGACGAAAAGTGAAAAATCGATAAACTACAAAGACAAAAAATGACCTTTTGCCCCCCTTTTTTTTTTCTTCCTCTTTTTATTGAGCAAGAAGAAAAGGCACCAGGAGTATCTCCAACTGATATGTCAAATTACCACATAGAAATGAAATGGCAAAAATTGAAGGTTAAAGTTGCTCTAACCGAGTAGTCAAATCCTACATGGATTTGGAGGATTAAAGAGATATGTCCAAAAAATATTAAACGTATAAACCAACCCATTATAGCTTTTGAAAAGAAAAAAAATATTAAACCTATATATAGCCCATCAAGTGACTGGGTCCCTCATCTTGTGTGGCTTCTTAGTGGTTTCCACATAATGAAGTTTGCAAGTTTGACTACAATTACCGATATGTCAAATTGCCACATAGACATGAAATGGAAAAAATTGAAGGTTAAAGTTGCTCCAACCGAGTAGTCAAATCCTACATGAATTTGGAGGATTAAAGAGATATGTCAAAAAAATATTAAACGTATAAGGCAGCCCATTGTAGCTTTTGAAAAGAAAAAAAATATTAAACCTATATATAGCCCATCAAGTGACTGGGTCCCTCATCTTGTGTGGCTTCTTGGTGGTTTCCACGTAATGAAGTTTGCAAGTTTGACTACAATTATAATGAAATCCTAGTATCCTAGTTGGTCCCACCACATAATGAAGTATGATATTCTGTATAATAAAAAAAGGATATGTGTGAAACTTAGCCCTAGCGGTCCTAAAAAAATATATGTTGCCTTTCTGCATTATGTGCTATCAAAGTCGATCTCATCATCAATACCCATAGTTTTCCTTATCCCTAATTCTCAAGTTTTAATCTTTTTCAATTTTCTCAAGGATCGCACAAGGCAGAACTTCAATAGGTACACTTGGAATTATGTTGTTGAACATATATTCATTTTGATAATATATATATTTTTTAATTACATTTAATATGTATTTGTTTTATGTTAAAACTCATTGGAAATTATTTAATGAAGCTATGAATTAGCGTAACTTATATGATTTAATGTATACTTTTATTTTAGCTAGCCCACCCGTCGAAAAATTCCTAGTTCCACCCTTGCAACCATGCTCCCTATCAATGCTATTTAATTTTTATTGCTTTTTTATGTCTACACTTTATTCAAAAACTGGATTATAAATTAATTAATTAAAAGCATTAATTATGACTCCCTAAACTAAGGAGTATGGTTGGAGTTGAAATTTCATAAAGAGCTCCTGAATAAATAGTATGTGCACACGATTGTAAATGCTCTTACTAGACAAGTAGTTTGTGCTCACAACACACAACTTGGGCCACCTCTGCTCCGACGATCAAAACAAGTGGATGGCCTAGATTTTGTTTCTTTCATATGGGACGATCGCAGTTGGAAATATTTTTGTGCCCCCTCAGGTTTAGGCCCTAGGTTGTGGCCCTTGTTTCTTTGAGCGAGTGCCGGCTCTACATAAGCGCATCTAGAAGAAGCATTCTCAAACACCCTCATTAGTGTGGATTGTGACATTACAACCATCCTTGCTGCAACTCTTTCTATCTTTCTAATTTTTATTTTTAAAACTTCATTTCTTTAAGAGATATTTTATTTTATTTTTATCAAGTCAAGAGCTTTCATTCACACTAAAAACATCAACAATACAACTAGAGATCATGGCCACTCTAGGTGCTACAAAGTAACCTTGTTAAAACCTTGCCATAAAAACCCTTAGTGGAGGAAATCCAAATTTCATTTATTTCTTGAAATACAAAGTTTACTTAGTTTTTATTTTTTCATTTAACTTTTATTTATCCAGTATCAAAATTTAGTGAAAAATCTAACAAATAATAAACACTGCACTGCTTCCTTTTTGGTTTTGGTGGTAATTAACATTGCATGAAAAGGTTTTTTTTTGTTTGAATGACCATAAAGACACACTATACGTACCCTCATTACGGTTTGTGTCAAAAAAAGATGTAGAGGCTAATAAGGACATCATATCTTTTCAGGTTATGCTGAAAAAAGGTGGGTACAGACTCACAATTACAACCACCCCCCCCCCCCCCCCCCCCTCCTTCTCCTATTAAAAGCATTTCCACCACACAACTGTGGCCCGGGCAGGATGGGGCCCAAGCCCCATTTCAATGCTCTAGTGTGCAGCACAGGCTTGGGCAGGAGGTGGGTTCTAGCAAACCGGGCAAGCCCAAAGGCAAAACGAGCCCATGCTCATGCCTGGGGGCTGCTGACGCCAACCTGACATCAACGCATTGAACTTATGTGCGTTGACACCAGGCTGGCGTTAGCCCTGATTTCCGTCAATGGCTAGAACCCAAGTGGCAAGTCCTGGGTTGTCGATCATTTTTTGTCCTCCAATCCAACGGCTGCCCTTTTTTATATTAAAAAAATTCGAACAAAAACTTTTTGAATTTTTTTTTCTATAAATACCTACCATTATTCTTTACTTTCAACACCAAATCTTCATACATTTTCTTCTCCTTCCAATATTATTCACTTTCCACACTAAATTTTCTTCAATTTCAAAATTCCATTTGTCTTCATCATCTTATGGCCTCTTCCATCGAAGCCGGAGGGGCATGGACAACCATGGAAGATGTTTTGTTGTGTGAATGTTAGGTACAAGTTGGTCATTGTCCGATCACGGGCAATGAGATGAAGTTCTCTCATATATGGAGAAAAATTCATACTGAATTTTGTGAAAGATCGGGTTCTGCTCATACGGAAATGGCCTTGGCTTGTAGGTGGAAAATTTTGAATAAAGAGTCGGGGAAATGGAGAGATGCGTTGGCAAAAACGAGGGACAACATTCGAAGCGGCGAAAATCTTGGCAACGAGGTAAATTATTTGTGATTTCCGTTTTATTAAATTTAATATCCCCTTTTTTTTTCAATTTTTATTGCATTTCCATTTTTTTTTAATACATTATGCAAGCACAAATGTGGTTCGGTGCTGGCCAAGGCAAAAAATATTTCAACGATCACCAATGTTGGGAGGTGGTGAAAAATTGTTCGAGATTCAAGCTTATTCCCACGGGTCCGACCATTGTGTTGAACGAGATGCCACTCCACGATTCAACGGCATTGGATTCGCCTTTGGATTCCTCAATGAATCAAGACTCACCAATCCAAAAGGAGCCAAGACCTATTGGGAGAAAGGCAGCGAAGGCCAAGAGAAAGTAATTCCTCCAATGATACTACAAAGGTTTTGGAGCAAATTGCTCTAAACGACACAATGATAATTGAGAGAGACATGGAAAGAGATGCAAATGAGAAGGCAATGAATGAAGAATATGCAAGAGAAAGTGAGTATATACGCAAACAAGACATGGAAGAGAAGGATTGGGAAACCATGGCCATGGATACGAGCCATATGTCCCCTGAAACAAAGTCATTTTGGAAGCTAGAACAAAGGGATGTTATAAGAAGAAGGCTTTTCCGTGACGACGGACCTAGCGACACCGATTGGTTAAATGATCAAAACCATTAGGTTGTATTGCTTGTCTTTTATTTAATTAGTTGTATTGCTTGTCTTGTATTTAATTAGTTGTATTTCTTGTCTTTTATTTAATTAGTTGTATTGCTTTTCTTTAGTGAATAAAGAAATCATTCAATCAAATACCTTTTTATTTAACACATTTCAAAACAAAGCATAATCCGAGTCAAAACACAAAGAAAGCATAATCTATTACAAAACACAACCATAACATAATTCAAAACAAAACACACAAAAAAAGAATAATTCAAAACAAAACACACAAAAAAGAATAATTCAAAACAAAACACAAACAAAGCATAATTCAAACAACGCATACATCAATACAAAGCATCTTCACTTGACTTCATTCACTGTCATTGTCTCTCACCGCTCATAAGTGCTTCATCAAGTCAACTTGACATCATTTATGAATATAAGAAGATTGCATCTCCGTATAACGATCAATACGGTTGTTGTAACGACCGTCCCTAACCAACTGTTCGTGCTCCAGTGGTTGTCCATTTGCTCTCATTGGCCTTTCATAAATTCTTGTCAATGCCATGTTCATGGGATCGTGTTCGAACACCTCTGGAGCATCATAATCATACTCATCCTCCACAATCATGTTATGGAGGATGATGCACGTCATCATAAGGCTTTGAAGCACCTCTTCATCAAACATACAACAAAACCCAGAATAATTGCCCACCGAGATTGAAGGATACCAAAACACCTTTCCACATCTTTCCTATAACCCTCTTGATAGACAGCAAATAATTTTTCCATCTTCGATCGGGGATGCGAAATTGTTTTGACAAATTTCGTCCACCTTGGGTAGATGCTGTCTACTTAGACGGTATTGTTGATTTCATAGGTGATTTGAGGGGCTTGACCTCTCAACACATTGTTGAACAACGGGGATTGACCGAGCACGTTGAGGTTTTTTTGAGATCTTGTAACTCTGAAAAAGGCATGCCAAACCCATGTATCGAATGAAATTGAATGAAGCAACGGCTTCCGAAATGATACTTTTTTGCCATTTCCTATTCCCATAATCTCATGTCCAAGCAGTTGGGCAATTCTTCCATTGACAGTACATACAGTCAATGCTTCCAATCATGCCTGGGAAACCTCGACTTCGGCTTTTTGTAAAAGCCTTTGGAGGTCCTTAGACGTAGGTTTGCGGAGGTAATCCCTAATGTAGAGAGTTTCGATTGCATCACAGAATCTGACCAAGCTCTCTAGTATAGTGGACTTTCCCATCCTAGCAATCTCATCCACCTGGTCTGAAGAAACCCCAAAACCCCAATAGCATCACACTTCTGAACGAAGTATGCATCGTAATTACAAATATCATTCATGACTTTATTGAACAAACGGGGCTGCATTCTCCCTCGAAAATCAACAATAGAGTACACGGAATTTGGGATAAAGTAATCTTCCAAAAGGCTCTTACTTCGATAATGTCTATGTTTGTCCACGTTCAGGCCACGATCGACTTGTGAACCACAGTGGTGGCCTTGCCTTGATAGATCGAGCATACCCACTGCCATGGCAACTTGTTCATCATCTTCTTCCTCCTCCCTTTCTTCTTCAGCTCATCTACACCTTCTTTCTTTAATTTTTCGCTCTTGCCTCTCTAAGCATCTCCTCATATTCGACATTGAGAGTGGACTATGAAATCTAAAATTTGATAAATGAAAGGATAGAAAGGATATGGTGTGAGAGGTTTGAATTGAGCCTTTGGTTTTATAGAGGGATTTAGAAGATGGAGATGACACGTGGCGTGATTTTAGATGACCTGTGGCGCAATTTATCTGAAATATGAGATTTGTATTTTATAATAAATATCGACACGTGGCAACCGAGAATCTTATCTGAAATTTGAGAGGTGAATTTTATAATAAATATGGACATGTGGCAACCGAAAATCTTATTGAAAAATTTTATCTGAAAAATTCATTCGAATTATGAGATATGAATTTTATAATAAATATTGACACATGGCAACCAAAATCTTATCCGAAAATCTTCTCCAAATTAATCGTTTAAGTAAAAATAAAAATAGAAAGTTAAAATGAATAGTATTTTCCCTTTGCCATGGCAATGGGTGGAAACACAACAAGTCTTTTGCAAGGGCTGCCACTATTCACATGAATAGTAACAGCCCTTGCCCTTTGCCATAGAAAACAGGTGGAAGTGCTTTAAGAAGCCCATAAGTCTTCTCCAAATGCACTACACAACCTTAAACCTCTGGTTATGGCACTCCTTATTTACAATTAAGCAGCTTAAAACTAGAAAGAAAATACTTGTCTCCTTCTCGTGTAAGTAAGAACTTCTATATTTGTGGCAGCAACAGTTTGGCATGTGTGTAGAAGTTTATTTTTTTAATTAATTCAGTATAAGTCCAAATGTTATGACAGAATTTGGGTGCAATCCACACACTTGTTGTTAGTAATTCAAGTCCTCTGACTTTTGTGCCATGTAGGATTACTTACCTTTTTTTAATTTCTGAGGTTTATATTTTAATTTCTTAATTTTTTTTAATTTATGTTGTGCTTCTAATTTTGCCCCTAAGATATAAATCAGGTAACCTCAAAAACAGCAAAATCGCAAAAATCACATTAAACAATCTCAGACGGCAAGAAGAGAAAAAATCGCAAAAATCATATCTTCCATAATCAATTATGGTCCTATCAAGCCAATATCTGCAGATTTCATGCTTCTTAATTGCCGAGGGTTTTGGGTTTCAATTTAGGGTTGAATTTGCCTTTCGTCTTCGTCAATTGCAACCGGTGGAATTTGTCGTCATTTGGGGATTTTCACCTTGCTTCTCCATCAATTGCAGTGCCTGTGTTTCAGGTATGTTGTATATTTACCTAGGGTTTAGGTGGAAACCTTTGACGATAACGAAACCTGCTTCCTGAACTAATTTCTATATGTAACTACTGCTTCCCAAACAAATTTCTTTTTCTTTTCTTTTTCTGATTGAGGACCCCAACTGTACCTTTGACGATAATTAAACCTGCTTCCTGAACGAATTTCTATATGTAACCACTGCTTCCTGAATGAATTTCTTTTTTTTTTTTCCTACTATAGCCCCCATTTTGCAATATATTTGATATATTGCTGATTGAGATTGAGAGATTTCTTACCAACGAGTTTATAGTTCCATTCAAATTATAGCACCTACTTAATAACGAGTTTTCTTACTATTACATGATTTCTTAGTAACAAGTTTTCTTAGTTTTCACATAACGATTCTAACAAAAATCAATCCCTGTTTTATGGTGGTTTTGTGGACAGAGTTCAAAGTCACTAATATAGAATTATGGAAATATAGTTGGGCTCCGCTACCTATACCATAGGAAAAAGATGAAGAAACCATTTCATCTTTGTTTTTTGTTCCTTTTATTCCGCACAACGAATTTCTTTTTCTTTTTTTTTTCCTTTTATAAACAATATGCGTATCCATGACTTCAAACACGAAGAGTATCAAGATTGTTGTGAGCGATCGTACAGAGGAAGCGGTGTTTCTCTATCTAGTCTTTTGCACGTTAGAATAGAAAACCCTAATATGTATTTTTCATCAGTGTACACATAAGATGGGTATGTGCATTATTATAGGCAGAAAGAGGACCCGTTTCCTAGTTAAGCCCACAATCAATTACCATCTATCACATTAATAAAATAGGAAACAACTTCTCTTTATTTGACCAGTATAATTATTCTAAACAATGTTTATTAAACCAATTAAACAATTTATTTACCACTTAGGTCACTTCATGTGGGCCACATAGAATATTTATAAAATATTCTTACATTCTCCCACTTGGCCCCTATGATAAATTTACTTAATGGTTCAATAAATAAACATTAGGCGCACGATACCGTCAGAATAATCCTCACTTTCATACGGTCGACATAAATTCCGCATTTAAGCAATTGTCTAATGTGAGTCACAGCGGTTATACATCAATAAGCAACGTAATCCCTTCCATGTACCACATCATTTAGCAAATCACCTAAAACAGTCCATAAGTGAGAAGTATCATAAAAGATCCAATAATGTCTTTGTCAGAGACTACTCCTATTATCATTCATCCAACCTCATTCATGTATACATATAATGGAAAACAGGAAATATTAGAAACAAAATCAATTATCGAGCTCAGCGTGTCAAACAAAATAAACTATCGTTGTGCAAACCACAAACTGTAGCAATTATTAGGAACTACGACCAAGACCCATTCTTACAACATGCTCATTAAATGTCTTTGGTCTTAACCTTTTTGTCAATAAGCTGTGTGCTTATGTTCTGAATAGACACTCTTTGTTTCTGAACCTCCTCCTTAACAGAAAAGTATTTCATCTCTATATGTTTAGCACTATTAGAATACTTATCATTTTTGGAGAAGAAAATAGTTGCAGAGTTATCACATTAAATTTTCAGCGGCTTGGCAATGGTGTCAATAACACCAAGCCCTGAAACAAAATTCCGCAGCCATAACCCATGATTTGTAGCCTTAAAGTAGCCAACAAACTCAGCTTCCATAGTAGATGAAGCAATGGAAGATTGCTTTGCACTTTTCCAGGAAATTGCTCCTCCAGTTAGTAGGGACAAATATCCAAAATTTGATTTTCTAGTATCAACACATCCACTAAAATTTGAGTCTGAATAACCAATTACTTCCTAGTTATCAGACTTTCTAAATGTGAGCATATAGTCTTTGATTCCTTGCAAGTATCTCATTACTTTCTTTGCAACTTTCGAGTGATCAATTCCTGAATTGTTTGGTACCTGCCCAACATCCCAACTACAAAACTGATGTCTGGCCTGGTACAAATCTGTGCATACATTAGGCTTCCTACAGTAGATGCGTAAGGAATACTCTCCATTTGTTTGCGTTCCAATTGATTTTGTGGGCATTGCATAAGTCTAAACTTATCCCCTTTCTGAATTAGAGCAACACTGGATGAACAATTTTTCATACCAAATCTCTCTAGAACTCATTAAATATATGCTTTCTGAGACAAACCCACTATACCACGTGACCTATCACGAAATATCTCAATTCCTATCATGTAAGATGCCTCACCCATATCTTTCATTTCAAAGTTCTTTGAGAGAAACTTCTTGGTTTCATGTAATAAACCAAGATCACTACTAGCAAGCAAAATGTCATCAACATACAGAATCAGGAATATAAATTTACTCCCACTGACTTTCAGATATATATACCGATCAACAGTGTTTTCTTTGAAACAGAAGGAAATAATGATATCATTAAACTTAAGATACCATTGTCAAGAAGCCTGCTTAAGTCCGTATATTGACTTCTTTAGTTTACAGACCATGTGTTCCTTTCCCTTTAGTGAGAAGCCTTCTGGTTGATCCATATAGACTTCTTCTTCCAAACTCCCATTCAAAAAAGCTGTTTTCACATCCATTTGATGAAACTCTAAATCATAATGAGCTACTAATGCCATAATGATTCTGAGTGAGTCCTTTTTAGAAACTGGTGAGAAGGGCTCCTTATAATCAATGCCTTCTTTATGAGTGAAACCTTTGGCCTCTAGTCTACCTTTATATCACTCTATATTGCCATTTGAGTCGCATTTAGTCTTAAAGACCCACTTACATCCAACTTGCTTGCAACCCTTAGGCATTTCAACGAGATCCTAGACTTCATTCTGTTCCATTGATTTCAACTCATCATGCATGGCATTAATCCATTTAGCAGAATCAACACATTTAATGGCTTGTGAAAACAAATTCGGATCCTTATTTATCCCTACATCAAAGTCAGATTCATGTAGATATACCACGTAATCATGCGAAATAGCAGACCTCCTTCCTCTTTGAGATCATCTTAATGTTATTTCATGTGGTTCTTCCACTGCATTTTCATTAGTGACGGTCTCATTATGGAGTGGTTGGTCATTGATTTGTTGTTCAACATCGCTTAATGGTTCAGCATGTGTAGGAACAACAACTTCCTTATCTCGTACTATGATTAGGACAATAAAGTAACCACTGATTGTTCTAAAATCCAATTTCTTTTCATGTGGATTATAAATTCTTATTTCTGCTAGGCAACCCTAAACATGAAGGTGCCTTAAACTGGGTTTCCTTCCTGTCCATAGTTCAATGGTGTTTTTGAAACTGCCTTACTAGGAACCCGGTTTAATAAATATACAGCAGTCTTAAGAGCATGCATCCATAAAAATATAGCCAATGACGAATTACTTAACATACTCCTAACCATATTCATAAGTGTACGATTACACCTTTCAGCAAAACCATTTTGCTTTGGCGTACGTGGCATGGTGTTTTGAGCACAAATGCCATGCTTTTCTAGGAGTTTTGCAAATAAACCAGGATATTGACCTGAATCATTATATTTTCCATAAAATTCACCACCCCTATCTGATATGAGAATTTTCACTTTTTTATCTAATTGTCTTTCAACTTCGGTAATGAACACTTCAAGAATGTTCACTGCCTCAGATTTTTCCTTCAATAGATAAACATAGCCATAACGTGAAAAATCGTCTCTGAAGGTGATGAAATATTTTTCTCCAGTAAAAGATGGAGCATCAAAAGGTCCACAAATGCCTATATTAATAATTTCAAGAAGCCTTGAACTTCTTGTGGCTCCTTTCTTGGTGTGTTTGGTTTGTTTACCCTTAATACAATCCACACACACTCCAAGATCAATAAAATCTTGGTTCGGAAGAACCCATTGCCTTTACAAGGTGAAAGTTGCTCGACCATTAGGGAGAGGAGTTGAGTAAACAAAAAAAAGCTTTCTCGTTATTTAAGGTTATAACATTCTAATGACAAAGCGTGGTCGACTCGATCATGATATTTCACTCATGATCTGGCTTGGTTGACCCAATCATGATATTGAAGGATGGGACCTTTTCTCGAAAAACTATGGATCACTTTCTTTACTAATCTTACCCACCTTTCTGTGGATACATGACCCAGTCGTTTATTTCATAAGAATGCTGAATTTTCATCAATTAAGCTACATTTAGTACCAACATTATGATGCAGAGTCAAAACTGTTTCAGCAAAAATATTATCAAGCTTTAACTTGTATAACCCATCAATTAAAATACCATAACCAACAAAAGAGGTATTCTTAAATAAACTGAAACATCCATTACCAAACTTAAAGGGAAATCCATCACGGTCAAGTCTAGAAATTGAAATCAAGTTTCTGGAAAAATTAGGAACATAAAGTGTTTGAAATAAATCTAAATTATGCCTAGTATCCAAAATTAAAAGAAAGGTTCCAATAGCTTCAACTGGAGTTTTGACTCGATTCCCCATAAAGATGAAATTTTCATTTGGATTTAAAGTTTGGGTTGTAAGGAATCCCTGCATCAAATTAGAGACATGAACAGTAACACCAGAGTCAACCCACCAAGTATTGTACGGAACTTCAGCCAAATTTGATTCGAAACATACTAAAGCCAAAGGCTTACCTTTCTTTTTGAACCATGCCTTACGTTTTGGGCAATCTTTCTGATAATGCCCTGTCTTTCTACATAAATGGCATGTATCATTTTTTAGTTCCTTCCTCTGAGCCTGAGTAACATTAGCAGGTTCACTACTCTAGGGCGGCCCTCCTTTCTTGCCATTTACAGGCTTTCTCCCATATTTTTTTCTAGCTCCTTGAGTTACAAGATGAATGAAATGATCCCCTTGCTGCTTAAGTCTCCCCTCCTCTTGAACAAGCATGCTAGACAATTCATCCATATTCCACTTGTCCTTAATGGTGTTGTAGTTAATTTGAAATGGTCCGTACTGAGGAGGCAAAGAGTTCAAAATAAATTCAACAAGGAAGAACTCATTCACATTCATCCCCAAGGTCTTTAGTTTTGCTGCTACATTAGTCATTTCAAGAACATGCTCATGGATGCTGATGAGAGTCTCAAATTACATCTTTTTAATATTATTTCGGAGACTTTATGATATAAATAAAATTTCACTTGTTATTACGTTTTATTCTCACCAATTGGATTTATGAATTTTCTGTATTAATTTGGTGAACTTATTAGGTGAATTTATCTTTTGTAGGAAGTTGGAAAGCCAAAAGATGAAGATATATATTTGTTCAAGTTCAAGCCAAGTGTGAAGAGAATTGCTGGAGGATTTTATTGAAGAATTGATTGTGGGATTATTGTGATTATAAAGAGAAGTAAAGAGGGAGAAGAGAAGACAAAACCGTTGAAGCTAAAGAGCCTATTTCATGTCATTCATAGTCATTTAACGCCCAGTACCTCATCGTTATTTATTTTCCACTAACTCTCCATCATCAACACATGTTTAATCCAATTAATCCCTCACTTGAACCCTTCATTACCTACCATGAATGTATTAACTTTCCACTCACCTCATTGACTACTATAAATCACCCATCAACTTATTTGGCAAGGACCACAACGACAGATTTCTTTATCCATTTCATTCAAAATTTAGTTATGTTTTTCTTTGTAATGAGTTGCTAGAACTCTAGCTAAGGCTAAAGGGAATGTCCTTTGAGTAAGTTTGTGAATTGTTCTTTAATCCAATATACGGTATGAATTGCTAAATTCTTTTATTTTTGGTTGTTCAATATTTTCATATCCTTTTATTTTGATTAATCTTAAGTGCTACTATCTTTTCATGAGTTCAATTATATTTTTCTCATTCTTAAGAATTGACTTAGCATGCTTTTAAATTAAAAGAGCAGATATTAAGCAATTTCATTTTATGAACAATCATTAATAAAAGATAACATTGAAAAATTAAATTGGTTTTAATTTCTTTATCTTCCGGTTAAAGTTTCTCAATGATAATTTTAATCAAGTTATAATTTGGATTAAAGAGCATGAAACATATTTTGCTTAAAGAATTGAACCTTGATGCCTTAGCATTTCCATTATTGATATTTCATTTGTAAACTCAATCTCTACAACAATCAAATCAAATTACTTTTCCATTTTGCTTGTCACTTTTATTTTGATACGTTTAATTATTTCTTTGTGTGCAGACATTTGCCTACCTGCTCCTTGAGGATACAATACTTAGACTTCCAAGATTATTACTACGTGTGACTACTTGCACTTGGGTAGACACAACAGATGCCTCACGTACCATCAAATTTCTTGGTGGTAAGCTTAGCCATTAATGTCCCTGCAAGGGACTTGTCAGCAGTCTTGAAATGATTTTCAACATTCTTCAAGTATTCCTTAGCAGTTTCAACTTAAGGAAGCGCAATCTTTATGTTCGCTACAAACATTCGCATAAACATAATGCTCAATCTATTCGATCTTTCCCAAGCCTTATGGAAAGACTTTTCTTCACTGTTGCTATTATCAGTAAGAGCAGCAGGTTTCTCAGTTCGGAGTGCTAAATCAAGATCTAGAACACCTAAGTGAAACTGGACTTTTTTTTTTGGACGAAATAAGCTTTCATTGAAAAGGAGAAGAACAAACAGACAGTCACTTATAGAGCAATAGAAACTCAGGGAAAAAAACTAAACTCGCAGAGTCTAGAAACGCAATTTTTCCCCACAGAGACAAAAGCACAAAAAAACAATTAAGGGGGACTAGGGAGTCCATCAGAAGCCAAAACCCGCACCAGGGACGGAGGTGGCTGGTTAGCCCATCCTTGCGGACACACCGCCCTTAAACCTATCGCTGCAGTCGCATGAGCCGCACGATTTGCTCCACGAGGGATCCAACACCAATCCACAGCAGAAAAACCTGCACTCAGGCGCCTAATCTCCTCAATGAGAGGGAGAATAGTCCAGGCCTTCGTGCAAATGTTACCCTTGACAATATCAATGAGGACTTTTGAATCTGATTCCATCACTAACCTTGAGTATCCTCTCAGTCTTGCACATCTCAGAGCCTCGATGGCAGCTTCCGATTCTGCATTCAAGGCACTGTTGCAGTAACGCTTACTAGAAAAACCATAGCAAAATTCCTTTTCCTGATTTCTAATCACCACACCCAAGCCTGCCTCATGGTTTTTCCAAGCAGCATCGAAATTAATCTTAATGGCTCCGATTACAGGGGGTTTCCAGGTACAATCGGAGGGAGTGAAAACACCATCCCCATTCCTGTTGGATACAGCTTGACGCCCCATCGCCTCAAATTCCTCTGCAGCTGAAACAGCATACTCCACCACTTTCCTGGGATCGATTGTTATGCCCTCAAAAATAAATTTGCACCTTGTTTTCCATATCTCCCACGAAAGAAAACTAACCAGGGACAAAACCCAAACTCTTTCGGATTTGGAAAACACCCGACTATTTAATAGCCCATTGAACCAGCAATCAAATGTGGTGAGACTTTGGGGGTTCACTCTGTAATTTAAGGGGGAGCCAAACCAGACAGCTTGGGTCCATGGACACAGAAAAATAGTGTGTTCCTCAGATTCTTCATACTGATTGCAAATGGGGCATATTGGAGATGAAATAATCCTTCTGCGATACAAATTTAGTCTGGTAGGCAAGGCCCTACCCATCATACGCCAGAGAAAAAACTTTATCTTTGGGAGAGTGGGAATCGCCCAAATTCCTTTCCAGACCCCTCTCTCAATCACAAGGGACGATCTGTTATTCCCCCCAATGGAAGAAACAGAGACCACCTGCAAATTGTAACCAGACTTCACCGAATACAAACCGGATTTGTTCCAGGGCCACACAATTCTGTCGTCCCTATGCAAGTTGCCAATGGGGACCTCACTGATAAGCTTAATGGTTTCCTGGCTCACATACTGAGCTAGAGCTTGAGTATTCCATGTTCTGGTATGACCATCTAAGATCTCACTAACCATTTGGGGAGCATTCAAAGGCACAGAGTTCATCGGCATGACAAAACCATGATGAGGAGGGAGAAGCCAACGGTCCTGCCAAATCCTAGTACTGAAGCCATTGAAAACTTGATGCCTGATGTTTTCCTTAATAACTTCTCTGCCTTCCAATAAACTAGCCCAACCCCAAGAAGGACGGTGACCAGTCACGGCATTCAAAAAATCACAGTTCGGAAAATACTTGGCCTTAATGATCTTTGCCCAATAGGAATTTGGATCATGAATCAGTCTCCATGCTTGTTTACCAAGGAGGGCTAGATTAAAAGTGTTGAGGTCTCTGAAACCCAACCCCCCATCTGATTTAGGAAGACATAATGTAGACCATGACTTCCAATGAATCTTTGCATCAGAATCCTGTTTTCCCCACCAGAACTTGGCCAGCTCACTATTAATTTCATCACATAGACCTTTTGTAAATTTGAAACAATTCATGGGGTACGTAGGGACAGCAGTGGCTACTGCTTTAATAAGAACTTCCTTCCCAGCTAACGAGAGCGAGCTCTGTTTCCAGCCCGAAATCTTATCCTTAACACGCTCCTTAACATAATTCATAGCTGCCTTCTTTGATCTCCCCCACATAGTAGGCATCCCCAGATAATTCCCGGGGTTATCCGTTCCCTCCATTCCTAGAATAGAGCCAATTGTAACCTTCTTCTCATCAGGAGTATTACTGCTGAAGTAGAGACAAGATTTTAGATGATTAACTAACTGTCCTGAGGCAGCACAGTAGCGATTCAGCAGATGCATAAATCTTCGGCAGTTAGTCTCTTCAGCGCTGAGGAAGAAAAGGGAGTCATCTGCAAAAAGAAGGTGAGAAGGAACAGGGCTTCTTCGTGCCAATTTGATGCCTTTGATCCATCCTCCTGTGATACATTTAGTAAGATTTTTCGAGAATACATCGCTTACCAGCAAAAAAAGGTAAGGAGACAAAGGGTCCCCTTGTCGAAGCCCACGGGAAGGCTTGAAAGTCGGGCCAGGTTTTCCATTAATGAGCACAGAAAAGGAGACAGAGGAAACACAAGCCATGATCAATCGAACCCAGTGATCACTGAATCCCATTTTGTAAAGAAGCGCCTCTAGAAAGTCCCACTCAACTCGGTCATAAGCTTTATTCATGTCGACTTTCAAACCCAGCTCGTGTCTACCCCCACCAGTCTTGAGCTTCAAGTGATGATAAGCTTCATGAGCAATGGAGATATTATCTTGAATCATCCGGTCCTCAACAAAAGCGTTCTGGTTTGGACTGATCAGATTTGGGAGGAGACTTTTTAGTCTGCTGGCAAGCAGTTTAGCCAAAATCTTATACGCATAGTTGCAGAGACTAATCGGTCGGTACTGCTCAGGCGCAACGGGATCAAGAACTTTGGGAATCAGGGCTATATGAGTTCTATTTAGCACCTTAATTTGATCATTCCCATTGAGAAAGCCAGAAGCAGCACCACTTACAATGTCTTTAACTATTGGCCAAAATTTTTGGTAAAAAACACCAGGAAAACCATCAGGGCCCGGGGCCTTCAAAAGACCCAATTGAACTACAGCTTGGTGGACTTCATCTTCTGTCACCGGGGCCAGGAGGAGCATATTCATCTCCTCCGTAACCACACAATCAACATTACCTAGGACATCGCTCCAAGCTCTGGGACCCCCAGATGAGAACAGCTTCATATAAAAGTGTCTGAAAACATGCTGAATATCATCCTCTCTCACCTTCCAATTACCTTGATCATCATTAATTCCGTGAATTTTGTTTCTTTGTCTCCTTTGTATAGTTGACAAGTGAAAGAAACGAGTGTTTTTATCACCCGCTTGTAACCAGTTGACTCTTGATCTCTGCTTCCAGTACATCTCCTCATTTCTCCATAGCTCCCCGAGAGCACCTTTAATCTCAATCTGTCGAGGGCGTGAAGATATGGAGGAAGAAACATTTTGCAAATTGGATAGCTCCTCAGATAGAGCCGAAATTTGGTGCCTTCCATTTGGAAAACAACTCTTACTCCACTGTTTCAGCCTGAATCTGCAATTGTTTAAGTTGGTATCCCACTGCCTAAACTTTGGCATGTTGTTGTTAATCCAACATTCTTTGACCAGGTCTTCACACCCTTGGTGTTCAGCCCAAAAGGCCTCAAATCTGAAAAGCTTTTTCCCCCGGGGGAGCTCAGGAAGGCACTCCACCAAAATAGGGCAGTGGTCAGAGCCAATTCTCATAAGGTGGAGGACACAGGAATTAGGCCACTTTAAGAGCCACTCAGCATTAACAATTCCTCTGTCAAGACGTTCCTTTACCAGCCCCACTTCTCCACAATTTTTCTCCCAAGTGAAATTGTACCCTTTGAAACCCAGGTCCAACAACTGGTTTGATTCCATAAACTCCAAAAGGAATCTTCGTCTTCTGAAATCAAAAACAGCTCCTCCTTCTTTTTCAGATTGCCATATGACCTCATTTAAATCACCCACCACTAACCAAGGGTTACAATCATTCCACCTAAAATTCTCCAACGCACCCCAAAAATTCTCTTTTTCACTCATATAAGGGACTCCATACATCCACGTGCACCGACACTGAGAGTTCCCCCTTTTGAGCTTCACAATGCCATCAATCCAATTTCTTGTGTATCCCACAATCTGAATATCAACATCATGACTCCACCATATACAAATCCCACCGGCTTGACCCTCCGGGTCCACCTCAAAGCCATTATAAAAACCGCAAGCCTTGCGAATCGTACGTATCCTGTGATGATACTCATGTTCACACCAATCTGGGAAATTTGTATCATTAAGTTTTGGAATAGATGGAGCAAGTGAATGAAGCGAAACAGGCACTGTGACTACAATTAAAATGCTCACAACATTAATCCTTTGAGTTATCAACACCTACAAAAATCAGAATTGCATACATAATCTGACAATCAATAAATGTATCATCACAACTCTCCTTTGGGTAGATACTATGACAATACCACTAAACGATTAGGATGCATTTATATCACATTATTGGCAACTGCACATTCATAATTAGGCAAGCTTTGCTATCTTTGGATATCCAAAACTAACCCAAATAAAGCACATACATACTACCAGAATTATATCAACAATCATAAGAATAATTTATCTACCTTTGGGTGACCCATAAACATCTCATGACTATTGAAAATCAACGTGCTCATATCAAAACCTTTAAAGAAACATAACAAGGTTCCATTCATTTATATGCATCATCTTACCATGAGTAATTGATTGATTATCACTTAATTTGAATTCATGGGACTTTCTAGTTTGGCCACTTTGGTGACTAACAAACAATTCATGATATGAATATCAAATTAATTGAACAACAATGATATTGGTAAGCGATAAAAATGTATCACTTAGTGAACCCATAATATTCATATTCACTACATGTCATATTGCTCAGATACTCATGTAATTCTTATATAAAGTAATTTGATATTAATTTATAATGAAGAACCCACAGCAACAACCCACGCAACAATTATTAATTTTTTATAACCAGTTAAAATTATCGAAATCATGGTCAATCATGCAAACATAATCAGTTCTTTCATAGTTCGATTAAATTAATAAATCAAATTCTATGATTATAAAGGAAAATCATGAGAGTTCTCAACCATGCTCTGATACCACATGTAATTCTTAATATTGGGTAAAATCATTAGACCCAATTACTTACAAGATCGTGAACCTCATGATTTTCACAAGAAACGGAAACTTAATAAACAATATGCGTACCTTAATCCATGACTTCAGACACGAAGAATATCAAGATTGTTGTGAGCCGTCGTACAAAGGAAGCAGTGTTTCTCTCTCTAGCCTTTTGCAAGTTAAAATAGAAAATCCTAATACGTGTTTTTATCAGTGTACACATAAGATGGGTATGTGCACTATTATAGGCAGCGAGAGGACCATAATCAATTACCACCCATCACAGTAATAAAATAGGAAACAACTTCTCTTTATTTGACCAATATAATTATTATGAATAATGTTTATTAAATCAATTAAACAATTTATTTACCACATAGGTCACTTCATGTGGGCCACATAGAATATTTATAAAATATTCTTACATAATGGACTAGTGATTGCCGAGATCTGGTCCCATATGCTCTTTTTTTTTTTTTGGACAAGTACATGCAACTGTTGTATTCTTCTTCTTTTTGTTCATTTTTTTCCCCTCTCAAATATAGATACTTGTAGGTAAATTTCTCTCAGTAGCAATTGTAGGTTCTCGGACAGATGAAGACCAAAAAAGGCTGAACAATGCATATATCACTGAGTTTTAAGCTTTCATTACTTCTTCTGTTGGCGTGACTTGTGGACTATTGACTTACTTTCCTTACACACCAAGGATTCCTATTATAATTGTTATTGATTTACTTTAATTTCTGATTTCCTACTGTAAATATAAATAGGAATTTATTATTTACTTGGCCACTAAGGCTCCGTTGTATGGTAAATATGACCTCCTACAAGGAGAAGAATACACAGAAAATTCCTACAAACAAATATTCTCTCATAATTATCATATTTTAGCATGGTATCAAAGCGGCGATCTTGGGATTGTTGACTCTAGTTTCTAAACCCTAGCCGCCACCATGGGGGAAGAAGACTCTCCTAATCCTCATGGAAGTAGCACCACTGCTTCCTCCTCTCCTTCTTAACCAACCATAGCTAAGTTAAGTTCCCAGGTGGCTCAACTTCTAAAGATGCAGACCTAGACCTCAAACCCAATCCTAAATCAGAAACCTACCCAGACGACCCCAAACTCGACTCAAATGATATCCCCGAACTCGACTCAGATGACAACCTCGAAAACCGGACTCAGACAACAAGCTCAAACTCGACTCAGACAACGATCCCGACGACGATTACCTATGAAGCTTCCGCTGCACAGATCGACATCAAGTTGGATGGCACCAACTATGCCCTACGGTCCCAAGTTTTCAAGATGTATATCTCCGACAACGAAAAATTGGGATACATTAATGGCGATCTTCTACAACCTCCTCTGACCGCTCCAACGTTTCCCCATTGGCACACCGAGAACTCCATCATGAAGGGATGGCTCATCAGTTCTCTAGAGAAGAGCTTGATTGCCAATTTCATTCGCTTTCCGACGGTAAAAGCAGTGTGGAATGCAATTTCCACGACCTACTATGATGGCACTGACACCTCTCAGGTGTATGATCTGAAACGACGAGTCTTTTGTATGCGACAAGCTGGTGGCTCCATTGAAACCTATTACAGTACTCTCCAAAGTTTGTGGGGAGAGATTGATTTCCGTCGTCCAAATATGATGGAAAGTAATATCCATCGCTATAATGATATTCTGCAGGATGATTGAGTTTACATATTTTTGGATGGCCTTGATGATTGTTTTGATAAGGCCCGAAGAGATGTTCTTCACATGACTTCGTTCCCCATCGTGGACCAAGCTTATGTCTATGTCCGCCCTGAAGATGTTCGACAAGCTGTGATGATGGGTTCATCCACACCCACTAGCGCTGGCTTAACGGCCAAGAGTGCTCCTCGATCATTACCACCGGATCACTCAGGACAGTCCCAGAATTCCTCAACTGCGGCCCACCTCCAGATCCAGTCATATGCTACTGTTGTTGGTGCGCCACCTCCTAAAACCATCCCACCTTCCTTTCTCAAGGCTCCAACTAATGAAAGTGGTTGCACTCACTGTGGCAACCCCAAACATACCCGCAACACCTACTTTAAGTTGAATGGTTATCCTGAATGGTTGGAGGAATTCCAGGCTCGCAAGCTTAGAAAAACTGCCAATAATTCTGGTCGTGCTATACTTGTCTCTACTGAACCCCAGTTAGCCTTGTTTCTTCAGGTAGACCCTACTGATAGCTCAACACCTTCGACTGACTCAGGTAACTGTGATTATGTACTTCATATTTCTGATCAACAAGACATTACTGGTTGGATAATTAATTCTAGTGCCATTGATCATATGACCTTTTATCCGAATGATTTTTTGCAAATTACTCCACCTTGACACACAAGTTTTGCCAATGCGTATGGAGGTACTTCTCATGTGACAGGGGCTGGCACTATCGCCCTTTCACCTTCTCTATCTCTTTCCAATACTCCACTCATTCCATCTTTGTCCAATAAATTAATGTATGTTAGCCATGCAACTAAGCAACTCAATTGTTGTGCATTGATTTATCCCCATTTTTGTTTACTACAGGATATTATCACCAAGGAGATTATTGGACGTGATACTAAAAGAGCGGGGTTGCACTATGTGGATGACTTTAGTTTGGGATGTGCCAACAGTGTGATGCATTCATCTAATGACAAGCACCGACAGATTTGGCTCTGGCACCAATGTTTGTCGCATCCATCTTTTGGTTATATGAGACACTTATTACCCGATTTATTTTATATATTTAAGGACTCATATTTTAAATGTGACACTTACATTTTAGCCAAGAGTCATCGAACATCCTATCCTTAAGTATGAATAAAAGTATTGTTCCTTTTGCTTTAATTCATTCTGATGTTTGGGGACCTTCTCCTATTTCTACTCATTCATGTATTCGTTGGTTTGTCAAATTCGTTGATCATTGTACAAGGATGACATGGCTTTATTTGATGAAAACTAAGAATGAAGTGTTTTCCATGTTCCAATTCTTGGAAACACAGTTCAATGCTCGAATATAGATTCTTCACTCCAACAACGATGAAGAATTTGTTAATCATGACTTTCAGACTTACTTCCAGACACATGGAATTTTTCATGAGACAACTTGCCCCAAGACACCACAACAAAATGGTGTTGCTGAACAAAAGAATCACCATCTCCTCGAAACAGCCCTCGCACTTCTCATTGGTGGCCATGTTCCTCGTCATCACTGGGATGATGCTGTCGTCATTACCACCACCTTATCAACTGCATGCTTTATGGGGTCTTGAATTTCAAAACTCCATTTCAAGTGCTCACGCAACATAGGCCCATACCCTCTGTTTTGGTGCTTACCCCTCGCATTTTTTTATATGTGGCCTTAGTTCATCTCCACAAAAATCAACGAAGCAAACTTGATCTTTGTGCACTTCGTTGTGTTTTTGTGGGTTATGCCACTCATCAGAAAGGCTACTGATCTTATCACCCTCCTACCCGGCATACCTATGTCACTTTGGATGTGACCTTTTTGGAATCAAAGATGTTCTTCCATGACCCAACATCCAATTCTACTCTTCAAGGGGAGATACGTAGTGAAGAGCACAATTGGAGCAACTTGGAAGATATTCACTTTTGCACATAAGTGATCTATTGTTCTGGCTCTGATGATCGATTGCCCCGAGGTCTGGAGCACGAGATTGCTTTCGGCCAAGAAACGATCAATCGTCAAATCCCGATGATCGATCGTCCCGAGTCCGGCACGCTGGAATGCTCTCTACCGAAAAGTGATCAATCGCCCTTGCACAATGATCGATCGCCTAACCCCTGCGAAGCTATTTTTTATTCGAGTCCTACTCCTACAGACAACTTAGAACAACAAGATGAAGATCGCCTCCCTTCCCCCCTCACTCAACAATACCAACGGACCAATCTCCTGAGAATATCTTTGAGGTAACTACTCCTACTAGACTTGTGCATTTAGAGGATAAATCTATTGGATATCAATTACCTTTAAGGAAAAATCGTGCGAAGCCAACAAACCATTATTCACCTGATATTGGCAAGACATCCAAGTATCCAATTGAAAATCATGTATCCACTGAGAAGCTGTCAGAACCACTCAAGGCTTTTGTGCATCAGTTGTCTGCTATCCATATTCCAACCAAGGTTTTTGAAGATTTGAAAGATCCTAAGTGGCTCCAAGCTATGAAAGAGGAGATGAAAGCTCTTGAGAAAAATTAAACTTGGACATTGGAGACTATACCACAAGGAAAAAGGACTATCAGATGTAGATGGATGTTTACTATAAAACACAATGTTGATGGATATATCGAGCGATACAAGGCAAGACTTGTGGCAAAAGGTACACACAGACCTATGGTATAGACTATGAAGAAACCTTTGCACTAGTTGCAAAGTTGAACACCGTCAGAGTCTTATTGTCCCTTGCAGCTAATTTGGATTGGACACTATACCAGTTTGATGTAAAGAATGCTTTCCTGCATGGCGAACTCACGAAGGAGGTGTATATGGACATTCCTCCTGGATATAATACTACTTAGACTGGAACAGTATTTAGATTACGAAAGGTATTGTATGGATTGAAACAGTCACCACATGCATGGTTTGGACGGTTCAGCTTGGTAATAAAGAATAATGGTTTCAAACAAAGTCACTCAGATCATACTCTATTCTTGAAACATCAGAAATGGAAGGTAACAACTTTACTAATCTATGTTGATGATATGATATTACTGGAAATGATAAACATGAAATATCTCAACTACAAGACTATTTGGCTACTGAGTTTGAGATGAAGGATCTAGGTGGACTCAAGTATTTTTTAGGGATCGAGGTGGCCCGATCGCATCAAGGCATATTTCTCTCTCAAAGGAAATATGTCTTGGACTTATTAACAGACACAGGAATGCTAAATTGCAAACTTGTGGACACTCCTATTGTTCAGAATACCCGGATCAAGTTCCAACTAACAAAGAAAGATACCAAAGGTTAGTGGTAAGATTGATCTATTTGTCACATACTCGACCAAATATTGCTTATGCTGTGAGTGTTGTCAGTAAATTTATGCATTCTCCAAGTGAAAACCACATAAATGCAGTTCTTCGAATACTTAGATATTTGCAGTCTGCACCTGGAAAATGACTTATGTTCTCAAAACATGGTCATCTGAATATTGATGGTTATTCAGATGCAGATTGGGCAAGTAGTGTAATAGATTGAAAATCCACATCGGGTTACTTCACATTCGTGGGAGGTAATTTGGTGACATGGAGGAGCAAGAAACAGAAGGTAGTAGCTTTATCCAGTGCAGAAGCCGAGTTCAGAGGCATGACTAAAGGAATTTGTGAGCTCCTTTGGTTAAGGAAGTTGCTTACTGAACTTGGGTATAAACCTCCATCCACAATTAATCGCTTTTGTGAGAACAAGGCTGCTATAGCTATTGCACAGAATCCAGTTGAACATGATCGCACTAAACATGTTGAGGTGGATCGACACTTCATTAAACAGAAGCTTGAGGCTAAAGTGATTTAGTTTCCTTTCGTGAAATCCGAGGATCAATTGGCAGATATTTTGACAAAGGCGGTTTCCATTAGAGCGTTCCAGAATTCACTGGATCAATTAGACATTGGCAACATCTATGCACCAATGTGAGGGGAATGTTGGCGTGACTTGTGGACTATTGATATCTTTCCTTACACACCAATTATTCCTATTATAATTATAATTGATTTACTTTAATTCCTGATTTTCTACTGTAAATGGAAATAAACTAAGGCTCCGTTGTATTATAAATATGACCTCCTACAAGGAGAAGAATACACAGAAAATTCCTACAAACAAATATTCTCTCATAGTTCTCATATTTTAGCATGTTCTAGCTGAGTAAATCTCTGGTAAATCAAAAGAGGATCTCCCGTTTGTTGCACAGGAGGTTTTGAGTCCTCTTGATCAGCTTCACGAAGATGTAGAATGAGTTCTGACATAAGTGAATTCATTGAATCATCTGCTGATGCACTATTGTTCAACAACAGTTCTCTGCCTCATCATCTCAGGCTTCTACTTGCCTGTTTTCTTTTGTTCATTACTTTAAAGCTGTCTGGTTAAGTTCTCTTGAGCAAATCCTAGGATATCTTGGCCTACTCGTTAGTTTGGTTGTAGTTCTCATCAACTATGACTATGTTGTGTTGAATTCTTCCTAGCTAGTGCCAAATTATGACAAACGTCAAATCTTGTTCGTACCAAAGAATCCAATCCCCTCCCCCCACTACAAGAAAAGGATAAGTGAAGATCAATCTTTGTTTTAGTAAAAATACGGATGTCCCTCCTTTATTTAGAAACTTTTATTTTTATTTTTTGACGGGTTATTTAGAAATTTTTAATATCTACCCCTTTCAAGCTACTCTTATAGATTTTGTCACTCGTTTCCATATTCTTCTCAATTCGTTTATTCTGTGTTTGTGTAACTAATAAGTTTGAGACTTATTAAAACCTAAATTTCTGAGCTTGTCATGCTGCCGTCATTCCAATGTGATACCAAAAATATTCTTATAACTTTCCTCATGATTTATATATATATACAAAGAGCTTCAGTTGAGGGATCCCTCAAATAATTTGAGGGACACCCTTGTAGGGCCCACTACATATTGTATTTCACTAATCCAAACCCTCCATTTTATAGATATTCGTTCAAAAATCATCTCTACAAAAAATCACTTGAATCCAATATCATTTGACCGCTCAATTGAATTATTGAAATTTTAGTACTTTCTTGAAGCACTATGTTCATTGATTTTGTAAAATTGTGAAATCATATATAGCTTGTGTGCCATTGATTGGGCATGAGGTTGCAGCAGAATAAGTGAATAATCTCGGGACGATGATAGATGCAGGTTTCCATTGACGGATGCTTTAAATAGGACTGAACTTGAGCAGATGCAGGTTTCAAAGTTGCGTATGAAGCTTGTATCCGAGTGGCTAGATCCTTGGCTGAAGCATATGACGTTTACATACCAGGCAATTATGGACCCCAAGAAAAGACCAGATAAGGATCATTTTAGGAATATGAAGCACTAATTTCTTCTTCTCCCATCTTCCTCCTGTCGTCTTCTAGTTTTCTAGATTCTTTTTTTCTTCATTAAACCAATTGTCAAACTGTTACTTGATTGTTAACATTTTTCAGCGACCATGCAGGGGTTTGGTGTTATTTTTCGAAATAATCACGTCGCGAGAAACCACAATGAGTATTTGAAGCTTATATATAATGTGCGTACTTGTCAAAACTAGATTAATTTGGAAGAACATTGATACACACTGGGCAACAACAAGTAACTTGATCAAATAGCAGATATACTATGTAGCTTTTGTAGTTTACACCTGAAGTCGACATAGTTGAAGGTGTTTATTCATATCACTTTATAAACCATACTGCTCAAGGAATCCACAAGAAGAACCATGTGAAAAACTGAAAGAGATATCAAACTAAAAGAATGTACATCACTTAAATAAATAAATAAACAAAGAAAGAATTCAGCTTTAGAAGCATTGCAAACTGTTACTGTGTTACAGAGAAGTTTAGTGCTATGATGCAAAAACTTATTGTCCATTCAATACTGGCCAACTGCCATACATGCAAAAACTTCACGAATTCAGGAAATAGATAGTTGGAATATCATGAAAATGTTAAAGTTATTGCATATTGTTCAAGAAGAAAATGAACATGGGAACCAAAATCCTAATAAATAGATAGACCAATTGAAACAAACTTCAAACAAAATCTTCTAGACACATAAGAAGAATATGTGACATTTCTAACGGTAGCTGCAGCAGAAATGGCGTGGTATATAATTTATTATGACATAAATGTTCTGCTGCTCGATAGACACGTTGTGTTGTCAGATTGTCAATCTGAATAATCGACCATGTCTGGATGCTCCGTCCTGATTGAGTCTGCAAACACAACATGCTAGATATCTAGCAAAAGAACATTAGCTGCAAGCGTCATCAGTTGGCATACACATTCACAAGCAGCAACCAGGGCACCTAATCAATCCGTTCTCGTTGCAATCGTGGCACTTCCTCAGTTCCCCTTCATCCTCATCAAACAGCTTTCGGCTTCCATTACAAGTTGGGCACGGTGTAAACCTTGCATCCCCACATCCCTCACAAACAAACCCAGCATCCCTCACTCGAAAGCCTCTCAAAAGCTTTCCCAATTCTCCAGCCTCGTTGAGCTGCTTTACTTCCTCTGCTCCTCCCACATACTTGCCTCTAACAAACACCTGTGGCAGGCTCACTGCTTTGCCTCCAAAAGCATTTTGCAATTCCTTCCTGTACTCAAAGTCCATTGAAATGTCCCTCTCATCTACTGCCACTCTAAATCCCCTAAATATCATCCTAACCGCGCAACAATCCTCGTAAGTCTTTCGAATTCCTCTCAAACTGGTGAAGTAGACCACAATTTTATCTTCAGTACCCGGAAGATGAAAACAAGCATTTGAAACGGAGGAATACGAAGGGGTACTATAAGTCAATGATCTTGCAACTTTGCCATTGTTGTTGTAGCCCAATTGTCTGGAAGACAATGCTCTTCTATAAGTTAAGACCACATTGGGGTCCATCTTCGACAACAAAGACTCCTCCGATAAATGCTTCCACAGAGGCTTCGAAGAAGACGAGGAAGAGGATGAGGTAGGCATTGAGTCCTCCGCCTTTATTACTGAAGATCTCACTGATTTGAAAGAATCAAACGGTTTCTTCACAGAACCATCAAAGCCTGAGTACCTGCAAGAACTGGCTTTGTTGGAAAACCCAATTGTGTGGTTAAAAATGGAGGAAATGGGCTGTTCTTCAGAGAAATGAGAATGGAAATCAGATTCATTGAGGCCATCCATGAGTTCCCAAGTGTTGATGACAGAGTCAGGGGAAGATGAGGAGCGTTTTGGGGGGTAGGATTGATCAGGAGAATCCTGACCGTTCAGATTGAGGGTCTTGGGGGATGTGGGGTCAATGCGGAGGGAGCCATAGGTAGTGGAGGTGAGAGAAACAAGGTGGTGAGTGTCGCCTTTTCTGAGAGGTGGGTGATGAACAAGAGGGGCTGAGACGGAGAGAGCTCTGGGAAATGAGGCTGGTGGTGGTAATGGTGGTGAGGAATTGGAAGAGTTCGAGGCAGATGAAGAGTTTGGGGTTGAAGAAGTAAGAGCAGTGGAAGAGGAGGGTAGTGAAGGTTGTTGTTCTGGGTTTTTGGTGAGAAGGGTGAGAGGTCTTGAAGAAGAGCAGCCCATGAATGAAATCAAAGAAGGATTGAAACTTGTGAAATGAAGTGATTTGGGTTTTGGAATAATGCTCTCTCTCTCTCTCTCCACACACAGAAAGAGACTTTTTGGGTTGGCTTGTGTCTTGTTTATTTGGGAGGCTTCTCTAAGGGAATTGGATTGCTTCTAGAGAGAAAGAGGAGGATTGTGGAGGTGGGTTTGGAAGCTTTTGGAGGATTGTGTAGATGAAAAGGAAGAGAGAGAGAGAGAGAGAGAGAATGTTGGGTGAGGAAGAGCTTTCAAGAAGGGGGGTTTGGGTGGGAAAGGGGAAGATGAAGAAATGAATGAGACATTGAGGAAAGCTGTAAATGAGCAGAAAACGCGGTTAGGCTTAGGAGTCTCTTTTTGAATCATTATTGATTGAATAATTATTGATTGATAATTATTTGGTAATTATTCTTTTTAAGGGCAGTCCTAGTTCTACTGAATTTGGAATCGTTTGAGGTGTGTGTTTCACGACATCATTAAATTTGTAGAGTTTCAAGGTTCATTTGGCAGTAAAAATCTCTCTCCTGATTGGATTTTATTTGTCAACCAGTTTCTGCGTTGAAAAGGGTGTAAACGTGTCAATCCCAAAATTTCTGCAAAATTACCGTTTCCATTTTTTTTTTCTTTTTTGGTCTAACCATTTCCATTCTTCTAAAGAGGGTGGATTTGCTGTTTTCTATTATCATTTAAATTAATTATTTTCTTTTTGCTCACATTTTATCTTATTATTGAGGTAATTCGTTTAAGAAAATTCATTAAAAAAAAAGCTTTTACCTAATTTTGCTTGTCTTTTTATTCCTTTTCTTATTATATTCAAGCGATATTGTTTTAAATAGGAAAGTCATTTCCTTAAGCGTTAAATGGGAACAACATCATTAGCTAGGACAGGAGTTTATTCAAAGGCTAACGAAAATGGTAGGATATCAATACTTTATAACTTATGGCTGGGTCATTAGAGATGCTTATGGCTGGTTGGTGCAGGTAGGGGGTGTGGGTGGATTATGTGGCAGCTGCATGGCCTTAATGATGGAGGCTGAGGCTATAAGAGAAGTTTTGCTTGCTTGCATCAAGTGTCGACTGTTGTGTGTAGAAGTTGAATCTGACTTGGTGCAAATGATCCAGATGCTCAGAGGTGAGCGTCACGTAGATGTTGCGGTGGAAGCTATTGTTTTTGACATTAAGATGCTTGTTGGTAAGCTTCATCATGTCGTTTTTATAGTTACTCCCCGTCAATGTAATAAGGCAGCGCATGAGGTTGCGGCCTTTGTGTCTAGAGTAGGAGGTAACCACGTCTAGGACCAAGTGTGGCTTGAGTGGATGTTTGATATTTTGGCTAGTGATGTAAACCTTTCTATTCGTCTTTAATAAAAACTCTCTTCGTTTGGAGGAAAAAAAAAAACTTAATCTTTCTAATCCCCACAAAATGACAAAATCCTTCAATTTTACATTCATTTCTTACTTCACACGTACATCCATGAGTTATCCAATCTAATTCAATATTGGGCACCAAACACGGCCTAAGTTCCATATACAAAAAAGAAAAACTAGTAAGTTCATGTACCGCTCTCGACTCATTGATGTGGCCAAAGTCGACACACAATAAGTGATCATAGGGCCTTGTAACAATGTGTAGATGTCACTAGATCTTTGCCCCTTATTTTGCTAATAATCCACCAGAGCTACAAGCCTAACGATCCCATAGCACATGAAAACTATATTTTCAATTGTACTTCCAAAAAGAAAAACGAGAAATAAACGAAAAAGACACGTCCTAGTTAGTTGATGAATTCGTAGTTTATTCTCAAATCAAATGCTTTCAATGCAAGCAGAAAACTTGAATTGAAAGCACATTCACTTCCACATTTATATTTTAGTTTGGTTATTGGATGTAGGTAGATTTAGTTTGTTAAATTATATGTTATTTAAGTGTGTATCTTGTTGTAGGTCGATCGACCAACTTAGGAGCACTATTATTTAACAAAATAATCACCCAAATTGAATGGCTTGAACCACTCCAATTATTTAAACCAATCGAAAAATATAAATAATTGTAGATACAATAATGAGAAGAATTGACAAACGGATCATGGTCATGGGGTCATGGCCATGGCCAAGCTTGTTTCTTTGGCTTGAAATAATTAAAGACGGAAAACATTTGCCTCTTTTCTTGAAAGTAAGAACTTCTACTTTTCTGTCAATCACAGTTTGACTTGTGTGTAGAGATTTTGTGTGTAGAGATTTTTTTTGTTTTTTCAATGAATAATTTTTGCATGTGTCAAACTGTAATTTGCAGAAATTAAGACTGCCGCTTTTCATGAAAGGAGAAAAGCAGTGTCCGTTTGATGCCATTTTTAATTTTCTGTTGAAAAGTGTAGACTCTGTAGGACATTCTTATCTTATCACTCTGTTTCTTAATACCTACACTACACTCAAACCCCTCATATATGATATATCCATTTGTTGTAATTGATAATTGTTCTGGTTTTTAGCATTTGTTTGTTAAATTAATTTCTACATGGTTAATTTATATCTGTAATTATATTCTATACATGCCCATAAAATACATTTTCTTCAAGATCCCATGATCCTGGAAGAAAATGTATTTTGTACCTTATGCCCACGAAGCTCTAGGTCTAACTTGTAGCAACAACAATTACGCAAATTGTGCACGGGTTGGTGAACCCTTTAATAATTTGTGAATTGATGAATGCCAAATTTGTTGACTTCATGAAAAAGACAATATGCCTGCCTCTGGCAATAATTTGAGCAACACTCAACGGCAGCCAAAGGGTGAAAATCTACCAAGCAATCAAAAGGTGAAGATTCAAATGCTACAAATTGAGCATGGGTTTGTTTAACTTTGGAAATATCAGCTATCTGTTCTACCTGGAAGAGGGCTGAGGAATTTAATAATGAATCAAGTAAATGACAGTTTCCATCAATTTAGAAGCAGATTGAAATGGACATATGATAAATGTGCAGGACCACCATGCACAAATCCAGCCCTAATTCCACCCAGGCAAGACACCAACTCCATTGTTCCCATGTGGGTTGGGCTGCCAAGGTCATTGTCTTCCTAACTTTATTGGTATGTTCTGCTTTATCTAATTCCAAGGCATGGAGCCAACCAGGTTTAGCCTAGTATAAAAGGGGGTCTCGACTTGAAGACTAATAATCTCAGATTCGAATCCCCACGGGATCATAGTAGTGTGTGAGCGAGAAACACCCCCTCTCCTCTCATGTTCAAATTCCTATGGCATCATAGTAGTGTGTGACTGAGAACCCCTCCCCTCCTCTCTTCTCTCTCTCTCTCTCCTCCTAATTTAGACCATCACTTATACTAAAAAAAATTCCAAGACAAGGTAATTAAATTATACACTCTGAGAGAAATCAGAAGCAAAGGCATTTCACAAATTGTGTAACAGGGAAGGTTTGTTTTGCATGAACACCCCAACCAAACTAACCTAAGATGTCCTTGCCACCATTTTCTATTATGTTGATTTAAGTTTAAGTTACACATGCAACCTTTAAAATCCTTAATTATAAATTTGAGTTTCATGAGACTGTTTTCATTTTATTGAGTGTGTGACATACATATGAACAAAAAGAAATGCAGATCTGCCCTTCTCTACATACATCCTCTGTTCAAGAAACTAGAATATATCTACTAGTCCTACACAACATCAAAGAATTACTGATGGTATCATAAGTTACTGATGGGGTTTGGGGAAAATGAAAATAAATGAGCGCATCGACACTGAAATACTTACTATAACTCAGCACTGCTACGCGGCATGAGCAACCCCACACAGTTTTTTGGTCCAAAACAGGCACAGTCTGAACTCACTCTAAGTTGTAAGTTTGTAACTAGCAACCAGTACCTTGGGTGGGGGACTCATCATCACATAAGGGGTGATAATCAAATCAGATTGTATCAAACGAATTGTAAACTAAGATTAAGATCTCCTAGTTTCTAAACCTGTACCAAACTTAGATTAGAGAGGTCAAGCCACAAGAGGAAGACAAGGAAGGACCACTTTGAGTGCAAGTATAAACTGTAAAGTGCAGAAAATTTCACCTTATATTCACTATAAACCTAAATTTAAAAATAAAATAAGTCAAGTAGGCCCCATAGTTTCCAGTATTTCATTTTTTGACTTCCAAGCATCCAAATAGTATGATTTTTTGGCAAAAATACATCCCAGAAATTGTTGAATAGCTACCAAATTTGCATAGCACCATTGTTTGAACTCAGGAAATTTGCTATACAAAGCTGCCCACCAGGAAAACTTGGTTTTAAAGTCAGACAACCAAACTTTTAAAGCAATGTTCCAACCAAAAATGAGAAAAATACGACTTTCCAGTACAAGGAAATCCCAACTATGATTTTGTATTTAATATGAAACTGAAAATGTGAAAAATATAGCTTTCCTGTACAAAGAAAATCCCAACTATGATTTTGTATTTCCTATGAAACAATATATCACAAATCCATTGAAAGATCTACTCACAGCATTCACAAAATAAAATTAAATGCAGCTTTGGATCTCCAGGTCATGCATCCACCATCCTTTCATCTTATCCATGACCTCCAATCAGCTGCAGAAGTACAGGAAAAAAAGAGTGATGTTGCACAGAATTGACAGATAAAATGACCCAGCTACAATGGAGAATCTGACTGTATAGTTTTTAGGAAAGCAAAGGAAAAGAATTGAAATTTGTTAATGAAGTAACTAAATATATGAATTAGTTACTGCTACAAACAATGGAGATAAGGGAAATAGATCCTGAGGGGGAGCATGGTAGCGACAAGACAAGGGCATATTTTGTATTTTATCAATTTTAGAGGACTTGGTATTATGGTAAAATTGTATGGGGCTTGGTGCTTGGGCAGACAGAAGTCTAGAAGCAAAAGCACATGGCTCAGATTCAAGGCGTTAAAAGTGCAGCTATTGATTTGAAATTGCAAGAAGAAAATTTTAAAAATCTACAGTATGCTCGATAACGGAAAACACTGCATCAATTAAATTTTTAACTTAACTTGCCGGAGAAACAGAAAAACCAAAAACAACCAATTATGAATGCCCCATCTCATTCAAAATACAATTATCACTTTAGATCCTGAGCACCTTGGATTCTGATTTCATGAAAGATGAAAACAAACAATCAAAAACACGCCCAATCTTTGTTACACTAAATTGACTTAATGATGACATCAAAATATTCAGAGCAGGAACATCTTAAAGACAGATAATTAGCAGAAGAGAACCAATTCATCCCAAAATAAAAGGCATGCCCAGCACAAGAATGGACTTAAGGGGACTGTCCTAAATACTAAACCCTTATCAACCATGTCCAAAATCTTGAGCAGAGCCTGACTTGTACTTAGTTCTGAGGATCCTCTTGCAAAAGTATTTAACTTCAATAATAGTAATGAGTTTGCCACAATCATTGCAGTCATCCTTTGAAGTGGTAGCAAAATAGTAAAGTTCCGAAGAAAAAGGCAAATTGCCAAAAGGTAGATGGGATTCAAATGTTTGCTAATGTGCACAAAATTGATGGTTACCTAATTGTGACTTATCATTACCCTGGGTGAATAACAAACTGTTTTGTTTATTGTGACACACTAAATAGAAGAAATCATGGCCCGTGACAATCTCGAATTGAATGGTACCCAGGTACTTTGGATTTCTTTTGTACAAAACTTTGCCTGCTTTCTGAAGAGATCATGTTTGCAGGAAATGTCAACAGAACTTTTACAATTCTACATATCTCCAATAGTAAAACGATATTGTCAGTCAATATTAATGAACTTTCTCAGACTCATACAACTCCCTTAGTAACCTAAAAGACTACAGGAAACTCACACACACACCAAAACAAAAACAAAGCAATATGAACATATTTCTGGAATTGAGCTTGATTTCGAAGCTGGGCCTCACTACTGTGCCTTGTATGCCATTTTTTATAGTTCAGTCTTACCTTTGAGTAAACTTAATCTTAACAACCAAGTGTACTTCGTTATTTCCTGAATCACATGACATTGGCTGTTGCTCACAGGCCTTAATAAATTCACCAACAACATGCTTGCTCTGAAATAGCTTATAATCTCCAATTAGAATTAGGAGTACTAGAGCCTACAAAAGTTGACGTAAGTTTTATTATGAATCATAATCAATGGAGAACAAGTAATCTCACAAGCTACTAAGATTTCTAATAATGCAATTCTAACAAGAGGTGTGATGTTTAAAAATCTAGGTATCATATCTTTCTTCTCTAACCAAAATTCTACCTTGGTACCCAATTCAATCCACACAAAATAGGATGTTCAGCAACCATTCTCAGTTAATAGAACCCAAATTCCATCCTTCCATCAACAAACAATCCAATCAACTCCAACTTGCCTAGGTACTATTCTTGTTTACAGTTCCCAGCATTCCAGACATCCATGACTTTGATCATTTGTTGCTTGGCTTAATAGTTATTATCCAAGCCACACCATTCCTCTTACACCTTTTTAAAACCCTGAAACCATAAATCTTCTCCCCATCAAGCCCGAACCGGATCATAAGGTGGATTGGCTCAAACGGGGATAAGCATGAGTTCTTGCTTAGAGTGGTTTCTCTAGTAGAGACAATTAGTGATGTAACCCCTATTACAATTCAATATATGGATCATAGGAAATATCAATTGGCTACGTTTGGTTTATAGGTTTGTAATCTCCGTTCAGAAAATCCTTTTGTATTTTTGTTTATGTTGCATTCTTATTTAATCATTAACCAGCGATTAAACATAATCCAACAAACCCATCACGGGAAACAACCAGACAAACCTTCACACACACAAATACACTGCTATCTCAGATGGGTTGATTAGAAATCTACCAAAGCTATAACAAACAAAGAAATTTACAGAGACGAATAGATATGAGACAAATAAAGAGTAGACTCTAGAACAAACCAGAGCTTTGGACTGGTGAATTTGGCAGTAGAATCAGCCAACATGAAAAGCGCCAATATCTCCAGTTCTGATGGAACCAGCAACCTCATCAGCAACAGTCAAGCAAGACGAAACCCACCCGGTCAGAGCCAACCACACCATCTTTGCCATCCAAAAGGTCATGGCCCATGGCATTGCCATTGTTTGGCTCCTTGCTCTGGCTCCTTTCCTCAAGACTCAAAATTGTTTTGCAAGTTAAAACCCCATTTGAGAGAATCAAACTCAGCCCCCTTTCGGGGGAAAATAAATCACCAAAAATCAGAGACTGTAAAGTCAAATGAAACGAGAAATAGTTCATAACAAGGATTTCTTTTGAGTTTTTCTATTTAAACCTCACGCTTTTCTTTATTCATCCCGATACTTAAATTATTAAGCTCTTAAGTTTTATTATGAGTGCTGCTATTTCCACCCACCTGTCATATTTCCCCACCCACTATGTAAATTTGAAAAAACACAATCCTATCTTTCCACCCACCATTATTCCTAAAACACCCTTAAATTATTAATTCAAGCAAATTCTCTTTTAAGTTAAAGAGGTCTGTTAACTAGTGATGTCATTTAAATTTAATCTAATGGCTGAAAAGTTGGCATATCACAATTAGATATAAATAAATAAATAAATTGCCTCATACTTATTGTACAATGAATTCGGATTATTTGTTCTTAATTTTTTCAAATCGTTCTTCCAAGAGCTATGAAAACCATATTAAAAACTGAGAACAAATAGTATGAATCTGACTTTTAAAACAAATGGTCTGAATCTTTGTGTGTTTATAAACCACCAAAATCTAACTCTTTCTTGCACTTTAATTTCACAAACAATTGAAATTCTCGCTATTTACGGGCGATTTATATTTTTTTTTAAACAATTTTGACGATACAGAAGAATATATCTCTAATAATGGATCTGGGGCTGGTACGAAAATGAAGAAAAATTGGGTAATTGAAGAAACTTTTATTCTTTAATCAAATGCCAATGGGATGAATTAATGCTAGGATATGATTCTTTCATTTTCACAAGTTATGAACATAACTTATGTTGAAAACCAATCAGATCTTGGAATAGAGGATGGTAGAGAAGGTGCAATAAGAGCATTTCCACCCACAAGGGCTAAGTCTAAGGCAATAGCAAGCAAGGGCTGCCACTATTCACATGAATAGTGTCAGCCTTTGCATTTGTGGTTCCACCCACAAGGGCTAAGTCTAGGGCAAGTCTAAGGCAAGAAAGGAAAAAAATATTATGCAACAAAATATAAACAATTTAGAAAGTGAATAAAATTGTTATGTATTTATAGGGAAAGCATTTATAATTTTTTGGTATTTAAAAAAAAAAATTTGAAAATTTTTTTTGGATATTTTTTGAATTTTTTTAAATATTTTTTTGCTCGCTGACGTCAGCATGACATCACAAAACTCGGTTTGAAGCCCAGGCAAAACCTGCCCTTGGGCTTGCCCGGGCTGGTGGGACCCACGCCAAACCGGGCTGCAGGCTGCAGCGCTGGAGCTGCTTGGGCTTGCGAGGGGGGCCTTTTGCCCGGTTCTTCTCCTGCGCTGGAGATGCTCTAATATGAGATATTTAATTTGAAGAATCGCCCATAGTTACAAGCTACTAGCTATTCTCAGTTTTCCTATAAGAAGCTGAAGGCTCTAACCAAAAACAAAAAACACAAAAAAAAAAAACTGAAGGCACATGTACTTGGGAAGCGAGAAATTTGCCGTTTGATATTTGTGATTTGGATTTTTTTAACTTTTTTTAATTTTAAGGTTGAGGCAATTGTTTTGGTTTTTAATCCTTTTCTCTAAGTCCTTAGAAGTCTTTTCATAAATGGGTAAATTTGTCTTTAAAATTTTGAAGATAAGGTGGGTGGAAATAGCAGCACTCTTTATTATTGTATAAAAAGACAAAAAAGGTCATCTAACTTAATACTTAACCCTAGTACATCTATACGCAATTAGATACTTTGATGTCTTGCCAATATCAGGTGAATAACGGTTTGGTGGCTTCCCACAATTCTGCCCGAAAGGTAATTGGTATCCAATAAATTTATCCTCTAAATTCACAAGTGTAGTAGGAGTAGTTACAAAAGGATATTCTCAAGAGACTGGTTCATTGGTATTGTTGAGTTGCAATCTGTAGGTGTGGGACTCGGATCAGAAACCTCTTTGCAGGGGTCAAGTGGGTCAAGCGATTGATCGCTTTTCAGCAGAGAGCAATCTTGTGCTCCAGACTCAGGATGATCAATCCTCGGGTTTGGACAATCGATCGTTTCTGTACAGAGGCGAATTTCTTCATTTTCCAAGTTGCTCCAATTCTGCTCTTCACTTCATATCTTCCCCTAAAGCATAGAATTGGATGATGGGTCTTGGAAGAACACCTCATATTCCAGAAAGGTCATATCCAAAGTGACATAGGTATGTCGGGTAAAAAGGTGATAATAACGGTAACATTTCTAATGAGTGGCATAACCTATAAAAACACAACGAAGCGCACATGGATCAAATTTGCTACGTTGATTTTTGTGGATATGAACGAATGCCACAAATCCAAAGATTCAGGGTGTGAGTACGAAAACAGAGGGCAAGGGCTCATGTTGTGCAAGCACTTGTAAGGGAGTTTTAAAGGTCAATACACTAGAAGGTATGTAGCTTATCAGGTGAACTGCAGTGACAATAGCATCATCCCAGTGATGGCAAGGAACATGCGCGCCAATCAGAAGTACTCGGGCAGTTTCAAGAAAATGTCGATTCTTTCATTCAGCAACACCATTTTGTTGTGGTGTCTGAGGACAAGTTATCTCATGGATAATTCCATGTTGTTGGAAGTAAGCCTGAAAGTCACGATTGACAAATTCTCCACTATTGTTTGAGTGAAGAATTTGTATTTGAGCATTGAACTGAGTTTTCATCTGTTTGTGGAAGAACTGAAAACGGGAAAACACTTCATTTTTATTCTTCAACAAATAAAGCCATGTCATCTGTACAATCATCTACGAATGTGACAAACCACTGAACACCAGAAGGAGCAGTGATAGGTGAAGGTCCCCAGACATTAGAGTGAATTAACATAAACGGAGTAGTACACTTGTTTGTACTCAACGGATAGGGCACACGGTGACTCTTGGCCAAAATACAAGTATCACATGTGAAGTCGAAGTCCTTGAAACCTAAGAATAAATCTGGTATAAGATGCTTCATATAACTAAAATATGGAGGTCCCAATCGACGGTGCCACAACCAGATTTTCTTTCATTTGCTATCAGAGGGATGTATCACATTGTTAGCCATGCCGGAACTGAAGTCATCTACATAATATAGCTCCCCTCTCTTGGTACCACGACCAAGAATCTCCTTAGTGTGAATATCCTGAAACAAATAAAAATTGGGTCAATGAGTACACAACAATTCAATTGTTTAGTAAGCTGACTAACAGACATCAATTTATGGGATAAAGATAGAACAAGTAAAGTATTAGACAGTGAGAGAGAGGATAAGAGTGCAACAGTGTCAACCCTTGTCACAGGATAAGTAACTCCATTGGCGTTAGTAATACAAGTTCTTCGGGGTTAGGTAGTATTCAAAAAATCATCATGATCAAACGGCATATGATCAATTGCACCGGAATCAATTATCCAGCTCGTGCAATCACTCTTATTCGAAGTATGAAATCCATAACCAGTACCATTACTTGTCGTATCGCGTTGTGTTCGATCTTTGAGAGTAGCCCACATTCGGGGTAGCCATGCAATTTAAAATAAGTCTCACGAGTATGTCTCGGATCACCACAGTATGCACAATCTCGTCCATTTGTTAGGGTTGTTAGTTGATAAGTAATAATCTGTGCAGCGAAAGATGCATAGGATATGAATTCGGATAGGGATCTGAGCCCGAGTCGGGGTCGGAGAGTCAAAGTCGGGATCTAGGTCTGAATCAGAGGCAGATTCGGCGTCAAGGTTGTCATTGGAGTCGGGGTCGGGGTCGGGGTCGTTGTCGTCGTAGTCAAGGTCGAGGTCGGTGTCATCAAAATAAGATCTTGATTCAAGATTAGGTTCAGGGTCATCAAAATAGGATCCTAATTCAGAATCGGGTTCGAGGTCGATGTCTGCATATGTAGGAGCTAAGCCACCTGGGCACTCAACTCGGCTATGGTTGGTTGAGAATGAGAGAAGGAGTCGGTGGTGCTACCTCCATGAGGGTTGAAAAAATCATCAACCCCCATAGCGGCGACAGGGGTTTGAAACTAAAGTAAGCAATTCCAAGACTGCTGATCGGTTCATAATTGTATATCATTTTGTACCCTTCTAGCTTATGATTTGGTTATGTTTTTGAGTTAAACTTGTGCATTTAATCCTTTTTGTGTTTATCTTTCAGCTTTAGGTAACAATGATGGCTTTGGATAGGAAATGATGCAATCCATGCATGTTAAAGCCTGATTTGGATAAAGGGAAGAAGTGCTTAAAGACAAACTCATTTTGGCTACAGCCCCCTGCCAGTCCAGTTCCGTAGGTCATATTGCAAGCTTTGTTTCAGCAACCTACACAACTTGGATGAGGCCGCATTCTTCATGAAAGTTGTTCCAATGGGTGTGTACTATAACATATCCAAACTTCAGCCTCATTGGATAACTCTGGAGTCCGTTACCTAGCAAACATAGAACCATGCTCAGGATGGATCTTATCAGCGCGGAAAATGAGTTAGCAATTTGTTTCGGCCTTAACTTCTTCCTCCGACCTTGGATTGGCCCAAATAACATATGGCTGGAAAGAAGACATTCTGAACTTCAATTTCGAGTGCTTAAAGTCCTAATTTGATTAAGAGAAGCCCAAGTTGTAAGCCCTTGAAGTTGCTGGTCATGCTGACCTCAGCATGTGCTGGTTGGATGCTTGGTCATGGTGAGCTAGGTATGAGCTATCATTTCTGGTTGGAAGCTTGCTCATGGTGACATGAAGATGAGCTAGGGCTGCTGGTGGGATCTATTGGTGAAGTGCATCAACCAATTCAAGATTTTCTAATACAAGTGCATCACCCAATTTAGATTTTCTAATACAAGTGCATCAACCATTTCAAATTTTATAAAACAAGTGTTGTATGCATTAGCCATATTGAATTCAGATTTTCACTTCCCCTAGGCCTATAAATAGGGAAGTTCTCTAAGCTTGTAAACACACCCCAAGGGGGGGAGCTCTCAAACACTTCTCTAGAGCTCCCTTCCCTTCTCTCCCTCAAATTCTCTTAATTTTGCTTTCTAGTTCTCAATTCTAGCTTTCCTTTTGCTTCTTAGTTGTAGTTATTTTTCTTTGTAATGTAAATTCTTTTCTTAAGTTTTCAAGTTGAATTAGTTTCCAAGTTTCAATTATGGTTTTTGTTCTTATTCATTATGCTTATAAGTTAATATGCTAGTTTGAATGATTGATCACCATTTAGGCTTGCATGTTAGCTATCTTGGTTTGAATTAAGAGTATACACCATGCTTTAATTCGAATTGAACTATGAATAGGAAGAGTATGTATGGACATTCGACAACAGGGATTAGATACATACTTGGTTGTTTAAAATGTTCTTCTATGCTTAATGGGTTCCTAATGCTTAATTTTAGGTTAGACAACAAATGATCAAATTAGGGAATTAGGAACACAAGGTTATGGGTATTCGAATACTAAGGGTTTTAAGTGTTCTATTTCTCATCCATACTTATTTTCTTCAATTCACTCTAATTGATCTCATCATTTCATTTTGATCGAATACTAAGGATGATTCTCTTTTGCAGATATCATATGCTTGCTCTCATTCATGAATGAACTCATTGAAGTGATGCTAGGCTATGTGTGTATAACCATTCTATATGCTTTCTTTTCACCCTACCCATATGTGTGTTCCATTAGCCCTCTTGAAGCCAAAAACTCAAAGCCTTTTCTTCTATCACCCTCATCATTTCCCTACCTTTGTATCTCAATCTGAGATACTTAACCTATTGTAGCCATACCCTAGTAACTTAGAAATATACCAAGGTTTGCCAACATAAAGTTTGAAGCCAGGAAGTTGCAGCCATGTACCTAAATAAGAATTTTGTGTGAATATGTGCAATAAAGTAAAGAAGATGCATATCAAATCAACAAAGATGAAAGTGTTTCAATATGATCTAAGTGTGAGAAATAAAGTCTATGCCAGGTGATACCATGAAGTTTGCTGCCATGCCAATCTAAATCAATGATGCCTTGCAGATTAATGAAGCATGCAACCTTGGTATGTTCTTAAGTTATTTGTTTTTCCTTCCAATTCTTCCATTTCCCCTAAACCTTAGCCTTTCATTACAACATTGTGAAAGACCTAGCTGATCTTTGAGGATGTATTCATGGGTGCTGGTAAGTATGTGTGTATCTCTATTCTTAGTATTTAATTCCTTTCATGAGATCTAACCCAATTTGTGCTTCTATTTCTTACACTCACTTATGCTTTCTTGAGAGAATTAAACCATAGGTTCTGAGTGATTGAGTGTTTTCTGTGAGAATTAGAGTCAAAGCATATTCTCTATTCAAGGTTTGAGTGTGCTTGCTTTGAAACCGTGTGCCTTTGAGCTATAGCTTCCACTTGTACACACTGATTGATCACATATCTTGGCAACTCTATGGTGTTGGAGGTATGACTAAAACTTTCTTTCATTTTCATTAGTTGATTTCAAAGTTGTTTTTCTAACCATTTTGTTTTGTAGAGTTAGAAAAACGTTTGTGGGTATCGTATCTGTTAAACCCTCAGGAGACACAACTCCTCCTACTAGGGATGCCTAGAGGTTTAAAGGCTTGTTGCATACGCTCAATGCAATCGAGTTACCTACGAAAGTGGTCTAGTTAACTTCTTGTTTTGTTTTTACCTTTGTTTTTCTTTTGTTTTGCTCGAGGACTAGCAAAATCTAGGTTTGGGGGTGTGTTAAAGCTCATAATTTCATACATATACATGCCCAATTTACTTACTTCTTTTGCTTAGTTTCCTATAATTCTGAGTTATTTGCCTCTATTTGTGTGTTTTGTAGGCCAATAGAGCAAGAGAGCATAATTCATGCAATTCAAGCATGTTAAGGCCTAATTTGGATGAAGGGAAGAAGTGCTTAAAGACAAACTCATTTTGGCTACAGCCCCCTGCCAGTCCAGTTCCGTAGGTCATATTGCAAGCTTTGTTTCAGCAACCTACACAGCTCGGATGAGGCAGCATTCTTCATGAAAGTTGTTCCAATGGGTGTGTACTATAACATATCCAAAATTCAGCCCCATTGGATAAATCCGGAGTCCGTTACCTAGCAAACACAGAACCATGCTCAGGATGGATCTTATCAGCGCGGAAAATGAGTTAGCAATTTGTTTTGGCCTTAACTTCCTCCTCCGAGCTTGGATTGGGCCAATACTTGTGTGGTTGGATCATACACATTCTGAACTTCACAATGGACATCTTAAAGTCTTCATTTGATTCAGCCTAGCCCAAGTTGTAAGCCCTTGAAGTTGCTGGTCATGCTGACCTCAGGATGAGCTGGTTGGAAGCTTGGTCATGGTGAGCTAGGCATGAGCTATTGTAGCTGGTTGGAAGCTTGGTCATGGTGACATGAAGATGAGCTAGGGCTGCTGGTGGGATTTATTGGAGAAGTGCATCAACCAATTCAGATTTTATAATGCAAGTGTTGTATGCATTAGTGAAGTGCATCAACCAATTCATCTTTTATAATGCAAGTGTTGTATGCATTAGCCATATTGAATTCAGATTTATCACTCCCCTCTCCCTATAAATACCACATCCATTCCACATTCAAGACACAACAAATCCTGAGATTCACAACCCCCACAATTCACTCCAACCATCCTCAAACACTCTCACAATCCCAAACACTCCAACAATCACCAAAACAACTCCAGCTTTCTTCTCTTCCATTTTCCTACGAATTTCATCTTCCTTAGCCATCACCACTCACTCAAACTCATCCCAAATCACCTCCATATCCTTCATACATCTTTCTAGAAGTGGGGAAGCTCTTGGAGAAGCATTAGAAGTGGAGAAGCACTTGGAGAAGCCTTGGACACCACAAGAACTTCAGAAAAAGGGTTTTTCTACTCTTATTGCATTCATTATGTTTTCTCATTTCTGTTCAAGTCTCTTTTCCATTATGAGTAGCTAAATCCATAACTAGGGCTTCGATGTAACCTAACATGAATATTCTGGGTTTATAAGTTTGGAGTTTCAAGTTTGATTCATGATTCATGTTCTTATTCATTATGCTTATAAGTTAACATGCTTGTTTGAATGATTGATCACCATTAGAACTTGTTTGTTAACTATCTTGGTTTGAATTAAGAGTATACACCATGCTTTAATTCGAATTGAACTATGAATAGGAAGAGTATGTATGGACATTCGACAACAGGGATTAGATACATACTCGGTTGTTTAAAATGTTCTTCTATGCTTAATGGGTTCCTAATGCTTAATTTTAGGTTAGACAACAAATGATCAAATTAGGGAATTAGGAACACAAGGTTAGGACCAAACACCACGGCCTAATCATACTTTAGCTAGAATCAATCTTTGACCAAACACCATGATCCTGGCAGCTTTGACATTCCCATTAACATTGGAGGCAAGAAGGTTGGAAGAGCCATGTTGGACTTGGGAGCAAGCATCAATGTTTTGCCATATTCAGTTTATCAAGAGCTTGGCTTAGAAGGGATGAAGAAGACTTCAATGCGACTTGAACTAGCTGATCATTCTATAAAATATCCAAAAGGTATTGTAGAAGATATTCTAGTTCAAGTTAATACACTAATTCTCCCTGCTGATTTTGTAGTGATGGACATGGAAGACAATCCAAATGGAGATCGTGTTGATCCCATTCTCCTAGGCAGGCCATTCATGGCCACTGCAGACACAATCATCAAAGTGAAAGATAGCACCCTCTCCATGACTGTTTTGGGTGAAACTGTTGAATTTAAAATGCTTAATGCTCTATCTCAACCTTCTATCTCTCTTGATTCTTGCTTTTCAATTGATGTTGTGGATCATGAGGTTTCTTCCATAATTTTGCAGAGAAAGTCTAATGATACTCTAGAAGCTGTCTTAACACAAGAAGAGGAAGATCTTTGTGAACCGGAGTTCCAAGAAGTGGTGGCTGCCTTAGAAGTGTTTCCGCCATACCCACCATCCTTTAGGCCACCAATCGAGCCTCTTGGACCATCATCCACGAAATTGGAGCCATCCATTGTCATCCCACCAAAGCTAGAACTTAAACCTCTTCCCAATAATCTTAAATATACATATTTGGGTGCTAACGAAACTCTCCCTGTTATAATTGTTGCAGGTCTCTCCTCACATGAAGAAGAGAGCTTAATTAAAGTTCTAAAAGAGCATAAAACAGCCATTGGGTGGACCATAGCAGACATCAAAGGAATTAGTCCAAGCATGTGCATGCACCGGATTTTAATGGAAGAAGACAGCAAACCATCCCGTGATGCTCAAAGGAGGCTAAATCCCAACATGAAAAAGGTGGTTAGAGCTGAAGTTTTAAAGCTACTCGATGTAGGAATCATCTACCCAATTTCAGATTCTAAGTGGGTGAGCCCTGTGCAAGTTGTTCCAAAGAAGTCCGGAATCACCGTTGTGAAGAATGAGAAGAATGAGCTAGTTCCTACACGAACTGTCACTGGTTGGAGAGTTTGCATTGATTACAGGAAGTTGAACACATCCACTAGAAAAGATCATTTCCCCTTGCCTTTTATTGATCAAATGCTTGAACGTTTATCTGGCCATGCTTACTATTGTTTTCTTGATGGTTTTTCAGGTTATAATCAAATTCCTATTGCTCCGGAAGACCAAGAGAAAACCACATTCACATGCCCATTTGGTACGTTTGCTTATAGAAGGATGCCATTCGGTTTGTGCAATGCCCCAGCAACTTTCCAAAGATGCATGATGTCAATCTTTTCAGATATGGTGGAACGATTCATTGAGGTATTTATGGATGATTTTTCAGTTTTTGGTTCCTCTTTTGATAATTGTCTTCACCACTTGTCTCTAGTGCTTAAAAGATGCCAGGAAACAAATCTGATTTTGAATTGGGAGAAGTGTCACTTCATGGTGAGACAAGGCATTGTGCTAGGCCATGTGATTTCAAGCAAGGGAATCGAAGTGGATAAAGCCAAGATCGATCTCATCTCAAATCTTCCACCCCATACCTCTGTTAAAGGAATTAGAAGCTTTCTAGGTCATGCTGGATTCTATAGAAGGTTCATCAAAAATTTCTCAAGCATTACAAGGCCATTGTGTAATCTCCTTGCTAAGGATGCTGTTTTTAAGTTTAATGAAGCTTGCATGGAAGCTTTTACTACCTTGAAGAGGGAGCTAACTTCAGCCCCTATTATCATAGCTCCGGATTGGTCTTTACCATTTGAAATAATGTGTGATGCCTCTGACTTTGCTATTGGTGCAGTTTTAGGTCAAAAGAAGAACAAGCTGCCCCATGTGATTCATTATGCTAGCCGGACCTTGAATGATGCTCAAATCAACTACTCCACAACAGAGAAGGAGTTGCTTGCTGTGGTTTTTGCTTTAGAAAAATTTCGTTCTTACCTTGTTGGTTCTAAAGTAATTGTTTATTCTGACCATGCAGCTCTTAGATACTTGCTCACTAAGAAGGATGCCAAACCACGCTTGATTAGATGGATTCTCTTGCTACAAGAATTCGATTTGGAGATTCGAGATAAGAAGGGATGTGAGAAGGTGGTAGCTGATCATTTGAGCCGAATTGTGATTGAAGAAAAAGGAGGAGCTGTGCTACCCTTGAATGAGACTTTCCCTGATGAACAACTATATGCTGCCCAAGTCAAAGAGCCATGGTATGCTGATTTTGTTAATTATCTTGCTTGTGGTGTTCTTAGAAATGATCTAACTTCTCAGGATAAGAAGAAGTTCTTTTCCATGGTGAAACATTATGTCTGGGATGAACCTTTCTTATTCAAGCATTGCCCAGATCAACTCATCAGAAGATGTGTTCCAGAAGAAGAGCAAGAAAGCATATTTAGGCATAGCCACGAATTGGCTTGTGGAGGTCACTTTGGAGCTAAGAAAACAGCACTTAAAATTCTGCAATCTGGTTTCTTTTGGCCCACTCTATTCAAAGATGCGTTTAATTTTTGTGTTAAGTGTGATAGGTGCCAAAGGATGGGGAACATAAGTCGCAGGAATGAAATGCCATTGAATAACATACTTGTTGTGGAGCTCTTCGATGTGTGGGGTATTGATTTCATGGGACCATTCCCATCTTCCTTTGGTTATACTTACATACTTGTTGCTGTTGATTATGTGTCTAAATGGGTGGAAGCCATAGCCACCAAAACCAATGATTATAAGGTGGTGCTGAAGTTCTTGAAGGATAATATTTTCACAAGGTTTGGTACTCCAAGGGCTGTCATTAGTGATGGAGGCAGCCACTTCTGTAACAAGCCATTCGAAACACTCATGAAAAAGTACAACATCACCCATCGAGTCTCTACACCATATCATCCGCAAACTTCTGGTCAAGTGGAAATAAGCAATAGAGAAATTAAGCACATCCTGGAGAAGGTGGTGAACAATACAAGGAAAGATTGGGCAGCCAAGCTCAATGATGCATTATGGGCTTATAGGACTGCATATAAGACTCCCATTGGAATGAGCCCTTATCGTCTTGTGTTTGGGAAAGCTTGTCACCTGCCAATGGAGCTTGAACACAATGCTTTTTGGGCCATCAAGAAGTTGAATTTTGATCTAGACAAGGCAGGCCATGCAAGAAAGTTTCAGCTCAATGAATTGGAAGAAATTAGACATGAGTCTTATGAGAATGCAAAGCTTTACAAAGAACGAACCAAGAGTTACCATGACAGAAACATTCAACGGAAAGAGTTCTCCAAAGGTATGTCAGTTCTTTTATTTAACTCACGTTTGCGTCTCTTTCCAGGAAAATTGAAGTCTAGATGGCAAGGCCCATTCACCGTGGTCAATGTTTCTCCCTATGGAGTTGTGGAGATTCAAAACCCTAAAGATGGCTCGACTTTCAAAGTAAATGGACAACGTTTAAAGCCATTCTATGAGGGAGTTTCAGCTGGCATCCAAACTGGCCATGTGGTAGATCAACTTCCCTTCGTACCATCAACTTAGCTGATTGCACAATGTCTTGCCAAGACAGTAACTAAGGCGCTTCTTGGGAGGCAACCCATGTGTTCAAGAAGAAGGTGCTTGGTAGCAATTGACCTAATCGCATCAAGGGGAAGCATTTCAATCCTTTCTCTTTACTTGTTTTGTTTTTATTTTAGTCATTTTAAGTTTCTGTTCCTTTTTATAAATAAATAAATATAAAAATAAATAAATAAATAAAATTTCTTATAAGCTAACTTTTGGTAACCCCAGTGAGCACCTCCGTCAATACAGTGTCTAGGAGTTCTTTAGGCGACACCTTCGGTGTCTAAGAAGTTTGGGTTTTAAGCGGGACCATTGTGACCCCTCCAACCTTCCCGGATCCCCTGGCTGTGTTTTCTGAGGCCCTTAACTGGTCATCCATGAGTTGCTTATATATTCATTTTTTTTTATCTTTTTTTTTCTCTAAACCTTTTTCTTAACTTTTCCCTTTATCATTTACTTGTTCTCAATCATCTTTACTTTGCTTTAACATTGAGGACAATGTTTAATTCAGGTCTGGGGGGAAGGTTTTCAAATTTCATTCATTTGTGTTTCAATTTTCGTTCATTTGTCACTAATTTTTTTTTCTAAATGTCATACAATCGATGCTATGGAGCTGCCATTGAGGTTTTCATATCAGAATTTTGCACTTCACAAAGCTTTGGCTCTTAGAATTCTGGTGGCTAAAGTACCATGCTCAAATTCTTGAAGGAAAATAGTGGAGACTACCCTAGTGAGCTATATCGAGCCTAATTGCTTTCTTGAGAGGGTTTTAAGTGTTCTATTTCTCATCCATACTTATTTTCTTCAATTCACTCTAATTGATCTCATCATTTCATTTTGATCGAATACTAAGGATGATTCTCTTTTGCAGATATCATATGCTTGCTCTCATTCATGAATGAACTCATTGAAGTGATGCTAGGCTATGTGTGTATAACCATTCTATATGCTTTCTTTTCACCCTACCCATATGTGTGTTCCATTAGCCCTCTTGAAGCCAAAAACTCAAAGCCTTTTCTTCTATCACCCTCATCATTTCCCTACCTTTGTATCTCAATCTGAGATACTTAACCTATTGTAGCCATACCCTAGTAACTTAGAAATATACCAAGGTTTGCCAACATAAAGTTTGAAGCCAGGAAGTTGCAGCCATGTACCTAAATAAGAATTTTGTGTGAATATGTGCAATAAAGTAAAGAAGATGCATATCAAATCAACAAAGATGAAAGTGTTTCAATATGATCTAAGTGTGAGAAATAAAGTCTATGCCAGGTGATACCATGAAGTTTGCTGCCATGCCAATCTAAATCAATGATGCCTTGCAGATTAATGAAGCATGCAACCTTGGTATGTTCTTAAGTTATTTGTTTTTCCTTCCAATTCTTCCATTTCCCCTAAACCTTAGCCTTTCATTACAACATTGTGAAAGACCTAGCTGATCTTTGAGGATGTATTCATGGGTGCTGGTAAGTATGTGTGTATCTCTATTCTTAGTATTTAATTCCTTTCATGAGATCTAACCCAATTTGTGCTTCTATTTCTTACACTCACTTATGCTTTCTTGAGAGAATTAAACCATAGGTTCTGAGTGATTGAGTGTTTTCTGTGAGAATTAGAGTCAAAGCATATTCTCTATTCAAGGTTTGAGTGTGCTTGCTTTGAAACCGTGTGCCTTTGAGCTATAGCTTCCACTTGTACACACTGATTGATCACATATCTTGGCAACTCTATGGTGTTGGAGGTATGACTAAAACTTTCTTTCATTTTCATTAGTTGATTTCAAAGTTGTTTTTCTAACCATTTTGTTTTGTAGAGTTAGAAAAACGTTTGTGGGTATCGTATCTGTTAAACCCTCAGGAGACACAACTCCTCCTACTAGGGATGCCTAGAGGTTTAAAGGCTTGTTGCATACGCTCAATGCAATCGAGTTACCTACGAAAGTGGTCTAGTTAACTTCTTGTTTTGTTTTTACCTTTGTTTTTCTTTTGTTTTGCTCGAGGACTAGCAAAATCTAGGTTTGGGGGTGTGTTAAAGCTCATAATTTCATACATATACATGCCCAATTTACTTACTTCTTTTGCTTAGTTTCCTATAATTCTGAGTTATTTGCCTCTATTTGTGTGTTTTGTAGGCCAATAGAGCAAGAGAGCATAATTCATGCAATTCAAGCATGTTAAGGCCTAATTTGGATGAAGGGAAGAAGTGCTTAAAGACAAACTCATTTTGGCTACAGCCCCCTGCCAGTCCAGTTCCGTAGGTCATATTGCAAGCTTTGTTTCAGCAACCTACACAGCTCGGATGAGGCAGCATTCTTCATGAAAGTTGTTCCAATGGGTGTGTACTATAACATATCCAAAATTCAGCCCCATTGGATAAATCCGGAGTCCGTTACCTAGCAAACACAGAACCATGCTCAGGATGGATCTTATCAGCGCGGAAAATGAGTTAGCAATTTGTTTTGGCCTTAACTTCCTCCTCCGAGCTTGGATTGGGCCAATACTTGTGTGGTTGGATCATACACATTCTGAACTTCACAATGGACATCTTAAAGTCTTCATTTGATTCAGCCTAGCCCAAGTTGTAAGCCCTTGAAGTTGCTGGTCATGCTGACCTCAGGATGAGCTGGTTGGAAGCTTGGTCATGGTGAGCTAGGCATGAGCTATTGTAGCTGGTTGGAAGCTTGGTCATGGTGACATGAAGATGAGCTAGGGCTGCTGGTGGGATTTATTGGAGAAGTGCATCAACCAATTCAGATTTTATAATGCAAGTGTTGTATGCATTAGTGAAGTGCATCAACCAATTCATCTTTTATAATGCAAGTGTTGTATGCATTAGCCATATTGAATTCAGATTTATCACTCCCCTCTCCCTATAAATACCACATCCATTCCACATTCAAGACACAACAAATCCTGAGATTCACAACCCCCACAATTCACTCCAACCATCCTCAAACACTCTCACAATCCCAAACACTCCAACAATCACCAAAACAACTCCAGCTTTCTTCTCTTCCATTTTCCTACGAATTTCATCTTCCTTAGCCATCACCACTCACTCAAACTCATCCCAAATCACCTCCATATCCTTCATACATCTTTCTAGAAGTGGGGAAGCTCTTGGAGAAGCATTAGAAGTGGAGAAGCACTTGGAGAAGCCTTGGACACCACAAGAACTTCAGAAAAAGGGTTTTTCTACTCTTATTGCATTCATTATGTTTTCTCATTTCTGTTCAAGTCTCTTTTCCATTATGAGTAGCTAAATCCATAACTAGGGCTTCGATGTAACCTAACATGAATATTCTGGGTTTATAAGTTTGGAGTTTCAAGTTTGATTCATGATTCATGTTCTTATTCATTATGCTTATAAGTTAACATGCTTGTTTGAATGATTGATCACCATTAGAACTTGTTTGTTAACTATCTTGGTTTGAATTAAGAGTATACACCATGCTTTAATTCGAATTGAACTATGAATAGGAAGAGTATGTATGGACATTCGACAACAGGGATTAGATACATACTCGGTTGTTTAAAATGTTCTTCTATGCTTAATGGGTTCCTAATGCTTAATTTTAGGTTAGACAACAAATGATCAAATTAGGGAATTAGGAACACAAGGTTAGGACCAAACACCATGGCCTAATCATACTTTAGCTAGAATCAATCTTTGAATATGAATTAGACTTGTTACTTGAATCTTTATAACCCAGAATTGAATTGTTATGGTGATTCGAATGCCCTAGTCTCAAAATCTGTTTTCCAACTCTTAAAACCACTCTTTGTTACATTTGTTTACTTGTTTTTGTTTGCAATTTCATTTTGCTTCTTTTGTTCAACAATCACAACCACTCTTGTTTTAAATTCTGTTTTAGACATAACCTCCTACTTTCTTGAATTTGGTAATCTAAGTACATAACTAGTTTTAACTTCTCAGTCTTCGTGGGTACGACCTCGTACTTGTCTTGCTATACTACTAATTGCCCCGTACAATTGCGAGTTAACATAATATTAACAACAAATTTTGGCGCCGTTGCCGGGGACTGAACGAAAGTTCTTCCATGGTTATGTGCCCAAGGTTACCCTATTCTTTTTAGTGTTTCTAATTAATCTAATTTTCTGTTTCAGGTAGTTTATGTCTAACAGGCCATTCCTTGAACAAGTAAGGTCTTCGTTCCAACGTTCCAGATCTTTGAACGCAGGACCATCATTGCAACCAAATCGTGTGACCTCTGAAATTCAGAATCGTCTAGAAAGGGAGTTGTCAACTGCAAAAGAGCAAGCTCTTGCTACATTTACAAGTCTTGCTCTCCACACTGAACTTCCTGGTTCTTCACCTTCAAATTCGGAAGCAAGTTCAGACCAAGAAGAAGAAGAAATGATGGCTGCCATTGAGTTCATGGGAGAACTTGATATCCCAACAATTCCAGCATCTCCTTCAAGCATTTCGCTGCCCACTGTAGCTCGAAACTATGAGCTTAAATCTTCTCATCTTAATATGTTGCCTTCCTTTTATGGGTTACCTAATGAAGATCCATTAACTCATATAAAGGATATTTTTAATGTTGTGAGTTCTTTTCCCTTGACAGGTGTGACAGAAGATCAACTTCGAATGAGAGTGTTTCCATACACTTTAAAGGATAAGGCGAAGTATTGGTTGAATTCTTTGAAGCCTGGTTCACTCACTACATGGTCTGCCATTCAAAAGAAGTTCCTGGAAAAATACTTCTCCACGCAAAAGACCGACATGCTTAGGGACAAGATCTTGTTATTTGCACAGCAAGATGATGAATCGTTTTGTGAAGCATGGGAGAGATTCAATGGGCTGCTCAACCAATGTCCTCATCATGGGATTCCATTGAAGCTTCAAATGCGTATGTTTTATAAAGGACTAACCCCTTCTAGTCATAATATAGTCACCAATTTTGCAGGTGGTTCTTTTAAAACCAAAACTCCAGAAGAAACGTACGAACTCTTTGAGGAGATAGCAATGGAGACCCAACATACGGATACAAGAGGTAAACGTGTTATTAGTGGTTCTAATGATGCTTCTAGTATGCAGATTTCAAAACTGGAACAAAAGCTAGATGCTCTTCTTGCATTAAACTCAAGAAGCCCTCCGAAGGAAGTGTGTAGCATTTGTGAATCTCATGACCATGCTACCACAGCTTGTCCACTTGGGGCTGGATATCCAGAATTTGTGCAAGAACAAGCTAAGTTGGTAAATTCCTACAACCAAGGTCCAAGAAATGATCCATACTCTCAAAGTTATAATCCAGGTTGGAGGAATCATCCAAACTTTTCATGGAGAAATACCCAGAATCAAGCAAATCCCCCTTCATTCCAAAGGCCACAACAATCATCATCATCATTGGAAGATATAGTGAAGCAGATGGCAATCAACCAATCCAATTTTCAGCAAACTACACAAGCTGCCATATCCAAATTGGAAGTCCAATTAGGCCAAATAGCTGCTGAAATAACTCAAAGAGTGCCTGGGAAATGGCCAAGCCAAACTGAGATCAATCCAAAGAACCCAGAAGCCAAGGCCATTCATGTGCTCAGATCAGGTAAGATCATTAATAATAAAGATGATTCTAATCTTTCAAATGATGTTGTGATTGTAGAAGATGAAGAGGAGGAGACCATGGCCACGGAAGGAGAACAACTCAAAACTTCTCAATCTGCTCCTAAGGCCAAATCAGATTCTCATAAATCCGATCAATTCCAATTGCATAAAAGAGATGACAAATTTGTGCCACCACATCTTCAAGAAGATAGATACGTGCCACCCGCTCCATATGTTCCACAGATTCCATTTCCAGGCCGTCTTAAGAAAGCAAAGCAAGAGAAGGCTTTTAAAGAGATTTATGATATTTTGAGTAAAGTTAATATCAATTTGCCTTTGCTTGATCTTATTGAACAGATTCCTGCATATGGAAAATTCATCAAGGACTTGAAAACTCACAAGCTCAATTTCGCTCCAAATGAAGGAGTAAAGCTCGACCAGAATGTAAGTGCTGTGTTGCAAAGGAAGCTTCCACCAAAACTAGATGATCCTGGCAGCTTTGACATTCCCATTAACATTGGAGGCAAGAAGGTTGGAAGAGCCATGTTGGACTTGGGAGCAAGCATCAATGTTTTGCCATATTCAGTTTATCAAGAGCTTGGCTTAGAAGGGATGAAGAAGACTTCAATGCGACTTGAACTAGCTGATCATTCTATAAAATATCCAAAAGGTATTGTAGAAGATATTCTAGTTCAAGTTAATACACTAATTCTCCCTGCTGATTTTGTAGTGATGGACATGGAAGACAATCCAAATGGAGATCGTGTTGATCCCATTCTCCTAGGCAGGCCATTCATGGCCACTGCAGACACAATCATCAAAGTGAAAGATAGCACCCTCTCCATGACTGTTTTGGGTGAAACTGTTGAATTTAAAATGCTTAATGCTCTATCTCAACCTTCTATCTCTCTTGATTCTTGCTTTTCAATTGATGTTGTGGATCATGAGGTTTCTTCCATAATTTTGCAGAGAAAGTCTAATGATGCTCTAGAAGCTGTCTTAACACAAGAAGAGGAAGATCTTTGTGAACCGGAGTTCCAAGAAGTGGTGGCTGCCTTAGAAGTGTTTCCGCCATACCCACCATCCTTTAGGCCACCAATCGAGCCTCTTGGACCATCATCCACGAAATTGGAGCCATCCATTGTCATCCCACCAAAGCTAGAACTTAAACCTCTTCCCAATAATCTTAAATATACATATTTGGGTGCTAACGAAACTCTCCCTGTTATAATTGTTGCAGGTCTCTCCTCACATGAAGAAGAGAGCTTAATTAAAGTTCTAAAAGAGCATAAAACAGCCATTGGGTGGACCATAGCAGACATCAAAGGAATTAGTCCAAGCATGTGCATGCACCGGATTTTAATGGAAGAAGACAGCAAACCATCCCGTGATGCTCAAAGGAGGCTAAATCCCAACATGAAAAAGGTGGTTAGAGCTGAAGTTTTAAAGCTACTCGATGTAGGAATCATCTACCCAATTTCAGATTCTAAGTGGGTGAGCCCTGTGCAAGTTGTTCCAAAGAAGTCCGGAATCACCGTTGTGAAGAATGAGAAGAATGAGCTAGTTCCTACACGAACTGTCACTGGTTGGAGAGTTTGCATTGATTACAGGAAGTTGAACACATCCACTAGAAAAGATCATTTCCCCTTGCCTTTTATTGATCAAATGCTTGAACGTTTATCTGGCCATGCTTACTATTGTTTTCTTGATGGTTTTTCAGGTTATAATCAAATTCCTATTGCTCCGGAAGACCAAGAGAAAACCACATTCACATGCCCATTTGGTACGTTTGCTTATAGAAGGATGCCATTCGGTTTGTGCAATGCCCCAGCAACTTTCCAAAGATGCATGATGTCAATCTTTTCAGATATGGTGGAACGATTCATTGAGGTATTTATGGATGATTTTTCAGTTTTTGGTTCCTCTTTTGATAATTGTCTTCACCACTTGTCTCTAGTGCTTAAAAGATGCCAGGAAACAAATCTGATTTTGAATTGGGAGAAGTGTCACTTCATGGTGAGACAAGGCATTGTGCTAGGCCATGTGATTTCAAGCAAGGGAATCGAAGTGGATAAAGCCAAGATCGATCTCATCTCAAATCTTCCACCCCATACCTCTGTTAAAGGAATTAGAAGCTTTCTAGGTCATGCTGGATTCTATAGAAGGTTCATCAAAAATTTCTCAAGCATTACAAGGCCATTGTGTAATCTCCTTGCTAAGGATGCTGTTTTTAAGTTTAATGAAGCTTGCATGGAAGCTTTTACTACCTTGAAGAGGGAGCTAACTTCAGCCCCTATTATCATAGCTCCGGATTGGTCTTTACCATTTGAAATAATGTGTGATGCCTCTGACTTTGCTATTGGTGCAGTTTTAGGTCAAAAGAAGAACAAGCTGCCCCATGTGATTCATTATGCTAGCCGGACCTTGAATGATGCTCAAATCAACTACTCCACAACAGAGAAGGAGTTGCTTGCTGTGGTTTTTGCTTTAGAAAAATTTCGTTCTTACCTTGTTGGTTCTAAAGTAATTGTTTATTCTGACCATGCAGCTCTTAGATACTTGCTCACTAAGAAGGATGCCAAACCACGCTTGATTAGATGGATTCTCTTGCTACAAGAATTCGATTTGGAGATTCGAGATAAGAAGGGATGTGAGAAGGTGGTAGCTGATCATTTGAGCCGAATTGTGATTGAAGAAAAAGGAGGAGCTGTGCTACCCTTGAATGAGACTTTCCCTGATGAACAACTATATGCTGCCCAAGTCAAAGAGCCATGGTATGCTGATTTTGTTAATTATCTTGCTTGTGGTGTTCTTAGAAATGATCTAACTTCTCAGGATAAGAAGAAGTTCTTTTCCATGGTGAAACATTATGTCTGGGATGAACCTTTCTTATTCAAGCATTGCCCAGATCAACTCATCAGAAGATGTGTTCCAGAAGAAGAGCAAGAAAGCATATTTAGGCATAGCCACGAATTGGCTTGTGGAGGTCACTTTGGAGCTAAGAAAACAGCACTTAAAATTCTGCAATCTGGTTTCTTTTGGCCCACTCTATTCAAAGATGCGTTTAATTTTTGTGTTAAGTGTGATAGGTGCCAAAGGATGGGGAACATAAGTCGCAGGAATGAAATGCCATTGAATAACATACTTGTTGTGGAGCTCTTCGATGTGTGGGGTATTGATTTCATGGGACCATTCCCATCTTCCTTTGGTTATACTTACATACTTGTTGCTGTTGATTATGTGTCTAAATGGGTGGAAGCCATAGCCACCAAAACCAATGATTATAAGGTGGTGCTGAAGTTCTTGAAGGATAATATTTTCACAAGGTTTGGTACTCCAAGGGCTGTCATTAGTGATGGAGGCAGCCACTTCTGTAACAAGCCATTCGAAACACTCATGAAAAAGTACAACATCACCCATCGAGTCTCTACACCATATCATCCGCAAACTTCTGGTCAAGTGGAAATAAGCAATAGAGAAATTAAGCACATCCTGGAGAAGGTGGTGAACAATACAAGGAAAGATTGGGCAGCCAAGCTCAATGATGCATTATGGGCTTATAGGACTGCATATAAGACTCCCATTGGAATGAGCCCTTATCGTCTTGTGTTTGGGAAAGCTTGTCACCTGCCAATGGAGCTTGAACACAATGCTTTTTGGGCCATCAAGAAGTTGAATTTTGATCTAGACAAGGCAGGCCATGCAAGAAAGTTTCAGCTCAATGAATTGGAAGAAATTAGACATGAGTCTTATGAGAATGCAAAGCTTTACAAAGAACGAACCAAGAGTTACCATGACAGAAACATTCAACGGAAAGAGTTCTCCAAAGGTATGTCAGTTCTTTTATTTAACTCACGTTTGCGTCTCTTTCCAGGAAAATTGAAGTCTAGATGGCAAGGCCCATTCACCGTGGTCAATGTTTCTCCCTATGGAGTTGTGGAGATTCAAAACCCTAAAGATGGCTCGACTTTCAAAGTAAATGGACAACGTTTAAAGCCATTCTATGAGGGAGTTTCAGCTGGCATCCAAACTGGCCATGTGGTAGATCAACTTCCCTTCGTACCATCAACTTAGCTGATTGCACAATGTCTTGCCAAGACAGTAACTAAGGCGCTTCTTGGGAGGCAACCCATGTGTTCAAGAAGAAGGTGCTTGGTAGCAATTGACCTAATCGCATCAAGGGGAAGCATTTCAATCCTTTCTCTTTACTTGTTTTGTTTTTATTTTAGTCATTTTAAGTTTCTGTTCCTTTTTATAAATAAATAAATATAAAAATAAATAAATAAATAAAATTTCTTATAAGCTAACTTTTGGTAACCCCAGTGAGCACCTCCGTCAATACAGTGTCTAGGAGTTCTTTAGGCGACACCTTCGGTGTCTAAGAAGTTTGGGTTTTAAGCGGGACCATTGTGACCCCTCCAACCTTCCCGGATCCCCTGGCTGTGTTTTCTGAGGCCCTTAACTGGTCATCCATGAGTTGCTTATATATTCATTTTTTTTTATCTTTTTTTTTCTCTAAACCTTTTTCTTAACTTTTCCCTTTATCATTTACTTGTTCTCAATCATCTTTACTTTGCTTTAACATTGAGGACAATGTTTAATTCAGGTCTGGGGGGAAGGTTTTCAAATTTCATTCATTTGTGTTTCAATTTTCGTTCATTTGTCACTAATTTTTTTTTCTAAATGTCATACAATCGATGCTATGGAGCTGCCATTGAGGTTTTCATATCAGAATTTTGCACTTCACAAAGCTTTGGCTCTTAGAATTCTGGTGGCTAAAGTACCATGCTCAAATTCTTGAAGGAAAATAGTGGAGACTACCCTAGTGAGCTATATCGAGCCTAATTGCTTTCTTGAGAGGGTTTTAAGTGTTCTATTTCTCATCCATACTTATTTTCTTCAATTCACTCTAATTGATCTCATCATTTCATTTTGATCGAATACTAAGGATGATTCTCTTTTGCAGATATCATATGCTTGCTCTCATTCATGAATGAACTCATTGAAGTGATGCTAGGCTATGTGTGTATAACCATTCTATATGCTTTCTTTTCACCCTACCCATATGTGTGTTCCATTAGCCCTCTTGAAGCCAAAAACTCAAAGCCTTTTCTTCTATCACCCTCATCATTTCCCTACCTTTGTATCTCAATCTGAGATACTTAACCTATTGTAGCCATACCCTAGTAACTTAGAAATATACCAAGGTTTGCCAACATAAAGTTTGAAGCCAGGAAGTTGCAGCCATGTACCTAAATAAGAATTTTGTGTGAATCTGTGCAATAAAGTAAAGAAGATGCATATCAAATCAACAAAGATGAAAGTGTTTCAATATGATCTAAGTGTGAGAAATAAAGTCTATGCCAGGTGATACCATGAAGTTTGCTGCCATGCCAATCTAAATCAATGATGCCTTGCAGATTAATGAAGCATGCAACCTTGGTATGTTCTTAAGTTATTTGTTTTTCCTTCCAATTCTTCCATTTCCCCTAAACCTTAGCCTTTCATTACAACATTGTGAAAGACCTAGCTGATCTTTGAGGATGTATTCATGGGTGCTGGTAAGTATGTGTGTATCTCTATTCTTAGTATTTAATTCCTTTCATGAGATCTAACCCAATTTGTGCTTCTATTTCTTACACTCACTTATGCTTTCTTGAGAGAATTAAACCATAGGTTCTGAGTGATTGAGTGTTTTCTGTGAGAATTAGAGTCAAAGCATATTCTCTATTCAAGGTTTGAGTGTGCTTGCTTTGAAACCGTGTGCCTTTGAGCTATAGCTTCCACTTGTACACACTGATTGATCACATATCTTGGCAACTCTATGGTGTTGGAGGTATGACTAAAACTTTCTTTCATTTTCATTAGTTGATTTCAAAGTTGTTTTTCTAACCATTTTGTTTTGTAGAGTTAGAAAAACGTTTGTGGGTATCGTATCTGTTAAACCCTCAGGAGACACAACTCCTCCTACTAGGGATGCCTAGAGGTTTAAAGGCTTGTTGCATACGCTCAATGCAATCGAGTTACCTACGAAAGTGGTCTAGTTAACTTCTTGTTTTGTTTTTACCTTTGTTTTTCTTTTGTTTTGCTCGAGGACTAGCAAAATCTAGGTTTGGGGGTGTGTTAAAGCTCATAATTTCATACATATACATGCCCAATTTACTTACTTCTTTTGCTTAGTTTCCTATAATTCTGAGTTATTTGCCTCTATTTGTGTGTTTTGTAGGCCAATAGAGCAAGAGAGCATAATTCATGCAATTCAAGCATGTTAAGGCCTAATTTGGATGAAGGGAAGAAGTGCTTAAAGACAAACTCATTTTGGCTACAGCCCCCTGCCAGTCCAGTTCCGTAGGTCATATTGCAAGCTTTGTTTCAGCAACCTACACAGCTCGGATGAGGCAGCATTCTTCATGAAAGTTGTTCCAATGGGTGTGTACTATAACATATCCAAAATTCAGCCCCATTGGATAAATCCGGAGTCCGTTACCTAGCAAACACAGAACCATGCTCAGGATGGATCTTATCAGCGCGGAAAATGAGTTAGCAATTTGTTTTGGCCTTAACTTCCTCCTCCGAGCTTGGATTGGGCCAATACTTGTGTGGTTGGATCATACACATTCTGAACTTCACAATGGACATCTTAAAGTCTTCATTTGATTCAGCCTAGCCCAAGTTGTAAGCCCTTGAAGTTGCTGGTCATGCTGACCTCAGGATGAGCTGGTTGGAAGCTTGGTCATGGTGAGCTAGGCATGAGCTATTGTAGCTGGTTGGAAGCTTGGTCATGGTGACATGAAGATGAGCTAGGGCTGCTGGTGGGATTTATTGGAGAAGTGCATCAACCAATTCAGATTTTATAATGCAAGTGTTGTATGCATTAGTGAAGTGCATCAACCAATTCATCTTTTATAATGCAAGTGTTGTATGCATTAGCCATATTGAATTCAGATTTATCACTCCCCTCTCCCTATAAATACCACATCCATTCCACATTCAAGCCTAAATGGTGATCAATCATTCAAACTAGCATATTAACTTATAAGCATAATGAATAAGAACAAAAATCATAATTGAAACTTGGAAACTAATTCAACTTGAAAACTTAAGAAAAGAATTTACATTACAAAGAAAAATAACTACAACTAAGAAGCAAAAGGAAAGCTAGAATTGAGAACTAGAAAGCAAAATTAAGAGAATTTGAGGGAGAGAAAGGAAGGGAGCTCTAGAGAAGTGTTTGAGAGCTCCCCCCCTTGGGGTGTGTTTACAAGCTTAGAGAACTTCCCTATTTATAGGCCTAGGGGAAGTGAAAATCTGAATTCAATATGGCTAATGCATACAACACTTGTTTTATAAAATTTGAAATGGTTGATGCACTTGTATTAGAAAATCTAAATTGGGTGATGCACTTGTATTAGAAAATCTTGAATTGGTTGATGCACTTCACCAATAGATCCCACCAGCAGCCCTAGCTCATCTTCATGTCACCATGAGCAAGCTTCCAACCAGAAATGATAGCTCATACCTAGCTCACCATGACCAAGCATCCAACCAGCACATGCTGAGGTCAGCATGACCAGCAACTTCAAGGGCTTACAACTTGGGCTTCTCTTAATCAAATTAGGACTTTAAGCACTCGAAATTGAAGTTCAGAATGTCTTCTTTCCAGCCATATGTTATTTGGGCCAATCCAAGGTCGGAGGAAGAAGTTAAGGCCGAAACAAATTGCTAACTCATTTTCCGCGCTGATAAGATCCATCCTGAGCATGGTTCTATGTTTGCTAGGTAACGGACTCCAGAGTTATCCAATGAGGCTGAAGTTTGGATATGTTATAGTACACACCCATTGGAACAACTGTCATGAAGAATGCGGCCTCATCCAAGTTGTGTAGGTTGCTGAAACAAAGCTTGCAATATGACCTACGGAACTGGACTGGCAGGGGGCTGTAGCCAAAATGAGTTTGTCTTTAAGCACTTCTTCCCTTTATCCAAATCAGGCTTTAACATGCATGGATTGCATCATTTCCTATCCAAACCCATCATTGTTACCTAAAGCTGAAAGATAAACACAAAAAGGATTAAATGCACAAGTTTAACTCAAAAACATAACCAAATCATAAGCTAGAAGGGTACAAAATGATATACAATTATGAACCGATCAAATACCCCCAAACCTAGATTTTGCTAGTCCTCGAGCAAAACAACACAAAACAAAGTTAAAAACAAAACAAGAAGTTAACTAGACCACTTTCGTAGGTAACTCGATTGCATTGAGCGTATGCAACAAGCCTTTAAACCTCTAGGCATCCCTAGTAGGAGGAGTTGTGTCTCCTGAGGGTTTAACAGATACGATACCCACAAACGTTTTACTGACTCTACAAAACAAAGTGGTTAGAAAACTTAATAGATTTGTTAGTCCTTAAGAAAAACAAAAAACAAAAACAAAACAAAAACAAAAACGTTAACCTTCCAACCGAACAGAAATTTTAAACTTCATAGACATGGCTCAACAAGGAACAAAACAAGCACTAAGGAAGTTCCAAACATTATTCAAGTGCTACCACAATCTCACAAAAATCATGCTCAAGGTGTGTGTGTGAAATAGCCATGAAGATACAACTCATGCTTCTCAAACAACGATATGAATTCCTGCAAGAATGAACACAAGTTTACCAAGCTAAACCAAAATCAATAGGACTTTACTCATGGATGTAATGTAATGGTTAGAAAAGGAATGGATATTGGAACACAAAGTCTAAGGAACAAAGTAGAGCATATCATGTAAACAAGATCATTGACATTTGAAATGTAAGGCACATAAATTGAAAAGCTCAAAATACCAGATTTTGCAATTGAATCACTTCACAATTTGATTTTGACATTTACACACTTTGTATAAAATTTGGCCCAATTTTGCGGCTCTTTACCCTAGATCACCTTTATTTCTCCTTATATCACCCTAGGGTCGTGACTACATTGGCCACACTTCTTGTCTCTTTTTCTTTTGATTTTTTTTTTTTATAGCTCGTTTATTGCCTTGAATACAATCTGAAATACAATCATACTCTACATGTTCCCTAGATGGTAGGATGTTTAATGGATGATAAGGTGATAGAAAGAAATGGCTAAGTGTTTGAGCACAAAGGGGTTTACAATGGAATATGTATTGTATGGGTTGATGGAGGAAAAAGAAAGAGGCTTAACAACGATGGCCTAAATCATATCTTAGTTATAACTTAACATTCCAGTGAATCACACAAGCAAAAATGCATACAATTGGGTAAGACATGCAAGAGGTGTATAATCATGGCTAAAGTGCATAGAAAGCTCAAGAATAATTATGTGAGACTTAGCTAGCAAAAGAATAAGATTCAGACCTAACACAATGCTTATCAAATTCCTAAGAGCCATATTAGAAGTTAGACTCAAGATTTATCATTGGTGTGGGAAGGAAAACTGAAAATGACTCAAAGAAAAGAAACATAAAAGAAAAACGTGAGGTTTCACAATGTAAGAAGAAGGTTTAGAAAGAAAAAAAAATGAATATATAAGCAACTCACGGATGACCAGTTAAGGGCCTCAGAAAACACAGCCAGGGGATCCGGGAAGGTTGGAGGGGTCACAATGGTCCCGCTTAAAACCCAAACTTCTTAGACACCGAAGGTGTCGCCTAAAGAACTCCTAGACACTGTATTGACAGAAGTGCTCACTGGAGTTACCATAAGTCAGCTCATATGAAAAATCTTTTTAATTTTTTTTTTATATATAAAAGAAACATAAACTTAAAATTACTAAAATAAAAACAAAACAAGTAAAGAAAAAGGATCGAAATACTTCCCCTTGAAGCGATTAGGTCGAGTGTGATGCAATTGGAGGTCGCGACTTCTCCCACTACTCCACACTTCCTATCTTTGAAATTGCCTTCTTTCTCCCTCTTTATTAACCTGTCATAAATTTATCCAATTCCATGCTTCAAAGCAACAAGCACCAATGGGTTGTGTAAGCTGGGACTTAAACCCAGTTCTCTTGCTTGTTGGGCAATTGTCCTTTTCTGTTGGACTACAAACACAACTGGTCCATTAACGTTATTAACTTTAAAACAAGAAATTGTCTAGAAAAACATGAAAATGAAAAATAAAAAAATAAAAAAAAAGTAGGGAAAAGAAATATAACCAAACTATGCTGCCAATCCCCGGCAACAGCGCCAAAAACTTGTTATGTGGATTTCAGCTACACCAAAATGGATCAAGCTGCATCCTCAACTTGTGATACTCGCAAGTGCACGAGCCGTTGGTAGTATAGCATATGTAAGTGCGAGGTCGATTCCACAGGGATTGGTGATTGAATGATCCAATTTAGTTTCCCTACACAAAATAGAAACAAAAACAAAGAACATAAAACAAGGAAGAAAGAAATAAGTAACTGAAGCAAATAAGTTCCCAAGTTCAATTTAGATTAATGGATTGATTCTAGCTAAAGTATGATTAAGCCATGGTGTGTGGTCATAACCTTGTGTTCCTAATTCCCTAATTTGATCATTTGTTGTCTAACCTAAAATTAAGCATTAGGAACCCATTAAGCATAGAAGAACATTTTAAACAACCAAGTATGTATCTAATCCCTGTTGTCGAATGTCCATACATACTCTTCCTATTCATAGTTCAATTCGAATTAAAGCATGGTGTATACTCTTAATTCAAACCAAGATAGCTAACATGCAAGCCTAAATGGTGATCAATCATTCAAACTAGCATATTAACTTATAAGCATAATGAATAAGAACAAAAACCATAATTGAAACTTGGAAACTAATTCAACTTGAAAACTTAAGAAAAGAATTTACATTACAAAGAAAAATAACTACAACTAAGAAGCAAAAGGAAAGCTAGAATTGAGAACTAGAAAGCAAAATTAAGAGAATTTGAGGGAGAGAAGGGAAGGGAGCTCTAGAGAAGTGTTTGAGAGCTCCCCCCCTTGGGGTGTGTTTACAAGCTTAGAGAACTTCCCTATTTATAGGCCTAGGGGAAGTGAAAATCTGAATTCAATATGGCTAATGCATACAACACTTGTTTTATAAAATTTGAAATGGTTGATGCACTTGTATTAGAAAATCTAAATTGGGTGATGCACTTGTATTAGAAAATCTTGAATTGGTTGATGCACTTCACCAATAGATCCCACCAGCAGCCCTAGCTCATCTTCATGTCACCATGAGCAAGCTTCCAACCAGAAATGATAGCTCATACCTAGCTCACCATGACCAAGCATCCAACCAGCACATGCTGAGGTCAGCATGACCAGCAACTTCAAGGGCTTACAACTTGGGCTTCTCTTAATCAAATTAGGACTTTAAGCACTCGAAATTGAAGTTCAGAATGTCTTCTTTCCAGCCATATGTTATTTGGGCCAATCCAAGGTCGGAGGAAGAAGTTAAGGCCGAAACAAATTGCTAACTCATTTTCCGCGCTGATAAGATCCATCCTGAGCATGGTTCTATGTTTGCTAGGTAACGGACTCCAGAGTTATCCAATGAGGCTGAAGTTTGGATATGTTATAGTACACACCCATTGGAACAACTTTCATGAAAAATGCGGCCTCATCCAAGTTGTGTAGGTTGCTGAAACAAAGCTTGCAATATGACCTACGGAACTGGACTGGCAGGGGGCTGTAGCCAAAATGAGTTTGTCTTTAAGCACTTCTTCCCTTTATCCAAATCAGGCTTTAACATGCATGGATTGCATCATTTCCTATCCAAAGCCATCATTGTTACCTAAAGCTGAAAGATAAACACAAAAAGGATTAAATGCACAAGTTTAACTCAAAAACATAACCAAATCATAAGCTAGAAGGGTACAAAATGATATACAATTATGAACCGATCAACTGCCACTTTGATACCATGCTAAAATATGAAACCTAATATAAGAATATTTGTTTGTAGGAATTTTCTGTAAATAATAAATTCTTATTTTATTTACAGTAGGAAATCAAGAATTAAAGTAAAACAAATATAATTATAATGATGGGAATCCTTGGTGTGTAAAGAAAGAAAGTCAATGATCCACAAGTCACGCTAACAATATCTTCCTCTATTTTTCTTCATGCATCCGTTGGAGAATTTTTTGTGGGTTATAATTGTTTTAGCCAGCAAGAATTTTCAAATAATGAGGTTTATGGGGTTCACTTGAATCAATTACTAATGCAGCTATCTGAATTGCCTCGATGGGAATCATATCGTACTCGCTTCATTCAAGAGCTATGCGTGAGAATCAATTTATATATGGGCTAGACAATGTTTTGGAATTCAATTTGGCGCGCGAGGTATAAAATTTGCAGAGATGCTTGTAGAAATTGTATCTAGGCAGCAAGCGAATAGCTTCTTAGGCGATGTCCTCACAGTCAAGGAGCTATAATTTTTTTTTTTTTTTTGGTGAACATGGGAGGGGTAAGAACCCCCAACAGCCAAAGAAACTAAACAACACAAATCATACGAGGTTTAGACAACCCCAGAAGGTCATCCACCAACACAGAGCCAAGCCAATCAGGAGCCTCATGAAGCAGATACAAACCCAAATCCAGGTTATGACTCCAACTAGCCAATCTGTCCGCAACAATGTTCTTCTCCCTATAAATATGGTAAATCTCATAGCTCTCAAACATATTTAGGATCCCCACGCAACTGGACACCAAAGTAGCAAGAGGATGAAGGAGGAGAAGATTGTGTTGTTGGATTAGTTGAACTGCAATAGCAGAATCCATCTCAATAATGAGTTTAGACATTCTACTATCAGCAGCAAGCTTCAAACCAAAGAGAAGACCCCAAAGTTCAGCCTCCAGCACCTGGCCTATCCCTAAATTAATAGCAAAACCACCATTCCACTCTCCAAGTGAATTTCGAAGGACCCCTCCAGCACCAATACATCCAGAAGCAGCCTGTCGAGAGCCATCCACATTGAGCTTGATGGTACCATGAACAGGAGGGCTCCAAGCAAGAAAAACCTGTGTTTTCACAGTGGCTTTAGTAGTGACAGTCAAAGCTTTAATCCAGTCTTGAACCGCTGAGAGAATAACCATCCTAGGACAAAAAGGCATCTCAATAACAGAGTTAAAAACATGATTATTTCTCCACTTCCAGATGAACCAACAAGCAAACACAAAGGTAAATTTCCATGGTCCCTGCATCACAACATCCTTGGAACACATATTACTGAGGAGCCATGGCCTAAGCTCAGTATGAAAGAAACACGTAGCTTGGTGAGGCTTCAAAAGTTGGGCCCAAACTCTGCGAGCCCTAGAGCAATCCCTTAAGATATGCAAGACAGATTCATTCGCTCCCCCACAATACATACAAGAGGCATCATATGTAAGATGTCGTCTAACCCGTTGCTCATTAGAAAGGATTTTCCCTTGATAAACCAACCAATAGAAAATTTTCAGCTTAGGTGGAATTTTCATCTTCCACAGAGTCTTCCACCAAGGGTCAGACCACTCAGATTCATTAAACAACAACTGATAAGCCGACTTAGTCGAGAAAATACCATTGGAACTAGGAAACCAGATCTGCGAATCCCTCAAAAGCCCCCCGAAATCAGCAGGACAACAAATAATTTTTTGAATAAGCTCATCAGGAAGAACACACCTTAGTTTGGCCACATCCCACCACCCATCCTTATGGAATTCAGAAACATTACTCTCAAGATCAGCCCCAGTCACAGGAACCTCCTGAAACAAAGGAGGTAAGCTATCAATCCATTTATCCTTCCAAAAAAGAACCTGATCCCCGTTACCAATTCTCCATTTCATGCCTTTAGTCAGCAGCTTGGAACCAAAAACAACCCCACGCCAAGTTGAAGAACAACCTTGCCTTGGAATCATATCAGCTTCAAGGATTGACCTACCTTTAAGGTACTTGCTTTCGAATACCTTAGCCCAAAGACCATTATCTCTTTGGAAGAGCCTCCACCCAGTTTTAGCTAGAAGAGCTTGATTCAAATGTAGAGTTTTCTTAAAACCCAAACCACCTAAGCTTTTAGGTCTGCAGACAATATCCCATTGACAAAGGTGAATTTTCTGTTTTCTCTCACGACCCCCCCAGAAAAAATTTCTGTTAATTTGGTCAAGTTTCTCACAGATACTAATTGGAAGTTTAACAGTTTGCATAGCATAGACAGGAAGGGAAGAAGTCACAGAATGGATCAAGGTTGCCCTAAACCCTATAATTTGGTATGCAAGTTGCCTTGTAAAATACTCAAATACATATTTCTTTGGTGAAATTGACACATATAACCAGGGTTATTTGACGAATCCCAAATTGGTTCAGAATCCTTCGGTGTTTAATAAGAAAGTTCATGTGTTGCTAATTAATTGAATTATGTTCTATAGCATCTGCAAGTCGATTATTGTATGCTCATGGAAAACAACAATTTGGTACATCAATCACAGATTTAGTTTATGGCGCAGTTCAATGCACTAAGGACCTCTCTAGCAATAATTTGATAAGTGCCTTTATACAACAATTTTATTCTTACTAATTTTCCATTCAAAGTGGTTGTCCTCAAATAACCAACAATTTATTCACATCTAAACCTAGCTATATGGAGCATGACTTAACTACTTGTTTGTCATGCTCTGAAATCCCGAGAATACAACTCTTACTTATCAGAGCATTGTACCCCCCAAGTTTCTTAAAATAAGTTAACCCTTTTGTTAGCAGAAAACAATTTGGATCGGAGTTTAGCAGTTGACCAAACAAAAATAAATCTGAGTTTAGTCGTGGAAATATTTAAAACGAAACATGAAATTAAAATATTTTATTTAAAATAACCTACAAGGTTACAATTAATTATGGACGTAACCTAAAGTACGTTTATAAAATCAATAAATTTAAATCATAACCTCAACAGACTATACAAAATGTTCACATGTTTCAAAAACTTCAAGACAAAAAAAAAATTAAAATGAATTAATGACATGAGCTCCCAAAAAATATAAAGTGGGTAACTAGCCAAATTTGTAATGCATTTTGCATTAGAGCATCCGCAATCATGCTCTTTAATTTTTATTTAAAATTTAGCTAAAAACTTACAAAAGCTATTTTATGAGCTCTCTATTAAATTTGAAATTCAATCATACTATACTCCCTACCTTAGCCTTAGGGAGTCATAAATACTATAATTATTTTTTAATTCAATATAAATGGTCCATCTTTAAAATAAAATTAAAGAATAACTAACATTAATTAAAGGGTTAAGTACTTTTTTTGTCATTGGGTTTTACATGAAAATTCAATTTGGTCATTAAGAAAAAAATTTAGCCAAATTAGTCACCGTGTTTTCCTAAGTTTACAATTTATAGATGTTCCATTATCTTCACTTAAGTGCAATTTTTATTTTCCTTTTTTTAGGAGGCACCTTCAATCTTCTTCCTCTAACTCAATCTTCACTTAAGTATTTATTTAAAAAAATTCTGAAATTCTTAGTATTTTTTTAGATTTTTTTTAAAAAAAAAATTCGTTGTTGACGTTAGCAAACCCAAGCAACAGCCCAGGCTATTCTTGCATTTGGGCCAGCCCAGGCTTGTGGAGCCCACCAGCTGCCCTAGCTGCATTTGCCCGCTGGAAACACTTTTTGGGCCTAGGCCTCCCCTTGCCCGGGCAAGGGGTTGCACGTTGGAACTGCTCTTAGGGTTTAATAAACCGGGGGGAAATCTTAGGTTGAAATCGAAATTGTGAGGTATGAGGAAAATAAAAATGCCGAAGCAAATTAAAATGAAATCAACGACTTACCAATATATTTTAGTGCTTTATCACCTTGATTATGTCTCCTTGCCATCCGAAGCCACAATACGATTCTCACTCAATCGATTCAAGCTTCAATATAGCATCCAATTTATGACCTTATACCTCACAATTCTGATTTCAACCCAAGATTTCCCCCAATTTGTTAAATCCTAATAGCACAAATATAAAAATAAAAATAAAAATAAAAAGCCTGCACGTAACGGAAGATGACGAAATTTCTATAAATTGTAAAATTTGAGAGACACAATGACTAAATTGACTAAAACAATTTTCTCAGTGACCAAATTGAATTTTCATGCAAAACCTAATGACCAAAAGGGTATTTAACCCTTAATTAAAAGGTTAAAAAATTCATAAAACAAAGCATAATTAAATTATAGAGAGCCACCACTAGGAGTTCTTTCTCTCTCCTCATATTTAGGAGCTCCTAGAGGTCTCCCTATTTTAGGAGGTGGATAGAGAGCATGGTTGGAGTTGTATTTTTCCAATTCCTCCCTAAAATTTATCTAAAGAGGTGATTTAGGAAGCCCATTGCGGATGCTCTTATAGAATCAAAAGATAACATATTCATCGAATGACCTCAAGATCGCAAATCAAAGTCCTTCATACCATAGTACCTGCAAGATTTACACATAGGGGTAGGTATCACCAGGGGTGGATGCACGTTGGGACAAGAGGGGTCGCACGACCCCTTGGGATGCCAGAAATCTGGATGTGGACTCCATGTGCGACCCCCTGGACAATAGCAGAGCGACCCTTTGTGTGCACACAAGGTGCTCGATGAAAGTCCCCTGTGGGCTTGCCTTGTGCATCGCCCAGCTGTTGCTCTCACGCAAGGTGCAATTTTTGGCCAAAGAACATCGTTTGGTCCAGGACTCATTGAATTTTTTTAAATTAACCTGGCCTCAAAACTACGTCGTTTTGGGGCCTATCTTTTAAAACAAAAACATAACAAAAGATCATCCTCCTCCCCTCCCATTTATCCAACTCCACAGTACATCCCCAAACCCTTTCATTCCCAAATTAATATCTCACAACCCTAGGAGCCCCAACCTCCCAACCTCCACCACTACCTCTTCGCCGGCGCCGACCACCATAGCCTTGTGCTGTCGCCGTCTTTCTAATTTTTTAATGTTATTTTCTTTGTAGGAAAAATTTCGACACTTTTACACTAAGACTCATTGGCCCGAGAATCCTGAATCCGCCATTGGGTATCACATACGTTCATAAGCCCTTCTCCCTGCTACTATATTGAGATCGTAGAGTTTATCTTAAAACTAATAATAATGCATAACGAAAACTTTGCATTTAGTTTTCAATAAGACAAGGATGCTCAATCAACTTTTGAAATCAAGTTTTTTGGCCCAGTGTCATTACTTGATAATTGATCTATAAAGCCAACTACCCTTACAATAGATTAAATTATTCAACTTCTATGGTAAGGTAGCGAGATTGTCCATTTTGAAGTTATATATCTCATAGTCTATCCCCATCCGCTTTGATTGTAACTAATTAGTCAATATAACTTGTAGGGTTAAGGTATCGAATTCCAAGGCCCACTGCATGTGACCCTTCACCCTCAAGTTATCATAATAATGATCTTTGGATATCACATCGTACAAAGAAGATATCCATTACCAACAAAACTAGACATAGGGATGCCAAATAAAAACAATGCAGATTTTTCCGTTCATTCATATCTATTTATGTTCACACACACATAAGAATATAAGATTTGGATTTTAATGTTGCAGCCTAGCCCCACACTACCCTTAGTGACCGTCGTCTTCTCCGATCATTGACTCACCAGTGTTGAGTTCTTGTCACCCTTGAAGAATGATGTAGCATAACCAATAATCCAGATTGAATTGGGATTTAGACCATTGCTTATTTGGTTTCTTGTTTGTTGTTGATTTCCAGTCTTATTATTTCGGATTAGTTTTTCTATTATGAGGGAATTATTTTTCTGTTTTTCTATTCCTAGTAGGATTAGCATTACTTTCCTATATCTCACAAGGTTAGGTGATCAACTCCAGAGAGGCAAACACAAATTTAGGATGGGATGGCCCAAAACAACTCCCAACCCTTGTATAAGGAAGGCTAAATTTGACAAAGGAGGGACTCGCAACACTATTTGAGGGGGACTGGATTATGATTAATCCTGTCCCAGCTTAATCTAATTATCAAAGGTGAGACTGGAGTAAAGTAGTCCAATCCCATGCTTTATCTTGCGCAACAAACAAGAAAAGAATTGCTTTTGGTGCACTATTTATCAATAAGCTTTTTGCACTCCAACCAATGTTTGGTGACTAAAATTGGATATTGCAGTGGAATTGCATTGCATTTAATTACATTACATTTGATTTTTAATATAATTGAATTAAATTACATTTCTAGGTTAAAAATAAAGAGAGAAGAGAAAATAATTACTTGTATAACAATAAGAGGATCAAAATTGGAGGAGGTGTTGCAATTGATGGAGAGAAAAAGTGATTGTGTGATGAGGTCCTAGCTCAGGCAGCATACTGAGGCAAGGCATCTTGATCCGTGGGGTCACAGAAAATTCTCTTTTTCATTTTGAGATTTACTACCCACCCTTTGTAGTTGGGGGACCCTACTAACCCGAGGGTAGGGGCGTGTTTTGTGCGACTTCACCACCACCAAGGTGAACAGTCCAAGACTATCACGCCTCACCTGGGAAGGTTTCAATCAAGCAACCAATTACTAAAATGCCCTGCTTAGTTACAAACTCACGCCGCTAGGCTTGGCAACATTGGGTGTTATGTAATGCCCTGCTTAGGTACCTTTTGGTTTTGATGGACCAGGCAAAAGCATAAGCAAGTATAATAGAAGAAAGTAGAGTTTCTGATAGGGGTTTACGATATATGCCTATTTGGTTTTTATAATGAAAGAGATTCTCAAGCATGTGAGTTTAGTTTAGGAGTAAAATACATATACAGGTTATTTTTGGGACTGTTTTACATATCATCTGATGTATTTGTCGTCCCTCACTGAAACCAGCTAGGTTACTACAAGCACTTGGAACACTCACAAAAGTTCCCTGATTTGGTTTCACTCCATTATCCACCAGCATTTTTGAAAAAATCTTCAATGCTTTTTCATTTTTTCCATCTTGTACATACCCTGTGATCATCTTAGTCCATGAGATGACATTCTTTTGCGGCGTTTGAATAAACAACTCCTTCGCCCGCTTTAAATCCCCATTCTGAATGAAACCAGTAATCATTGTATTCCGTGATGGCATGTCTCTCCCCGGCATCATTCAGACATTACAAATGGAGTACGAGTTTGGTTTCACCTGAGAACCATAACGCATCTTCCATATTCACTGTTGCAAAACCTTCAAATAGGAAACTCGGAGCTGTAGAAGGTAATTGGTTTAGGTCAATGAGAGTCGCAATGCACCATAAATGGCTTTTCTTTTCTACGTGCAGATACATTAGTGAATCTAATTTAACCCCATATTCACTTCTTAGCTCTCCTCAATTTACTTTAATATTGCAAGAATCTTGCAGTAAATCATCCCAGTTCATAATGAACTTCTCTTCAATCAACTGAGCCTCAATTCTGGCTTCTAACGGCTTTAAATTCCTATAAAGATTCTTATGAAGTTTTACAAACTAACTCCTGTACAACCACTTGTCAGTGCACATACCATGTTCCCTCATAAAGTCAAATACCTCCATCACTCTCTCAAAGTAGCCACCATGAAGACAGTTCAGTAGCAAGTACTCATGTAGATCTCTGCTTACCACCAAATTTCCACTCTCCATATTCCTCTTAATGTTCCCCCACAAGATCGCATATAACAGATAGGTAAGTGTTTGCTCAGTGGGTTGAACTTTCATCTCTTGCATTCTTCTGTACATCTTCAATGCATCATCCATCATTTGGGCCTTGCAGAAAAAGTTGATGGAAGAATTGAACTGGTAAACAACAGAAGGGATTTCCTTCTTCTCATCCACTGAAAAATTCATAAAGTCTGAATGAGAGAGTTGACTGAAATACATTAATCTGTAACCATTATGATCAGTTTTCAATATTCACTTGTTCATAGAAGGCAATCTCTTTGAGACAGAGGGTATGCTTTATGTTCCAATTATGCAGTAATTAATAAAAATCAGCTAGTTTATCAATCAATATGTTCTCAGAAAGTTAAATGTTTCTGGGAACAGGCAAATTATTGTACGACTTAACAAGATTGAGCAAATTTCACATTACCAAATACCACAAGAAAGAAGCACGGGTGACCAAAAGTTTCGCAAAGCTATACGATTCTCAGTGAACAAAAGTTAGAAGTAATCCTTGACAAGCCAAAAGAAAAACCATTAGACCTCTAATTATGGCCTAAAATTTTGAGAGAAGAATTATTATTGGAAAGGGTAAATGATTGGCAATAATTCCTAAAAAAATGTCAAGATAAGAGCACAGCACAGGAAACAATTACAACATTTCCATAGGTCACGCTAAGAACACAATACGTACCTTGTCACAATGCAACAATCAAGTTATCCCTTGCAGTTGAAAAGGGACTATCCACCGCCAGGCTAGGAAAATATCGATAAACAGCCACCAACTCTAGGAAGCTGAAAAAGGAGGATGATTTGTTTTGTCAGAGTAAAGGGCCAAAATCATCATAAACAGACACATCCGGAGAAAAATATCAAAACAAATAGCTGATGATCCTTTGGAGCATGCAAGATCACCCCAGTAGATCAAACATCGGTGGCATCATCTTCATTTCAGTATCCTTGTCCATAACAATTCTATTTTCAGAATCCTCAGAGAATTACCCCAGAGGCCAGAGGGAGCCCATACTTTGCTCTCATCTTCACTATCAAATCATGATAAAATCCAGTTGCCTCGGAAAGGAATGTTTTAAACTGCAATCTTATTTTTGTAATCCGATCAGGCCGAGCAGGGCCCTTCACAGCCTGAGATAAGTTTGAACCTGCATCGATAAAAATATGAAACTATCAAGGAGAGGATGAAGAACATAAAAAAAAAAACGAAGAAACAAAGTTGTCCCACATCAATAAAAATCGCTCCTCCTTATAAGTGTGAGTCTACCACGCTAGTTTGTCCCATTGGAAAAGGAAAAAGATAGTTTTCCCTGTCCCTTCTGAACATGAAAAAGTATCCCTTCGAAAAGAAAAAAAATGGATGTCGTGAATCCATCTCGATAATTGGGAGGGCAAATTTGACAGAAATGAACAAAATTGCATGAGGGGGGGTCCCTTAAGGTTGTCAAATTGACTCCGGATTTCATGCCTCATGGATATCAAATCGAATCAAATGTAGGAAAGGAAAAGAGATGGATAAAAACCCCACCGGATCAAATGTGGAAAGGAAAAGAGATAAAATAGATATAAAAAGTCATCTTCTAATAAAATCCAAATCCGCAAAATTATAACTCACAAAAATACACTATAATATAACCATAACCTATTTGTGATATCTAAGAGTTTCCTGACTTTACATCTGCAACTAAAACAAAAATCATGACGGATATCCATTCAGAAAATTGAACACTCTTCATACGATTTTTATGCAGAAAATAGTGATAATCCATAGGCTAATGAATGATAAATACTCTGTTCAATCATAAAAATTGTAAGCTGTTATATTTATGAGTACCTTAATTCTGAGATATATTTGTGCATAGAAACTTGCTACTACAAATAAACAAACCATCATGATGATTATCATGTTACAATTCTACATATGAGGCTTTGACCAAGCTGATTTAGTTAACTTGACTATCCAATTATCACAATCTGAACTCAACTCTAAGTTGTAAGTTTGCAACTAGCAACCAGTACCTTGGGTGGGGGACTCATCATCACATTAGGGGTGATAATCAAATCAAATCATATCTTATGAATTGTAGACTAAGATTAAGATCTTCTAGTTTCTAAACCTGTACCAAACTTAGGAGGTCAAGGCACAGAAGGTAGACGACGAGGACCACTTTGACTTTGAGTGTAAACTGTAAAGTGCAGAAACATTCACTTGGTTGATATTCTTGCACTATCAACCTGAATTTAAAAATAAAATAAGTCCCTCCATCTTATCCATGACCTCCACTCATCTGCAAATATACATGGCTCAGAATCAAGGGGAAAAAAGTGCAGATATTGATTTAAGTTGCAAGAACAAAATTTAAAAAATCTACAGTATGCTCAATAATAGAAAACACTGCAACAATAACATTTTTAACTTAATTTGTCAGAGAAACGGAAGACAAAAAAGAACCAATTATGAATGCCCCATCTCATTCAAAAAACAATTACCACTATAGATCCTGAGCATCTTGCATTCTGATTTCATGAAAGATGAAAACAAACAATCAAAAGCATGCCGCCAAATCTTTATTACACTAAATTGACTTAATGCTGACATCAATATATTTGGAGCAGGAACATCTAAAAGACAGATAATTCGCAGAAGAGAACCAATTCCTCCCAAAATAAAGGGCATGCCCAGCACAAGAATAGACTTAAAGGGACTGTCCTAAATAGTCTAGCATGCCTTGCAATTGATTTTTTGAAAAAGTATTTAACTTCAATGATAGCAATGAGTTTGCCGCAATCATTGCAGTCATCCTTTGAAGTTCCGAAGAAAAAGGCAAATTGCCAAAAGGTAGATGGGATTCAAATGAGGTTGCTAATGTGCACGTAATTGATGGCTACCTAATTGTGCCTTATCATTACTATGGGTGAATAAAAAAACTGTTTTGTTTATTGTGACACACTAAATAGAAGAAATCATGGCCAGTGACAATCTCACATTGAATGGTAGCCAGATACTTTGGATTTCTTCTGTACAAAACTTTGCCTGCTTTCTGAAGAGATCATGTTTGTAGGAAATGTCAACAGAATTTCACAATTCTACATATCTCCAATAGTAAAACAATATTGTCAGTGAATTTTAATGAACTTTCTCAAACTGATACAAGTCCCTTGGTAACCTATTAAAGACAACAGGAAACTCACAACAACAACGAAAAATCAATATGAACATATTTCCAGAATTGAGCTTGATTTTGAAGCTGGGCCTCACTACTTCCTCTTGTAGGCTACTTTTTATAGTTCAGTCTTACCTTTGGCGTAAGTTTTATTATGAATCATAATCAACAAAGAACAACTAATCTCAGAAGATACTAGCAATCAAGAATATCCTATCTGTCTTCAATAAGTTTCTCACATTCGCCTCTCGTCTTCTATGGAAAACCAGCAGTCCACACAAACTTATGCCTCAAGATCTTTAACTCAATGAGCATTCAGAAACAAAAAAGAAACCACTGTGACTTACCTCACTTCACTTGATGTAACCAGTGCGCCCCAAATCATACAATTCAAAAGCATCTGCCATTCAAATGTATCCATTTTAGAGTGTGCATTTGAGTTGAAAAGCAACGCAGCAGAAGATTCTGTGCAAGACATGCTACTACTGCCAATTGAAAATCTAAAAATTCCAAACACATGGGAGATGGCCAAAGTAGGATTTACTATCATAGTATCATGACTATATTACTTACAAGTAATTTTGATTGCATCAGGGATTTTTGGGTGGAAAACACTCAATGTCTGCACAAACTCTGCAAACTCGATATATCCATTGTTGTTGTCATTGAAAAGATCAAATATCTACATAAGCATGGCAGAACAAAGAAAAAATTGAGGAATGAGATTCCTAATTAATGAAATTAAAGGAAATTTTCAGTCTAGACTTGCTCTATGCGGAGCTAGATCCAATATGTGGTTTTGCACATATAAATAAAAAAGATTAGGATGATAGCCACCAACCATGTAAACCACACACAATTATGCAGTTGTCAGGAGGAATTCTTTGAATTTCTTGCTTGGCTTGTTTGAGGGGTTGTGTTTATAAGCAAGAAGCTGCTAGGAAATGAAAAATCTATGAGCTGCAATATGCAATGAAGCAACCAACAAATTCATGTGAGACTCCTCATAGAGTCAAGGCTGTCTCTATGTTAGCCCAACCCAGTTTTTGTAACATCCTACCTCTGCCTTTGGTATCAAATAACACCAGCCAAGATAGGAAAAAGAGAAAGAACTTGACATATAATAGTTTCAGAGATTTTCTTGAATTGGTATGTAACTAGTGGGAGTTAAAAAATCACATTCTTTTGCAGATAAGCCATCCAGTGCTTTTCATTTTCTATGCTTACAATTCAAGTTCTGGCATTACTTTCACACAAGCAAGTCAGATAAAGTGATCTAGGTATAATTTATTTGAAAGGAAAATTATGACTAATGATCCTCTTTCTAGAGCATCAAGAGAATTACTACACAGATCAATTCATACACTTATTCAAGGTTAAAGTATTATACTAATCTATGACTCAACAAATAAAATGCCAAAGGGTATGGACTATACCATGAACGGAAGATTCATTCACAGTCCAGAACATAAGAATATGGACTTATAACAATTTAGCATAAAAATAAAGAAAGGAAACAAACAAATAGCAACTGGGGTTTCGTGAAAAACCTTGGCGAATTTGATGGGTCTGAGAGAGTGAGAGGAGATGCCAACGAAAGAGAGAGAAGTGAGCGAACTCGTCGTGGATAATTAATCACTTTTCTAATAGTGCCTTTTGAACTATCTGCTAATCGAGAATCTATGTTCATGAAAAATCATCATCTACTGTCAGATCATCATAAGGTATATAACCAATCTTCTTCATTCTTTCATGTAGATTGCAAAGTAAAGAATATATAAGTTCGGACTGATAATGAGACTTATCACCAACCACAAACACATGCACCTTATTTCCAACTTCTATCCAACTGCAACCAGGCTGCTTCTTCAACCCTTTCTCTTTCATTTTCATCCTTATCTTTGCAGCTTCTCTCCATTTCCCAGATGAAGCATATATGTTACACAACAACAAGTAAGTGCCTGCTTTCTCTGGCTCCTCCTCTAAAAGCTTCTCTGCAGCCAGCTTCCCAATATCCATGTTGCCATGAACATTACATCCAGCAAGAAGAGCCCCCCAAACAGATGCTGATATCTTAGTCCCCAGCTTCTCAAGGACATTAAAAGCTTCTTTGAGCCTCCCTGCCCGACCACAGAGATCAACCAAGCATGTGTAATGATCTTCTCTCACTTGTATTGACCCTTCTCTAAGAAGCTCATTAAAATACTTTAGCCCCTCCTCCACCAAACCAGCATGGCTGCATGCAGAAAGCAGCCCCACATAAGTAACATCATCAGGTTTGCACCCTAATTTCCGCATTTCATTAAACAAGTTAATTGCCTCAATACCACATCCATGATGTGCATAGGCTGCAATCATACCATTCCAGGAGACCATATCCCTATGGATTGTCAATCCATCTTCAAACTTCTTCCTAGCAGTGACTAACTCCCCACATTTTGAATACATGTTTATGAGTGCTGATACCAAGAATGCACATTCCTGATGGACTGTTTTACTTATCATCTGATGTATTTGTTGTCCCTCACTGAAACCAGCTAAGTTACTACAAGCACTTAGAACACTCACAAAAGTTCCCTGATTTGGTTTCACCCCATTATCCACCAGCATTTTTGAAAAAAACATCAATGCTTTTTCATTTTGCCCATCTTGTACATACCCTGTGATCATCGTAGTCCAAGAGATGACATTCTTTTGCGGCATTCGAATAAACAATTCCTGCGCCCGCTTTAAATCCCCATTCTGAATGAAACCAGTAATCATTGTATTCCATGATGGCATGTCCCTCCCTGGCATCCTCTCAAACAATTCAAGAGCCTCATCCAATCTCATATTCTGGGTGTAGCCTGTAATCATTGCATTCCACGAAACCACATTCCTTTTAGGCATCCTATCAAAAAATTCTCGAGCTTCATCAATCATGCCATTTCTTGAAAATCCTGCAACCATTGCTGTCCATGAAATAACATCCCTTTCCGGCATCAAATCAAAACGCATCCTTGCCTCTTCAATTCTGCCACAGTGTGCCAAAGCCGTTAAAACTGTATTCCAAGATACCACATTCTTCTCTGGCATCCTCTCAAACAACTCCAAAGCCATATCAACCTGACAATTCCGTGCATACCCATCAATCATGGTGTTCCAAGAAACCACATTCTTCACCGGCATCTGATAAAACAACCTCTCTGCTTCCTTAATTTGTTTCAGCCTTATATACCCACTGACCAACGCAGTCCAAGTGATCACATCCTTCTTAGCATCCACTCTGTCAAACAGCCTCCTAGCCTCCTCCATCATCCCACATCTGATATAACCCGTGATCACTGTTGTCCATGTGACAACGTCTTTGTCAGGCATTTCATCGAACACTTGGCGTGCTTCTCTAACTTTCCCATCTTTGCTAAGCCTGGTAATCAGCCAGTTGGATTGTGCCACATTAAAACTGGCACTAAAATCTCTATCAGGCGATGTGATTCTAGGTGTCATCGTGTAGTTCATGGAGTTGTATAGAAACTTGAGACTGCACAGCATGGGAAGAAGAGCCTGAGAGAAACCCATGAGAGGTAATCCAGCTCTGTTGCTAAGATGCATCATGGTAATTGGTAAACGTAACAGAGCTAACATTTGGAGCTATGTTTGGCTCGCCAGAATCAAATGGAAAACTTGCCTCAATTCTCATGCACACCGGTAACCATCAACTCAAAGTTTCAGACAGTTTCTGTATCTAACACCTTTTAGTGGGCAAGGCAACATTTGTTTTTTTGTTTCACTAGATTTTAAATAATTTGATAAAATGGTCCAGAATAAGTTGTGATGAATTTCATGTCCACTTCAAGACCGGCGACGTTAACGCTTTCAGCCGCCTGCTTCTCCTCCTCTGACGAGTCTCGCACTCGTCTTCAGCCCTGCCAAGTTATTAGAGCATTTCCAGCAATGCAGCCAAGGGGAGGGCTGGGGGGGGAAGCCCAAAATCATGTTTCCAGCAACAAAACCCAGCCCGGGCAAGCAGTGGGACCCAGCGAACTGGGCTGGCCCGAGCGCCAAAACTTGTTTTGGGATGACGTCAGCGGGGAGGGCTGGGGGGGACCAAGCCCAAAATCATGTTTCCAGCAACAAAACCCAGCCCGGACAAGCAGTGGGATCCAGCGAACTGGGCTGGCCCGAGCGCCAAAACTCGTTTTGGGATGACGTCAGCCATGGCACGTTAAAAAAAAATTGACGCGCCTCGCTACAGTCCCCCAACGGCTCTCTTCCACGTGGCTTGCGCTGGGCTCTCCGATCCAATTTTTTCCAGCAATCCAATGGCGATGATTTTTTGTGCAATAAAAAATTGAAAAAAAATCGAAATTTTTTTAAAAAAACACACACAAAAATACTGAATTTGTTTTCTATAAATACCAACAAATACTCTTCACTTTTAACACCAAATCCTCATACATTTTCTTCTCCTTCTACTCAATATTTTTTTTCACTTTCAAGTTGTATTTTTCTCTATTATATTATGGGTTCTTCTAATGAAACCGGAGGGCCATGGAGCGCGATGGAAGATGTTTTGTTGTGTGAGTGTTGGGTCCAAATTAGTCATTGTCCCGTAATGGGCAATGAGATGAAATTCTGTCATATGTGGAAAAAAATTCATCGGGAATTTTGTAAAAGAGCAATGGGTTCGACCCGTACGGAAATGACATTATCTAGTAGGTGGAAAATTCTTAATAAAGAGTTGGCGAAATGGAGAGATGCCTTGGCAAAAGCGATGAACAACCATAGAAGTGGGGAAAACCTTAGCAATGAGGTAAATAATTTGTAATTTTCGTTTTATTAATTTCTATGTCATATTAATTTTTATTTAAATGTTTCTTGCAATTTATATATTTTATTAATATTTCTTGTATTTCCAATATTTATTTAAATGTTTCTTGCAATATTTATATTTTGTTAATATTTATTGCATTTCTAATAAATTGTTAAAATTTCTTGCATTTCCAATTTTTTTTTATTTTTTTTTATACATGTTGCATTGACAATATTTTTTAAAGTTTGTTGCATTTCCATTATTTTTTTTATAGATTATGCAAGCACAAATGTGGTTTGGTGCTACTGGGCAAGGCAAAAAAAGCTTCAATCATACCCAATGTTGGGAGGCAGTGAAGAATTGAAAGAGATTCCAAATTATTCTAACGGGTCCAGAGGTGGTGTTGAACGAAACGCCACTCCATGAGACACCGACATCGGATTCACCTATGGATTCCCTGATGAGTCAAGACTCACCTATCGAAAGGGAGCCTAGGCCTATTGGGAGGAAAGCGGCGAAGGTGAAGAGAGGGAGTAATTCCACCAAGAATGCATCTAAATTTTTGGAGGACATTTCAAAGCACCAAGCCATGAGGATTGAAATGGATATGATATGGCAATTCAACTAGAATATGCAAAAGAAAGGGAGTATATACGCAAAGAAAAGGAGTATGTACGCCAAGAAAACATTGAAAAAAAGGATCGGGAAACCATGGCCATGAATACAAGCCATATGTCCCCTGAATCAAAACAATTTTGGAAGCTAGAACGAAGGGATGTTATGAGACGAAAGCTTTTTTGTGACGATGGACCTAGCAACACGGATTGGTTAAATGATCAAAACCATTAAGTTAGTTTGCTTGCCTTTCATTTCTTAGTTTGCTTGCCTTTCATTTCATTGTATTTTTTTTTGTTTAATAAATTAGTGGTAATTCATGTATTTTGTTTTCTTAGTTGTATTGATTTTCTTTTAGTGAATAAAGAAAATATTCAACAAAATTCCTTTTTATTCAAAACATTCCATACATAAAAAACAAACCACAACCAAAGCATACAAAATAAAAAAAACCACAACCAAACCATTAAAAAAACAAAGCATAACTAAAAATACAACATCAACATAATAAATTAAAAAAATGTCTTCACTTCACTTCATTCACCTTCATTGCCTTTCACCGCCCATAAGTGCTCCATCAAGTCAACTTGACGTTGTTCATGAATATACGACGATTGCATCTCCTTGTAGCGATCAATCATACGGGGCATGAAACTACCATCTCGAATCAACGGTTCATGTTGCACTGGTTCTCCATTTGGCCCCATGGGTTTTTCATAAACTCGTGTCAAGGCCGTGTTCATGGGATCTGCCTCATACACTTCATCAGCTAGATAATCATACTCATCCTCCACAATCATGTTGTGGAGGATGATACAAGTAATCATTATGCTCCTAAGCACCTCTTCGTCAAATAGACGCGCCGCACCCCTAATAATAGCCCACCGCGCTTGGAGGATACCAAAGCACCTCTCCACATCTTTTCTGTAACCCTCTTGATAGGTAGCAAATAATTTTTGCTTATGGGATCGAGGATGTGGAATTGATTTGACAAATGTAGTCCACCTTGGGTAGATGCCGTCAGCTAGATAATACCCATTTTGGTAGACGGTATGGTTGATTTCATAGGTGACATTTGAGGCTTCACCACTCAATACATCATTAAACACCGGGGATTGACCCAGGACGTTCAAATCGTTTTGAGATCCGGCAACTCCGAAGAAGGCATGCCAAACCCATGTATCGAATCCAGCAATTGCTTCAAGGATGATTGATTTCTGCCCTTTCATGTTTCTGTAATCCCCTTGCCAAGCAATTGGACAATTTTTCCATTGCCAGTGCATGCAGTCAATGCTGCCAGTCATTCCAGGAAATCCTCGAATCTCAGCTTTTTGTAGAAGCCGTTGCAGGTCCCTGGGCGTAGGTCTGCGCAGGTAGTCCCTGGTGTACAGAGTTTCCAATGCATCACAGAATCGCACCAAGGCCTCCAAAATAGTGGACTTCCCCATATGGACAACCTCATCGACCTGATCAGCAGATGACCTATACGCTAACATTCGTATCACTGCTGTGAACTTTTGCTCGGGAAGAAGTCCCAAATTTCCAGTAGCATTTTTCTTTTGAACAAAGTATTCATCATAATTGCAAATATCATGCATGATTTTATTGAACAAATGGGGTTGCATTCTATATCTTGCTCGAAAATGAACATCAGAGTACAGAGATTGTGGGATAAAATAATCTTCTAGAAGATTCTTACCCCGAGAATGTCTATGTCTGTCCACATTCGGGCGACGGCCTTCATGTGAGCCACGGCGGCTCTGGTTTTCTTCCTCAAGCAAAGCCACTGCTATGCCAAGTTGCTCATCTAGTTCTCTATGCACCCTCTTGCTTGCAGCTCTTCTACGCATTCTTTCTCTAGTTTCTCGCTCTTGTCTCTCCAAAACCTCTTCCATGTCTGCCATTGAGAATGGAGATTGAAATCTAAAATATGAGAAATGGAAATGTAGAGAAGATATGAAAATCTGAGAAATGGAAATGTAGAGAAGATATGGTGTGGGAGGTATGAGGAGAGCCTCTGGTTTTATAGAATAATTTAGGCAGATAGAGATGACACGTGGCGCAATTTTAGAGGGTGAAAATCTTATCTGAAATTTGAAATTTGACATTTATCTGAAATTTGAATTTTGAAATGTATCTGAAATTTGAAATTTGAAATTTATCTGAAATTTGAATTTTGAAATATATCTGAAATTTGAAATTCGAAATTTATCTTAAATTTATCTGAAATGTGAAACCGAAAATCTTATCTGATATGAATAGTATTGACACGTAGGAACCCAAAAATCTTACCCGAAAATATTATCCAAAATAATTGTTTAAGTAAAAAAAGTTGTGAAAAAAACAAAAAAATGAATAGTAGTTGCCATGACAAGGGTTTGATTGCTGGAAACACACATAGCTAAAAAAGGTAAGGGCAGCCACTATTCATGTGAATAGTGTCAGCCCTAGCGCCCCCCCCCCCCCAAGGGTTTGACTGCTGGAAATGCTGAGTGATAGGGGAGACGAGTACAGAGAGAGAATCGGCAGAGAGACAGAGAGAGGATGGGTGTTTGGCGTTGCGTTGGGTAAGGGAAGAGTTGTTCTTTTCTTAACCTTTTTTTTTTGGGGGCTGATGTTCATTTCTTAACTCTATGTTTCTGTTTTTTATATTTTATTATTATTATTCATCAATATCTATATATATAAAGCAAAAGGCAGAGAATAGTGAAACATTTAAAATACCAGAAAATGCCCTTGATTAATTCAAACATTAAGAATTGAAATTATTAATTAAATGAGGATAATATGGTAAATTCACAATTACAAAATTAAAAATAAAAACAAAATCAGATAATGGATCCTACTTTTATGGAAAATAACTACCCATTTTTTCTTTTCTTAATTCTAAAAACAAAAACAAAAACAAAAAATCCAATTGGCACACGCGTGAGCGTGTGGCAAGGGGCTAGTTACTATTAATTATTAGTTTTTTAGGGATCTTTGATTTAAAATCAATAGGAAATTTATTATTGTGGTAAATGATAAGAGATTTTCTATTTAAACTCCCCACTTCTCTTTGTTCACCCAAATACTTAAATCATTAAGCTGTAAGTTTTATTATTGTGTAAAAAGACAAAAATGGTCATTCAACTTAATACTTAACCCTAGTACATCTATACACACACCTCACACAGCCCACAACTCTTCATATTAAGTTTTAGAAAAATACAAACTCTTCTACATCCTATTGCCAGATTACTCATCTTTTAAAGATGTAGAACACTGATAAGCCTACCTCTTTAAAATTTGCGTGGGAGCTGATGGAAAGGCTTGTTGATTGTTTGGTTGTAATGATCTTATTCTCTTCCCTTTGTTGATTGTTTGGTTGTTGATTGCTTCTTTTTTTCGGCACTCTTGGTTGTTGATTGCTTCGTTGTTTTGATTTTTGATTTAAAATTTATACATGATGTTTTGTGGGGTTTGAATAGAAAATCTATTTTATTTATTTATTTTTTTTCAGCTCAGGGTGTATTTAAGGGTAGTTTGGGAAGATAGTGGGATTTTCTTAGAAATTGTGAAAATTTAAATTAAAAGTTGGGGTGAACTTAGAACATGGGGTGAACAAAGAGAAGTGTGGGGTTTAAATAGAAAATCTCAATAATAATCCAAGATAAAGTCAAGGGAGATTTTATTGGAATCCCATTATTTGCTCTTTACACCCCATACTAATTTTAAATATGAATAACTTATTTTATCCTTCTACATAATTACCATTAAGAACAAAAAAAAAAATTTAATAAAAATTAATTTTGCTCATTACACCCCACATATGTTCCTGCAACCCTAGTTAGACTTTTTTCTCAAACCATCATGTTCTTATAACCCTAACGAGGTTTATATGCTTATATTGGTGAAAAAATATCTTATATTTATTCATGATGGGTGAGATTGAAGTTAGAGAGGCTTCGAATGAGGTATGAGTTTATTTTTTGATGTTTTTCAAGTTTGATGGTCGCTGGTTGAGTTCAGCACACAAGTACCGAACGTGATAGGTACATTCGGTGGGATGCCACCGAAACATTGCACCTATTTCGGTTGTGTTTGACTAGCAGTTAACTTAGGCCCCGTTTGGGATTGCTTTTTTCCTCCAAAAACCTGCTTCACTTTAAAGTTAAGCAATTTAAGGTGTTTGATAAAAATAAAATATCCCGATTATTTTAAAAGCAGTGGTCTTTTAATAGCAACTTTTAAAAGTAGGCTTTGAGTTGCTTTTCAAACTGCTTTCAAAAGAAGCAGAGATGAACCTTTAATGAATTTTTGTACTTCCTAAAATACCATCATTCATTTTAAAAAATGACACCACCTCCACTTCCACATCCAACTCCACCACCTCCACCACCACATTCACCACCTCTACAACCACCGCCACCACCACCACCACATCCTTCTCCTCATCCTCCTCATCCTCTGCCACCACCACCACAACCACCACCACCTCCACCACGCTGACATCACCACCACCAACTACACCTCCACAACCACCATCCCCACCACCACCACCACCACAGCCACCAGCTCCACCTTCAACACCACCATCACCTTTACCTCTATCTCTTTCACCCCCACGCCCACCACCACCACCACCACCACCACCACCACCACCACCACTATCACCACATGATTTGCACATAACACTTTCAACATCATGTATATTTTAGTCATTATTCACAGTTACAACCGTTTTATATTAAAATTTACCAAACGGTTTTGACACTGTTTTTTGTACTAACAGCACTTTAAAAATATTATTTACCAAACATGGAGCTACTTTACTCTACAGCTAATTATTTTTAAAGCACAGCAGAAGCAACTTTTTTTAAAAGTGACAGCAATTCCAAACTGGGCCTTAAGATGCGGTGGAGATCCACCGTAACATGAAACGGTGTTCAGTGATGTATTACCGAATTTTTACATACAATTCAGTGGCAACAAACCAAAATATATTTATTTTTTCAATAACTTATTGTCGACCACAAATTTAATGCAAGCTATTTTGACCTTTTACAAGACCCGACCCAAATTCTACTTTAGAATTTGCGCCGAACCCTGTGCGTGTTAACACCTTGCAGGTGCCGAGCACACCTGACCAAATTGCCCCTTCTAATGAAACCCAAAGTTTCTTTAGACTTTGACTTCTGCAGAAAATTCGGCAGAGTCTCCCCTGTAAATTGCTCGTTTCCCAAATTTTTCACCTATACAACAAGCAATTTAAATATCCACAATCACTCAGCATGCACAAGTTAACCCTCAAGTAGTTTACAAACTAGGCCTCTGGCCTTCAACAATTCAAAACAGAACCACCAGCGGCTCTTAAGTCAAATGAGATTTAAGGAAGCAAATAATGAACTCGAATTCAATTATGCATGCCCACCATAATTAACATAAAATAACTTCTTAATTTCCATCGTATGATGTTTAACAACCCAACACAATCACAAGTACTTTAAGCACTCGGCCCCCAAATCATACAACAATCCAAAACGGGTTTTAAAATTGTCTTGATTGTCATATGGTGCAAATATTTAATGTTGACCCTCATGTGGGTAATTATCTTCATACAGCTGGATATGAAAAGTGGGCTCGTGCGTACTTTAATGGGAAGCGGTACAACTTAATGACAACAAATATTGCTAAATGTCTCAATTCAATCACCAGAGATGCCCGTAAGTTGCCTATCACCAATTTTATGGAGTATTTATGTAAGACCCGTGTCTTGGGGAAACAATAACGGTGAGCAATCCCACATCGCTCGGGGAGGGAAAGGTGAAGTGCTTAAATGTGTGGGCACTTCTCTTCCTAGCACGAGGCCTTTTGGGAGCTCACTGGCTTCAGAGTCAAGGGAACTCTGAAGTTAAGTGAGTTGGGGGCTAGAGCAATCCCAAGATGGGTGACCCACTGGGAAGTTGCTCGTGAGCTCCCAGAAACAAAACCGTGAGGGCCAGAGAAGGGGGGCCCAAAGCGGACAATATCGTGCTAGGGGAGTCGGGTCGTGACAAATGGTATCAGAGCTGGACCCCGACTGGAAGTGTGCCAGTGAGGAAGCTGGGCCCCAAGGGGGGTGGATTGTAAGACCCGTGTCTTGGGGAAACAAGAACGGTGAGCAATCACACATCGCTCGGGGAGGGAAAGGTGAAGTGCTTAAATGTGTGGGCACTTCTCTTCCTAGCACGAGGCCTTTTGGGAGCTCACTGGCTTCGGAGTCATGGGAACTCCGAAGTTAAGCGAGTTGGGGGCTAGAGCAATCCCAGGATGGGTGACCCACTGGGAAGTTGCTCGTGAGCTCCCAGAAACAAAATCGTGAGGGCCAGAGAAGGGGGGCCCAAAGCGGACAATATCGTGCTAGGGGAGTCGGGTCGTGACAATTTAGAAATGAATATACTTCAAAATTGGTTTCATAAGCGTCGAACTGAGGCAGCCAAAATGGATTCACATTTGACGGAATAGGTTGACAAGTTGGTGCAAGAAAATAACCAAAAAGGATTATCATTGCAGCTATTTTGAATTCATTACCTTTTTTTTCGTTGTTGCAAGTATTTAATTTTAAAGAAATAAAACATACTGGTTTCTTGAATATATATGTTTCTCCTATTGAGGCATACTCATTTCATGTATACGATGAAAGTTGTGTTGAAGTTGAAAATTTATAGGGGAAGTGTTGCACATGCCGAGAATTTGATCTTGACCAACTACTATGTGCACATGCTTGTGCTGCATGTAGGCATCGACAAATTTCGTGTTACCCAATGTGTTCAAAATATTATACTACAAACTCATTGGTAATTGCGTATGCAGAACCCATATGGCCAGTTGGGGATCAAACAGATTGGGTGGTGTCTGATGATGTACAATATATAATTGTGCTACCACCAATTACATGAAGAAGGCACGATAGACGTAAGGAAAACAGAATCCCATCATGAGGAGAAGAACCATCAACTTGTAAGTGTTCAAGATGTGGTTTAACTGGTCGTTATCGACAAACTTGCAAGAATCCAATTGCACTTCATCCTCCCTCATAGACGGAGTGGTGCAATATTTTTCTCTTTAACTTTATGAATTGTAATGAAAGGATATTTAATTATATTTTTTTTAATGTAGATTGTTTTATTGAATTTTTTGTTCTACAGACAACCTCTAAATTTGTGACAATTTTTGAAGAATTAAAGTTGTGTGAAATAAAAAAAATTTGGGTGAGAGGAGGAAATTATGCTTGTGCATTGATTCAATCATTTTCTAAATTTTTGGTTCTAAATACTTTTTTTTTTTTGCCAAATAAATACATACATTTTCTTTGGAGACAAATGGGAGAGAGAAGAAGAAGAAAAGAGATATGCAGACGGGAGAAGAAGAAAAGAGAGAGAGAGAGAGATGGAGATGGAGATGGAGAGAAGAAGAGAGGGAGTGATGCTGGAGACAAACGAAAGAAGGAAAAACGAAATGAAAAAGAAATAGAGAGGTGATTGGAAAAGTGTTTGGAGGAAATATTCCAAAGTTTTATTTAATAATGTTTCTTTTTAAGGTTTATGTGGGTTTTAAATTTGAGGGCATTTGTGTCTATTTAGGTGAATTTTCTGCTATATTTGAAATTTTTTACAAAAACTGACATTTTTGAAATTAAGGGTCAAGTTTTGGCTATTTTTGATCAATTCTCTTAAAAGGTGTCAATATTTGTGATGTGGATGATTAGAAGTTAGAGGTGGTTTGCGGAGTACACAACCATCTTATTTCAGAATATCTTCAAAGTCATTCATTTGTTAGGTGACTTTCTGAAAAGGAGAATGCCTTGTTGGTGGACATGTCTAAGAGTTTGGTGAAACCTAGAGATATTTTGGTCACCTAGAAGAATATAAATGCAATGAATATTTCAACTATGAAGACAATATACAATGCTAGGATCCGAAATAGAATCAAAGAATTTGCTGGGAGAACACAAATGCAACAATTACTTACTAAATTATCCGAACACAATTATATTGAGTGGCATAGGACATCTAGTGATATTGTAACTGACTTGTTTTGGACACACCCTATTAATATTGATATTTTGCATGCATTTCCACATGTACTTATCATGGATTGCGTCTATAAGACTAATATGTATCGTTTCCCACTATTGCAAATTGTGGGGGTGACATATACTAATATGACATTCTCTGTTACATATGTGTATATGAATACTAAAAAGGAAGACAATTACACATGGGCTTTGACTGCATTGAGGAGTTTGTTGGATGATAATTGTCTTCCTGGTGTTATTGTCACTGATCAAGAGTTAGCACTCATGAATTCTATTACGTCTATATTTCGGAAAGCACGACATTTATTATGTAGATGACATATTAACAAAGAAGTGTTGACAAACTGCAGTAAGTTATTTAGAACCCTTAAACAATTGAAGCAACAATGCAATGATTTGCGACCCTCAAACAATGGTAAACCACACCGAAAGTAACATCTACTTTCGTAAAAACCAGGTTCAAATTCGGTGGACTACCACTAAAACAATGCAATGATTTCGGTGGTAACCCACCGAAAATAACATCTATTTTCGGAAAACCAGGTTCGAACCATACACCCATAAAGTTGAAATCAAACCTTGGCTTTTCAAAATTGAAATCAAACCTAGACCTAATCAACACTTAGAAACATAAATATAAAAATCAAAATGAAAATCAAACCTTAGCTTTTTGGAAGATTTTGAAGCTTGGCCTTAGCATTGGTAGAACCACTGCGAAAGGCTGCAGCAGGCTATAGCCTAGGGTGATTTTTGGGAAAAAAACTAATCAAACTTATATATTTGCTTTGTTTTAAATATACCCGAGTATGTATTAACCTATCAGAGTTCAAAAAAGTCAAATTCTCTATGAATTTAGTTGCATGGCAGCTGTTTGACCCAATGATAGTTACAGGGTCAAGGTGAAGATGAGCAAAGAGTTTTTTGTATATCTGTCTAAGGAGAGGAAATGATACTTTAAAAGTAAATTTGCCAATAATGAATCGTCGAGCCTCCCCCCTTACCTTCCTCTTCTTTCTCTATTTATAGGAAAAAGAAGGAAGGGTCAATTCACAAGCTGGCCATCTCGGCTCTACGCCTAGCTATTTGCGTCACGTCAGACCTATAGAGGATGAGCGGCCTGGATTTGCTGCTAGGGGCGGGGATGTACAAAAGTAGCCTTTTTGCATAAACGGTGCCAGTCCCATCTGGAAAGGAGGGGGAGGTCTACGCGGCCAACACTTGGCTTATGAGGGGACAGGGCGCGTTTTAAGGCCACTTCCAGTAGCCCCCTAGGGCTCGGGCTGGGGGGGGGGGGGGTAAGAGCCCAAAATCAAGTTCCAGCAACAAAGGTTGGCCCTGGCAATTCGTGGGGTCCACGAGCCTGGGCTGGACCGAAGGCAGGAGGAGCCTGAGTGCTGGCCCGAGTGCTGGTGCCACGTGGCGACTTCTGGGCTGTCAGATTCATTTTTGTCCTTCAATCCAACGGCAGAAAATTTTTCTACAAAAAAAATATGAAAAAAATTCAAAAAAAATTCAATTTAAAAAAAAAAAAAAAAAAACCCAAAATCTTATCTAAAAATCTTATCCGAAAATATTGTCCAAATTAATTGTTTAGGCAAACAAATTTGTTAAAAAAACAAAAAAGTGAATAGCATTTGCCCTTTGCCATGGCAATTGCTGGAAGTGCATTTTACTTTTTGTAAGGGCAGACACTATTCACATGAATAGTGCTTGCCCTAGTCCCCTACTTGCCATGGCAAGGGTTTCACTGTTGGAAGTGCCCTAAGAGGTGAGGCGGGTCAGTAGTCAGAGAGAGTCTTGTCACTGACATGGAGTTCTGCAGGCGTCCTATGAAGCCCGTTTGTCAAGATTCTATTGGGCCGATGGGCTCGGTAAGTGCCGAGCGTCAACAAGTCCCCCAACTCTCTAGGCAAGTTTCTTTGGGTGGGGAGTTGTCCAGTGTTCGTGCCCAATAGAATGCGCCTCTGTTGATATGCTCGGTCATGTGTTTGGGGCCAAGTGTTGGGCGGTCGGTCTGGTCAAGTTATCTCAGGCCGACTGCTTAGGTCAGTCCCCCAACTCCCCAGGGAAGGGGTGCCTTGCCTCGGGAATGCGAACAGTGTGGACAGGTGTCAAGTGCTCCGGAGGCGTGCCATTTATTGCTGGTGAAGTGATGGGATGTTTGGGGAAGATGGAAGGGGTGAGACGTTTTGGGTCGCGTCGATTGATGGAAACGAAGGGGTTGTGCCATGTGTCGCGATCTGAATGAGGGTGGCAGGGAGATCGAATGGTGAGGAGCGAATGTGCTGGACTATATATATCGCGAGTTGGGGAGTTTCGCCATTTTCGCCCATTTGAAGATTTCGAATTTTTTGCGGTGTTCTCCTGGTTATGGAGTGGAGAAGCTGAGTTGGTGCGTGCGAGGGAGGAACCAAGGACATGAGCTGTGCGACGAGGTCATTTGAGTCAGGAAAGAGACCCTTGTTCCCTGCTTTTTGTACTTCTATAGTGAGGGAAAGTGAACACGGGAAACGAAAAAATGGCGTCTGGAGAGGGAAGCGAGAGTGGGTCCAGTAGGAGTAGCATAAATTTTAGGGTCTTGGACGATGCTTGGCATCGGCTGGGTGATAGGCCAGGGAGAGGTGTGGGGGTAGGGGCTTGGGCGACGCCCTCGGAGGTCGAAGTGCCGAGCTCATCGGACAAGGCTAAGGGGAAAGCCGAGGTGGAGGGGGTAGGGGAGACAGGGCGGGGGTTGGAAGTGTCAATGAGGGAGGATTTGGAGGGGCATCCAGACTTTGAGGCAGCTGAGGCCGAGGCAGAGGTGGAGAGGGCTGAGGAGGCCGAGGATCCTGATCGTCCCAGAATAGATTTGGATGGGGTGCCTTTGGCGGTCAACAATGTGCCGGGTTCAGGAGAGCCGACGTGTTCGTATAGGCAAGGGTTGCATGTGCATCCATACTTCCATGAGGAGGGGGAGTGGTCGGCGGATGGGGTTTTGAGCCGTATGACGCATGACGCATGACCTTTTGGAGAGGATTCAGCGGGAATACAATGTCCCGAAAGATGTTATTTTCACTTTACTGCAGGAGGACGACAGCCCGAGCCGAATGCCGAGGGGTTGGGTGACTTTGTATTGGGAGATGTTTAAAAATGGGTTGCGGTTACCTCTGCACCCCTTTGTGCAGAGGTGGATGGCTTTCCTCGGTGTTGCTCCACATCAGATGAACCCCAATCTGCTGAGGCCGGTTTTTTCAATGTTCGTGCTGTGGAAGAGGCACCATAACATTGAATCGAGCACAAACATCCTGAGGTGTTGCTTTGGGTTGAGGACGAGCCCGAAACAGGCGGGTTTCTTATACTTACAGGCGTTGCAGAGAAAGTTGTTGGAGAACAACCCGACCTTCCAGAAGTCGTGGAAGGATCACTGATTCTTTACTACTGGGCTTTGGGAGGTGGCCTTAGGGGTTGAGAGACCGAGGGCACTGGTGGCGAGGCGTTTTAAGGAGAAAGGTGGGGTGTTGTGATTTCGTAGCAGTTGGTCCTGCTGGTTTTTTTTTTTTTTTTTAGGGGGGGGCGCTAGGGCTCTGCCCTGCCTTGGCCCTTTGTTTGTACTGACGTGCCTTGCTTCATGTTTTGGTGACAGTGGATTGGGAAGACGGCGAGCTAATAGAGGACGAGGAGGGGCAGCTTGAGGTGATCTGAGCGCTATAGCCTAGGGATCGCGACGCGACTGAGCTTCTGTATGCTAGTTCGTTGAGAGAGTCCAGGCTTTTAGATCCGGTTCCAGAAGGTATTGTGCTCAGAATTTGGTATGTTGTGTTGTACTTTTGACCTGCCAATTGTTAACGGTTGTGCTGTGCAACAATGGGGATTGACAGGAATGATCCGAGGGCCCGACAATTGTTGGAGAAGCTGTTGACGAAAAGGGTTGGAGCCTCAGGCTCGGGGCAAGGAGGTAGGTGCCGCCCATCTGAGCGCGGAATGAGGGTGGGGTATTCGCGGCCCCAGTGGCGCGAGCTGAAGCCCGATCTCCGCCTCGTCAACGTGGTCAGGATAGGGGAAAGAGGCCGATGGGCGAGGGGGAAGACCCGACGGCTGCAAAGAGGGCGCGGGCAGAGGAGAGGGAGGGAGGGGGCGGTGATGCCGTCGCCATCTATTCACCCTGACCGTCTGAAGGACTTCTTGGATACCAGCGGATTAGTGCTATCGGGAGAGATGTGCTTGGAGGGTTTGGCAGGGAACAAGAGCACTTATGCGACGTCGACGACGATGGCGTTTGAGCAGAGCATAAGGGTAAGTCATCCGACTTGATATCTAATGTTTTTGATTTCTCGGTGTCTGATGAGGTTGTCGGTGTTGTTGTAGGCTTTGTTTTCTCATTATGGTGTGGTCAGGTTCGTCATGATCCATCGGGAAAAAGACGTGGCCAGGGTGGCTGAGCTGAGGAGGGTTTGGGAAGAGGCGGGGAAGTGGGATGCTGATGTCAAGGCGGTGGTGGATCGTGCGAAACGGGCGGCGGAGGAGAGCGACAAGAAGAGGGTCGAGGCCATGCGGGCTCTCGGGTCGGCCCAGGTCCAAAAGGCGGACCTAGCCAAGGAGGTAGAGAGGTTGAAGGCAGAGGGCGCTCGTTTGAAAGATGAGAACGTTCGGTTGCAGAAGGCGGTGGAGAACGCTTGTCAGCCACAGGTTGAGGACGTGAAGCAGTACCTGGAGTTGGCCGAGGGGTCGGGTCTGGTGGGCGAGATCCAGCTCTCAGGTGTACTAGACCTGCTGGAGAAGATTCAAAAGCACTTTTTCGGACTTTGAGTTTGGCCTGGAGGACCTGATGGAGGAGGAGGAAGGGGCCGAGCCGGGGGACGCGGGTCGAGACCAGGTGGAGGAGGTCCCGGTAGGCGAGGCCATTGTAACGATTGAGGTTGTGGTTCATAAGCCTGCTGTAAAAGTGCTTTTACACTACATAAAAGCACTTTTGATATTTTGTTGAGTGTTTGGCTGACACAGTAAAAACGCTTTTAAAAGTACTTAAAAAAAATTTAAAGAATCCCAAAATATTATAATAAACATAGGAAATAAAAATTCACAGGATCCCAAAATAAAAACACGACTTAAAAAAGTATAAACTTCACTAAGTATAATTTTTAATCATTCTTTGAAAATAAAAAAGGAATTAACTAGACATAAGAAGATTTGCAATTCTCTCGCGTTCGTCAGCCATCTTACGAACCAGAGTAAAAACTTCTAAGCTGCTTCATGACAGGGAAATGTGGTAATGTCATCGCTTCCAGTAAAGGAAGGTGTAACTTCTATGAGGAATTCCAAAAGGCGCAAGTATCCCATCCTGTGGTATGTTGATTTACTATAATGCTTCATTCTAGGATTTTAAGTTAAGTTTTCAAGTTATGTTCAAATTTAGCCCATTATGATTCCAGCAAATTTTTTTGGGTTTTACTTTCTGTTTGATTGTTTATGACCCATATCCGATATTGCATGTTGTAATTTATATTCTGCAGGAAATTTATAATTTTATTTTTATCTCAGTCTTCTATGAATTGCAGGTTTGGAAGCATTAGGGAACAAATCAGTTAGGTGATGGTGCTTTGGAGCGAATTCGCATGGATGTACAGACAGGGGAGGGACTAATTGATACGGACTTTGTATTAGCAGGTGGCGTTGATGGCTCTTTAAGGTAGAGAAAAAGATAGAGAAAACAAAGAGAGAGGGTATTTTGGCATTTTAAAAAATTAAATATGGATATTTTCGGCATTTTAAAAGTTTCATTAAAGTGAGCCAAGTGCTTCCCGTGTTTTTGTCCTGCAGCGCTTTTAAGAAGAAGCACCTCTCAAGTGCTTCTTCCAAAACCACTCCAAGTGCTTTTGGATCTCACCCAAAGCGCTTTTGCAATTTTTGCCAAACACCATTTTTAAGAGATAGAAACGCTTTCACCCATTTAGAAGCGCTTTTCGCTGCTCCAAAAGCACTCCCAAACGAGCCCTTGGAGTGATTTTGGAAGAAGCACTTGAGAGGTGCTTCTTCTTAAAAGCACTGCAGGACAAAAACACGGGAAGCACTTGGCTTCCTTTAATGAAACTTTTAAAATGCCGAAAATACCCATATTTAATAGTTTTTTAATACCAAAATACCCTTTTTTTTTTTTTCCCTCTCTTTGTCTCCTATTAAAACCAAAACTACCCGCTAAATATCAGACGCCAAAACACCCAAACCTTAAGCTTTTATTCCATCTCTCTCACACAATTTGCTCTGGTCGGCAACGAAGCTTCAGCCTGAGCCCTCAGCAACACCCTTCTTCTTCTTCTACCTTCACATCCACAAAGTCACAGCACACCAACTCTTTAGATTTTTTGGACTTCATATTTTAGGGGTATTCCAGATCGTGGTGGACTTTTCATCTGTCATATTTCTGCTTCTTCTGAATGAGAGGTAAATCATTGATTCTTGTTAACTTGTTTTTGCTTAAATTTTCTTTTACTTTAGAGGAATGCTAGGCGATAACTGGCCTTTTTTAATCATGCGCGTTGGGCGACGGCCAATTTGGCATTGATGTGCTATGAAAATAATCGCTGTCAGATTTGCTGTGAGAGAAATCAACTGTAAGAGAAAGCAGTTTGGCGTTTGATAAACTTTTTGTTAAAAATGTTGTTGGTATTGATTCCCGCATAAACAGAAAATGATTGCCACATAATCATTAAACCTAGCGTCTCTTCGAAACTGATGAATGCATAATTAGAAAATGAAAGCACCTCATTAGTTGCTTTCCCTTATAGCTTTCTCTCACAACAACTTTTAACAATAAGTGATTTTATCATAGTTTACCAAACGGGCCGAGCTTCCCAAATTTTTTTAAAAATCATTTATCACTCCAAATAAGCAATGCCAAACGGGCACTTATAAATTTTCAATTTTCATTTATTTTTATAATTGTATATTTCTAGATACACATTTTTCATGATGCGATTTACAAAGTCTTTTTTTCACTATTGTGTTTTGCTAGATTCCGTCTCAACAGTTTTTTTTTATAGAGCTACTAAGGAAAAAACAGTAAACTGCCATTTTGCCCTATAAGTTATCATCCAATTGAGAATTAACTCCCAAATTATTTTTTCCTGAGGATACGAGCTATTTAGAAATGGTCAATCTCTCTCAACTCTTAAATTTTCGAACTTCATCCAATTTTCTGTAAAAAATAGGTTTAAAAAACAGAACAAAATACAATTTTTTAAAAAAGAAACAAAATTGGTTCCGTCCCCGGCATCTACCAGCTTTCCCTCTCCAATCTCCCTGCGTTGGCCCGCCAGATTTACATCGGCTCTCTCTCTCTCATCATCTCCGATCACTGGCCTCTCTCTCTCTCTGTGTCATCTCAGCGAAGTCAAAAGGTCTCAAAACAACATTCTTCCCCAGTTCCCTTCTCTCTGTGTCATCTCAGCCTAGTCGAACAGCAAGTACTTCTCACTCTCTCTCCCTGATTGCAAAAGCAGCTTAACCATGGCGGTAAAGCACCTGATCACGAGATGCCCTCTCACTCCCGCATTTTCCTCTTTCTTTTTTTGTTGCCAATTTGAGAATTTATGGTGTTTTTACTTCAGGACTCGTCAGGGACGACGCTGATGGATCTGATAACGGCGGACCCATCCACAGCGTCGGCCTCCGCCTCCACAACGACGTCGTCTTCGGCGTCGACTCAGCCGGCTCAGTCTTCTGGTTATGCAGCTTCGCCGCCAAAAAGCAGCTCCGGTGGTCTTCCGACGGCTTTGGGGAAGCCAGCTGGAGAGAAAAGGTCGAAGAGGGCTGCGCTGATGCAGATCCAAAACGACACCATCTCTGCCGCTAGAGCTGCGTTGAATCCCGTACGCACCAACATCAACATCTTGCCTCAGAAGCACAAGCAGAAGCAGAAGAAGGTCCAAACACGAAACCTCTTCTTCGCTTATCCTTTTTCTTCATATGTTCTAGAATTGTCTCTCAGTTCTCATCTGTTTAGCATTTGGTGTTAATTGCAATTGCAGCCTGTTTCATATGCACAACTTGCGAGGAGCATTCACGAATTAGCTGCTGCATCCGATCAGGTAACCATTGCCCACCTATTTTTGTAGATTTTTCTTTCTTTTTTATTTATTTGAAAATTCAAGTTTTGTTTGTTTTCCATTTTTCTTCATTGTGAATAGAAAAGTTCCCAGAAGCAGTTAGTGAATCACGTCTTTCCCAAGCTTGCGGTGTACAATTCTGTTGACCCTTCGGTTGCACCTTCCCTTCTCATGGTATATTTCTATTATTCACATGTTATTTGCATATAATGTCCTTCATATGATATTCAATTGCGTTTGCAATTGTTCTTTTAACTATTCTATCTTGTCCAAGTTCCGATATATGCACGTATTTAGCTTATTGCTGGGATGCAGTTACACATAATTCAATGTGATTATATGAAAATCTGTAAATTGTTCGTTTGCTTTGTTTTTTCCCTTCCCCTAGTTCCACATTATGCCATGCTCTTTTTTTAATGACAATGCGATGCCTCTAGTCACAAGTGCCAAAGTAGATATGAGATATGTCCTTCTATCCACCTTCTGTTGTGCACTTGGCATAGACATAAAATATTTAGCACATCAGTTCAATAGCCCCACATTGTTAGGCCAGTTCCATATGTCTGAAAGGACCTTAACTATCATGTAAGGTTTATGAGGTGGTACTGGGAGGACAACATGTCCCCTATAGCTAAAGTTAGGCACATGGAACTTGATGGACTGGGTTGGAGTTTACTGAAGAATGGAAAATATGAATTCACAATTTATTACCATGAGTCCTGCATATCTCTTAACAACAATTTTTTTTTGAAAAACCAATATGCACAATCGGTTAACAATAAATCCACCAAAAAATCAATATACATTGAATTTAATAACTGATAAATCAATTGTATGGTTTAAAGCAATGTTTTTTTATAAGTGTTCATTCGTGATGCAGCTCAATCAGCAGTGTGAGGATAGGAGTGTTCTGCGATATGTCTATTATTACTTGGCCAGAATTTTATCAGATACTGGCGCACAAGGTGTAAGCACTGGTGGTGGGATCCCAACTCCAAACTGGGATGCTTTAGCTGACATCGATGCTGTTGGAGGGGTGACTAGAGCTGATGTTGTACCAAGAATAGTAAATCAGCTAACAACAGAGGCATCAAATGCTGAAGCAGAATGTAGAGTATTTTTTTAGATTTTGCGTGTATTTTAATAATGTTTTGTGTGTCTTTTTATCACTGCATCTCATGGTTGCCCCATTGTTGCATTGTTGGTGTAGTTTATAGTGGAATGTTGTCTATCATGAGAACTCACTGCACAAAGTTCTGTATTCCAACACATACTTGTGGGATTTGGGAAGAGAATTCGGGAACATATTCTTAAACAGGGAAAAAGTAATTGCATTATTTCTTAATATGTCCTTGTTGTTAAAATTGGCCATGGGTGTGTTTTAAAAGTGGATATATAGGTTTTTTTTATTAATGTTAATTTTTTTTTTTTTGAAGTTCATGCCCGAAGACTGCAAGCTTTAAAGGCTCTTACATATGCTCCTTCAACCAATTCTGAAATATTGTCCAAATTGTACGAAATTGTGTTTGGCATTCTTGATAAGGTATCACTTTCGGTTCTTTCATATAAACTCATTTGTTTCTTGCCATAGGGGTATTATGTATGTCTGAATCATCTGTAGAACTTTGTTCTTGATAGTAAAAGACTAATTTTGGTGTCGAGTAACATTGGCCAGCCAACCATATATAGCCAAACAAAAGGATCAGATGTCAGAGGGAACTCTAAGCTTTATGAAGTTCTGTTGTTATGGCGACTAACATATTTGCCTGTCTTTATGCCTTTGGCAAATCCAAATTTCTTAATGTTGTTGTGGGCATTGAACATCTTGTATGGTTTGACTAGTGGATTTGGATATCAAAAGAAGATTGTTAGGGCTTGTATTTTTGTTTATTGTAAGCAAACAGTTCTGGTCATGAATGCCTGTGGATGTTGCAGATCGATACGGCTTGAGATTGAATTTAACTTCTATTAATACCATATATTGTTCAGTACACATACAACATTTGGCTTCAGAGAATATTCAAGATATTGATCTTTTTTCTCTCTCTCTTGGAATAAGTATCAGACAGATAATGGCTATCTGTAATGCTGTTTTTTTGTTCTTGGTTTCATGAAGATATTCTTCTTACTTTTTAATCTTTTAAATCCTTGTGTTTATATGTATATTAATTTTTAGGTTGCTGATGGCTCACAAAAACGCAAGAAAGGTGTGTTTGGGACTAAAGGTGGCGATAAGGAGGTAAAGTACATCTCCTCAAGTTTTCTTGTTATTAATTTTTCTACTGAAAGGCTTGGAGTTGTATTTCATGGTGGGTTCCTCTACTTGTGTGGCATTAGTGTTTTTTTTTAATTCTTATGAGCTAGAGTACACAAACACACCTCATTGCCAACACTTACTAGTGGGTCACAAAGTTTTTCGTAAATTTTCTGTTTAGTTATGTACATGGTTTTAAAAATCGGCAAAGGAGCTTTTGTCTGTGGAAGGTAGATTCTGGATGTCGTTCTAATTGCAAATGCTGTGGTGGAGGAAGTGAGGAAGAAGAAGAAAGATGGGCTGGTGTTTAAGATAGACTTTGTGAAGCCCTATGATCATGTGGATTGGTACTTTTTGGATTTTGTTTCGGAAGATAAAGGGCTTTGGGGAAGTCTGGAGAAAGTGAATGTTTGAAATAGTTATGAACAGACCTAGGGATAAATTTGGCCCTGCAAGGGGTCTGAGACGAGGAGATCCACTCTTACCTTTCGTATTCGCTTTGGTAGTAGATGAGCTAAGCAAAATGGTGGATAGAGCAGTGAAGTGCAGCTTTAAAGAGTTTTTCAGTAGAAGAGTAGTGGCAAAATCTCATCTGCAATTTGTGGACGACAACATAATTTTTCTTTCAGGGGAAGATCTCTCAGGACTGAAAATTAATAGAGCTAAGTGCTCAATTGTGGGGATCAACACCTAAGATGGGAGAGGTGGCCAATGAAAGATTTGGGATGCTGCTGGGTGGGAACCCAAAGATCTTCTGGGATCAGGTGGTGGAATAGCTGGAGAGGAGATTAGAGGGTTGGAAGAAAGCTTTTGTGTCAGGGCTTCAGGCTAACCCTAATCCAATCAGTCCTGAGCAGCTTGCCAAGTTATTACCTCTCTGTCTTGCCAAGTTTCCCAAGAAAATTCTTCTATTATGCACCTGCATTTTTATTGTTCCTTAGCTTATGGTCAATGAATTTCTCCAACTATGCTGATAACTTATATGTTTAATTTTTTTTCAACTTCAGTTCATCATCAGGACTAACTTGCAATATGCCGCCCTAAGTGCTTTGAGGAGACTTCCGTTGGATCCAGGAAACCCGGCATTTCTATATCGTGCTGTTCAAGGGTATGTTTTCCTTCATTCTGGTAGTCAACATTTGATTGCATAAAGTTGTTGCTTGGAACATTTCTCTGTATCAATTTCCTTATATAGTTGCATGTGGCACATACACCATTTCCATTTGGTTTTTTTTTTTGGTCATATATGTATTTTCACTATGCATGAGTTGAAGTTTTGGTGGAAGAACTCTGTTTCAATCCAACGGTTTTATCTTTTTCATTTATGATTTCTGTTTTCCTCATGTCCTCTTTTATGCTTTCAATCTGTTTTTACTTATCCCTCAACTTGCAACACTGATTTTATTTTCTTAGCTACTTCATGATTACTGGGGTATTTTTAGAAATTTGGCCCTTGTATTGTGAAATTGATTCTCCAAGTCTAACAAGTTTGTGTTTCCCTTCAGAATTTCATTTGCTGATCCTATTGCTGTAAGGCATGCCTTGGAAATTCTATCTGAGCTATCTACAAAAGACCCTTATGCAGTTGCAATGGCCTTAGGTGATTTGATTATTTTAACCTTTCAAATATTTCGCATTCCTATTGTGCTATTTAATTATGAGACTAATTAGTTTTTATGCTTCTAATGCTTTACAATGTTTTACCTTTATGCAGGGAAACATGCAGAGCCTGGAGGTATTCTTCCCAATTTTTGTTGTCTTATTCTGTTATTGTTTTTTAAGAAGGGTTCTTTGTTCAATGTGGCATGTACTGATATTTACATAAACAAAAAGTTTTATATTTCTAATTATGATGCCCAAATTGAGAGCAAAATTTCTTAAATCTTAGGCTGTGTTCCTAGTTCAAATGACAGGGTTGTATATGGTTGACTTACATTGTTCAAACAACAGGCTGTGTTCCATTGCTCATCTGATTTCTTGACTTATTGCTAACATTTCATATATCATCTGGTCAATGGCTGCTGCAATTTGCATAATTTTCTGCATAACCATAGCTAAGTGAAAGAAATTCCCAAAGGTACCTACCTAGCTGTTTTTTTTAAATATTTTTTTTATACCCGGAAATCCAACAATCCGCAAAGAGGACACAGCTTTGAAACTGGGGCCCCTGGTTGAACCCTACAATCTTTGGGAGGATAGGTGCCTTTGGGGGTTTTGAACCTCAGACCACAAGGGAGCAAACCATAGGCTTGAGCATTTCAAGTAACCCCTCGTTGGTAGTTACCTACCTAGCTATTTGCTAGCGTTTCCTGCCTCCCAAAGGTTGTAGGGTTCAGTTGGGGGCCCCATTTTCAAATTGTGTCCGCAATGCAGATTGGTGGATTTCTGGGTGTAAAAAAAAAGAAAGAAATCTGGATTTGTGTAATTAATTGGAAAAATAGAAGTTGATTGATTAACACTGGGTCTAATTTGTACCCTTTTTGCTTAATTAAGTTTTGTTTCGTATTCCGGAAAAGAAAAAGACAACGGGATCTAATTATTACAATGGAAAAAGAGCCTTTAGTTTGGGACAGGGCTTTCTAGCCAATCCTTTTAATTGGAGGTTTGTTAATATAGGTGACTAGAACGTTTCAAAATATTTATATCTCTGATGTTTATACTTTACACTTTAATAAATTGTTTATCCTGTTGTACTTGTATGAAAATGAAGAAATAAAAGACTTGTTATGTTCCGAGATATGTTCTTACAATGAATTTTGTGAGATTTCTGGTCGTATCTGGTTTGATGCCATTTTAGGTTGCTCATTTATCTAGAAAGGTTTTTTTTATAAATATTTTTTATTTTTATAAACATTAGTTTATTATCCTAATATGCTTAATCAATTATTCTTACTTCATTTTTTAGTACCTTACTTTGTTCTATATATCAGGGGCTTTGCAGGATGTCCTCCATTTACATGATGTTCTTGCTAGAGTCGCTCTAGCAAGGTTGTGCTATACAATTTCTAGAGCACGAGCCTTGGATGGTATCTATATATGATGAATTCTTCACTTTTCTTTCTTTATTTAATGTATTTGTTTCCCTTTAAGTTGTATGATTTATGTTTGTTGTTTCTTGAAAATGTTATGTCTATAGAGAGAGCTGATATTCGATCTCAGTTCAATTCTGTGCTTTATCAACTCCTCCTGGATCCCAGCGAAAGAGTCTGTTTTGAGGCAATCTTATGTATATTGGGGAAACACGATAGTGCAGAGAGGTGTCTCTTAAACCTTACTTTTATATTTCAATTTCATCCCTTTTTCCATATCACAAGGTTATAATTGGATGGTAGATTGTTGCATAACTGGTGTTGTACCCACCTACTTATTCACCCTGATATAATATTTTTTTTCCTTAAATTGATTTATTTCTAATTTTATTTCTTTACCTTTTTATAATGTAGGACCGAAGAGCGAGCTGCTGGATGGTACCGATTAACTAGGGAGATTCTCAAGTTGCCAGAAGCACCTTCTGTTAAGGATTCCTCCAAAGATAAAGCTCAGAAGACAAGGCGTCCACAACCCCTTATTAAACTTGTAATGAGAAGGTTTAAGGATCTCTCTCTCTCTTTCTCTCTCTCTCTCTCTCTCTGTGTGTGTCTCTCTCCCTGTCTGTCTGTTTGTCTATCTTTCTAGCTCTCTTGTTTTGATATCAAAAGCATCTGAAATAACGTTGAGAGGTCGAGCATCTTTTCATATGTAGGAGTCTGTTGAACTTAAAAGTTTGTCAATGACTCTCTTTTTGAACTGATTTAAATCATATTCTATTGATTCCATGTGTCCTGGTTTATTCAGGTTGGAGAGTTCTTTCCGTAGTTTCTCTAGGCCAGTACTCCATGCAGCAGCAAGAGTTGTGCAAGAGATGGGGAAAAGTCGGGCTGCTGCATTTTCTCTAGGCATACAGGATATTGATGAAACAGTGCATGTCAATACATTTTCTGAGACTCTCGATTCACAGGATTTGGATAGTACTGAAACCTCACATCCCGAAAGTAATTATTCTACCTTTTTTTTTGTTTTTTAATCTTTTGACATGATCTCTTGTAACCTTTTAGTTACTGCTCCATGTCTTCCATAGAATCTTTCATGTAATGGTTTAGAAGATCCTTGATCATATTCTGATGATTTCGATTCTAGGCTGCCAAAAAAATTGAATGGCCTTCTGAGATATGTATGTGGTGTTTAGTTGATTAATGTAGCTATGCAGGTTAGTCACTGGAAATGTTTGATTAATTGGGTAATAGGTACCATAGAAGCATAGGGCATCATTAAAGTGCTTGTAAAATTGTCATTAATTGATAAAGAGTATGCTATGAATTTTACAACTTGTCCCCTATATTGCACTGCTACTTTTTATCAGTGAGAGTACGTTTCCTGTCAAGAAAAAAAGTAGGCTGCGAGTTCTGCAGTAAATGCACAGGACTTCTATTCATCCTACCTGTATCATTTTTTCTTATTTTAAATTTTATTGATTCTGAGTTTGATATAAAAAAGAAGACCCTAATTGTTTAGTGAGTTGAAAGGTTGTTTTATATGGAAAAGCAATAAGTGAGAGTAGTGAAACCAGTACAGTGGATTTTATTGTTTGCTTTCATTTTTTAATAGTGATGTGCTTTTATATATTTTCAAAGGAGTGAAAGTAGTACAGTGGATTGTGATCTTATTCTGTTCCTTGTTTTCCCTTCCCACCACATTTTCTTTTACACATAGGTATCCGAAGAACTTCTTCTTTATCTACTGGAGTAGGTGGCAAGGATACAATTGCTAGTTTGTTAGCTTCATTGATGGAAGTTGTGCGGACAACTGTGGCGTGTGAGTGTGTTTATGTTCGATCAATGGTAATTAAGGCACTGATCTGGATGCAAAGTCCCCATGATTCGTTTGATCAACTAGAATCTATTATTGCATCAGAGCTTTCTGATCCAGCTTGGCCAGCCACACTATTGAATGATATTTTACTCACATTGCATGCTCGTTTTAAGGTATGTGTGGACCAAAAAGTAACTCATGGTGTGGCATTTGTTTGGAAGTGCATATGTGTAGAAATCTTTATATATATATACCAACTTGTATTAATGAACTTCAAATACAGTACAAAGATGCGGTCGAAGCTATCCACCGACTAACAATAGAAATACAAAAACTAAACCACCATCCACAAACCAGAACAATTTCGCACATCCAATGACAGCTAATGAGGAATCCCTAAAGAACAAATCCAAACACGAAAAGATCAAACTAACCAAATCCTAGGTAACTGCTTCTCCCCAATCAGACCGTAATAGAAGGTATATTACTAAAATCATGTGAAACTGAAGCCCTGCATGACCAAATTCTGACTTTAATTTATTGTACGCATTTGTATTTTTACATGAGCAATTTTAACTAACTTCACCATCTTATTTCCTGCTGCTTATAACATAAAGTATTCATTACTATGGAAAATTGATTATGTACTGATATGTCAGAATTCAATGAATAATCAGGGGAATGGATGCTATTTTTGATTTTATAATATAAAGTATCTTTTACATAAAAAAAAAAATTGTAATAATTAACAAGGACCCGAATTAAAGTCTCGGACGAATTGCGACCTGAAATACCGTACCATGTCTACGCCCAACTAATCTGTACCACAGAAACTAGTGAGCCTCATACCCGTTCCCATTCCATGTATTGTATCGTTCCCGGTACCAGGTAACATTGATATGTCAAAGGGTAAGGCGATTGAAATCTGCAATTGCATTGTTCAATTGAAGAATAAATTGAATGGTAGAATAGTGCTAAAGGACAATAATGAATCAATATTGGAGGAAAGGAAAAAACATGACCTGCCAGTGATGACATTATCAAAGTATTGAAGCCAGTTGAAATTGTAGGTTGTCAACTGTCAGTTGGATTTCACATTTTAGAGTATATTTTGTTCTATTAGGCATTGAGTATAGAAGTAGTGGAGCACTAGTAATTGGATGGGAGGTTGGGAGCGGGAATTAACCATACCCTGTCTAACTTATCTTTCTGGTAGTGAAATCAACGGTGCACAAGGATATCTAAACTAACTCTATTCCCAAAATTCCAATATAAGGGTTTTCTTTAATTTCTTTAGTGGGGAACTTGCCATTTATTAAGTCTAAATAAGCTTTAAATATGTCTTATTAGGCGACCCCAGATATGGCTGTCACTCTTCTTCAAATCGCCAGGATCTTTGCAACTAAAGCTCCTGGGAAGATTGATGCTGATGTATTACAACTACTGTGGAAGGTAATTTCCTTCAATCCTCACTACAGGCAGTTCTTATCTACTTAAAATGTAATTCTGTATGTCTTTTCCACTGTATATTTTCCTTGCATTTCTTTTAGTAAAGTCTGTGTTTAGTGTAGAATAATTTATTTCTGTATGTTTTCCCACTGCTGCTTTGTGCATAGTTAGTCAATTATCATGATATGTTTTCCTTACTTTTTTTCTTTTTCACTTTGTTTTATTGTTACTTTTATAGGCTTGGGTCAGTTATGATGATATGGTAACATTGTCCCACCAAAATGAGCTAGAGGATATAGGATACCAGTGCAGTTATGAAATATGTAAAGCATGTATCTTACAGTTCTAACATTAGAATACTGCAACTTTAACAATGATGCCTTAGGGAAAGTGCGGATCATGTACTCCTACATTGCCCACTAACATTAAATTTGTGGTTGTACTTGTTAAGAGAGTGAGTTGGGTTATTCCAGCACACGGTCACAATATAAGGACCTTTATTTTTCTTATATTTATTTGCATTAGAAGTCGGCTGTGTGTTATTTTCAATTAGGTTACCCTGTATTGTTTCTTTGTAGTGTTTTTTTTTCCGGGTAGTTTACCAGATTTTGCAGGTGTTAAGTTGGACTTCTGGTGCACCCCCACCCTTCGTACATATTTGTTCTTAATAAAATTTATGTTTCTTCTAAACTTTATGTTTCAAGTGCTGCTCTGTTTGTTGTAGTTTGTACTTTATGATTGAATCCTTGTCCACCATTTAGAACGTTTGATTTGTGTTAATAAAAGTTCCTTTCTTGTCTAAAGAAGAAAAAAAACTGACTTGGAACTGAAACTTTGTGATGTGTTTTTCATATCGTTAACCTGAATGTGATGATTTCTTTCTTCATTTTTATGGTGAAATTATATTAGTGATTGTTTCAATTCGATTGGTTATTACAACTGTTCCAATTCCAGACATGTCTCGTTGGAGCTGGTCCTGATGGGAAACACACTGCATTAGAAGCGGTTACCATAGTTCTTGATTTACCGCCACCACAGCCTGGGTCAATGTTGGGCCTTACATCAGTGGACAGGGTATCTGCATCTGATCCAAAGTCAGCTTTGGCATTGCAGAGATTAGTACAAGCAGCAGTAAGCATCTTTTTAATCAGCAGATGCTTTATTTGTTCCTCTTCCAATTTATCCATCAAGTAACTGAATTTTTATTTATTTATTGCTGAATAAATGTACTTTTAGGTATGGTTTCTTGGAGAGAATGCAAACTATGCTGCTTCTGAGTATGCCTGGGAATCCGCAACCCCTCCTGGTACTGCATTGATGATGCTAGATACAGATAAAATGGTTGCTGCTGCCAGCTCTCGGAATCCTACTCTAGCTGGTGCACTGACTAGGCTGCAAAGATGCGCATTTAGTGGCAGCTGGGAGGTATTAGCTTCCACCTCAGTATCAGCCATTTATCATTTCAACACAAGTTTATTGCCTCTATCTTAGAACGATAAAAAGGTTAATTAAGTACTAGTTTTAGCCACCCTGCCTTTACTAGCGTAGGTCTCCCAATGTTAAGGGTTGTAATGATCTATTGAGGGATGATTTCTAAAGCATTGGGACAATGGTAATGGTAGTTAGAACATTGTTATACCTTTCCTGTTGGTGGTTCTAGGACTATGAAGCTCCAATTATCCAATTTTGCATAGAATCTTTTTTCTTCCTTATACCATATTTTTGGTTCTTTCACACTTGTTTTTCTGTACAAACAAATTTGTTGACATGTGGACTCACCCTCTACTTATTTGGGAAAGGGCAATGGCTTTTCGCCCAGCGACTATGGGAATCTATACACATGAACACACAAATTTGTTAACTGTGAACTCACCCTCTACTTGTTTGTTCCTCTTATATGTTGTTCGTTCCATTGGGTTCTCCAGGTTCGTATTATTGCTGCTCAAGCTCTTACAACTATGGCAATAAGGTCTGGTGAACCTTTTAGGCTACAGATCTATGAATTTTTACACACGTTAGCACAAGGGGGAGTGCAGTCTCAGTTTTCTGAGATGCATCTCAGTAATGGGGAAGATCAAGGAGCTAGTGGCACAGGCCTTGGAGTTCTAATAAATCCCATGATAGAGGTTCTTGATGAAATGTATAGAGCACAAGATGATTTGATCAAGTAAGTGATACAAAATTTTCTTGAAATGTGTCATATATTTTTTAGTTATTCACGTTAGTTTGCTTTGTGGACAGGGAAATACGCAACCATGACAATGCTAATAAGGAATGGACAGATGAAGAACTTAAGAAACTATACGGAACTCATGAAAGGTTGCTTGATCTTGTTTCGCTGTTCTGTTACGTCCCAAGAGCAAAGTATCTGCCTTTGGGGCCAATAAGGTACAAATTCGTTTACACTGCCATAGCCTAGGTGTTGTATTTGAGAGAATAAGAGGTGTGATTTTTTTGGTGTGTGTAAAAATTTGTTATGAAATGTGGAGGTGCAATTTTCCAGTTCCTTTAGCAAATGTCTGCCTTTTGTAAGAATGCTTTACTCAGATATGGTTGACTTTAGTTTCTGCCTCTCTGTTATATAGGTAGAAGCAGAATTCCTCAAATGTGTTATCTATTTACTAAGCACAATGTTAATTTTATAATGTCTTTCATTTTTCTGCACAATTTCAATGCACATTTATTGAGCATTTGTTCTTCCCATTTCTCCCATGCCCTTTCTTCTCGTGTCTAACTGACATGCCAAATAACCGAGGTTGAAAATTGCGATGTCGGTGGAAATAATTGTGGTCCAAATTTCGGAGCAAATATTGGTGGAAATATCAGAAAAAATAAAACTAATTATCAATATTTTTATGAGGTGAATACAGAAGAAAGTTTAGTATGATCCTTCTAACCATTTGAAGGATGTCCCGTTTATTATGAGCATGATTCAAGAGTAAGGGGGTAATTTACAACTAATTTCTGCCTACAAATCATATTAATGAAGGATTGACTATGTCAATATCTTTGGTCTAAAATATTATGAGATGATTCATACATACTAGAACTCTATTTCCAGTTGAACAGCAAGTGAGATTTCTTGTTAACATGGGTTTTACCTTTTTTTTCTTCCTCTGCATTTCTTATTTAGTTCCCCTTCATAATCTTATGACAGTGCAAAACTGATCGACATCTACCGCACACGGCACAATATTAGTGCATCAACCGGTCTGAATGATCCAGCTGTTGCTACTGGAATTTCTGATCTTATTTATGAATCTAAACCAGCAGCTGAAGAGTCTGATATGCTTGATGATGACCTTGTAAATGCTTGGGCAGCAAACCTTGGTGATGATGGACTGCTAGGAAATAATGCACCGGCAATGAGCAGGGTAACAAGTTTAATTGATTTAACATTAAAGCTTAACTTTTGGTTTGTTTATAGAAGTATGAATCTAAAAACAGAACACTATCAACCTGAAATTATTTTAAAATACATTTAGTCCTGACTGATATTTAGACATTTATCACCTCTTATGTTTCTATACAAAAGCTGAATTTGAAAATTAACAGTAATTATATAATTCCGATTGAGAGATCTATAAACATATTACTTTAAGTTCTTTCCCATGTTGTATCTTATAATCTAACTTTTAGGAGTTTGAGTGAGGGAATTTGTAGAATTTTCTGAATTTATGTCTTTTATTGTACTCGGAGACTTATAACTTTGGGCTATTCAGGGATCTGGGCCATTTCTTGCAAGTCCTTTTTTGTTTGATTGCTAGACAATCAGGCTTTATCACCTTTTCTAGATAGTCCTTTTTTGTCTATACACACATGCTGAATTTGACAATTAACAGTATTTGTAATTCAGATTTGAGAGATTATAAGTTTCTACCCTTGTTTATCATATAATCCAAAGTTTATGTTTTCTGGTAGTTGCACTCATCTTTAAACCCATAATTCAGCTGGACTTGTGATGCAGGATGCGTAGGACCTAAATTTATTAGTTTCCTAGATTCTCTAGTTTTCCAAATTCTAGTAGGATTTCTACTTTTCCAGATTTCTAGTTTTAAGTTTCCTATTTTATTTGGGTTAGGATTTCTGTTTAAGCAAGGGATTTTTATCCTATTATTTGTAGGTTTTAGTTTGCAATAAATACCCCCATGTAGCTCTTTAAAATTCAGATTTGGATATTGAGTAAACCTTCTCTTAAAACTATGTGATTTCTGTCCTTTGCGGTTCTCTGATTTCGGTCCTTTCTTTCGTCCCCTTGATCTATATTTTCGTCTCCTCGACCTCCAATATTCTTCTCTATTCTATCGTTTAAGTGTTTAATCTAATACCTGTGGGCTGTACTACATCAACTTGTTTGTGAACATGTCTTGTAAGTACCCGACAACTAAGTGAATGATCCTTTATTTTCTTTAAATCTGTAAATGAGAAGGCATCTATCATTAAATAATCACAACTTTAGTATATTATTGAATTATTTAAACCTAAAGATATGAAGTTTTTAAATAATTTTGTAATGTAGGAGCTTTTGGTACGTTAATAATGGAAAGAATAATATGCGTAGGAATTCTAACCGACATAGTTTAGGACATCTAAGACATTGATCATGAGGCATAGAAAGACTCAACGACATAAGCCTCCAAAACAATAGGCCTGAAATCCACGTCTAAATTGCATTAATTACACAAAAGGTGCAAAGACTAGATTATGTGGTGCTTGGATGAGCTTATTCATGGTACTTAAGCTTAGCTTCTCAATCACATACTAATTGGTGAATGGATGTAACTGTTTAATGGAAACACACAATTTATCCTTTTTTCTGCTGAAAATATAGACAGTCATCTAGTCTTTAGTTAGATATTATATTGTTACATGGTTGGGGCAGGTACCTTCTGCTTTGATCCCCGACACAGGCTGGCTGTTTGTTCTATAGTTCAAAGAATGGCTTCCTCAATTTGTTTCCAGTCTTGATTTCTTGTAATAATTTTACTTATTGATTTAAGAAAGTAGATTTTGGACTATTGTTGTTAAATTTTGTATTTAACTTGTTTGCACCATTCATTTGCTACTCTTGATCCATTTCAAATGGATGATTATTTCACCTCTACTTCCTGTTAGGTTAATGAATTTCTTGCTGGTGCTGGAACCGATGCTCCTGATGTTGATGAAGAAAACATAATCTCTAGGCCTTCAGTTAGTTATGATGATCTGTGGGCAAAGACACTTTTAGAGACTTCTGAGCTAGAGGTATGTGTTCCTGACTGAGCATTCATGTTTACATTGAGAAGGTTGTCACTAATTTTATTCATTTGGATTGTAGGAAGATGATGGGAGGTCATCTGGGACATCTTCCCCAGAATCAACGGGATCAGTTGAAACTTCCATATCATCCCACTTTGGTGGAATGAACTACCCTTCACTTTTCAGTTCACGGCCAGTAAGAGATGCATTGATCAATTTCAATTTTTTTTTTTGGGGGTTTCTTTTAATAAACTTATGTTTTTACAGTATTTTAAACAGCTACAAATCTTTGCCCAGGTTCTAGTACTAAGACTGCGTAATTAGGCTCTAGAACTTTAATACAGTGCCTAGTTCTTAGGTTTTAACAATATGAACACTAGGATCCAGATACTGAAGATGACCACGTTAAGGTTCATCAGTAATTTTGTACCATGAATATATGCTAAATATGTTATTCTTTTTCTAATATTCTGTTACAGTCCTTGGCATATGCACACCATGAAGTTGGTGCAACCATGACTTGATGGAAATATAGTACTTATGTCTTTAAGATTTAATTTTTGAATCAGACTGGTGGGATATAACATTGGAATTTTTCATTTCTCAAATTTACCCTCTTCCACATAAACTGCCGATGAAGTTCATTTTCGAGCAATTCTTGATAATATACATGAAATAATCTAAACAGTTGTTTTTGCCTTGGAAAGTAATCGAGGGAAAGAGAAATGGATAAGGGAGATAGGGAAATGTAGGAGAGAGACAAAAGGAAGGGGAGGGCCTGCACAGTTAACAAAGAGTCTGTACCAATTAACTTTTTGTCTTTTCTATTTTTGTTGGAATGTGTCAAGTTCTATTAAAAGTTATTTGTTCTATTGTTTGCTTAAGGCTCAAGACTACCGCTGGATTAAATCCAACCTCTGTTGACCATCACCTTCCCTAGCTGGAGAACAAGACTCTAAGCCCCTGCTCTTCTAGCCGGCGACCCTTTATTGTCTGCACGTGTTGATATAAAATTTTATGAGGAAAATGAGAAAACAATTTATAGTTTCATGGACCACAGGTTCTACGCATAGGATTAAATGATAGTTGGAGCTAATGAAGACGTGACTTAGGGTCTAAATGTGAGGCATATATGGAACCCTAGATACGAGGGGAGAAATGTGTCCATGGACTTTCGATTATGGGATTTGGTTGAAGCTGTATAATGTTATAATCTGTGCAAAAATGTGCTTTTAGTTTTTCAAGAACAAAAAAAATATATGAAAGAAAGAAACACCCTGTGTTAGATCTTAAAAGAGCTAAGATCAAAGCATTTTCTTTACCTGTACTAACTCACTGCCTGATTGATGCCCCGAATATTACTGAGGATTATAGATTTTTACTTGGCATACACTTTGTCATCTGCTATATAGGATTGAATTGTTTGATGAATTAATTATTTGCAACAGGAGAGGTCTGGAGGAAACAGATATACCAATCCATCTACGGGGGGTCCCTCATTCAGTGAGGGTTTAGGATCTCCAGTTAGTGCTCATTGCCTCTCATCTAGCTAGGTTTTAGTCTTATGATTCTATCAGAATTTTAATTCTTCTAATTTGTTTCCAGATTAGAGAAGAGCCTCCGCCATACTCGTCACCTGTCAGACAAAGATTTGAATCATTTGATAATCCCTTAGCTGGGCGTGGATCCCAGAGTTTTGAATCTCAAGATGACGAACGCATTTCTTCTGGAAATCCTCAACATGGAACGGCACTTTATGACTTCACGGCTGGTGGAGATGATGAGGTAAGTCTAACTCCTAGCAATTTAATGTGGACTTAAAAGTTTTTTTTTAAAATGATCCAAGGGTGTCTCACGCCTAAGTTGAGCAGGTATTTGTATTTTAAATGATAAGAAGTTTACTGGATAGAGTGTCTTGCCTTTTGCTGTGTGTGAACTATTGCTGTCTTGTCTCAGTCAGACTTGTCTGGCAGTTTCAGTTGAAACATGGAGGTGATTAATATGGTTTTCTGTCCGTGCAGTTAAATTTAACCGCGGGTGAAGATGTTGAAATCGAGTATGAAGTGGATGGCTGGTTTTATGTAAGTATATAGAGAGAATAGGACTGAATAAACACAAAAAGAAAGAGGAAAATTCTTATTCCTGCATTTTAGTCCTCCAATATCTATGAAGCAAGAATCAACCAATTAGTGTATTTTTGGATAACCTTATTTTCTTATTGTTGATGACACGTTTTTGTCCCATGAGAGGAATTTATATTTTTCATCTTGACCTCTTTTTCCCCTTTGAATGGTCATTCTCTTGCGTCCTTGCTGATGAGGCAGCATATTTATTCACGTCAGTTGCTAATGCAAGGCATTTTCACTCTTTTTACAGGTGAAGAAGAAACGCCCTGGGAGGGATGGAAAAATGGCCGGGCTGGTCCCAGTCCTCTATGTTAATCAGTCATGAATTGCAGATTGTACAAGAAAGTTTTGATCCTCTATTCTACGTTCTGCAGTGTCTTATACGGTTATCTGGTTTCTTAAAGTATCAGAGCTGCTCCAATATTTAAAGCTTTCAGTTCTCATATTGGCCGTAGGCTTGTCTATATGACTTCGAAGTTTCAATCCCTACTTTGGTGCTACATTCCAGAAGCTCCAAGTAGGTCAATATTTTAAGAGCTGCGGGAGTTCCTGAAGAATCAACCAGTGTGTGTATTAGTCATTCGTTTACAATTCTTGTTTGTATTATATTATGTTTGTTTTCCTTCTTTCACTTGTGGTTTTGATGTCGCAGCTCCTCGAAATCTAGCTAGTATTAGATCGAATGTACGGGCAACATTTTGTTTGTTTTGGCTGATTATTTGCCCGTGTATAGTGTTTTTAATCTTCACAACTTCTCATGAAACCTGAGGCTTTGCAAGGACACATCGGTATCATGGACACTCGGAAGAAATTTCTCTGCTCTGAAACATGTTATGTTGTTACTCATGCTTTCAATCTGTCTTGGAATTAATCAAATTTAATTTTGTTCAAGTATATATGTTTGATAAATTTATATCAGAAATATATTTACTAAAAAGGATAATTAAAGTACAAAGTTGGAATATAAAAATAAAAAAATCGAATTTATCCGTCACATTGACTAGATTAACCATTTGGTGTTTCACAATTGGCCTGGAAAACTGACTTCGCCAAGGTTCAAACTTCCAATGGAGTTTCAGTAAAACCGGAAGTTACTAGAGGTAGTGGAACAATTTTTATTCAGTAATCCTATGCGCAAGGGTAATTTCACAATTTGAAATTGAAAAAGAGAAAAAGAAAAATAAGTAACCGGAAGTCAAATTAAGGGAAATTTACACAAACACCACATGATAAATTTTTTTACACCTAATCACCCAAACTGAGCTGGTATGCCATGTGGCAGCTAAGCATTGGGCTCCTTACAATGCCCAAAACGGGAATGCCACGTGGCGCAGCCGAGGCGGTATTTGTTGTTTTTTTTCTTCAAAAAATTCCCGCTCGTTCGAAATTTTCATTTCCATTTGAAATCTGTGGAGAGACAGAGAAAGGGAGCAAATTAGAAAAAGCAAATAGCGTAGAGAAGTTCTCAGTCTCTGTGTTATGGCTCCTTCCTTTGTGTTTCCCCAAAGCCTGAGAGCCTTAGAAGAAGAACACGAAGACAACCGCCTCTACGCTCGGAACCCGCTCGACATCGCTTCTCTTCGTCCCTCCGAACTCGAAGAGTTCGTCAAAGGTATCTCCCTCTCTCACTCTCTCTCACGCAGTTTCACTAAATCTACCACATTTTCCAATTCTAACATCCGTTTGGTTGCTGAGAAAATTCACCTTCCAAGTTCCAAATTGTACTGTTGCACTAGTCCTGCTTTTTAAAGAAATTGATGTGCATAAGAAGTGGATCCCTCTCCTATAATTTTCTGGTTCAGTTAATTCTGAATTTTTAGCATTTGGTCACCTCAAGTGTCAAGTCAACCAAGTAGATGCTGATTTTATTGTTAAGGAAACCCTAGAAAAACGTAAAGTGTGGTGGGGATTAGTAAGAAAAGCAGAAACATTTGAAATTCAAGCTGAATTCAAGAACATTGAACCAACGAGAATGGATTTGGCTGAATTTTGTGTTTATTAGCTGAATTATTTATTCTAACAAATACATTTTTTTCCTGGGTTTTAAGCAAGAATCATTGTAAGTATTGGCTTCCTGGAGTTGGAAATTCACATTTTTTTGGCTATATGGAAAATTGATGTATCTGCTTGCAAAACCATTGTATGCATGGCTTCTTTTTTCTTTTCTTTTTAATTCTAATAGGGAAGCAGGACTGAGTGCGCGTATTCTGATCCCAAATATAAGAGGACAAACAGTCAACTGTATTATCTGATTTAAAATGAAATACTCTAATTACAAGAACAACTAAGTATGAGGATATTAAAAATTTTGCAGTTTTTGAATTTGTCTTCCTTTGTGGCACCAACAGGCATATCCTTTGATCTCTCTGATAAGGAGCTATTTTGTATTGAAGAGCAAGATGTGTTTGATCGTGTGTATTCATTGATTCGGGGTTACAATAATCTACCCCCATCTTGTAAGGTTAATCTTCTAGAGAGTCTTCGGTCCAATCTCAGTGTTCTCCTCCCAAATGTTGATTCACTATCACGGGTTTCTCAAGGTCAGGATGATGTCACTCCAGTGCTGGATCGGGTTGCGTCACATCGTAATGCTTTTAAAATCTACACATTCTTCCTCCTTACTGTTGTTCTCACTGAGGAGTCCAACATCACTTCCAACAACAATGTGAAGGTGTTTTCTTTTTCCCACATATCTCTTTATCTCGCTCTCTATTTGTTTCTACTACTTTAACACGGTATATGTTGTGTGCAAGCATGCACACATAAATTTAAATGTTATAAACATGTATATATTGAGTGTGATATTGCCAGTTTTTGTACCAAGATGTTGAAGCCTTTTGCTTGGATTTAGGTCACAGCAAGTACCAGGAAGAAGCATCCTAAGAACACATGGAATTGGGAGCCACAAAGAGGCCGCATACTTAACTTGATTGCTAATTCATTAGAGATCAAGCTTGCCTTGCTCTTTGGTTCATCAGGCTTGGAAGAAAATTTTATTTCGTTCATTGCCAAGTAAGTTGGATAACTACTACAATTCAATCAGATTTAGTCTTATATAGGTTAACTACAAATTGATTTTTTTTTCTTCCTGATTTGGGGTTTTGTAGAAATGCATTTTCTCTGTTTGAGAATGCTGCACTTTTAAAAGACACCGACACAAAAGATGCTTTGTGTCGTATAATTGGGGCTTGTGCCACAAAATACCAGTACATGGCACAATCATGTGCATCGATCATGCATCTAGTTCACAAATATGATTTTGTTGTTACCCACATTGCTGATGCGGTTGCTGGGGCAGAGAAGAAGTATGCAGATGGAAGTCTAGCCAGTTCTCTTATCAGAGAAATAGGGAGGACGAATCCAAAAGACTACATCAAGGATACTGTTGGGGCTGAAAATGTTGGTCGGTTTTTGGTGGAACTTTCTGATCGACTACCTAAACTGGTGTCTACTAACATTGGCCTCATTGTCCCACATTTTGGTGGGGAATCTTATAAGATAAGGAATGCTCTTGTTGGGGTCTTGGGAAAGCTTGTTGCAAAGGCTTTTCAGGATGTTGAAGGTGAAGTGAGTTCTAAATCTGTTCGTCTTCGAACCAAGCATGCCATGTTGGAAATTTTGCTTGAGCGGTGTCGAGATGTTTCAGCTTATACAAGGAGTCGAGTTCTTCAGGTTTGGGCTGAACTATGTGAAGAGCATTCTGTTTCAATTGGCTTGTGGAATGAGCTTGCAGAAGTTGCTTCTGGGAGGTTGGAGGATAAGAGTGCAATGGTTAGAAAATCTGCACTAAATTTGCTTATTATGATGTTACAGCATAACCCATTTGGTCCACAACTTCGAATAGCTTCGTTTGAAGCAACCTTACAACAGTACAAGAACAAGCTGAAAGAGCTTGAACCAGATATATCTTCAGAAAGTGAAAAGAACAGGTTACCATCTGATGATTGTACTACTGGAGATAGCGAGGTTGATGATGCAAATGCAGAGGTGACTAAGGAGCAGCAGGACAGTTTGCCTGATAGTTGCTTGCCTAATATGGAACAAAATATAGTGCAGAAAGATGGCTCTGTGCCAGATGTAGGGAACTTAGAGCAGACTAGGGCCTTGGTAGCATCACTTGAGGCTGGATTAAGGTTTTCAAAGTGTATATCTGCCACAATACCAACACTTGTTCAATTGATGGCATCATCTTCTGCGACTGATGTTGAGAACACGATACATTTGCTAATGAGGTGCAAGCAGTTTCAAATTGATGCCTCAGAAGCATGTCTCCGTAAGATGCTGCCATTGGTATGTTTTTATTTTAACTCAAGCTCTAGAACTAGAAATAATGATGCAATGTTTTATTTGGGTCAATAGTTTTCCTATTTGTTCAATCTCGATTAACAAACTCTAGATTTGATTGTTGGCTGGTTCATGAGATGTATAGGATCCTAAATGTGTCTCGGCTTTGTAGGTATTTTCTCAGGACAAATCCATCTATGAAGCTGTGGAAAATGCTTTCATTACAATTTACATAAAGAAAAGCCCAGTAGAAACAGCCAAGAATCTTATGAATCTAGCCACAGAATCAAATATTGGAGACCTAGCTGCTCTTGAGTTTATAGTTGGTGCCTTGGTGTCTAAAGGTGATATATCCACTGGTGCGGTATGTCCTTTTCGGTTCTCACAGTCTTCCTTAAGTTAGTTGAAAGCTTCTATTTATGTGATAATTATTTTTTTATTTTGCATGAAAAGATACACATGTTCTTGTGTTTTCAGCTTGCCAAAATTGACTCTACTACGGGTCTAAAAAGATCAGTTTAGGCAAGTAGAAGCCAAGCCAAGTATTTTCAAGTAAATTATAAAATTGTTTTGGTGGCATGCTTGTAATACCTGGGTTAATATAAAATGTCAAGTAAGCCAAATATTAAATATGTAAAACTTTATGACTTGGTTGACATTTTAAATAAAGTGATTTTAATAAAGAAAAAAGGGTTTTCCATTCCCCCTTACCAAGTGGGTTCTTATAAAAACTTTGTAGTATGCTTGCTATCATGTGCAGCTACACTTTCCCTGCATGTTTTAGTATAAACAAGCAAGTATATACATACACATAAAATGGAATCCGATTGTGATTTCGACAGTTAGTACAGATAAGGAAAAAAAGATTCATACCAAAAGGCAACCTCAGTATCGATTTTAGAATATGAGTCTATGTTATTTTTTCACATGTTTCAGTGGTGCTTCTCAGTCAACTCAGTTGTAAAATCTTTCATACCAATTTTTAAAACCCAAAAATTTCTTCTCAGTGTTGAAATCTCTTATTCTGTCTCCCCATTATTTAAAGAGCCAACTTTCTTACTAGGTGTTTGTTTTTGCAGATATCAGCATTGTGGGATTTCTTTTGCTTCAACGTAAGTGGAACTACTGCAGAGCAAAGTCGTGGTGCGTTGTCTGTCCTTTGCATGGCAGCAAAATCATCCAGTATAGTTCTTGGCTCTCATTTACAGGACATTATTGATATTGGGTTTGGTCGTTGGGCTAAGATGGAACCTTTACTTGCTAGGACAGCATGCATTGCTCTCCAGAGATTGTCTGAAGAAGATAGGAAAAAGTTGTTGTCTAGTAATGGAAGCCGGGTTTTTAGTATTTTAGAGAGCTTAGTTACTGGGTTTTGGCTTCCAGAAAACATATGGTATGCTGCTGCTGACAAAGCCATAGCTGCTATATATGCAATTCATCCAACTCCGGAAACTTTAGCTTCCAATCTAGTGAAGAAATCCCTAAGTTCTGTATTTGAATTTAGTGGAGGTGAGGAGTTGCAGAGTGAAATCACCAGTGGTAGTGCTGGCATACTTACCACGGTTCAGGTTGCAAAACTTAGTAGATATCTCTTTGTCATAAGTCATATTGCCATGAACCAACTGGTGTACATTGAATCCTGCCTTCGGAAAGTTCAGAAACAGAAAATTGGGAAAGAGAAGACAGATACTGATCAGCACGGTAACGGTACCCCTAAGGTGAGATTCGTTTTGATTAGATTCATCAATGAAATAGGGTACTGTTATTAGCAACTATTCAGTATTCTTTTCCAAATTGATCGGTGCTATAACATATATTGTACATTTAAATGTTTTTCTTCTTTGGTGCCGTCCTACAGGAAAATGGTATCAATGCTGAGCTTGGACTTGCTGCTTCTGAAGATGCACTACTTGACACACTCTCTGAAAAAGCAGAAAAGGAAATAGTTTGTGGGGGTTCCACTGACAAGAATTTGATAGGACATTGTTCACAATTCTTGTCAAAACTTTGTAGAAATTTTAACTTGATGCAAAAGGTGATTCCCCTGCTTTTCTTTGCTTTTCCACAACACTTGAATTTATGATCAAATTCTTTATAATTCAGTCATTAGCCTCATTCCTACCCAAAAAGATAAAAAGAGGATTGGCTACTAGTGTACGTGGATATGAAAATTTCTTTTGTTTCCTACGACATTTGAATTATGATAATGAATTCATCCTTTAATGTTTAGTCAATATAAGACAAATACCTTTCTGGAGGTGATTGAACATATAAGATCATATTTATTAATTTTTATTTTTAATTCCAAAAACTTTGGATGGATATCCTGTATGTAGTTACAATATAGTATGTGTATATCTATTATTATTATTATTATTATTATTAAAATTTAAACAGTTCAAAGTGCACTTCTTCTGTATAGTTTGTATGTTCCTAGTTAAATCTATTTTTCTTTTTCATTTAAAACTAATTCAATAGATTGATTAACTGCCATATCCTTTCAGTACCCAGAACTACAAGTGTCTGCAATGCTTGCTTTATGTCGGTTTATGATTATCGATGCAAGTTTCTGGTGAGATCTCTCTCTCTGTATGTACGTTGGTGGGCATGGATGTATTTAGAACATTCAAACATGGTCTCTGACTTTTAAGTGTAATTTCCAGTGATGCAAATCTTCAGCTTCTCTTCACAGTCGTGGAGAGTGCGCCATCAGAAATTGTTCGTTCTAATTGCACTATTAGTCTTGGAGACTTGGCAGTTCGGTTCCCTAATCTGTTAGAACCATGGACAGAGAATATGTATTCCAGGTTACAGGATCCTTCAGCTTCTGTTAGGAAGAATGCTGTTTTGGTGCTTTCACACCTTATACTAAATGACATGATGAAGGTTTGAGAGGCTTGGCAATACTGCTTCTTCTTTTTACTTTGCTATGATAGGTGGCCTCTAATTTTGGCTATTTCTTGATCAGGTTAAAGGCTACATAAATGAAATGGCTGTACGATTAGAAGATGAAGATGAGAGGATTTCAAATCTGGCAAAACTGTTTTTTAATGAGTTATCTAAGAAAGGTAAACTTTGATATGCATCCAGTTACTCTCTTTTGACACTATCATTTATCTTTTGTTCTTGTGGAATTTCCTTCTAGATAAAGAGTAAAGTTTTTCCACCCCAATTTTTGCTACAGGTAGCAATCCTATATATAATCTGCTTCCAGATATACTTGGAAAGTTATCGAACCAGAATCTGAAGAGAGAGTCTTTTTGCAACATCATGCAGTTCTTGATTGGTTCCATCAAGAAGGTACAATTTATTTCAGTTTGGTTCCTTTAGCAATTATTTGTTTCCTATTAAGGTATTATGTTATTTGGGTATTTCTCCAGGACAAGCAAATGGAAGCTCTTGTTGAAAAGCTTTGCAATAGGTTTAGCGGAGTTACAGGTATTCCTTCCCCTTTTTTTGAAAAAATATTATGATTTGGTAGTTCTTTTTGTGTTGCCAATTTTGAAGTTATGGCAGTCATACAATTTAGGGTGCAAAATGATAATGACCTTTATTTGGGTTAAGCATATGCTATAGTGTATAGCATTATTTGATCATCACAAGTTTTCAGATTGACCTTGTTGACTGTTCCTGGTGAGAGTGATTTGTGAAACCTGGTTTTTTCGATTTTCCCTTTGAGTGGTTTGTTTTGTTTAAAAGAGGTGTGCGTACTTAAGTATGAACTTCATCAGCTATGTGTGATGCTTATTCCCCTTCTATTTGTGGGCTGCGGGGCCTTCTAGAAAGTTGGAGGGAAAATAAACTGTAGTATGTTAATTATCCATGTCTGTTTGAGTCTTATTTCCACATGATAAAGCTAATTCATGATATTCCAAGACCAGAAGGCTGTTATGCTGTATTCCCTAGTTTAGTTGATGCAGCTTGTTATATGTAACATCATGCCTAGGATATGGAAGCTACTAACACCCACATCTGTAATTATTGTTTTCTGAAATGTCGAGCAACATTTTTTTTTTCGTGTTTTTCTTCAACAATTGAAGTTTGTTCCTAATGCTGTCTTAGGAAATTGAGTTATTGTTGATGTTTTCCATTACTTAAATTTCTCACTATAGGTAGTTTTTTCGGTTTTGGGCCACTCTATTGCTGCAGATATCAGACAATGGGAATATATTTCTTATTGCCTCTCTCAGCTGGCATTCACTGAAAAGGGAATGAAAAAGCTCATAGAGTCATTCAAGACATATGAACACGTCCTATCGGAGGATTCTGTGATGGACCACTTTAGAAACATAATAAACAAGGTATTGAATCGTCTCCTCTTATAGAATTATCAAATCTTCAGTTCTCTTTTTCTTACAATTGTTCTGAAACAGGGCAAGAAGTTTGCAAAACCAGAAGTTAAAATGTGCATTGAGGAGTTTGAGGATAAGCTGAACAAGTTACACTTGGAAAAGAAGGAACAAGAAGTGACAGCAAGAAATGCCCAAATTCATCAACAAAAGATCAGCAGCATGGAAGGTTTTGTGGTTACTAGCAGTGCTGGTGATGCTGGTTCAGAATCCGATATTTCTGAAGGTTAGTGCAATCAATTTATGCTTAATGAAGTTACTGTGATAACCAATGGAATTGGAATATATGCTTGGTGTTGATTATGCTTTGGTGCTCTAATAAGGAATTATGATAATTTCTGAAGAAGGTTCTGATTCTGAGGAACCAACATGATAGTTGGTCCTTCAGACTTCACAGTTTATCCAGGTGTTCAAGATTTTAGGATTGTTATATTCTTTGATGGATGTCATTGCTGTGGCATGCTGAACTGAAAGCAGTGGATGTCATACTAAAAAATTTGTTCCATGCATATTTTATGCTTCTGAATTTCTGTGGTTAGGGTCTAACCTTGGGTATTTGGTATAGAAATAGATGGGGAAGTCGTTGATCCTTCTATCGAAGGGATGACCAAGTCTGTGGATGACATGTCAAAATCTAGACTTGTTGAGTCAGAAGAATGTTCCGGTACTTCTAGTGAGTTGACAGAATCAGAACCAGGGGATATTGAAGTTCAATCGCCAAATGTTAACATAAGAGGTAGTTTAAGTAAGCACCGTAGCTTTTTCTTAACGCAGTTGTGTTGTACATTTGTGCTAAACTGATGATATGACAGGGGCCCCAAAATCCAAAGCCAAGAAAAGCAACGCGAAAGATAAGAGAGGTCATATTTCTGCATCCACAAGAAGTAGTATCAGGACAAAGCAAAGGTATGAGTTTTTTGTGTTTGCTCTGTCGTTGCATGTGGTTGATGATGTATTCTCAAAAGCACATATTCATTTTAGTAAATCAAAGCAGCTTTCTTGAAGATTGATGTTAAGTTTTTCTATATAAAACACGCACACACACACATATTTATATTAATAATTTTATAGTCAAGATGTATGCATACAAGGATAGGGAATATAAATTGTGAAATTCATCAAATAAGCCATGACTGAAGGATATATTCTCTTTACACCCATAGCTTTCAGTTTAAAGAATGAGTGTTTAATTAGTGATATGACATAATGCATAGAATTGCTGGCACGGCTAGCTTGCTACTATTCAAATTGATTGGTTCAAAGCTTGGCAACTAATAGTGGGGATAGTTAAAACATTTTGACGGATTCTTTGTTTGCATTCAAGTAATAGTGAGAAAAACACTTTTACAGGGTTATCTTGGGTAACCATATAATAATGAAGAAAATGATCGGCAAAAACGCTTTTTTGAAAGTTAAAAAAAAAACAGAAGGGACATTTAACATAACTTTATCATTTTGCAGGTAGAGTTGTACAGAGTGGGTTTGGATGAATCATTCTTCTGAGCAGAAGCAAGAATCTCTTTTGCAGTTGAGTTGCTTGAAGTGTATGTAATGTTTAGGGTAATATTTTGGCTACTTTAGCGCAAACACAAACATTACCAAAAAGAAAGAAACAAGATAACCAAATTTGTGTAAGCTAACAGCTATCTGGAGAGAGATGATCTTTTGTACAACCAAGCTAGCTCTGCTTGATTCTTGTATAGACGAGTGAAGGCTGTTATTGAGTTATATAATTCACTACTAGTCTTATTTGAGATCTCAGTCTACCACAAAATAACTTGATTCATAAGTATCCCCTTTGGGATTTTGGTACCAGGCAGCATGAACATTTGCTGCTTATATGATACAAAAAATCCTGTCAACAAAAAGATCAGAACTGGATGATATTTTCAAATGCGGCATTTGAGAAACTTAAAACAAAATGGAGGATGAAAATTGGAATTGTTTAAATTTTAGACAAAGAAGTTGAAGTTGCTAATGAATTAATTTTTGTGCATTTATTCAACAACCGAAAAGCTTGGTTTATATTTTTGATGGCGGTTTGTGCCTAATAAATCACGGCCAAGAATTGACCGAGGGAGCCCTTTTTCTCGACCCTAACACTTGCTCGTGAGGCTAAAACGCAGCGTTTCGCCAAGATGTCTGGCCTTCCTAAAAAAGCAAAGGAAAAGTTGTGAAGGCATGATCATCTCGGCCTTGATTATAGGCCGAGGTTGAAGCCGAACAAAATCACGGCCGAAGGCACTAAGGTCAGATCATCAAGTGGCAGCAGGGTCCCACGCTTCATTTAATGAAGCAATGCCTCTGTTTATGGTAGCAAACTCACTGACCACGAATAAGCATTTAATGCACGAGGGAAGGTGAGAAGTGATTGAAGTCAGGATTTGGTAACAGGAATCAGAGTGATTAGACGCAGACATTCTCACAAGAATTCTTGCAGTTTGAGAGATTGGGTCACCAACTATCAGAAACAATAAATGCGTCTCCACGATCAGGGCAGCGGCCGAGATTCACCGGGATTTATGGGGTCACACCACCATACTTCACGATCCCAAATGTCGATTGGACTACCGACTTGCTCTAATCAGGCTCCACCATGCAGATTTTTAGCCTCGACTACTCCTCCAAGAACTCTTTCTATAAATACAAGGCTCAAGCTACATTCACAGGGTTCAAACACCAAACAAAAGCCTCCCACGGAGCAAATTATATTTTTCTGTAGTGCACTTTCAATATCTTTACTTGCTTTCCTAGGAGTAGTGTTAGTTTGTAAGGAAAATCCATTCATCAATATATCATACGACCCTTGATTTTCAAGGCGCCGGAGCACCATCTCTGTTACTCATTCATTCACCCCATATATCATACGACCGCTGCTCACTGAGCAGCGTGCCGGAGCACCGCCCAAAACCCACCATCAGCACCACCCCTAAACGGCCTTGTAGCTCAGGCCGTGAACCTTGCAGCCGAGATCAGTTCCTCTCTTGGCTACAATCGTTTGATTAGAAAACGAGTTCAAACAGGCACACCACTTGACCATTCTATCCACATCAACATCTCGACGCACGATAGACCGTGCTGGCACGCCCGCGCACAACCGCACCGCATCCAAAAGCAGGAAGCCACGTGTTAACGCACATCCCCTCGGCCCGGAACCCCAGGCCGTGAGATCTGCGCAGCCGACAATGGCTAAAAGCACTTTCACCTATGGTGCCATGGCAAAGGGCAAGGGCAACTAAGCTGCTTGCCTAGCAATATTTTTTTGGGAGATTTACTATTATACTCAATAGAGGGGCCCAAATTATTAAAAAAAAAAAACCCCATATGAAATGGACTTTAAAAACACACCCAAAGCAAGTTGAGTGTTTGAAAAGCCTTTCGCATAGAACGCGCTTGGGTTTTTCTAGGGATTTCACGATCTTTTGGCTTCTCGCTGTGCTGTGACCGTTCCACCGTCCATGGTGGCGGATGGATCTGAGTTTGTGTTCGCTGCTGGTGGTGGCTCGAAGGAGGGTCTGGTTGCTGAAGAGAAGCGTGCTCGTACCCGAGAGATGTTGGATGTTGGTGGATTGGATTCTGATGTGCTTCCTCCTTCCTTGCCCCCAATTTCAATGAGCTTCAAAGATAAAGTCTCTGGTGATTTTGGGATGGCTGAGGATAAGTTTGATATCAGTGATGATGATGTTGTAATCAAGCATGGGGCTATTCCATCCATTGAGTTTTCTGAAAGGGTTAAGGATTGCTTGTACAGGCCTTGGAGGACTGCTGTGATTATTAAGCTAATGGGTCGGCCTCTTTCGTATACTTTCTTGCGTGATCGCTTGCTTCAACGCTGGGAGTTGAAGGGTCCAATGAGTTTAGTTGATCTGGAAAACAATGATTTCATTGTCAAATTTCTTCTTGAGGAAGATAAGAGGTATGTGCTCACTGGCGGTCCCTGGCAAATTGCTGGGCTATATATTGTGACTCAAAATTGGAAACCTGGGTTTAATGCTAAAGAAGAGAGGGTTACTCACATGACAGCTTGGGTTCGAATCAATGGGTTGAATGTGGAGTTTTTTCGTACTGATGTTATGACGAAAATTGGAAATCTCATTGGTACTACCGTAAAGGTGGATGCGCATACTATGGGTCAAGCTCGAGGTAAGTTTGCTAGGCTGTGCATTGAGCTTGATTTATCGAAGCCTCTTATCCCCTTTATTGAAGTTGAGGGACGTACTTATGGGGTTGTTTATGAGGGGATTCAGCTAGTCTGCTTTGAATGTGGTTGTTTTGGTCATGGTAGAGATTCTTGCCCTGTTATTGTGGAGGCTAAGCAAAAGCAGGCTGCTGAGGAAGAAGCTTTTGAGAATATGGAGGGTACTCCTCCCGCTCCAAATGAGGATGTTGTTGTGGACCCTGCTAATTTGGCTGCTGAGACTCCAGCTAAGATGCATGGTCAATGGATGCTAATGAAACCAAAAAACTTCAGAAAGAAGGTTCCACATGAACAAGGGCAGTTGTTCTCTTCTCCCAAGAAGTCTGATAAGGCTAGTGGTGTGAAGATGGCCAATAGCCAGTCTGGCTCCAGATTTAATATTTTGAGGGATGATGATGGTATGGATGATGAGGATGCGGGTTTCATTCCTAGTTCTTTTGGTTCCAAGAAGGCTCTTAAACCGGTTGCTCAAGCTCCTGAGCGTGCCTCCCCCATGTCTAAGTCTTCTGGGAAACAAGCTGGCACAACGCGTAATGCTTCTACTTGGGTTTTTAAGAAGCCTATGAGAGATATCACTAACTCAGCAGATTCTGGAATTGCTGTTAAGCCTGATTTTGGTGCTCGAAGGATTGGGAAGAATAGGGTCGGGAGTGCTTTTAATAGCTCTAAAGGGCTGAATGCTGTGGGAATGCAAGTTCGTGGGGCTTCTGTGCAGGATGATGTTCTTGGGAAGTTTTCTTTCAATATGGAAGGGCCTTTCTTTTCTGAGTCTTCCCTTGGGAAAGGTGGGCTGCTACATGGTCATGAACCCCCTGACATTGGTCAAAAAGTGCTCAATGAAGCTTTCTCTTCTGGTGTAAGTTTAACTTCTGATGATATGGACCACCATGGTGACTTTGTTGCTCAAGGTGATACAGAGTTTGGTAGTGATACAGCTATGGTCGTTGATCAAGCTGCCTCCACTAGTGGTGAGGCGGAGCTTCTGCAGAATTAGGTTTATCCTAAGTTCTTCCATTTCCTCCTTATTTCTAATGATTATTGTCTCATGGAATGTTAGGGGTGCTGGTAAGGAAAGTTGTGCTCGAACTATCAGAGATTTAAAAAAGGCTTATGCTATTGATATTTTAGCTATTCTTGAGCCTAGAATTGGTGGTTCTAGAGCTTTGCAAATTGCTAAGAGTTTGGGTTTTTCTAATTATCATATTGTAGATGCCACTGGTTTTTCTGGGGGTGTTTGGTTGTTATGGAATGACAACTCTATCTCTATTCAAGTCATTGCTCATTCTAGTCAATCGATTACTGCTCTAGTGCAATTGGGGACTAATTGGTGGTTGCTCACTGTGGTGTATGCTAACCCCTGTCCAGGTATTTGTGAGTCTCTTTGGGCTTATTTTGATGGTCTTGCTCAGGCCTTTAAGCTGCCTTGGCTGATTTTAGGGGACTTTAATGACACTGTTTGTGCTGATGAAAAGTCTGGTGGCAACTTTGATTCGGGTGGACAGAATTTTATTGATTGGATTGACCGTAATCAGCTCATTGATTTAGGTTTCTCTGGAGCCAAGTTTACGTGGTGTAATAAAAGGAATGCGGAGGGTATCATTTGGAAAAGGCTTGATAGGGGTTTGAGCAATATTGCATGGAGACTTTTGTTTCCCGAGGCCCATCTTTCCCACTTGCCTAGGGTGAATTCAGATCACTGTCCTATCATGGTTAAATTGTCTTCAACTCATCTTCCTAATAAAGATTGTGTGCCTTTTCGGTTTCAAGCCATGTGGTTCACCCACCCTGAGTTTTTTTGAGTTTATTACTAATCTTTGGCAGTCTAATAATGGTAATGCGGTTCTTAAATCTGCTGGGCTTGTGTCCCCTCTTGTTTCTTGGAATAGGCAGGTTTTTGGTTGTCTCTTTCAAAAGAAACGAAGACTTTTGGCTAGATTGGCAGGCATTCAAAGGAAGTTATGTTTGAATTATAACTCTTATCTCCATGAGCTTGAGAATGAGTTATCTATTGAGTATAATTTGGTCCTTGAGCAGGAAGAGTTGTTTTGGTTGCAGAAGTCTAGAAATACTTGGTTGAAGGATGGGGATAGAAACACTCGCTTTTTCACTTGTCTACTGTCATAAGAAGGAGGAGGAATAAGCTTGAAGGTCTGAATAATGAGGCTGGAAATTGGGTCACTGATAAGATTGGAATGAAGATGATTATTGTCAATTATTTCCAAGGGTTGTTTGGTGATTCTATTTTGGTTGATGATTCTAGGTTGCTCCCTCATCTTTTTCCAAGGTTGGCTGATACTGATTTAGAAGGTTTAAGCTGTGAGGTTACTGATGATGAAGTTAAAAATAGTCTGTTTGCTATTGGGGGATTAAAAACTCCTGGTTCTGATGGGTTTCCTGCCCTCTTTTATTAGAAATATTGGGGGATGTGCTCTGCTGATATTATTACTTTGGTAAAGGATTGTTTTTTAACTGCTTCTCTTCTTGAGAATATTAATGAGACGTTGATTGCTTTGGTGCCTAAAGTTGAGAGACCTATTTCCATGACTCAGCTTCGCCCCATTAGTCTTTGCAACACTCTCTATAAGGTTATTTCTAAGATTCTTATTGCCAGGCTTCGGCCTTGTATGGCTAGTTTGGTTAGTCCTAATCAAGTGAGCTTTGTCCCAGGGAGACAAATTGTTGATAATATTGTTGTGGCTCAAGAAATGCTGCACAAGTTTAAAATTTCTAAAGGGAGGAAGGGTTTTATTGCTTGGAAAATTGATTTATTCAAAGCTTATGATCGGTTAAGTTGGGGTTTCATTAGAGAAGTGCTTTGGGAGGTTGGGATTCATGGTAGAATTCTTGAGCTTTTGATGCAGTGTATTACCTCTGTGCGATATAAGGCGATTCTCAATGGTGAGTTAACTGATACTCTCTTTCCTAAGTGTGGCATTCGGCAAGGGGACCCCTTTCCCCCTATCTCTTTGTTTTGTGTATGGAGAAGCTTTCGCATAGTATTCAGCAGTCTGTGGAGGACAAGGCTTGGAAGCCTATGCAGATCTGCCAAAGTGGCCTTTTTATCTCTCATCTCTTTTTTGCTGATGATTTGATTCTCTTTGGGAAAGCTTCAGTCAATCAGGCTATTGTTATGAAGAATTGTTTAGATGGTTTTTATCAGCTCTCTGGTTAGAAGGTGAGTTTTGAGAAATCTATGATCTATGTTTCTCCAAATACTTCTTCTGAGTTGGCTCATTCTATTGCAACTATATGTGGTTCCCCTCTCACCACTTGTCTTGGTAAGTATCTTGGTGTTCCTCTTATTCATACACGAGTCACTAAAGCTACGTACCAAGAGATTATTGATAAAGTCCAAAGGAGGTTATCTTCTTGGAAAAGCCATACTCTCTCTATGGCTGGTCGTTTGACCCTTTTGCAGTCTGTCACTTCTGCTATTCCTATTTATTCCATGCAATCTGCTAAATTGCCTGTTTCTGTCTGTAAGAAACTTGATTAGTTAAATAGAAATTTTTTATGGGGGCATACTAATGATCAAGCGAAGGTTCACTTGGTTAATTGGGACACTGCTTGTAAGCCTAAATTTGCTGGTGGTTTGGGTATTAAGAATTCTGCTTGGATGAATCAAGCTCTTCTTGCTAAAACTGGTTGGCGATTACTGCAACGTGAGCAAGGTCTTTGGGCTCAAGTGTTTAATGCTAAGTATTTAAGGCATTGCGATATCCTTGCTGCTAAAGATCTTCAGTTCCAGAGTAGCTCCAATGTTTGGAGGGGTATTTTATATGGTGCTCAAGTTCTCTCTGTAGGTATTAAATGGCGTGTAGGGTCTGGGGATGATATCTTGTTCTGGACTGATAGATGGCTTAGTTGTGGCCCTTTGCAGCAATTTGCTCTAATTGATTTATCTGAGGACATGCTTCAATTAAATGTTAGTGACTTTTTGGAGGATGGGGTTTGGGATTTCAATTGCTTAGTGGAATGCCTGCCTATGAATACTGTCAACTTGATTCTTAGTACTCATGCTGGGTACAATGGTAGTGGGGAGGATAAATGCATCTGGCAATCCACCTCTAATGGCCAATTTTCTGTAAAAACTGCTTATAGTACCTTTTATCTGGATGAGGGTAATGCTAATTGGAAATGGGATTTTATTTGGAAGCTTCATGTTCTGCCGAAGGTTAAGACCTTCCTCTGGGTTCTATGTCATAAAAAGTTACTTACGAACGCTCAAAGATTGAAGAGAAAGCTCACTAATGTTGTTGTTTGTCCTAGATGTGATTGTCCTTTGGAATCTTGTGCGCATCTCTTTAAGGATTGTACTGCCACTCTTGCTATTTGGAATAGACTTGGGTTTGGGGGAGTGGAATCTGGTCAGTTGATGGATGATTATGACTACTGGCTTTTGGAAAACTTGAAATCGAAGAGGTTTGTTATCCATGGCCTGCCCTGGTATTTGGTTTTTGCTATCTTTCTTTGGTTTATTTGGAAATGGAGATGTAAAGTGGTCTTTGATCAGAATTTTCTTTAACCTGCTGAACCTCATCTGTTGATTTATCAATTTGCTTTGGAGTGGTTTTCAGCTTGTAATCCAAAGGCTTTCCTCCCTGAGCGTAGTGTTGTTCATCTCCATTGGATGGCCCCTCTTCCTGGTGTTTGTAAAATCAACACTGATGGTAGTAGAATCAATTCCTCTGGTCTTATTGGGGCTAGGGGTCTGTTAAGAGATTCTTGTGGGAATTGGATCAAGGGTTTCTCTGTGAATCTAGGTTATGGTTCCATCATTGAGGTTGAGTTATGGGGGCTTTTTTGGGGGCTTAATATGGCTTGGGATGCTGGTTTTCGCATGGTGGAGATTGAGTGTGATGCTTCTTTTGCTGTGGCTTTGTTAGAAAGTCCTACTGTGTCAACACACCCTCTCTTTAGTATTATCAGTTGTTGCAAAATGAAGATTCATGAGGATTGGTGATGCTCTATGAAGCATATTTTTTGTGAACAAAACTGTGTTGCAGATGCTTTGGCTGCGAAGAGTTATGATTTTGGTCTGGGCCTCCATGTGTTTGAGGAGGCTCCGGCCTTTCTTAGTCCCATGTTAGGTGATGATGTTCGTGGTCTTGCTACACCTCGTCTAGTTTCAGTTTAGTTTCTTTTGGTCTGGGGCTCTAGCCCCCCTCTGTACCAAAAAAAAAAAACACACCCAAAGCCTATTTACAACATAACAAAGAGGTTTTTAACTTCTTATATATATTATAAAAGTGCCATCAATTTCTTAAAACAAGCCCAACACCAAAATCTTATAAAAATACCCAAAAAACTCAATAGGGCATCGAAGTAATTTAATAATCAAAATTAAATTCAATAGGGCACGTTGTCATTTTTTGGTTTTTTTTGGGTTTGTTTATAAAAATTAAATGGTGTAAGGTTTATCTATATTAGTTCTTAGAATGGGTATATGACTAAATATCTATATATTTTTTTTATTTCCACCTATTGTCATGGCAACCCAAGGGCAATTACTACTCACATGGGATTAATTTTATTTTTATGTATAAGATTAATAATAATAAAAAATTGCTAGGTATGTATAAAAAAAGATTTTGAATTTTTTGGTAATTTTTCATTTTTATTTTTTATGTTTTTTAAAAAAATTTATTTGTTGACATCATCGCCCTCATGCAACAGCTCGGGCTGTTCTTGCCTTCAAGCCTGCCCAATCTTTGTGGAGCCCACCATCTGCCCAGGCTGGATTTGTGCAATGGAATGGGTTTCTTCAACCTGGGAGGGCCTTTTGCCCATACTGAACTCTGAGGTGGAAGTGCCCTAAGTGGGAGGTTTTTCTTTACTAGGTAGTATTCAGTTGAAAGGCTTTCCGATGTTGGCTTAGTTTTTCCCCTCTTCTATAAGTTTCGTGCCTTTTGTTTTTGGCTTGGAATAAAGTTCAATGTTGACCAAAAAACAATTCAACAAGCCAATTCACCATGCCCTAAATTTTTGGGCCTGAGTCGAGCCTTGTTAAGGTTTTTTTTTTTTTTTTTTTTTTTTTTCCGGGCTGGGCAGAAGTTTGAAAGGGATCAGCTCAAGTCCGCCTATTTGGTCAGGCCTAAGTGGACTTTTCAGGGCGGGCCGACCATTTCCTTTTTTTTTTTTGCTTGCTAAACTGTCATCTTGCCCCCTTAACTATGTCATAATTGTCAATTTGACCCCCAATATAATTTTTTAGTAAATTAAGGATACAAACTATATAAAAATAGCCAATCTCCCCTTACCATCAATTTTTCCACTTTCCATCCATAATAAGGGCAAATTCGTAATTTTAAGGAAAATTTAAATTATATACTGTTAAGATATTAAATAATTATCTTTAAAAATTAAAAATTAGAAAAAGAGAAAATCAAAAAACACAACCTCATTGGTAGGGCTCGTCAATGGGCCGGGCCGGGCTAGCTCGGCCCAAATTTAATGGGCTTGGATCGGGCCGGGCCAGGCTTTAAAGAAGAGAGAGAAAATATCGGGCCAGACCGGGTCGGGTTTTTTTAGAAAATTCAAAGCCCAAGCCCATCTCATAGGTTGGGCTTGAAAAAGCCCATCGGGCCGAGCCGGGCTAAGCCCAACGGGCCGGGCCGAAATGGGCCTAAAAAATAATAAGTGTAAAAAAAAATTATTATTTTTATAAGGATGGTATGAATAAATATGCAAATGTTTGGTGATGTGTTAAAGAAAAGTATGATTATATTTGGTGGTATGATTATGTTTGGTGATATAATATGTTGTTCGTCTTATTATATATATATATATATATATATATATATATATATATATAATTGTTGTATTAATAAATGACACAAATTAATGTGCTAATCATCCAATTAAAAACTAGGAATGAGTAGAATTCAATAGAAACACAATTTTTCAAACAAGTAACACACACACACACACACACACACACACACACAAATGAAAAAGGGGGATTTGCCATTCAAGTGATGTAATCCTAATCCTAAACCCTTATTTATACATAATTATATATGTATGCGGGCCTAATGGGCCGGGCTTTTGTGGGCGGGCTGGGTCGGGCTTTCATGGGCTTAATCGGGCCGGGCCGGGCTTCAAACACCCAAGCCCAAGCGGGCCGGGCCCTCTCAAAGCCCATAACGGGCCGGGCCAGGCTTTTTTTCGATGGACCGGGCGAGCCCCCATAAGCCCATGAGCCCGCGGGCCAAATGATGAGGCCTACTCATTGGCCACCCCGACAATAAGTCCACCCTGCCCATCCACACCGAAGACATTCGCGCTAGCTCTGTCGATGTGCCACCTCCTCTTTGTCTCTTCCATTTCTCTTTCTCTCTCCTCACCTCCTCACGTCCTCCCATTTTTAGATTCAACGCAGCATAGCGACACATACGCAAGATCAGATGCCTCTGGCAACATATTATTCAAAACTAAAGAGCTATTGGGATGAACTGAGTTCCTACATTGATACAGAAGTTTGCTCATGTGGAGCAAAGAAGTCGTTGGCCTAGCACAAGGAGCAACAACGCTTGATGCAATTTTTGATGGGATTAAATGAATTCTATGCAGCGATCTGAGGGCAGATTCTCCTTATGGAGCCCTTGCCATTAGTTCGAAGGGCATATTCCCTACTTTCACTGGAAGAGAAACAACATGAAATCACCATTACCCATGCAAATACAGAAAGCATGGCCATGTTGAGTATCTAGAATAAGAAAGGGGGTTCTTCTAAACCCGCTTATCAATGTCGTTCACAACAAGGACATAATTCACAACGAGGACATAACTCACAACCTCGTTCTTCTTTTCGAGGGAGCCAAAAAGAGACTCGACGTTACACTCACTACAATGGAGATACTTACACGGTTGATACTTGCTATTATCTCAAAGGGTTCCCTCCATGTTGAGAATCCAAGATTATCCTTTAGTTTAGGGATTGTATAATAGAATAGGAATGTTATATTATTTGATTTCCTGTATATATTCTTTCCTAGCCAGTTAGCTTACTTGTAGGAGAAACCTCCGAAATGTATTATATAAACATACATCAACGATGAATGAGAATTCATTCTGGTCAAATATCTTTTCATACCAATTTTACATGGTATCAGAGCATAGGAAACTCTAGCTCTTGGCCCTAGACGCACCTATCAAATAGTCATCTATCAACCCTAATTTTCATCCTTTCCTTGCCGCTGCCACCATGACCAAAGACCAAGAATCCGCTACATCAGGAAGCAAAAACAATGCTTCCGATCCCTTTTTCATTCACCATTCCGATCATCCTGGAATGGTTCTCGTTTCCAAAATCCTTAATGGAAACAATTATGCGACATGGTGCCGCTCTATGCGCATCTCCCTAAGCGCGAAGAACAAATTAGGGTTAGTGAATGGGACAATCAAAGCCCCTTCGAAGAAAACTAATCCTGAGAGTTTTGAGGTTTGGCAGCGTTGCAACGACATGGTTTTATCTTTGCTGCTCAATTCGATAGAACCAGATATTGCAGAAGGCGTGTTATACTCCTCCACCACACAAGAGATTTCGGAGGACCTTAAAGAACGTTTTTCCCAACTTAACACTCCTCGTATTTTCGAGATACAACGCACCATAGCTTCCCTCTCACAGGAGCAGAGGTCCTTTGCTGTTTATTATACCAAGATGAAGAGTCTGTGGGACAAGTTGTCTTCTTACAGTGACGTCCCAGCTTGTTCTTGCGGTGCCATGAAGAAGCATGTCGAATAGGAGGAACGAAACTCGTTGATGCAGTTCCTTATGGGGCTTAATGAGTCCTACAATGCCATTCGAGGCCAGATACTTCTTATGCAGCCTCTCCCTAAGGTTCGCAAGGCTTATTCTTTGATCACCCAAGAAGAAAAGCAGCTTGACTTAGGTTCCAGCCAAGCAATCGCCAAACCAGCAGCTATGGCAGTTTGAAACAATCAGCGTTCAAATTCTTCTGGCCGTTCAAACTCTTATGGGCGCAAACCTCTTCACTGCAGCCATTGCGATCAGGATCATCATACAGTGGACAAGCGCTACAAGCTACATGGCTATCCCCCTGGACACATGCTTCACAAATCTGGGAAAGGCAAAGGGAAAAGGTAGCAGCAGTTCTGCCAATAATGTGGCATCCAATGGTCCATCCTTGCAGGAGATTCATACAGCTATGCCATCTTTATCCGAGGATCAATGTAAGAAAATTCTTGCAATGATGAGTGACAACACTGATCCATCTCACGTTGTACCACAAGCCAATACCGCCTCAGCTTCTTCAAGTATTTCCGAATTGTTACCCAATTTACATTGGATAATTGATAGTGGAGCAACTCATCATATTACATCGGATTCGAAATTCCTTACCAAGAGGATGAATACTTCCTCTATGTTGCCAGTCACTATGCCTAGTGGAGAAACAACACCAATTACATCTATTGGGACTCTTCCTTTGAACTCATATTTTTATTTACGAGATGTGTTATGTGTGCCTACATTTAAAGTTAACCTAATGTCCGTAAGTCAACTTACGAAAGGATTACAGTGCTCAGTAATTTTCTTTCCCACTTGGTGTATTTTACAGGATTTGAAGACGAGGATGACGATTGGTTTGGGTAAGGAGCGTGATGGACTCTACTACCTTGTGGCGTTGGCGTCTGACAGAACACCATCCACCACCCGACCTTCCTGTCACCTGGTTACAACTCCTGGAGATTTATGGCATCGTCGTTTAGGGCATATTTCATCCTCTCGTTTAAAATTTTTAGCAAAACATTTGAATTTTTGATTTTCTTTCCATAATGTTTGTGATGCTTTCCATTTTTCTAAATAAACTCGCCTTCCTTTTGGCATTAGTTCAATTTCAACTTCAAGACATTTTTCCCTTATTCATTGTGATATTTGGGGACCTCACAAAGTTCCTTCCCTTTCTGGGGCTCGTTATTTTTTAACTATAGTGGATGATTATTCTCGCTTTACTTGGGTTTTCCTTATGCATCATAAGCATGAAACACAAGGGATTCTAAAGTCTTTTTTTTTTTCTCCATGGTTCAGACCCAATTCACTGCTACAATCCAAGCAATTAGGGTAGACAATGGGGGTGAATTTTCTTCATTGCGAGATTTTTTTTTAAAGAACAAGGCACCATTTATCAACATTCTTGCATCTACACACCATTCCGTCAAGTCATTCAATATTGTGCATATATGTAAACTTGTTGAGAAACCTGTTGAATTCCTTCCACATGAGTTGAGAGCATTAGAAACAGAGCTCAGGTATTTTCAAAATGATATACATCGCCTTCCTTGCTTTAAGGAAACCACTACTCTTCCTCAGTTATGTTAATAATTGGTGTAAACAACTTTGGCAGAAAACTATATTTTCCTTGACATATTGATTCGGTTGGTGTTGACTCTTCTTGTTTCTACAATAACAACAGAACGAGCTTTCTCATGCATGAGAATTATTAAGAATCGACTTCGAAGCACTTAGCTGATGAATTTCTTGCTGACTGTATGATCCTTCACATTGAAAGAGAGTTTGCCAATAATATTGATAATGCATCGATAATTGAGGAATTTAAGAGTTCCAAGCCTCACAAGGTTAAATTTTATATTTAAATAATGTTGTTTTGTATTGCATTACATTTACTTTTGGTTTTAATTTTAGATTTTGTATTTGTTGAACTTTTATTTATGGATAGAGATGCATTTGAGGGTAAGGCTCATTATGTCCCTCCTGACTAGATGTATCTTTTTATGTTTATTAATGAAATTCACTCGTACCGTCAAGTTTAGTATGTAAGTTTTGCCAAACCGGCTTTTGAATCCTGGAACCGCCATTGTCAAAAACCAAAGACTTAAAATTGAAATGAAAATTCATGACTTACAGACAGCGCAGACAAAATAAAGCAGACGGAGGAGCGTTGGGGCTGGGGGGCCCGCTAATTCTTCTCCACTCATTTCTCTTCTCTGATCTTCTTCAGATTTTTCTCTGTGAGAAGTTGAGAACTGAGAAAGATCACGACCTGTTTTTGGTCCGAAACTGAAATGGGTTGGATCATATCGAACTCGGCCAGAACCCAATACTTTATATTACAAATGTTGGGCCACAACCGACCCAGTTTTGGCCCAATTAGCAGAAAAAGCGTATATTTTGAGACTTTGAATTAGAATGCAGAGAATTGGAGGAGAGCTGAAAATGGCGAAGAAAGGAAGCTGAGAGTCGAACGCTGCTATTATTTTCTAGGCATAGGTAATTTCTACTTCTTCTTCTTTCTATTGTTGTTGAAGGTTGTAAAGAAGTTGTTTTGTGTTTAAGCTGTATTTATGAATTTGATGTGTAGGTGGAGCTGAAAGACTAATTGTTGATGTGGCTATTGAACTTGTATCCCATGAAGTTCACCATGACAAAAATCGATGCTTTGAGGAGACCGTTTCTGGTGTGTGCTTTCTCTGTTTCAATTTTATGTTTGATATTATGGATTCATGGTATCTGTGTAAAATAGGAATGGGGTTTGCTTGAGGTTGGATTGTGTATGTTACAAAACATCGAACAAGAGTAACTCTGTTTTTTCTTTTTCATATGTAAGTTTGGTTGAAAGTTGAATAAAAGATTTACATGATGATCCATTTTACAATAAAATGAGGAAAATGACAATTTCAAGTCGTCTTGGTGTGTGTACTCTGAGAGAAACAGGATTAGAAACACAGACATGCTATAGGAATTTCATCAAACAGGGTTTTACATAGATAATGGATGCTACACCGTGGGATTGGAAGATGGTTTATACATAGTAAGAACAAACATATCAAATTTTTTTTCTTTCCTTTTCCTTTTTTCTTAGTTTCGTGGTGATCAACCATCATTTAAAATCAGTGCATTGTTTGATGTTTTAATGTCATTCGGTTTCCCAGTATCTTTCCTGTTACTGTATATGGTGCTTTCCTACCCCTACGTGTATTCTATTGTCTTCATGCTTTGTGTGCATTTCTGCGGTGCCTTTTTGTTGCTCTCTGTGTGCTGGTCCTGTGGCCATCATTTGATGTAATACTAGCAGATCAGGTTTCTGTTGTCATCCCAATGCTAAAGCTTAAGAAGACAACAAAGGTATTTGCACCTATTTGGTATAATAGTTGTTTAATATGTTACATCTTTATGTCTAGGTTTTGTTTTATTGTCATTTTCCAGATTTATTGCTAGCTCAACACACACACACACACACTATTTTGAGGAGGATATATATGAAACCTTTAGACTTCATAGAAGAAATGACAACTGGTCTGATTCCATACCTTTTTAGAGTTCTTTTGCAGTGATCATACTACTATTTCTCACTGATTTAAAAAAATAAAATAAAATAAGTATGGCTGCAGGAATGGCAGATAAGATTCTTATTCACAGCATCTATGTTTGCAAAGACATTTAAGAATCTTAACGCATGAGGAATTCAGTCAACTGTTCTTTACTCAGCTGTTAATGTGAATCAGTTGATGAACCCACCTTTTGCTTTATATATGGATAGATAATAGATAATAAACCTCCATAATAATATAATAAATAACATTAAACAGATTAAATATATCATAGGAAAGATTAAAATAATAAATAACATTAAAATAAGCTTGTAGAAATTTTTTTGTCAAAAGCCAGTAGAAAGTTTAAGACGCAGTATAAATACTAACGTTGTGGCTTCTAATCACAAATTCAGGGGCAGCGTGTTGGATAAGGTCAGTCAAGAGGATGGGGAAGGAGAGGGGTTCGAATCCCACTCTTCGCGACAGCGGTTTTTGCATTTTTCAATATCTTTTTCAGTTCCATATCACGCATTTGAACGGTTTATATCTATTTCTTCTCTTTTCTCTCTCCCCCAGTTTTCTTCTTCCTCTTGTCGTGGGGTGATTTTTTTCTTCTCTCTTCTGATTAGTTTCTTCAGTCAGGTCATGGTGATGGGAGGTTGACCTGGGATAGCAGGATTCTTGGATTGAATTTCGCTCTCTTCAGTCAGGTCATGGGGGAGAAAATACTAGACAGGGGAATGATATTTTGTTTGGCTTATTGCTGGGTCTGGGTGCGAACCTGGTTGCCTTTTTATTTGAATATGATTACACTTTCAGGGTCGTATTTGATTGGATTAATCGTATCTTTGCTTTACATGAATTCCAAATGTCATGTAGTGCACATATTTGCAGAAAGCAGAAGACTGTTTAATGAAACCACTATGATGGGGCAATGCTCTCTTATTTCTCATCGATTAATCATCCTCCTAATCAATTGAACAATCTAAACAAAACCCAGAAAGCAATTATATGTATAATTTTTTCTCTGAGTGCTTGTGCTTGTGCATGTGCTTGGCTTAGTAACTTAAATACAGGAACAATGGCGAATACAACCCAATTCACTTCATCATTAGTTCATTCATTCCATTCCAAACAAACCCAAATCAAGAGCGATTAGTGGCAGACATGCCCATATATCTCAGGGCACGTCACTCTCAAGCAAGGTCAGTGAAAAATAACACCATATATCTTCCAAAAATTTCCATGAAAAATTAATCAGCATATATCACGGCAACAACTTTTAGTACTTCGTGTGAAGGCCTCAAATTAACTAGGTCAAGTCCTCTCCTGGTGGCCCCCTCTTAAGTGGTTGTTGTGGAAATATATCTTCGACGTATAGAGGGGTTTCAATATTAATAATTTGCATAGTGTGGTTGTTGTTTACTGACTTCTCAATTTACAGTGGTTGTTATTTTGACAAGGTTCCTTGGCAAGGTTCCAAGGAACAGGTTTTTTTTCAATGAAACAAGCCTCATAGTTTAGCAAATCGGTAGTTGGATTACCGCATTAGTCTAAACATTTTCAGATATGAAATCTTTTCTTAATGTACAATTAGGTCATATTGGGATTCTTATGTGTTCGCAGGGGTGGCCCTGAGGGTGTGCAATATATGTAGAGTGTTGCTATTTTTACCCACCTGTTCTATTTTTCAACTCACTTTATTTTAAAAAATTTAAAGACAAATTTATCCCTCTGTAAAATGACTTCTAAAACCCTAAAAATAAAACAAATTTTAAATAAATAAATAAATATTTTCGTTTAACTCTCCATATTCTTTCCATCTTCCAGACCTCAACAAATTCAGGGAGCACTGATCTACCAATCCCAATCCTTTGAAAAGTTTAAAAAAAAAATCAAATCGAATTCTCAACTCCACCTTTAATATTGTGTCAAGGTTGGTGGGTGTTGATAATAGAGGCCAAATTGTCCTTTAATTTTATTCCATTTTAAAGATTTTTTAGTCTGGTTAACCCACATGTGGGTCCTTATTCCATATAACATCACTTCAATTAAAATCCATTGTAGTCTTGTTGATCGTGTGTTGTTGTGGTGGTGGTGTCGCGGTCATGAAGCCACCAGTACTGCTAAGGGGTTGATGTGAATATTAATATGGTAGGGTAAGGTCGTGATGTTGAAAACACATGAAGAAGATGAAGAATGTTTTTTTTTTGGGTTAAAATTTTTATGTTTTTAACTTGGAGTTGATGGTGTTTGGTTGAATTAATAATTAAAGGGTATTTTAGGAATAATGGAAAAGTAGGATTTTATTTTTTCAAATTTACATAGTGGCTGAGAAGATAAAATGGGTGAGAAAATAGGACAGGTGGGTGGAAATAGTAGCAGTCTATATGTATAACAAATGTTATATATATACAGAGTGAGCAAATTGTTGACACAAAGACGTTTCTAGTTGTGTTGGTTTGTAGGGCCTCAACTTCTATTCAGGGCTCGACTTCAAAACCTGCTTGTGTTAAAGGCTTGTCCGATGTCAACACCAACATTCAATATCCCATCTACTTTCACAACCACAAACTGAAATAATAAATCCCTGATCACAAAGAATTAGTCAGTAATTATGCTCAGATATTCATTTTCGCAAAAATATTGCATCCAACTAAGTCAACCAAAATAATTGCATCAAATTAATGATGGTCCTGGAATATTGATACAAAATTAATTAGGTGTTAAAAAGTATTTAATATCTGAATATGATCTATGATGACAAAGACTCATCGTCATAATCATGGTGATTATTCAAAAGTTGTAACATCTCTGACCCAATTTAATCGATTTAATCCAATTTAATTCTTTTGTGAAATTTCAATTTTGTCCTTGGAAATAGGGGTACTTTGGTCACTTTAAGAAAAAAAACATTCATTGTATGGCATTAAGAAAAAAAACATTCATTGTGTTCGCCATTCAGAGGGTTGTATGGGGTTAGAAAAGCTTCATATATATAAGCCACAGATACACCCGTGGCCAATCAGGTTAACTTCATATCACATCTTGCTCAACAGCTGAAAAGAAATGCACTTCTCTCCCAATGCCTATCTGTCCGTTTTGATGGGATAATCAACAATGCAGGATGAACGTTGGAGGCAATGGCAGCTCATAAACCTGTTATTGCGTGCAATAGTGGGGCCCCTGTAGATTAACATGTGTGGCACGGTCACCCTCAGGCCATGTGTGGCATGCATGCCGTCTTTCCAATAAAAACTATCAATGGGATCGACAACAAATTTGAGTACTTTTAACTCGTTGCGGCCTTTAAATTAGACCCAATGAACTTCTCTTTGACATACGTGTACAGTGATGTTTGCATCGTTTTCAAGCATGGTTGCTCTTATATATATATACCTAATTTGCACTGAGCAACGGCACAACAAGAAAAACAAGAAAAACAACTTTGAACTTGGACTTTGAGTTTGAATTCAACAAGGATTCTGTTTATCTTCTTTCTTTATTTTTTGTGAAAAAAAAAGGGGAAACGTTCAGGGCAATAACTTTGAGTACTTTGTGAAGGCCAAGTCCTCTCAATAATTTGCATTTTGTGGTTGCTGTTTGCCGACTTCTCAATTTGCAGAGATGTTTGCATCCTTTTCAAGCATGTTTGCTCTTATATATATAAATATACATGCGAGCAACGGCACATACACAAAGCAACATGCTAGTGCAAGCTTATAACCTAATGGCTCATGCCTTACTTCTCTTCCTCTTATTCCCTTACATTATATCCACAAATATTCATGCCTGTAAACAAACTGAACGTAGCTCCCTTCTGTCCTTTGCCTCCACTCTCTCTTCTCCTCCTCTAAATTGGACATCCATTGATTGTTGTCGTTGGAAGGGCATCACTTGTGATCAAGATGGTTGGGTCACCCGTTTGCTCTTGCCTTCCAAAGGGCTTAAAGGAGGCATCTCTCCCTCTTCACTTGCAAATCTCACACATCTCACCCACTTGAACCTTTCCCACAATTCACTTCTTGGTTCACTTGAAACTCAGTTCTTCTTGCATTTGAATCAACTTGAGATCCTCGATTTGAGCTATAACCGTCTTTCTGGAGAGCTACCACTTTCTCTACCATCCAGCAATATCCGAACAGTCGATTTGTCCAGCAATCACTTCTTTGGTGCAATTCCATCTTCATTCTTCCAACAAGCTAGCAACTTGACTAGTTTCAATGTTAGCAACAATACCTTCACAGGGTATGTCCCATCCTCTATTTGTCTCCATTCTTCTCCCTCCCTTAGGCTATTGGATTTTTCTTCCAATGTATTCAGTGGCAACCTTGCTCCTGGGCTAGGGAAGTGTTCCAAACTGCAAGTTTTTCGAGCCAGTCACAATAACCTCTCAGGATTACTTCCAAAAGATATCTATAATGCTACCAAACTTGAAGAAATTGCGTTACCTCTCAATTCACTACATGGAGCCATTAGTGATAAAATTGTCAACCTCACCAACCTTGCCATCCTTGACCTCTCCTTTAATCATTTTGGCGGCAAGCTTCCTCTCAATTTGGGGAAGCTCTCCAAGTTGAAGTTTGTGACCTTTGATTTCAACAATTTTGAAGGTGATTTGCCCCCATCTTTGATGAATTGCACAAACCTTGTAGAACTGCGTCTGGGAAACAACAACTTGAGAGGAGATATCTCCATGCTTGATTTCTCAGGACTGAGTCAACTTACTAAACTTGACCTAAGGATCAATAACTTCACTGGTACGATTCCAGTAAGCCTTTACTCATGTAGGTCCCTAAAAGCCATTCGATTGACTTGGAATAATCTAGAGGGACAAATACAAGCTGAGATTCTTTCATTGAAATCCTTGTCCTTCCTCTCGCTTGGTTACAACCAATTCACCAACCTCATAGGGGCAATGAAGATATTGATGAATGCTCTTAATTAGAACTTTAAAATGTGTAAACTTTGATATCAATGGCCTCAGTATGGTGCTGGAAGTAGTATACCTTAGTTTTATGACATGGCAATTTGCAAGGGACTATAAGGCATGGAGTTGAAATATATATTTTAATGATTTGCCAGTTATCTCTTAATGTCTAAATGGTGGTCAAGGTCATCCGTTAGGAAGGAGTCTGTTTTTGTTTGCTTGCAGAAGTTTGTGTTTGATGGCGTGATTGAATATTTATTTAGTTTGTAAAATAGCGAAAAAGCGGTGAGTAGCAAGTGCAGAGATGGTAATGGCAGAAATCTCAGGAGGACGTTGAGGAGGATGATCTGCTTTAAATTTATTTTATTATCTCCAACGTCAAACATGTTCTTTTTAGCATCTCTAAAATTGGTTTATTTCTCTCTTTGATGATCTCGAATTGAAAAACCCAAGTTCACCTTAATCTCTGATGAGTATTGCCGGGGTTACCTTTAAATGATCATTGTATTTTCTCCTCTCTCATTTGAGTCATTCAATCATTCTTCTCATATGGATGAAGTGAGGCCTCTCTGTGCCTTTAATTGCTTACTGCCCAGAAAGAAAAATACAAAGTACCACACACAAGTTTCCTTCTTGCCTTGCTGTTGGGGTGAAAAGAACTAACACCAAATATTCTTCATATGGAAGGAAATGTAGGTGTTTGTGTGAATCAAGAGATACCTGAAACCACCAGAAAAGTCTCAAACGTCCATCAGGATCAAGGTTAGTGTAGGGTTGGTTTCGTTTGGCTTGAATCTACAACCTCGAATCAACTCTTAATGAAAATTCATTAAGTCTGCCTGTGTTTGCTATGACGCTCTTCTCCTTCTCCTTTTCCAAAGCTTTTTCCCTTTGGTAATCTACACATAAATTGAAAGACCCATTAAAATCAATAAAAATAAAAAACTTGATAATATAATTAGAATTTGAGAAGAAAAAAACCTCATAAGCAACTGGCTGGTCTGGTCGTGTTTCTGACCCGGGAAAAGAGAAAAAGGTTTAGGTATATTGATTTATACAAGAAGACAATATATAATAATAATAATAATTCTAATCCTTTTAGGAATATATAATGTAATGTATGATTTTGGGATATTTGGCTTGGCTGGTCAATAGGGCCCACGTTGAAATCACTTTTGGTTGAAATCTACTTTGGCTGCTGGATCATGCCACTATGGCTTAACTTCGGCTGAAATCTTCTTTGGCCCATATGGCTTTTAAATATGTAGCCAAACTCCAGAATACTAGTACTAACTTTTTTTAAAATAAAATTTCAGTGGGGGCCAGTGACTGCACTGGTCCCCATGTGCCTCCAACGAAAGAAAGAGAAAAAAGTACTAAAGAGTTTAGATGGAAAGAAAAAAGGCCAAAAGGGCAAAAATGTATTTGTGTTTTCAAGAATGTAATTAAAGAGGTGAGAGAGCTCGAAAAGGTAATTATTTGGCTAATTTATGTTTTCAATAAAAGTTATGAAAAAATAATTTTTTTTTCTTTTAAATAATATCATAATCATTTGAGCCATTGGATGGGGAATCATGTTTAAAATGTGTGTATAAATTTGTGGTTTTTTGTGTGTCCCTCGATCTTAACCCTATAATAAAAGCCAAAAAGCATAAAAGTAAAACATTCCAAATCCCACAAATTATGCATGATTAAATAAGGTGATAAAAGACAACAAATTAATATGACGAAGGTAAAATAGTAAAACAATTAATAATATACGCAAAACGTCACTTTCGGTCCTTGTGGTTTATCCTTTTTACCACTAAGGTCCCTTTGGTTATCAATTGGGTCTTTTTTGCCCCTGTGGTTTCAATTTGAAGCAATTAAAGGACAATTCTCAATTTCTGTCAAATTTGTTTAACTTAATGTTATTTGTTGAGGGACTATTCAGTCAACAAATTATTAAAAAATTAATTCCTTTAAAAAATAAAGAATATAAATAATAAAAACTTAGTTTCAAAATAAAATAAAACATCTATGTCACCTTCTCCTCCCAACTCCAACCCTTACCGATAGTCCCCACCCAAACCCAGCTAGCCTCCACCTCCCTGTAACCCAACTTAAATTAGTTGCAAAATAAATTAAAAAATTAGTTTCAAAATAAAATAAAATAAAATATCTCTCATCGTATGCTATTAGTAGGGGTGGGCACGGTCCGGATTGGATCGGTTTTACGTCAAAACCACAGCCGAACCAATTAAAATATAACGGTTTGGTTTGGTTCGGTTTGGATAAAAGTTATAAGGGAAACCGAACCAATCCAAACCAATTTAAGACGGTTTGGTTCGGTTTGGTTCGGCCGGTTTGGGCCTAAGCCCAATTCTCTTTCTTTTTGCATTTTTTCAACATTATTAGCCCAATTATAACCAACAAATTCACAACTTACTTCTTACATAAATCATCTTCTAGAGTACAAAACCATTCTAAAGCTCAAAAGGTCATAAAACTTCATATTTCACTAACTAATATAGCTCAATTCAAATATTCATATATAGTTATTAACTAATTAGAGTATTACACATATAAAATAAAATTAAATAAATAAATATACACATAAACGGTCCGGTTTGGTTTAAGCCGGTTTACAAAAGCTCAAAACCAAACCAAACCAAACCATATACGGTCCGGTTTGGTTTGGTTTTGACTAAAAAAAAGTCAAACGGTTTAAAAACCAAACCGGTAATTACGGTTTGGTTCGGCCGGTTTCATCGGTTCGGCCAGATTGATGCCCACCCCTATCTATTAGCACAAGGGTGATAGGAAAGAATGAGAGTGGCATCTCCATGACCGTGAGACCCCTTTACAATTAATCATCACTGCCAGCAAGTGCTAATGGGAAATTGAACAAAACTCTTTATGTTGAGGAAGAATAAAGAATAATTATACTTGCCCTTTGTCACTGCATGCAAGCAGTGGTGGACCTATTAAGGCGTAAGAAGGTGCAGCTGTACCTCCCCTCGCTAGAAAATCCTCTTTAAGCGCTACATATTGCACCTCTACTGAGGTTGCATGGTGCTCTCCAAGTGTTCGACGAATTGCCTCAACCAAGGCTTGCAGGCTCTGGGTTGTTGCCGTTGCTGCGCTGCTTCGCACAATCGTCATTTTTTTGTTTACAACATCCTGGCCAAAACGACGTCGTTTTGGACTAGGGTTATAAAAAGAAAAAGAAAAAAAAGGAAAACTGGATTGCACTGCGCACGTGGCGTTTCTTGACTTCATTTTGGACTAGACTTGTCACGTGAAGTCAAGAAAGAAGCTAATCAATGAAAAAAAGGGCTTTTAAACAAGCTTTCTTTTTCAAAATGAAAGGAAACTCTTGCATTGTACAACTCCTTATTTACGTTGGATTGGGAGGAGTTATCTTTATAAAGGATTAACACCATCATATCATGCAAAGTTATCAAATAAATTTGATTCTCCATTCCAAAAAATTATATGATAAGTCAATCAAAGAATTCAAATAATCCAAGAATTATACTTTTTTTTCTTTTCAAACTCGAGAAGGAAGAGGCTGCGCGACACACGAGTCAAGGTACGATCAATTATGATTTGTTTATTTAATTGATAATTTGATATTATTTTTCATTAGATTAATTGAGGATTTGATATTGAGTTTCATATTAATTGATATACTATAGTCAATTAATCAAAGTCATTGGTTATTTGTAATATTGTTTTTTTCTATACCTTATGAATTTATTGGCGAATTGCCTCAACCAAGGTTCCGTGGTGCGCCCAGCTATTTGAGAAATTGTCAATTTTCTTTATTATAAAGCTTTTAGCCTTTCAAAATTGCACCTCCACTAAAAAATTCATGGGTCCGTCGGTGCATGCAAGTGCCAATTATAGGGAGGTGGTGGCTGGCTAGAGTTGGGAGGTTAAGGGGGAGAGAGATGTTTTATTTTTATGTTAAAACTATATTTTTTAAAATTTATATTTGTACGGTTTATTTTAAAAGGAATTAACTTTTTAATAATTTGTGGATTGAATTGTCCCTCCAAATAATTGAAATTGAGAAATATCCTTAAATTGCTTCAAATTGAAACCAAAAGAGTAAAAATGACCAAATTGAAACCACAGGGACCTTAGTGGTAAAAGTGATAAACCACCGAAACCAAAAGTGATGTTTTACCAATAATATACAATACACATAAAAATTAAACATATATAGTAATCTCTACTATTATAAAGCCATGCCAAAAGAAGGTGTAACAGGCTTCACCAAAAAAAAAAAAGAGGGGAAGGGGGGGGGGGGGGGGGGGGAGGGAAACAAAAACACCCCTTAAACAAAAAAAAAGTTGATAGCTGACATGAAATCAAAGTAGGACTGAGCATCGGATAGAAACCAATTGTTTCTTACCAATCCAATCCAATCATTTATTGGATTAAAGATTTTACAATCCTATTGTTAGGTTCATTTTGACACATGATTTATCATGTTATTCACCCAATATTTTAAGTTAGTTCTTGACATTTCATAGCTTTTTACTTTTTTTTTGTGTTTCATAAGTTTTACCTTGGTTAGAATGAAAATGAACTAAAAATGCATTATTGGTTATAAATTCTGTTTTTGTTCATTTTCGTAGGTCACCATCTTGGCCTTGGATCAGCATGCTCCGTTGCTCGGATGAGGTGAAGATCTTCATGAAACTTGTTCCAATGGATGTTGACTAGAACATATCCAAATTTGAGCTCCATTGAACAAGTGTAGCCTATCCAACTGATCTGCATGTTACAACAGCTCACCAATGATGCAATGTGAAGTGAGAAAAATAGTTGCAGCAAAGGAGTTGCTGGAACAACTGTCAAGATATCTTCAGGTTGTGAGATATTTGTAGATACTTTGCCACCCCAATCTTTCATAAAGATAGAACTCATTAGGCCCCGTTTGGTGAGCTGGACTGGACTGGTTAGGATTAGGCTTGAAGTATTGGACTGGACTGGGCTAGACTTCAGTCCTATTGAGTTGTTGTTTGGTAGAACACTAGACTAGACTGGACTTAAGTCCAATCCATTGTTTGGTACAAGGCCACACTGGACAACATTGGACTTCATTTTTTCAAAAAAAATTCAAAATTAATTTACTGTTTATTAGATTATTTAATATCATAAATAAATAATTAAAAATGTATCAAATTACAGAACCATTATTTATATAAAAAGTTATTATAGAACCATCACATTCAAAGAGATTGGGACTTCAATAAATAAAAAATATATAAAAAAAGAGATCGAGACTCTCAAAAAAAAAAGAAAAAAAAAATATTGGAACCTACAACAAGCAACAAAATCCAACAAAATTAACTCAACATATCTAACTTACTCAGAACAATTGAGATCAATTCGATCAACCCATTAACCACTATTAACAACAACAGTAAAAAATTAAAAATAATTGCAGCCAAAAGGAGATGGAGAAAATCTGGGATTCCCTATTACAGCCAATGGTCTTTGCATCTTGGACCAGAAACAAACATAAGCAGAAAAAATAGAAAAAGAAATATGAGATAGCATTGAAGAGATTGAAGTGAGAAGATTTGCATCAATGGTCTTCGCATCAAACCCACCCTATTACAGCCAATGATCTTTGCATCAAACCCACCATTTTCCTTCCATTTTTCTTGTTCCTATTTCCAAGAGAGAGATTGAAGTAAGAAGATTGCTTGAAATATGAGATAGCATCAGAGAAGAAGATGAATAGAAGAACAGAAGAAGAAAGGGGGCTCTAGAAAAAAAAATGAGAAGAGAAAATCACAAAGACAGAAAGAGAGGGAGAGAGAAGAGAGAGGGGAAGAGAGAGAAGAGAAGAAACAGATGAGAGTAGGCGTGCTCGCTGAGAGAAGAGAGAAGAGGCGTGTCTCTGGAAAATACTCGGATTCTAAACCCACATCTGGGCTTGGGTTCTGGAGCCATAGTTATTTGGGACATGGATCCCATGCCCATATCCAATCCAAGACTAATATAAGGGGGAGCTTCTATAGTGAGGGGAAAGTTATAAGGGGTTTTTTTGAGGGGTATGTTAGAGCCATTGGATTTCATCCAACGGTGAGTTTTTAAAAGAGGGTGCATGTAGAACCGGGTTGAATCTGACCCGTTGGAAACCCAACTTCAGTTGAAGATATTTCCCTCTCTGAAAAATTCAAGAACACAATCCTCTGTTTTTGAATGTAACGCAAACCCAGAATTAGAAAGATCCAAAGCTCCCAAACCCTATAGTCGCTCCATTGTCATCAGCTCCTTGGGAGGCCTGCGATCTATGGCATCCTCGGTATGACGATTAATGGCTCTTATCTAGCTATTGCCCTGTTTTGATTCTATGGCTGAAGTGAAAACCCCTTCTCTTTTTCGTTCAGCACACGAGATTCCAAATGAAAGCAAAGTAGCATATCTGGTTCTGTAGCTAGACGCCGCAGCAGCATTTGTTCCTCGATTGTGGTAGAGATGGAGTCTCCACTACCAAAGAGTCTTCTCTAATGTCCACCACATTCTCTTAAGCTGATTGACTTCGGAGCTCCCGCTTGAGTTTGAGAGGTAAGTTTACTGTTGCTGGATTGATTTTATTGGGTTTGGTTTGTTTTTTGTGAGGGTGAGAAATTCGTCATTTGTGGCATCAATAATGCGTCATTTCTGCGGTCAATAATGTGTTATTCTGCCGTCAATAATGCGTCAGTTTTCTGTCAATAATGCGTCATTTCCTTATGAATATTCAATATATTTAGTTGATTGTTTTTGGTGGGGGTGGGAAATTATAAAATGTAGGTAAAAGATCCTAAACTTAGGCTTAATGGCATTAGGAGTAAGCATTTGGAGAGGATATTGGGAGAAGTTCTGTAATTGCTGGTTTGAATTACATTTGTGTTCTTAGTTGAACATGTTGGTTCTAATGTTATTTTTTTCCAGATTATTGCACAAGAGATGACGTAACTATTATTAAATTTTGTGTAATAATGGCTCTTACAAACAAGCTAGGCTATGCGTCTTTTTTGTGTCAATTTGGGCGATGTTTATTGTAAGTGGAATGCATTGATATGTTGTAATGCAGTAATGATTGATTAATGAATTAATATTTGCTATGCAGTGATTTAGAAGTAGTTCAAAAATATATGTGGGTAAAATGTCTGGGGGCTCAGAGAGTGATGACTGTGTAACAGCTAATGGGATGGTTTACATTCCTGAAGTAAGAAATGAGGAAACACCAGCGGTTGGGATGAAGTTCGACTCGCTTGACCTCGCTTATAATTTCTATAACAGATATGCATTCTTGGCTGGCTTTGGTATTCGACTTCATTCCAGCTTTCGGGGGACATATAAGAAAGAGATTCTGAGGAAAGAATTTGTTTGTTGCAAACAAGGTGCATACAGGAAAGATGAAACTCGGGAGAGAAAAAGACAGCGGGGAATAAGTAGATGCAATTGCAAAGCTAAGATTGTGGTTGTGAAGACAAATGGGAGCAAGAAGTATGCCATCTCTCTTTTTGCAGAGGGACACAATCATAAGATGACAGACTCAGAAAGAGTGCATTTATTGAGATCACACCGTCGTATTTCGGATTCTACAAAAGTACTTACAAAACAGTTGGGTTCGGTTAATATCCCCATTCATCAGAAGGTAAGTATTTTCGAGGTGCAATCCGGAGGAATGGATAAAATCGGTTTTATCAAAAAGGATATTTACAATCTTGAATGTAGTGTGAATGGGAAGCTGAGGAACCACGATGTTGAACTAGTGACCGAGTATTTTATGGCTGAACAGAAAAAAAAAATGAGGCTTTTTATTTCAAGATTGAGGGAGATGGCGAAGACAGGTTTAGTCGATGTTTTTGGGCAGATGCAACTTCTAGACGGGCATACCGGTTGTATGGAGATGTTGTTGTATTCGATACCACATTCAACACGAATCGATACGACTTGACATTTGCACCAATATTGGGAGTTAATAACCATGGTCAGACAATTGTCTTAGCATGCACATTTTTGAGCAAGGAAACGACTGAGTCGTTTATTTGGATGTTTGAGGAGTTTAAGAAAGCCATGCAAGGTGGCGAACCTAAAACGATCATTACAGATCAAGATGCGGCCATCACCAGAGCGATTTCAATAGCCTTCCCGACTACATTTCATCGGCTTTGCATATGGCACATCACATCAAAGTTCCATGTTAAGTTACCACATTCTGCTTATAAGGAGTATTGGCGTGAATTTCAGAAAGCCATATGGGATACTGACAATAAGGATGAGTTTGATGCAAAGTGGAATATTGTGGTTACAAAGGCTGGTTTGACTGACCATCAATGGCTAAGTTCAATGTTTGATTTAAGGGAATCTTGGGTTCCAGCCTACGCACAAGACTTTTTTGCCGCTGGAATGTCAAGCAGCCAAAGAGCGGAAGGTTCTCATGCTTTCTTCAAGCAATACATATCAAGGAGAAATTCGTTGATGGATTTCATAATACGATTTGAGAGGGCACTTTCCCATCAACGTCAAAAAGAGTTAGCTGCTGATCACGTAGATGCATTTGAAGTGGCTCAATGTATTCTACCAATGCCAATGAACAAACAAATGGCTACCTTGTACACAAGGGCAATGTTTCAAAAGTTTGAGAAAGAACTAATACAAAGTACAACATGTTTCCTAGAGCTCAAAACAGAGGATGCTTCAAAAGTTGTCTTTAATGTGAGCGAAAGGAAAAATTGGCAAACAAGAGTGGCAGAAGTTGTATATGTCAAAGATTCTGACCACGCATCGTGTAGCTGCAAAAAATTTGAATTTGTTGGGATTATTTGCAAGCACATCCTAGCATTGTTCAGAAGGGACCAGATTGAATATATGCCCGATAAATATATTTTGAAAAGGTGGAAGAAAACTACGAAAGCTGGATTGGTGTCAGATGCAAATGGCAACGAAATTAAAGACTCTGCAGATCCTGGTCTTTTAATAAAGCGGAGTACAATGTCCCGACTTGCTTCAGATGTGGTTGAGGATGCATTAATGTGTGAAGAAGGATGTGAGCTAGTGTCAGAGACTCTAAAAAGTTTGCGGGTGAAGTTGAAGTTGTTGAAGGATGGACCAAGTAATAACGAAGTTGGAGGGTCTAGCTCTCAAACACAATATATGAAAGACCCTAAGAGAGTAAGGTGCAAAGGAAGGTGGAAACAAGTAACGGGAGCAAAGGAAAAGCCAATGAAGCGAGGGATTCGACACTGTCGGGAGTGTGGAGACATTGGTCATGATAGAAGACAATGCCCAAGAAATTTGAACACACCGTAAGATGTTAAAACTATTTATAATAACACCTAAAATTTGAATAGTTAAATTTTTTATGTGCTTGTGTTTGGTGTTTATGCAGGACATCACCGTCAAACAATGAGGAATCAACTCCAATAGATCTCAGTGACCCATTATTCGACGAATTTTACAGGATGCACGGACCTACCGAATGATTTATGTTTGTATTATACAAAGGCCGGTTGTTATGAAGGCTAATGATCAGGTTAAGTTTTCTATATGCAGTTTTATTTTATTTGTTTGTTCATGTCCACTGCTAATTGAAATGGAAATTTGGTTGGTTTACTTCTTGCATGAAATTTGGACACATGTTAATTTTACATGTCTTCTCCCTATTTGGAAATTTTCATAGACATTTGATAAAGTATCAAATTTTGAGTTTTGTGAAGAAGCAATGACTTTTACCATGTACAATGGGTAGTTTATGCTGAATTATGAACGAGTGACACAGATTCATTGATTATATCACAGGGTAATGTAGCATTTCCAGCAGGGAGCTGTTGTTTCCATCAGCAGTAATGATTTCCAGCACGAATCATTTCTAGCAACACTAATCATTTACAGCAGCAACCAATTTTTCCTAATGTTATGTTCTAGTGCTTGACTGGTTATTAAGATCTGACCTTGACTATGAAGCAATATTGGTGCACGATTTTGTAAACATTCGTACCTGAAGGATACTTGAAATTTGCACTATGTTGGAACACAATGATTAGAAATCAGCGTGTAAAATACAAACTACAATACAACATCTTCTATGCATGATAAGTACATTGCAGCTAATCACATTTCGAATGCTTGGAGAATATTAAAGTGTACACCAACATTTCAACTACTCGTAATTTCGCACACACAAGAAAATTACATTGCAAAGCATTTTATGTGCTCCCTCTTAGCAATATCACGATCACCCCAACCAACTGAACAATGGTAGCCATATTCACTCGGTCGTATGGGTCAGCTTTTTCCGAGCAGCTTGCACGTGCTTATGGTCACTCGTGTCCCCACTCATATAGACGAAATAAATATTCAGCAATATTTGTAATATTTTGTTATATAAATAACCCATAAATCATTCACCAAAGAATGTATAGCACATTGGCATGTAAAGTGAATAAGGAGAGTGTTACTTATGACTGACGTGTCAATTTTTTCAAAAAAGTACGCCATCTGTTTAATGTGAAGGGACATGATAATGCGACTTTACTGATTCCCAACGCGTGGTGATATTGACAACTTATTGAATAATATTTCAGTTTTTGCAAAATACAATTTTAGACACAAGGAATTGCAATACATAGTCCCAATAATTATATATGAAGCAAATGAAAGTAATACTTGTGTTATTATAAATTAGATAATGAACATTAAGGAAATATACTTCTAATTTGTCCCAGTTATATGTTGTTGTTTGTACTGTTTCATGTGACACTTTTTCTATCTTTCTTTATATTATATGTTTAGGGAATCCCTCAAAGCAACATATACTGTGAAAAATAAAATATTGTGTGAAGTTCTAATCACTCATATAGACTAGGACAAATATTCAGTACTATTTCAAAATTGCTTGACTGGTGTCAGGCCATCGAACGATGTGATTTGACATGATAGAGATATTTACTACGAACCCAAGACGGAGCCATATTGACAACTTATTGAATAGCGTTGACGTGTTCAAAGATCTAGATGCACGCACCCATGATGGCTTCAGAGCATTGTCCAATTATTACATATGTGGATTATTATAACAAAACAGATACGTTTACAGCCTTTTATATGAAAGGAAACTAATTATTGTATTATTAAAACTTAGATAATTAATATTAGGGAAATATACTTGTGATGTTGGTTGTTGCAAAATATATAGCTAGGGTTAAGAGGAAAGTGAGTTATCTAAAGGCATTCAAATTTTTTTCTTTATGAAATTGATGATTTCTAGCTTCCCCTAGTTGTATAACGTCACAAGGAGGCCGGAGTAATTTTCGGGGCATTTTTCCAATTTTCCTACAATTTATTTAACTTTTTTCAAGATTTTTGCACTAAAAAAAAGCCAAAATAATCGCAAGATGACACCTGGCGCGATCTGAGCGCATCACCTTTCACCACTTGCACAAGTGTACGTCAATACACATGGCCACATCCTTGGTTTTTACCCTAAATTCTTATTTTATTGTTTTTTCTTATGAAATTCATAACTAAATACACAAAAATGATAAAAATGTTCCGAAAATTGATATGAACTCATTGACACTTCATCTTCCTTACTGAATTCCCCGTTTCATGGTTATTCATTTTAAAAGACAATTTCGAGCATTCACGGGAGATGCTTGTTGATGTAGGTTTATCTAGGTTAAAGTTAACAACATATATAGCTAGGGTTAAGAGGAAAGTGAGTTATCTAAAGGCATTCAAATTTTTTCTTTATGAAATTGATGATTTCTAGCTTCCCCCAGTTGTATAACGTCACAAGGAGGCCGGAGTAATTTTCGGGGCATTTTTCCAATTTTCCTACAATTTATTTAACTTTTTTCAAGATTTTTGCACTAAACAACCTTTAATTTCATCATTCATTACTGTATCCAACTCCTCTGCTTTCAACTTCCTTGTATGACTCAACTTCAAGTACTTGTTCTTTTGGGAGAACGCTTTGTTAACTCTAATGTTAAGATCAGCCAGAATGGCCTCGTCTTCAACACATTTCTCGTGCCACGAATTGATCAGTCTGGAATTATAATCTAGCTTGCTACTGACTGCATGTATTGCCTCTAATGGATCATCGGAGTCCCCCTCACTCCCAAATGATGTTGAAAATGGAAGGGGTCGGCGAGTACAACGTGGAAATGGAGCCTGCAACTCCAATTTTTCATATTCGACTGTGTTGTTGGCGCCTGAAGAGGATGACATGCTTGAATAATCCTATTTGTTTTTAGAGGATGAGGATTGCATATGCAATTTCGTTTGAGGAAGGGGACATAGCTTTATAGACCAACATACTAAAGCTTGCGTGTAGTCAACATATGTACTTTACTTCAATTTTTAAAAAGAGGTGTCAGGTTTTGCTTTTCAAGCATGTCAACCTCATTACACCACTGTCAGTCGTTGAAAGAAACTCAATGGCAGTGACATCTAGTTAGTGAACCCAACCACAGTGGTTAGGATTAAACTTAGATTGTATCAGACAAAAAATTAATTTATACATTGTCAACCAAATATTTTTTGGCGGGAACCTTTTTATTGGTATTACTATCACATCCTTCATAGAAACTCTCCCTCCACGAAAAACTGACTCCTCCACCGAATCTCTCTCCATCGACTGAAACTCTCTCCCTCCATAGAATGGATTTACTAACCAAGTTTGATGTCAGCATAATAAACACCCCTCCAAACAAAGACCGCCTTCGACACGCAAGTGAGTCACCAGACAAGCAGTGTCACATTCCTAGACAGAATGACCATTTTGTTGGAAGTTTTGAGTCTGAAAGGGTTCTTGGATTCTGGAAGGAGAGGCATCTTCAACTTGGTGATGAAATCCAAAGGGCAAGGGCACGTTTGGAATTTGTTGAAGGCCAAATTGAAGATGACAAAAGGCAGGCCAATCTGGATAGGGCGAAGTTGCAGCGCATGAAGCGTAGACACAAACGACTTCGGAGTGTAGCTGTTCAAAAATACAAGAACTCATCTAATGCAGTGGAGTCAAAGAAGCGTGTGATGCAAGCTGGATTCGACTACTTCCGGTCCTATGCAAAACTCGTCGTACCCGGGTTTGATTGGTCATCTATTACCTTTTCCGACGTTAACAAATATACTCACCAAGGGAAGTAACCATTTTGGTTATCGTGTTTGAGCAGAGGCAAATCAGTGGAATTGGAATTTTCATTCAACTCTGCTTCAAACCTATTTTGATGCTTACTATTATGGAAGATTTCAACCTTCATATTTTGATGTCTTTAATGATGAGAACACGTGATGCAACGTGGCCATCTACTTCAGTCATATGTTGCTGCCATGTCCATTTTTGTGTGATCACGTATCAGATTTGGACATGGTTGCATCATATGCAATGTTGCCTTTATTTATTATATGTTAGGGCAAGGTTTATGGAAAAGCATTTGTGAGTGCGTTATGTTATTGTTTTTTTGTACTGGTTCATCTCCTACTATTGTTTTCTTCCTTTATATTATATGTTTGTGGAATCCCTCAAAGTTAACATATACTGTGAAATAAATGCAGAGTGAATATATAATCACTTATATAGACTAGGACAAATATTCACTAATATTTTAAAAATGCTTGAGTGGTGTGAGGTTTTTCAAAAAAGTATGGCATTATTTTATGTGATTGGACATGATGGATATTTTGTACTGATTCCCGATGGACTACTTATTGAATACCTGTGACGGTTCATAACTCTAGACGCAGTTGCATATGGACTACTTATTGAATACCTCTGACGTGTTCAAAGCTCTAGGCGCAGTTGCAATGATGGCTTCAAAGCAGTGTGCAATTATTATATATGTACATTATTATAACAAAACAAAAACAGATTATGTTACATCCTTATATTTGAAAGGAAACTATTTCTTGTCTTATTACAAATTATATAACGAATATTAAGGAAATATACTTGTTAAAGTGAACAGACATATATACTTAGGGTTAAGAGGAAAGTCAGTTCTCTGAAACAATTTGGATTTTTTCATTGCGAAATGGATGCTTTATAGGTTCCTCTAGTTTTATAACGTCACAAGGAGGCCGGAGTAATTTTCGGGGCATTTTTACGATTTTCCGACTATTTCTTACAATTTGTTCAAGTTGTTTGCACTAAAAAACCCCAAATAATCGCAAGTTGACACATGGCGCGATCTCAGTGCATACCTTTCACCACTTGCACAAGTGTACGTCAGTTGCAACCAAACATTCTTGCTTTTTACCCTAAATTCTTATTTTATTGTTTTGCCTTACAAAATTCATAACTAAAAACACAAAAATGATAAAAAAAAACTTCCGAAAATTGCTACGAATTCATTGAGGCTTCATCTTTCTTACTGAATTCCCCGTTTCGTGGTGACGCTAAATTATTATGATATTGTTCTTGACCCTAAATTATTATTATATGACTTTTTACCTTCTATATTTATTAATTTTATTGACCCTAATTTTTTTTTTTTGTAATTTTGTTATGCGAAAAGACCATTTCAGGTGCCAATTAGTTTCTCTCTTCTTCAATTTCTTAACTTCTAATTTTTATTAGGGTTAAGGGATGTTTTGAAAAAGTAAATGAAAAAAATACATGTCAACCATTGTATGGCATCAGAAAAAAATTAGTTTTGGATATGATAAGTGGGAAAATGTCTTTTCCAAGCACTGGTGAACAGACAGCTCACTCCATGCACGCCTTTTCGTTTACCAAATATTAAGATTGTAGTTGGGCAAAATATCTATGTCAGTAAGATGTCATATTACCCATCTTTGATGTCAGTAAGCATTCAAGTATACAAATATATATACGTAGATTTATATATAAAACGGTTTATGACTGCACAAACACCAGACAAAATACATTAAAACCCAACATTTGGCCAACGTAGCCAGCCAACGTAGAACTGAAGAGAAGCAAGTCAAGAAAGCATAAAAACCTTAAAAACATACTACAACTAATTATAAGGGTATGGATTCCCTGGCACAACATACACACGCATTACCTTGAACCAAAAAACACTCTCACGGTGCCATTTGCATCGATTGCAACAAGTCCAGAACGAAGGATTTATCTTTGCTTCAGTAGGCCAGCCTTCAATAACAAAACACCATTCGTTGTTGTTACAAGCGCTGCAATGATTGAACTTAATCTTCCCATAGTAAAACATATCTACAATATGTCTTGCAACATTCCAAACTCGGCTTAATCTTCGTCTCAAAGCATCCCTGGTTCCTTTCATATCAATGTTGTTACGTTGATTCAAAGAACACAAAAATTCTAATGCATCCTCTTTTGACTGACCAATTCCAGACATGCCAAGAAGTCCAACTATATATGCCGCTTCCATATGGCCTTCCGTGGCTGCGATGCGCATCCCATACAACGCTTCCACGTTACCATGCATGAAAAACACTTCGAACGCCTCTCTAAATATCGACTCAGGGTTCTCGCAAGCTCTGCATTGTTGCAAGAAAAGCTGGACCGCAGGATTAGCATGGTACCAGCTAGGATGGTCTGGGTACTTAGCCATTGAAATGGTGTTCCACACTTGTGGAGTGTTTGCCAACGTCCGGAATAATGGGCACACAGATGCCATACGGAAGAGATCTTCCGAAGATTGGGTTGCCACGTATAACATCACTTTAAACCAAGCCAACTCCGGGATGAAGGCTTGGGGCATCTCCAAATGGATATGCTTCCTTCTCTTTCCTCCGACTGTAGTGAAATATTTGGAATTCATGTGTTTCTATTTTTTTGGAATGGAACGATTTGAGGAGTGGAAGAGGGGAGAAATGAGAATAGATGGGGTTTTGGTTCTGTTATAGGGTGTGTTTGTTGTACCGTTTGGAAAATGTGTTTCCACTTGAGGTTTTTCTCACTTGACCCTTTTTAAAGAAACTGAACCAACACCCTAAAACTAGAGAAAAACAAAAGAGAAGGAAAATGTCATCGAAATGCAAAGTCAGACAGTCAAAAAGTAAATTAAGAACCTATATGCATAGGCAATTTTAGGATTTTCCCGCCCTTTTTATGTCAATGAAACAAATGTGACGGATTACTGACTAGTCACAGAACGTCCCATCACATAACTTTTCATTTTCCCACACCGAAATATAGTAGTAATGTTATTAAAATGTGATGGATGTTTATCCAACTAGTTGGTTTAATGAAATATAATGAAAATAATATAGGGTTTAGGGCAGTTTTCCCTCCATTTTCATATTGGGTTTTGGTAGTTAAATATTATATTGGTTTGTGCCCCATATCTGACGGTACATGTGTCGAAAGCATGCCCAACCCACCCACAGACAGAAAAGAGGATATAATCGCATTTGGGCAGAGATGAGAGAGCTCTGAGTCCGAAGAGGTTTGAGTGAGAAGATCTGAGTGAGAAGGTATGATTCCAAAGAGGTTTCAGTGAGAAGATCTAAGTGAGAAAAGGTACAAGTGAGAAGATTCAACATGTCTTCGTCTTCATCTCCCGCTCAAACAAAGAGGTGTCCGTACTGTGGAGCTGCAATGGTGCTTCGGGTTTCAAAATCAGACAAAAATCGAGGGAAGCCATTTTGGAAGTGCCTAACCTCCTATGTAAGTTTTCATTTCCAGAATATGTATGTGGGTGAAAAAAACCTTTGTCTAACTCTGACACAATTATTTTGCATATATGATGCCTGCAATTAGGGAGCCACCAGTTGCAATGGATTTGAATGGGTTGATGTAACTTCCGCTCAAGCAGAACAGCCAGATGACACGTATGATGCTACGGTGCTGAATATGCTGAAGTCCATTAAGGACTTGGTATTAGTTTTATTACTTTTATCAATTTTAATATTATTTGTTCTTTTAATGACCAATTAAGTGCACAGTTTCAAGGATTGTAAAAGTTCTCCCCAAAAAGACATGTTGCACGCACCACCAATGAGTTTTCAAACCCATTTTGTAATATTTGTTCTTGAAATAGGTGGATTGGCATTGAGTTTAAATTATTGTTCTTGAAATAGGTAGATTGTTTATTGGCGTATACTAAAGGTTTATTGATTGTTTACTGCATGTATATCGCATGTTATAGCGCGAATATTGGATGTTTATTGAAGGTTTATTGATTGTTTACTGCATGTGTATCGCATGTTATTTATCGGATATTGGATGTTTATTGAAGGTTTATTGATTGTGTACTGCATCTGTATCGCATGTTATTTATCGGATATTGGATGTTTATTGAAGGTTTATTGATTGTTTACTGCATCTGTATCGCATGTTATTTATCGGATATTGGATGTTTATTGAAGGTTTATTGATTGTTTACTGCATGTATTTCGCATGTTATTGTCCGATATTGAATGTTTATTGAAGGTTTATTGATTGTTTATTAGTAGGAAGAACAACTATTCAGTAGAATTTCCTAATCGATACGACTCCCTTATGGATGGTGAAATTAGGGACTGATGTATATTGCATGTCTATTGCGTATAGATTGCATGTGTATTGCGTGTATATTGCTTGTCTGTTGCCTGTGTATTGTTGTTTATTTCCTTCGTAAGCAATAAACAATCAATACACACACAATAAATGTACGCTATGCACGCAATAGACAAGCAATATAGACGTAATAGACAAGCAATATAGATGCACCAATATACATTACTTTTATGCTACTGAGTTGCCCAAGACCAATAAAATAAAGAAAATCAACGAATTTATTAACCGATTATAAAGGAAAGAGGGATTCAAACCCGATGGGCGGTACGGAACCAATAGGAAGTTTTTATAGCATTGCAGATGGGAAATGTTTATTGAAGTTTTATTGAGGTTTATTGACGGTTTACTGAATGTTTACTGAAGGGTTACTGCATGTATATCGCATGTGTTTCTATAAAGAGGGCATGGTTGAATAAAACATTGGAGGCGAGGGCATAGCCGCCTATTTCCCTTACAGAATTACAATCAATACACACGCAACCCATTGCGATTAAGTTAAGGCATGGTGAACAGCTTAAAGATTGGGATGTGATATTTGGAATGGTGGCTTGGATAAATCATGACATATTACTTTGCAATAATGTAATACACTTTAAAAAGCCATCAGTCATTGTTCACATATGCAGTCTTCCAATCCCAATTCAATGCAGTTTGGTTAAGGTTATGTCGTGAAGGAGTTAGGGCAATATTACAGAGATGTTTGTTTCATTAAATCCAAAAAAACTTTACACTCCAGATGCACATTCTATGTATGGGAATGGCATGTGCCTAACTTCAAAAACGCATATGCCTATCCATTTACATTTGCCCACGTGCACTAGATTTACAGATCCATTTACTTTTCTCCTCACTAAGCCTATGCATCTCCATTTCAGATTCTTCATTTTTCTGTCCATGCTCTGCATCCAGCTACTATATACATTTAGCCTAATATGAGAATAAACGTAGCGTAGTATCACACTAATCAAAATGAAAGCATGCATCCGCTATAATAATATTTTGATTCTAATTGTTGTCCAATAACTTAAACTTAAAATTATGTACAAAAATACACTAAGATTGAGAAAGACGAAGAAGAATTGAGGAGCAGAGGTAGAATTCAAAAAGGAGCCGTGGATCTGTATTGTGTATTTACATGACTTTCAAATTGGAGATTTCCAAAACCAATTTAATCATCACGTACCTGAACCCATTTCAACCACTATCATGGCATGTAAGCATCTCCCCGTAATATCTCTGCAGCCAACTTCAACCGGAAAAAGGGCATGTTCTGCGCGGTGCAAGTAGCTAACGGAATCTCAGCGCTCAAAAGCTCAATGTACTTCAACACAAACATGCCACAATCGCCTCTGAAGCAAATCAAGAACTCGATCAATTCAAGTAATGACATTGTAACGTAATTGACAATTTCAAGTAATAAAATTAAAGAAAAAGTTGTGCTCACTGATTAGATTGTTGTGGAACATCCACACGTTCTATTGGCCATGGACACCACCAATCTCTGCTGCAGTCGTTTGCGTAAACACCTTCTTCATAAAATTCGATGGAGTTGAGAAGATTTGGAATCGTAATTGAAAGCGGGGCGAGTTCTTCCTTTAACATCTCATCTGGAATAACTGAAACCATTGAATCGTACACTTTGATTTCACACTTAACCAGATCAATCATTAGAGCCACCCAATGCTTATGCTTCGTCAACATACAAGGGGCATACACCTTATACACGTTCTGCCAATCCACCCCACACGCCGGAACCTTGCCATTTACAACGTTCACTAAACTGTTTCTAATTTTCCACCCAGCCTGCTCTTTTTTTCTTTTATTATCCACAAAGCAAGTATGGATGTGATTCTGTGAAATAGAAAACAATCAATGGTTAAACACCTCCACAAAGCAAGTATGGATAATTTGTAATTATTAACTGCACTTGGTCAAGCCCTATGACATACCATGAAAAATACATCGGTCGTTGTCCAGTTCGATATTTCTACAACCTCCAAATCTTGTTGTCGCTTCCGGATGAGATACAACCCCAAATCAATGTGCTGCACATGTTTTTCTAGTCAATCTCATAATCTATGTACATTAAAACAAATGCATAATCAATTAAACTTACATCTCCTGTCAGCCAACCGTCAGCTTTTACGAGGGAAGCGAAGAATTCAATCTCAGCTTCCACGTGGCCAAATTGCATCACTAAACTGTGAATATAACAAAGTTTTAGATCACAACAATTTAAAAATATATACACTAATGCCTTCTATCTCAAAAAACAAGGGACTTACTTTGGGTTAAGGCGCCATTCCCAACAAAGTTTCAGCAATTTCACCATATCATCATGCGGAATCGCCTTCATTGGGTCTAACATCCGAAGTCGGGTTGTCTCTGGCACAGTTTTTTTCACCAATTCACTAGCTTCAATGATCTTCCACATAGGAATAATCCTCTTTCTCTTTCGTAATTGGACCCCTTGTTCCACAGCTTTACCTTTATCATTCAACCAAACGTTCAACTCAGATAGCACAGCTGTAGGTTGATCCAAATCAATATCCCTGAGATTAAACTCAACAGTTGTCCCCGCCGTGCTCTCACCAATGTCATCACAAACCAAAACAACTTCATCATCCGCTTCCTCACATTCCTTTATTTGCACTTCCTTTTCCTCACTTTTTTTACTTTTCACTTCCTTGCCCTCCCTTCTTTTTCTTTGCGGATCCTCTCCATCACTGCTTTTTCTTTGCAGTTCCCCTCCGTCACTGCTTTTTCTTTGCAGTTCCCCTCCGTCACTGCTTTTTCTTTGCAGTTCCTCTCCCTCACTATTTTTTCTTTTCACTTCCTCTCCCTCACTGCTCTTTCTTTGCAGTTCCTCTCCCTCATTGCTTTTTCTTTTCACTTCCTCTCCCTCACTGCTCTTTCTTTGCGCTTCCTCTCCCTTGCTGCTTTTTATTTTCACTTGCTCTCCCTCTTTTCTTTTCCTTTGCGCTTCCTCTACCTCACTTGGTTTTCTTTGCACTTCACCCCCTTCAATCCCCTCCTCGTCCTTTTCCTCTCCCTCATATCTGTTACTTGGCCCTTCATCCCATTCACTATCATCCATTTCGTCAGATCCCGTAAATAGATGTGAGATGGCACAACGATTCGTCCTCTCTTTCAGTAAAGCTAGGTCCCTCCTTACTTCCTGCTCAAACTGAGGACCTAAACAGTGGTCCAAAAGTTTTTCCATCCGTATGACCTTTAACTCAAGGACGTCATTTTCCCGCTTTACTTGAAACAACTCGGACCTCAACAAGCTTACCAGCTTGTTCAACTCATCAAGATCAGCACATGAAGAAGGAATTGACTCTGCCGAGACAACAGCAGGGCGATCCTGTGGCCAACTCCAATATGATTGTCTCATTTCCTCTTCACTCGGACGTAGCGCCCGCAACTGAACTGACTGTTTCAGAATACAGACAATATTCATATTCAATCATTCTACTTAATAATTTCATTGAATCTTATAAATAGTTTCAAGGGCTGCAAACCAAACCTCTTTGCTCTGGAAAAAATAATTGTTCAACTTCCTCATCTCGGGCATAGACGTAGTCGTTCTCCATCGCAAAATACGCGGGACAGCTGTTGGATCAACAACCTTGCAGTAATTCAGGTCCACCATTCTAGGAATTAATTCATATACCCAAATCTACACAATTCACAGGACAAAAGTCATTATTTAAGTTTTAAAGTTCACAAAGCATAACTGACATGAACATTATTACCATGTACCTGGAAAGCATACGTGAAACCTTTAAAACTCCACCCACCCCTTTGCACTTCACCATGCTTATGCTTCTTGCCCTTCTCATTTTTCCGGCTTGTTCCCGTTACCTTACTTTTCCCCTTCTCTCTTCCCTCTTCATTTTCAAAGCTTTTCATATACTTTGTTGGTGCAGAAAATAGACTGTCTTGGGTTTTGTCAAACGACACCGAACCCCACGGATACCTGTTGAACGCATCCAAGTCCTCTACAAGGGTCAGGTAATTTACATTGATGTTCAAATGCTTGTCCCTTCCCAAAACCACTAACTCAGCAAAGTAAACAAGAGCTAGCTTGTAGACGTCATCTCTCTCTTTGCACCTCATAAATGCTTCTTCTAAAGCATTACATGTAATTCCTTCGTCTATAAAATATCTTTTCTGAAGTCTAATTTCAGCACTTTCTCCACTAGAAACTTCAGGCACTTCCCCAAAACGAAGCCCCGAGATCAAACAGAAATCCTGACGAGTAAACTGAGCAACGTCGCACCCTATTAAGAAACTCAGTCCATCCAAGTCTTTCACACCCTGCCCCGCGACTCGACGCAACACAACTCCATGCACAATCTGCCCGCTAAACTGAATCTTGTCTATATTCAGAAGATGGCCAAAGCATGATGTCTTGAATTGTTCTAATTGTTCCGCACTCAAGTTCGCTCGAATTGCAGCTAGGGTTGAATTTGCATGTGAGCAGTTGTTCACCCATGACGCATATGCCTCTGACTCTGGCCATGCCAGCTGCACGTTGGATCCCATTTCCTAAAATACAAGATGAAATAACGTTAACACATATACTACCACCACGTATTTGCACAATCATATTGGTATTTAGTATTTACATAACTAGTCAACCAGGCACATTACAAATTTTATGAAGTACATGCGCATAGGGATTACTGATCACAGCCTTTAACATCATCAAAGCAATATGACAAATTTTGTGCAAATACCTGTTAATGCAATGATTCTGTGAATTACAACCAATAGCATGTATTTTATTTTTGGATACAAACTCCAATCAATGGTTGATGCATGAGTGAGTGTGAGTGCAATCTAGGCAAGTTCTGCACTTCACACACATGACAATTATTGTCATCTCATACACAACACAAAATAAATAAATAAATAAGAAAGATAGTGGAAGGAAGCAAAGCAAAGAATTTGCTCTGCTATCTGCTTGCTAAGCCATTGCCACATCCTTCTTTCTTTCTAGCTTTTTCTTCAGTGAGCTACTATGATCATGGATCAACCTTCATTTCAAATGCTTTGCACTTTTATTCATGACTTTATTATTATATCTTCTCATTTTTCACAGGCAAATTTAGCAACAAGGGAAATAATATTTATTTCAAAAAATATATATATTATAGCGCCAAAGATATGTTATTGACATGTTATTGACTTCAGGGTCTCCTCCAATTCAACACCATTATCTTATTCATATCATTGTTGATATGTTATTGACATGTTATTAACATGTTGTTGACTTGATTTTCATTCATTTTTTAACATATACACAAGCAAAAATTAACATGCAAGTGAAGCACAAGGAAGAGATGCCAAATCCAACAACATTGATGGTACAAATTGGGGAAAACCTTTACTCTAACCCTAAACTCAAATTCCATAAATTACTCACCAAATGTTGGTTATTGAACAATCGCAAGGTGTCTGTGCGGGGTCTTTGTGCGGCTTTGCTCCACAAATGGAACCTTTCACTTCCAACAAATACGGCTTCTCTCCTTCCCCTTCCACTGCTTCGCCACTTCCCCTTCCACTGAAAATAAATACTTTTTCAGGGTTTAGAGAATGGAGTTGCGCTGCGTTCAACCGTTTCCTTCAACCGTCGTTAATCGTTGCCTTCAACCTTTTCTCAGAGCTTAGCAGTTTCTCAGAGCTATGGGTTTTAGAGTGATGGGTTTTTTCTGTTCAAACTTCGAATTGATTCAGAGCTATGGGTTTTAGAGTGATGGGTTTTTTCTGTTCAAACTTCGAATTGATTTTTTCTGTTCAAACTTCGAACTTGCCTCTTTTTTTTTTTTTTTTGGGACCAACTTCAATGCTGGATATTAAATTCGGGTTTGGGTTCCTCACCTACCCGATTGCAAAACTTTATCTCAATTCTCCCTAGCCTTTGGATTGATCTGATGGCTATAAAGTGAACCCCTTATAACTTACCACTCATAACTTTCCACTCATTATAGTCTGACCTAATATAAGGTCACCAAACAATGGCTAGGATCCATGTCCATTTTAATTGAAAATATCCAGTCCAGTCCACACTACCAAACAGGGCCTTAAAGAATTAAAAGTTGGCTGCCAAACTTGGTTGGACTCACGTGATGGAGTTGGAAGGTGGAAACCAATTCAAGTTGGAATTGAGTTACCACTTTGGAAACAAATGGAGGTGGCAGCCAGCACTTGTTGGCACTTGTAGGCTATATATATTTTCAGATTGTTCTCAAGGAAAAGGAGATTAGAAATTCAGGAGAAACACACGGCAAAAGAAAGAGAGAAAGAGTGAGGAAGAGAGAGAACAATGATGGAAAGGAAAGAACCAAGAGCTAATAACTCTTTTAAACTTGTTCTTCCTTTCCTAGTTCTCATTTAATTTATGTATATTAGTTTCTTTGTTTTGTTTTAAATATTAATTATGTCTATTTAAATTACCTAACTAAGGTTGGATGAAACACCATTATTAAATAAAGTTCTAGTTTTTATTATCAATTCTCAAATATTGTGGTATTCAATGATTATAATTTTCACTTCACATGATTAATAGATTAATCTTCTTTTCACCACTTCTATCATGTATTGTGACATATAACATGTATTTGTGGTAGTTAAGAGTTCGGATTAATCTATTAATTCATCCTTGGTTTATATTTCTAATTTACAAATTTCTTTGATATTTTGTTATTCAAATAAATTTTTTCACATAGGATGCTTAGGAAACTTTGATCCTTTGTAGTTAAATAATTTTGTTTACATTTTATGCTTAGAATTTGTACTTATGAAGGGAAGGAAAATTTACTTATGATCTAAATTACAAACTTAATTGATAAATCTTGAGAAAGCAATAGATTGATTTCTAGATTGCTACTCCATGGGAATTGAAAGATAAATAATTAGGATCTTATGGAATAATGGTGTGGATTCCAATACCTTAGTTATTTTTCTTATAAATTTAAATCTCAATTTCAGTTTATTGTCATTTCTATATTTGTTTTATGCTTTATTTAATTTTCTTTATCAACAAACAAATCACCATTTGAATCAACTAGGTTGGCAATGAAATTAACTTGGGTATAATTGGTTTTCTATCTTTACACGCAATCCCTTGGGTACGATCTCGCTCTTACACACTTATGCTATATTCGATTCGTGCGCTTGCGAGTTTATAAATTTTAAAAGAAACCTCTTTTGAGGCACAACACCTATCCAATATAGTCAAATGTAAGGATCCAATCCAATGTATATTGGATTGGATTGGATGATCGGTTTGTATGAAAATATAATCATTGCAAAAGAACTTTAGTATTTCATTACATATAATTCAAAATTCAATCGATCAAAGATATACAACATGAAATTTAAAACTGTTGGAGAATTTTCAGATTTGACCTCGAATATCTTCTCAAAGTTAAGTAGGGCTAGGACCGTGGCAGTGCACAACTTGTGCTTAATGAGGGCGAAACTCTTCTCTTGCCCATCACCCCACTGAAACTTTCCTTGCTTCAAACACTCAATGATGGGTAATGGTGCCAAATCATGAGCAAACCTTCGATAACTCACTTACTATTCTCGGGGTAGGCCAGTCACTAATAGCTCGCACCTTCTCGTCATCCATAGATATCGTCGCAAACAACATAACCCAAGAAGAGTGATTTATTGGTGCAAAAATTACACTTTTTCAAGTTGATGAAAAGTTGGTTTTCCTCCAAAACTTAAAGGACCTGCTTCAAATGCTCCAAATGTTCTTCCTTGGTTCGACTGTAAATCAAAAAATTATCAAAATACACCACAATGAAAGGACAAAGAACCTAGTTCATAAGGCGCATAAAAGTGCTTGGCGCATTTGATAAGCCAAAAGGCATAACCATCCACTCGTACAAGCCATCCTTGCTTTGAATGTAGTTTTCCACTCATCACCCGGCTTGATGTGAATCTGATGGTAGCCACTTCAAAGGTCTATCTTCGAAAACACCTTAGAACCCTCCAGCACATCGAGCACGCCTTCCAACTGTGGTATTGGAAATCTATATTTGATAGTAATTTTGTTGATCTCCCAATTATCAACACACATACGCCATATTTTGTCTTTCTTGGGCACCAGCAATATTGGGATTACTCAAGGACTCATGCTCGCACGAATAGACCCTTTTTGTAGCAACTCTTCTATCTTCTCTCGTAGAATGTCATTCTCCTTAGGACTCATGCAATAATGGGATAGATTGGGGAGACTTGCTCCAAGCACCAAATTAATCTGATGTTGGATATAGCTCATGGGAGGTAGTTGATTGGTAGGTCGTCAACAATCCACTCCCTGAACCCCTGCAAAATTTTATGCACTTTATTTGTGTTGACGAAAAAATGTGAACCTCCCAACAAAATTTCACCACCACTATTTAAATAATGGGGTTTTATCGATACATGACATCTCTTAATTACAATCTCTTACTTCAAGGGACACCCTTTGATTCCTTCATAAAGAAACAGAACATGTGTATTTGGCTTTGCGGCTGCACAGCAGAATCTTAAGTTGACTACGTATCCCTTTCTGAAATCAAGCCACTCGTAGTTCAAGGAATCTTAGTGAGTGAATGACCCAGTAAAATAATGGTTTAGGAATGAAAATTTGTGGGCGAATTTGGTTAAGAAAGAACCAGAGATTCTATTTATTTAGACGTTTGCATCTAGATTGAATTTCTAGACTGCCTACATATCCTTAACAAAATCAAACCGACGTAGTTCGGAATTTACGTAAAATGTGTTTGATTTACTTTGTGGGAATTTGGTTGATGTAACTAGTGATTCGGATTTTGTTGCAGTTGTGTCTAGTGGGATGCTAGACTGCCTACGTACCCTTGACAGGATCAAACCGACGTTGGCCTTTCATGTGGTTTTGAACCACTTGGGCTTCAATTTGATGATTTGGGAATTAATGGGCATTTTAGAATTTAAACCCATTAATCCATAATTTGCGGACTTGAGACTTTGCACCAATTGTCGCCAACTGGATTTCTTAATGGACAAGTCTATTGGGCTTGAGACCTGTAATGAACGAGTCCATTGTATTTGAGGCTGCCAAATCTTAGAATATTGGCTTGAGATCATCGGGTCTTGACATATTTAAGAAGTGGGCCCACATGAACGAATGATCACTGGGACATGGGATGCACGACCTCTTCTAACTGGGCTTCAATTTCAAATATTTACTTTGACCTCATATCAGGTGTCCACTTGCTTAGACAATTACCAACTTAAGATATTTTTTATTTTCTCATATCCCATTGGTTTCAGACTTGGTGCGGAAAGCACATGGTCCCAAATTTAATTAAGGTACCCCTAAAATGGAAATCCTTCTCTCAGTGGGTTTGGAATAAACCATATCTTCATTGTTAGATTGGAAGACCTTGGAGCGACAAGAAGAACAGCCAGCTCTTTTCTAAATAGGATTAGACTACGCATGTGTCTCTTTTTAAATAGAAACATTTGCACCACAACAAACTAAGGCAAAGAACTTATCTTTATCAAACCGTAGACTTTGCTTGACCTTTGCTGCCAATTAGAGAGAATTCCTTCTATTGTTTTGTCTTTCACGTGGTAGCACCTTCATACACATCATCTTCTTATTTTCTTTTTTCTTTTTTTATTGAACTAATTTCTCTTTTGCATGTGCTGCAACAACAACACAAGACCCTCTTGTAAATTGGGTGCTTCTGGGATTTTGCTTTACAATTGATGTGGAATCAAAAGACACGAATTCCTTTGTTGTAATTTGTTTGTTGTAACTTCCCAAGGTCAATAACCAAAGGTATCACCTTTAGACTTTCAATTAGCTGGACTCTTCCTCAAAGTCCCACTCTGCTTTGCCTTGCTCGTTGTCAGCTACACACAAAGGGGAAAACCTCTTGCTTTCACGTGGTGAGTTCACAACCAAATGTTTTCTCCTTTGCTTTTATTATTATTTTGTTTTCAACAGAACAACACATCCCCATAAACTTGGGTCGGTGCTTTTCTAAGAGCAAAACCTTTTTTTATTTATAATTTTAATAATCTACATATTTAACCAATCATTCGTTGACGTGCAGGTAGTAAGCTTTAATCAAAATTGCCTCCTTGCCGTGGGAAAGCTTGGAATCTCTGCTTGGGTAATTACATGAATTACCTACTTTTGATTTTTTTCGTTTGATTTATGTTTTATGTTTTTTGTCCACTTCATGACGAACATCATTGAACAAATTTTGGCTATTGTGGAGCGACAATAAGAGGAATCCAAAGAACTCTAGGATTTCCTCTCCGTCTTTTTAGGAGCATTGTGCACTAGTTTTGGTTTTGTGATGGTTTGCGCACCATGACAAGCGATCCTCACAGATTGCTTGTGAATTGGATGTTGAATACATCGTGGAAGAATTTGATCGGAGTTGCTTGTTGGAGTAGACTATGCCTTAATATATGATGGTTGAAATCATCATGGAAGACAATCTTCCCTGTTGATTATGGACTGGATGTTTGAAAACATCGCTGGAAATATTTGAGCGGAGCCAAGCCTTGGAGAGATTCCTAACTTTGTTTATGATGATTTCTATCATCATAGCTAGGAATCCTCATGGATTGATCAAGAGTTGGATATAGAATGTATCCTCGGAAATACTTGAGCTGAGCCATGCCTTAGAGAGATCTCTGACTTTGTTTTTTATGATAGAAGTCATCATAGCCAGGGACCCTTGGGTTGATTAAAACTTGGAGCCTTGAGTAAACAAGGAAACTATGCCATAGAACTATGATTTTACCTTGAGATGGCTCTTGCTTTCTCTGGAAAGCTTGCTATATTTCTTTCCTCTTCCTATGGTTGCTCTCTTCTCTCTTCTTTTTTTAATTGTAGGCATGACTACCTTTTATAGGCCCTGAGACTTGAGGAGTTTTGAGATTCGGTGAACTATCACTCCTTAGCCTTAGTGTTTGATACAAACACTCTAAGTATAACAATTGCATCAAAAGAACTTTTATTCCTTTTAACCACATGCTGGATGAATTATTATTGTTGTTATTCACTTTTAACAAGATTTCCACGAACGCAACCACTTTTTTTCCCCTGTACTTTATTTATTTATTTAATAAAAATTATCATTTCAACAGTTTGAGATTTCAACTTTCTCAGGTACGGCAGCTAACAACCCTTGCATCACCACGGGATAAATTGTTTCTGCATTTTTAACGCCTTCTAAACAGTCACGTTCATTGATAACTATGGTGAGGAAACTAGAATTCACAACTGGTTTCTCAAGTTTCCAGAGTCGTTTACAGGAGCCATAGCAATTTTGTGAGAGCCCCAATTGAAAACATACACATTATCACGTCCCTTATGAGTAGCATCTTTATCAAATTGTCAAGGTCTTCCCAAAACAATGACTACATCCATATCAATAATATCACAAAGAACCTCTGACTTATAATGCTTACCAATGGACAACGATATCTTGCAAACTTCCTTCACCCATCTCAAGGAATAAGGTGATTCATGCTTCTCTGTCGGCAACCTTAAATAACCCACGATTTTCTTGGATATGAGATTCTCACAGCTGCCTCCATTGATAATTAAACTGCACACCTTGTTGTTGACGGTTCAAAGAGATCGAAAGATCTTATGCCACTGCCTTTCCTCTTGACTTGGTGCAAGTAACACCCACTACAAGACTAGGTTAATTACTTCTCATAGGCTAAATTAGCTCCATCTTACTCTTCATCAGCACCATGATCCTCATTGTCATCCTCATCCGCTTAAGCCAAGTTAACTTGCCGTTGATTTGGACAATCGTTGGATGTGTGGCCCAGTTTTCCACAACAATAACAATGGTCTCCATAAGGTTTTGCATAAGGATTCGACCTTTGGAAACGACCCTTATCCCCAATGTGGCTACTGCCTTATGCTGCTTGTGCCCTGCCATTTGTTAGTATTATTATTCCCATGAACCTATGCAATTTCTTTACCTTTGTCTTTTGCATGAACAAGTGAATCAGCATATTTCTTCTTGCCAGAACTCGATCTTCTCTCGTTCCCCATAAGGTCCGCCTTGAGGGTCATGCTATTGGCCTCTTGCATGGTCCAGAAAGTTTGTAACCCAATTTGATCTTAAAAGAAAGGTATAAGCCCATTCATGTACCTTGCCACTTGTTGATTATCAATTTCATCAAGGCTATTACGTTCTGCGAGGCGCATCAATTCAGTTATATACTATGCAATTGTGGTAAATGCAGTACAAATATTACTCAAAGTCTGCCGGGAGGAATTTGTCCATCATTAATTGCTTTATCCGTCACCAAGTCCGCACAGGAGCTTTGCCTTGCCTTTGGCGCGTCTTTTGTAATTAATCCCACCACACCACAACACTTCCTTTGAGACAAAAAGTTGTTAGCTTCACCATCTTCGCCTCAAGGACTACAAAAAGTTCAAAGAACCTCTCTATTTCAACAAGCCAATCCAAGAAATCTTCAACTTGTAGGTACCCATTAAAATATGAAATTTCATTCTTCACGCAATAGTCTTCTTGGAGTTGAATATTGGAGTTGAAATATGAAATTTCATTCTTCATCCACATGTCATATCTTCCCCATCTGGATGCACCATTAGAGGCACTTCGAGTCAAGCAAAACCTGCCCTAATACCAACTGACGCATCGAGATATAAGGGAATAGGGAGATCGAACAATAACTCTACAAGTAACACGCTGGAATCCACAAGAGAGATAGAATAAACCTCAAATATATTTATTGAAAATAAGATGATTAATTCTGGATGCTGCTACACATTCCTTTTATACAAGAGAAACCCTGAACTTGCTTGGAAAGCTAACGAGAAACCCTAGACTTGCTAGGGAAGCTAATTAGAAAACAAAGAGAAAAATAGTAAAAGTTTCCCAAAATATACTAGCTTCGGGCAACCCAATGCATTGTAGTTGAAAACCACTAGGACATCAATGGGCTACAGAAGTTCGCATTGAAAACTAAATGGAACGGCATTGTGGATATAGAAGATGACAACAGAAACAGAGAAAGGTTACAAAGCCATTTGAGAAGCATAGCGGAAGAAATCGAGTCATAAGTCAAATTCGTTAAATTTTAGGTGCTTTCTCTCTTTGTTAATCATTCTCTCCGTTTTCGATTCTGTTGGATGTTATTAGAATTTCTTGATTTTGATTTAGGCGCACCATCAATTATGCACACATGTATAATTTTTTGCATGGAAACTAGGGAAGCTAATTAGAAAACAAAAAGGAAAATAGTAAAAGTTTCCCAAAATATACTAGCTTCGGGGAACCCAACGCATTGTAGTTGAAAACCACTAGGACATCAATGGGCTACGGAAATTCGCATTGAAAACTAAATGGAATGGCATTGTGGATATAGAAGATGACAACAGAAATAGAGAAATATTACAAAGCCATTTGAGAAGCGTGGCGGAAGAAATCGAGTCATAAGTCAAATTCGTTAAATTTTAGGTGTTTTCTCTCTTTGTTAATCATTCTCTCCGTTTTCGATTCTGTTGGATGTTATTAGAATTTCTTGATTTTGATTTAGGTGCACCATTAATTATGCACATATGTATAATTACATGGAAACTAGGGAAGCTAATTAGAAAACAAAAAGGGAAATAGTAAAAGTTTCCCAAAATATACTAGCTTCGGGGAACCCAACGCATTGTAGTTGAAAACCACTAGGACATCAATGGGCTACGGAAGTTCGCATTGAAAATTAAATGGAATGGCATTGTGAATATAGAAGATGACAACAGAAACAGAGAAATGTTACAAAGCCATTTGAGAAGCGTGGCGGAAGAAATCGAGTCATAAGTCAAATTCGTTAAATTTTAGGTGCTTTCTATCTTTGTTAATCATTCTCTCCGTTTTCGATTCTATTGGATGCTATTAGAATTTCTTGATTTTGATTTAGGCGCATCATCAATTATGCACATATGTATAATTTTTTGCATGGAAGCTAGGGAAGCTAATAAGAAAAGAAAAAGAAAAATAGTAAAAGTTTCCCAAAATATACTAGCTTCGGGCAACCCAATGCATTGTAGTTGAAAACCACTAGGATATTAATCGGCTACGGAAGTTCGCATTGAAAACTAAATGGAACGGCATTGTGGATATAGAAGATGACAACAGAAATAGAGAAAGGTTACAAAGCCATTTGAGAAGCGTGGTGGAAGAAATCGAGTCATAAGTCAAATTTGTTAAATTTTAGGTGCTTTCTCTCTTTGTTAATCATTCTCTCCGTTTTCGATTTTGTTGGATGTTATTAGAATTTCTTGATTTTGATTTAGGCGCACCATCAATTATGCACATATGTATAATTTTTCGCATGGTTTGGCCCTAGGATGCGGTAAAATTTATACTATTTGGATTAAAATACATACGATTTTAGGTCATGTAGGTCGTACATGATATTTGTTATGTGCCTCTTGATATGAAATTAATATTGGTCAAGTTTTGATCTGCAAGGATTCTTGTAGTTCATAGTATCCTGTCAACCATAATTTATTATGTATTTGACTCATGGATGCTAGTTGTGACATATCATTTTGCTGTTAATTATACTTAATACGTTAACTTTTACAAGTGGAGAGAAAGCATAGTCGCTATGATAGATCACAGAGTGTTGTCACATAAGTAAAAACTTTTCTTGGTTAATGATAAGGTCGCATGGGATTAAAGTCGTAAGAATTTGTGATGAAGAGAAACCGACTTAAGGTGAGAAGGCTCTCTGAGAATATGAAACATTTTTCTTGTGAGTATTGCTATCTATCGATTCGGTGAAAGAGCTGTGTATTATCGTTGACTGTGAAGTAGTTTCATAAATGCTGTAAACAGGGCAACGCACGAACACCAATTTCGCGCCTCCACCTTCATCGATGACTGTGAATGGTCCTTTCACTCACACCGCTTGGGAAACGAAGACAATAATTACTTATCTAAACCCAAAGTTGTCTTCGTCCATTGTAAAGTGGGTCACGACGATTGGGTACATATACAAGACACTTTCTTCTTGGTCCACAAACGACACCGTGAATATTAAATCCTCCAGAGACCCTTTTCAGTCCCTTTTCTTCAACAACCAAGATGGATATTCCACAATTAGCATGGTTTAAGGTGCTGCTCGTGGTTGCAAAGCACTCCTATGAAGATATGTACAGTATGGGGGGAACATGCAAGTTATTTCAAGAAATGCTGAATGATCTTGAGGTTTGGACAACCGTGTCAGTAGATAAGTGCCAGTGGCATGAGGAATGTTATGAGTTTGATGAAGGCAAAAATGCAAAGAACATAACAATCCAGAAATCATTTACAATATGTTTCAGTTGATATGAGTTATGTGGGTGCATATTCTTTTGGATAGATTTAATAAACTCTTGTATTTCTTCTATTTCGATATTTTAACTTGGGAGTAAGGGTTTCCTATTTTGAAATCTTTTCTCTTGAACCTGTTTAAGTTGATATTAATTATGTATTTACATAACTCTTGCATTTCTTCTATTTTAGGATACCCATATTTGCATATCTATTTTATTTTATATTTATGGATTTGAATGACCTCTTGTATTTAGGACGCTTCTCACTTTCAATTACCTTTTGAACTTACAAGTTACAGTTGCCTATAGATTGTTGGACGACCTCAACTTTCAGGGTGATCAATTTGATGGCCAAGTTCATCCGCTATCCATCCAAATGCTTCATCCCAATGTAGGAGGCCAAGAATAAGTGTGATGTTGTAGAGGCGAAGCTTTGGGGAACCCAACGCAATGTGGTTGAAAACCACAAGGACATTAATGGGCTAAGGAAGTTCGCATTGAAAACTAAATGGAAGTGCATTGTGGCTATAGAAGATGATAACATAAACAGAAAAAGGTTACAAAGCCATTTGAGATTCGTGGGGGATGAAATTGAGTCATAAGTTAAATTCGTTAAATTTTAGGTGCTTTCTCTCTCTATCAATCATTCTCTCCTTTTTCGATTCTGTTGGATATGACTAGAATTTCTTGATTTTGATTTAGGAGCACCATCAATTATGCACATATGTATAATGTTTCGCATGGTTTGGCCCTAGAATGCAGTAAAATTTATGCTATTTGGATTAAAATACATACAATTTTAGATCATGGAGGTCATACGTGATATTTGTTATGTGCCTCTTGATATGAAATTAATATTAGTCAAGTTTTGGTCTGCAAGGATTCTTGTAGTTCATAGTATCCTGTCAACCATAATTTATTATGTATTTGACTCGTGGATACTAGTTGTGACGTATCATTTTGCTGTTAATTATACTTAATACGTTAACTTTTATAAGTGGAGGGAAAACATGGTCGCTATGTTTGATCACAGAGTGTTGCCACATAAGTAAAATCTTTTCTTGTTAATGATAAGGTCACATGGGATTGAAGTCGTAAGAATTTGTGACGAAGAGAAACTGAATTAAGATGAGAAGGCAGTCTGAGAATATGAAACATTTTTCTTGTGAGTATTGCTATCTATCGATTCAGTGAAAGAGCTGTGTATTATCGTTTATAATTTTCTATTTTCTTACTGAGATTAATTTTGGTGTTAACATTCCAATTTGAATTGATGAGGCACATATATGAGTGCATTGATGTTTTGAGATCAAATTAGTTCCGGTGGTTCAAACCTCACATCAGAAATGGCACATACATTTATTTACATTGATGTCTCAAGGCAATCAGTAGTTGATATAGATAATGATCAAAGTCGCACATATGAGTTTCTTCAAAATCTTTTCTCTTGAATATGTTTCAGTTGATATGAGTTATGTGGTTGCATATGGATTTAATGAACTCTTGTATTTATTCTATTTTTATATTTTAACTTGGGAGTATGAGTTTCCTATTTTGAAATCTTTTCTCTTGAATTTTTTTCAGTTGATATTAGTTATGTGTTTGCATAACTCTTGCATTTCTTCTATTTTAGGATGCCCCTGTTTACATTTTTATTTTATTTTATTTTTATGGATTTAAATGACCTCTTGCATATAAGATGCTTCTCACTTTCAATTACTTTTTGAACTTACAAATTACAGATGCCTATAGATTGTTGGACGACCTCAACTTTGAGGGTGATCAATCTGATTGCCAAGTTCATCCGCTATCCATCCCAATGCAAGAGGCCAAGAATAAGTGTAATGTTGTAGAGGCGAAGCTTCGGGGAACCCAACGCAATGTGGTTGAAAACCACAAGGACATTAAGAGCATCTCCACCCATAAGGGCTAAGTCTAGGGCAAGGGCAAGCAAGGGCTGCCACTATTCACATGAATAGTGGCTGCCTTGCCTTTTTTGGCTCCACCCCAAAAGGTTAGGGCAAAGGCAAGAATTCACCCCAAAAGGCTAAGTCAAGGGCAAGAAAGGAAAAAAAGATTATGCAACAAAATATAAACAATTTAGAAAGTGAATAAAATTGTTATGTATTTATAGGGAAAACATCTATAAATTTTTGGTATTTTTTTAAAAAAAATTGAAATTTTTTTGGAATTTTTTTGGGATTTTTTGATTTTTTTTTTTGCGCGTTGACGTCATGTTGACATCAGCAAACTCGGGCTAAAGCCCAGTCGAAACTTGCCTTTGGGCTTGCCCGGGCTGGTGGGACCCATGGCTTGCCCGGGCCAAAGGCTGCGCTAGAGGGAGGTTGGGCTCTGTTGAGGGGCCTTTTGCCCGGTTTGGATGCAGCGGTGGAGCTGCTCTAATGGGCTAAGGGGCACCATCAATTATGCACATATGTATAATGTTTCGCATGGTTTGGCCATAGGATGTAGTAAAATTTATACTATTTGGATTAAAATACATACAATTTTAGGTCATGGAGATCGTACGTGATATCTGTTATGTGCCTCTTGATATGAAATTAATATTGGTCAAGTTTTGGTCTGCAAGGATTCTTGTAGTTCATAGTATCCTGTCAACCATAATTTATTATGTATTTGACTCGTGGATATTAGTTGTGACGTATCATTTTGCTGTTAATTATACTTAATACGTTAACTTTTATAAGTGGAGGGAAAACATGGTCGCTATGTTTAATCACAGATTGTTGCCACATAAGTAAAATCTTTTTTTGGTTAATGATAAGGTCACATTGGATTGAAGTCGTAGGAATTTGTGACGAAGAGAAACTGAATTAAGGTGAGAAGGCTCTCTAAGAATATGAAACATTTTTCTTGTGAGTATTGCTACATATCGATTCGGTGAAAGAGCTGTATATTATCGTTTATAATTTTCTATTTTCTTACTGGGATTAATTTTGGTGTGTTCCAATATGAATTGATGAGGCACATATATGAGTGCATTGATGTCTTGAGATCAAATTAGTTCCGGTGGTTCAAAACTGACATTAGAAATTGCACATACATTTATTTACATTGATGTCTCGAGGCAATTAGTAGTTGATATAGATAATGATTAAAGTTGCACATATGAGTTTCTTTGAAATCTTTTCTCTTGAATATGTTTCAGTTGATATGAGTTATGTGGTTGCATATGGATTTAATGAACTCTTGTATTTCTTCTATTTTGATATTTTAACTTGGAAGTATGGGTTTCCTCTTTTGAAATTTTTTTTCTTTTGAATATATTTCAGTTGATATTAGTTATGTGTTTGCATAACTCTTGCATTTCTTCTATTTTAGGATGCCCCTGTTTACATATTTATTTTATTTTATTTTTATGGATTTGAATGACCTCTTGCATATAAGATGCTTCTCACTTTCAATTACTTTTTGAACTTACAAATTACAGATGCCTATAGATTGTTGGACGACCTCAACTTTGAGGGTGATCAATCTGATTGCCAAGTTCATCCGCTATCCATCCCAATGCAAGAGGCCAAGAATAAGTGTAATGTTGTTGAGGCGAAGCTTCGGGGAACCCAACGCAATGTGGTTGAAAACCACAAGGACATTAATGGGCTAAGGAAGTTCGCATTGAAAAGTAAATGGAAGTGCATTGTGGCTATAGAAGATTACAACAGAAATAGAAAAATATTACAAATCCATTTGATAAGCGTGGCAGAAGAAATCGAGTTATAAGTCAAATTCGTTAAATTTTAGGTACTTTCTCTCTCTATCAATCATTCTCTCCGTTTTCGATTCTGTTGGATGTGATTAGAATTTCTTGTTTTTGATTTAGGCACACCATCAATTATGCACATATGTATAATTTTTCGCATAGTTTGGCCCTAGGATGCAGTAAAATTTATACTATTTGGATGAAAATACATACGATTTTAGGTCATGGAGGTCGTACGTGATATCTGTTATTTGCCTCTTGATATGAAATTAATATTGGTCAAGTTTTGGTCTGCAAGGATTCTTGTAGTTTATAGTACCCTGTCAACCATAATTTGTTTTGTATTTAACTCGTGGATGCTAGTTGTGACATATCCTTTTGCTGTTAATTATACTTAATACGTTAACTTTTACAAGTAGAGGGAAAGCATGGTCGCTATGTGTTGCGTAGATACAGCTGCACCAAAATGGATTCAGTTGCATCCTCAACTTGTGATACTCGCAAGTGCACGAACCGTTGGTAGTTTAGCGTATGTAAGTGCGAGGTCGATTCCACAGGGATTGGTGATTGAATGATCCAATTTAGTTTCCCTACACAAAACAGAAATGAAAAAGAAAGGAAATAAATAAAACAAGGAAGAAAGAAATAACTAACTCAAGCAAATAAGTTCCCAAGTTCAATTAGATTAATGGATTGGTTCTAGCTAAAGTATGATTAAGCCATGGTGTGTGGTCATAACCTTGTGTTCCTAATTCCCTAATTTGATCATTTGTTGTCTAACCTAAAATTAAGCATTAGGAACCCATTAAGCATAGAAGAACAATTTAAACAACCAAGCATGTATCTAATCCCTGTTGTCGAATGTCCATACATACTCTTCCTATTCATAGTTTAATTCGAATTAAAGCATGGTGTCTACTCTTAATTCAAACCAAGATAGCTAACATGCAAGCCTAAATGGTGATCAATCATTCAAACTAGCATATTAACTTATAAGCATAATGAATAAGAACAAAAACCATAATTGAAACTTGGAAACTAATCAAACTTGAAACTAAAGAAAAGAATTTACATAATGAAAAGTAAAGTGGAACTAAGAAAAACTTAAGGAGAATTTCAGCACAAAGATCTCATTATAACAATTGAAAACTAGAAAGAGAAACTAAGAGAATTTGAGGGAGAGAAGGGAAGGGAGCTCTAGAGAAGTGTTTGAGAGCTCCTCCCCTTGGGGTGTGTTTACAAGCTTAGAGAACATCCCTATTTATAGGCCTAAGGGAAGAGAAAATCTGAATTCAATATGGCTAATGCATACAACACTTGTATTATAAATTCTTGAATTGGTTGATGCACTTGTATCAGAAAATTTGAATTGGTTGTTGCACTTCACCAATAAATCCCACCAGCAGCCCTAGCTCATCTTCATGTCACCATGACCAAGCTTCCAACCAGCTACAATAGCTCATGCCTAGCTCACCATGACCAAGCTTCCAACCAGCTCATCCTGAGGTCAGCATGACCAGCAACTTCAAGGGCTTACAATTTGGGCTTCTCTTAAGCAAATGACGACTTTAAGTACTCCAAATTGAATTTCAGAATGTGTATGATCCAACCACACAAGTATTGGCCCAATCCAAGCTCGGATGAAGAAGTTAAGGCCAAAACAAATTGTTAACTCGTTTTGCTCGCTGACAAAAATCCATCCTGAGGTTGTGAATCATTGCTCCAACGAAAATTTGGATGATTCCTTGTCGCTGGATTGTAAGTGTTGGAAAAAGGAGAATATTGTTGTTTGAAGTTTCCAACAGCAGCACAACGCTCCTCATAAGCTCCTTTCATTTCCTGAAAAATTGGGCAATTTTTAACAGTATGACCAATCTCATAACAAGAATCACATACTTGATTAACATCAGCTTGAAAAACAAGTTGAGGCAAATTTGATTTTTCCGTTTTCAAAGCAGCTATCTCTTTAGTCAAAACCTCAAATTTTAATTTCCAATCATCTTCTTCTTTTAATTGATAAATTCCTTTATTAGTAGAAGATGTGGCAATTCTTGACCGATCAGTGGTCTCAACTGGACTGGGGACAGTCCATTGATGAGCTTTTTCAGCAATTTCATCCAAAAATTCTAGGGCATCATCAGGGTCTTTTTGCATAAAATTTCCATTACACATTGACTCAACAAATTGGCGATCACGAGGGAGAAGTCCCTCATAGATATAACTAGCAAGACGCCAATTTTCAAAACCATGGTGTGGGCACAAATTCAAAAGCTCTTTAAATTTTTCCCAAGTTTGATACAAAGTTTCATTTTCCTTTTGAGAGAAATTTGAGATTCTTTTCTTAAGAGCAATCGTCTTGTGATTAGGAAAATACTTGTTAAAAAATGCTTGAGTCATTTCCCCCCAAGAACCTATGGATCTAGCCCTTAATGAATACAACCAACTTTTAGCCTTTTCTTTTAAGGAAAAAGGAAAAAATTTCAACCTTATGAAATTAAGCCTATCAAGTTGAACATTGTAAAAAGTGCCAATAGCCTCTTCAAATTCCCTAACATGCACATAAGGATTTTCACTTTCCATGCCATGAAAAATGGGAAGCAGTTGAATCATTCCAGGTTTGAAATCATAATTTGGCATGTTAGGTGGAAACATGATGCATGACGGATTTGGTGCACGAATAGGATGCAAAAATGTCTCTAAAGTTCTAGGTGCAACTACTTCTCTCATTTCATTATTCTCAATCTCATTATTTTCAATATGAGCATTAATTTCTTGTTCATTATTCGCAATTTCTTGTTCATCATTCACAATTGCTGCCATGCTTTCAGATTTGTTGGAATTTTCAATTGAAGAAGTTGAAGCAGAATGTTCTAAATTAACAGTTTCAGACTTTTTGACAAACCTTCCTAGATGATCTCTAGGTCGCATAAAGAAAATAAATAAATAAACAAAAAATACAAATACAAATATATATTAACAATGAGATAAGTTTGGAAAGAGTGTACCAGATGTGAAGAATTTCACATAACCAGCAAACCTTTGACCAAGGGGATCTCTGCACTCTTTGACAAGCCGCTCCCCGGCAACGGCGCCAATTTGTTCGTACCACTTTTACAAAAATCAAAGGAGATAGTATCGTATAGTAGTGTAGCTCGGAAGTCCGAGTGTCGTATCCACAGAGAGCAGTGTAAAGAAAATAACAGAGATGAAAAAGAACAAGTGTGATTGAGAGGTAGATTTATGCAAGATTTGATTTGGAGAAAATTTAATTGATTAAAACACTAAGGCATTGGGTTTCCACTTTTAACATAAGCATGCAACTCTTAATAATTTGATCCACAAAATATTTTCCATTGTAGTTGTTCAAAATAATTAAAGCTCTTTTTAATTTCCTTTAGAAGTATTCTAAGCATAACTTGTACCATTGGCAACAAACTATCAAAAAATAATCTTCATCAAAATTCTATTAATCTTTAGTAATTCTCTTCTCTTTTAAAAGCATGAAAATTTTTACTACACTATGGGAAAAACATGATTGAACCCATGAAATAGATTATCAAACATTCATCAATTAATTAAAAAGAAAACTACAAATTCCATTTGAACAAAAACTACAAATTCACATTAAAGCTTAAGTTTGGATCAAACTAATAAAAATTACACACTTATATTAAAAGTTTTGTCCCTAGCCCTAGCTAGGGAGTTAGTTCCCCATAATAAAATAAAACTAAAAACAGAATTTAAGACTTAGAAATATGGAGGGAAAAGAGAAAAAGCTCAAGATTGTGGAGCTTGGTGTCGTTTTACAATGCCGTAGCTCCATCTATTTATAGGAGGATGGGAGCAATATTCATGAATTTAATATGTCTTCTGTTGCGTAGATACAGCTGCACCAAAATGGATTCAGCTGCATCCTCAACTTGTGATACTCGCAAGTGCACGAGCCGTTCGGTAGTATAGCGTATGTAAGTGCGAGGTCGATCCCACGAGGATTGGTGATTGAATGATTCAATTCATTTTCCCTACACAAAACAGAAATGAAAAAGAAGGGAAATAAATAAAACAAGGAAGAAAGAAAATAACTAACTCAAGCAGATAAGTTCCCAAGTTCAATTAGATTAACGGATTGATTCTAGCTAATGTATGATTAAGCCATGGTGTGTGGTCATAACCTTGTGTTCCTAATTCCCTAATTTGATCATTTGTTGTCTAACCTAAAATTAAGCATTAGGAACCCATTAAGCATAGAAGAACAATTTAAACAACCAAGCATGTATCTAATCCCTGTTGTCGAATGTCCATACATACTCTTCCTATTCATAGTTCAATTCGAATTAAAGTATGGTGTCTACTCTTAATTCAAACCAAGATAGCTAACATGCAAGCCTAAATGGTGATCAATCATTCAAACTAGCATATTAACTTATAAGCATAATGAATAAGAACAAAAATCATAATTGAAACTTGGAAACTAATCAAACTTGAAACTAAAGAAAAGAATTTACATAACAATGAAAATTAAAGTAGAACTTGGAAAGACTTAAAGGAAAATTTCAGCACAAAGATCTCATTATAACAATTGAAAACTAGAAAGAGAAACTAAGAGAATTTGAGGGAGAGAAGGGAAGGGAGCTCTAGAGAAGTGTTTGAGAGCTCCCCCCCTTGGGGTGTTATTACAAGCTTAGAGAACTTCCCTATTTATAGGCCTAGGGGAAGTGAAAATCAGAATTCAATAAGACTAATGCATACAACACTTGAATTATAAAATCTGAAATGGTTGATGCACTTGTATTAGAAAATCTGAAATGGGTGATGCACTTGTATTAGAAAATCTTGAATTGGTTGATGCACTTCACCACTAAATCCCACCAGCAGCCCTAGCTCATCTTCATGTCACCATGACCAAGCTTCCAACCAGAAATGATAGCTCATACCTAGCTCACCATGACCAAGCATCCAACCAGCACATGCTGAGGTCAGCATGACCAGCAACTTCAAGGGCTTACAACTTGGGCTTCTCTTAATCAAATTAGGACTTTAAGCACTCTAAATTGAAGTTCAGAATGTCTTCTTTCCAGCCATATGTTATTTGGGCCAATCCAAGGTCGGAGGAAGAAGTTAAGGCCGAAACAAAATGCTAACTCATTTTCCGCGCTGATAAGATCCATCCTGAGCATGGTTCTGTGTTTGCTAGGTAACGGACTCCAGATTTATCCAATTGGGCTGAATTTTGGATATGTTATAGTACACACCAATTGGAGCAACTTTCATGAAGAATGTGGCCTTATCCGAGCTATGTAGGTTGCTGAAACAAAGCTTGCAATATGACCTACGGAACTGGACTGGCAGGGGGCTGTAGCCATAATGAATTTGTCTTTAAGCTCTTCATCAATTCATCCAAATTAGGCCTTAACATGCTTGAATTGCATGAATTATGTTCTCCAAAGCCATCATTGTTACCTAAAGCTCAATTAACTGAAAGATAAACACAAAAAGGATTAAAAGCACAAGTTTAACTCAAAAACATAACCAAATCATAAGCTAGAAGGGTAAGAAATAATATACAATTATGAACCGATCAAATACCCCCAAACCTAGATTTTGCTAGTCCTCGAGCAAAACAACACAAAACAAAGTTAAAAACAAAACTAGAAGTTAACTAAACCACTTTCGTAGGTAACTCGATTGCATTTAGCATATGCAACAAGCCTTTAAACCTCTAGGCATCCCTAGTAGGAGGAGTTGTGTCTCCTGAGGGTTTAACAGATACGATACCCACAAACGTTTTACTGACTCTGTAAAACAAAGTAATTAGAAAACTTAAAGATTGTTAGTCCTTAAGCAAAACCAAAAACAAAAACAAAAAAAATAATTACATTAACAAAAACAAAACAAAAAAAACAAAACAAAACAAAACAAAACAAAACAAAAAAATTACAAAAATAAAAAGAACTCAAAACAATCTTTCCGAACATTTTCTGAAGAGAAATGACTCATGCACATGACTCAAAAGTTTTAACAATAAAAGCTCAATTTTAAACATTATTCACAAAGCGGCAAAGTTCAAAACATAATATGCTCAAAGTGTGGTAGTGTGATAGCCAAATGCAACAAATTCCCCAATCTTAGTTTTCACACAATTTCAAAAATCATACAAAGCACAAGTTCAACTTCAAATCTCACCAAAGTTGTCCTCTCACAAAGGAATCACTCGGAAGAGGGCTATAATGCAACACTCAGTTATAAACATGAGATTAGAGTTAAACCATAAAGACTTAACTCGAAATAGAAAGATGAAGAACTTGCATTAATATGATCTCAAGAAGGATGCCAAACACTTAAAAGTAGAAAAATGAATGCAATTCAACCACATGACATTTAAGATCAATTTAGGTCTTTAACATAGGTTGTAATGGGGCCAAGGGTGTAAGGTGAGTAAGAAATGAAAGGTATGGATAAAACAAAGTCCAAGGAACTCAAAATATAAGAGCATAAAACAATTGTTTACAAGACTTCGAATCATCACAATGAGAATTTATTTTTCTTTTACATGATCAAAACTCCTTATACCTTCATTTACATTGATTCACTCCTTTCCTTAAACACCAATTTATTTTGAAGGCCCAAAAATGAAACCCAAAAATGAAATTTCATTCAACCACCACTTAATCACAACTTTTCTCTTTTCTTTCACCAATTGTGTGATTTTTTTTTTTTTTCCTTCAAAATGTAACACCAATTCCTAAACTTAGTATGAAAAACACATCCCAATTAAAGCTCATGAGTTCCTTAGAAAGGTAAATATTTGTTTTTCAGGCTAAGGCGAGGAAATATAATTGGTAAATGAAAGAAAAGGTTTACATGTAGGCTCAAAATGGTTAACAATGGAAAATCATGCTTAAGCATGCATAAGGTTAGCTTGAAAGGTACAAACGATCCAAAGAGGGCCTAATATCATTTCTTAAATGTCATGAAATCGAATTGCAAAAGAATGAATGACTTTTAAGTATTCAACCAAATCAATGAATAATGAGATCAAACAACAACTTTGATGACAAGAAAATAAGAGTATGTGTATAACACTCATGAAATGAAGCACAAGGCTCAAAAGCTCACATTTATGGTTATATAAGTCTAATTTATGCTTGATACAATTCTTTGGGTCATGCAAATCCTTTAATTGGAGAATTATGAAACAAATGGCAAGTGCAAAGAAGGTTTCGAACATATCATGCTAGAACGATGCCAAATTAATCAATTAATTAATTTTTTTTTTTTTACAATAAAAATTTACAAGGAAAAAAAATAAATAAAAAATAAAATTCAATTTTCATTTAAGTCATGCAAACATTTATCACAATCTCATCAAATGTGTTCGGAAAGTGAATAAAATCAAAATCAAAATAAAAGCAAGACTTAACAAAATAAAATAAAAATAAAAACAAGCAAATAAAAAAAAAATTAAATAAAATTAAGGAAAAACCAATTTTACATGCTAAACTCTAATACCCCCAAACCTAGAAATGAACATTGTCCTCAATGTTTAAAAATTAGGAACAAGCAATGTCATAATAAGAAATGAAAGGTACTAAAGTAAATATAAACCACACAAAAAAAAAAAAAAAAAACACAAATAAAATAATTACAAAAATAAAAATTACAAAACAAACAAACAAATAAACAAAAAAAAAAAAATGAAACAGTAAAACACTCGAAACAGAAAGCCCTAAACAGACAGTCTTACGCAAACCAAAACCCAAACAATTGAAAGCCCAACCCAAAAGAAAGTTAACCCACCTTGAAACCTAAACAACGGTGAAAACCCGACCCACAATGAAATCCGAAGCCCACACGTTTTTTTATTATTATTTTTTATTTTTAAGAGAACATGGGTCATGATGTCTCGGTTCAGTGTAAGGGACCAACTGACAGGGCGAGACACGTGTTGACGCGTAGAGGCGCCGCAGACTCCACAAGCAAAAATTACGGGCTCATGGAAAGGCGCGAAGACTTTACTGAACGCGTTCGTTCAGAAAAGACACGTCGTGATAAATGAGTTGGGTATGGTTGGAAGGTGAGAAGGTTGTGGGACTCAAGGAATGCTGGAGATTCAGAAAATGCTCAGATGCTGTAATGGCTAGGGTTTGTCAAAGACTAAGTCTATAAGAAAGGGTGAAAAAAAACGCAAACTCAGAAACACACAAAAGAGAAAAGAAATAAAGAAGAAAAGAGAGTGAGAAATCAAATGGCCTCTAACTACCCATTTTCGTTGGATCTCAACCTAGCTCCACCGACTCAGACACGAGGCCAAGCAGCGGCACCAGTATGGATGCCCTACTTTGCCTCCGCACGGGGGCCTGTGACAGTAACTGACTCAATACTCCTGGACAACGATGTTGCCATTGGAGTGGCTAGAAATTTAGTGACCCCTAAAGATATACGTGTTCTGGGGACAAGGGATGACAACCGGGTCGTGAGCGATGCCCTGGCACTGAGCGTGCAGAGTACAGCAACAGTCGCAAGTTTGGGTCATCGCCTACTTGCGAAGTCCCATGAGGTAGAGGTGCTGAAAGGTCAGTTGGCGGCGGAGCGAAGTATGGTTGAGGAGTGTCAGACTGCTATAAAAAGCTTGAAAAGGGAGAGGTCAAGGATAGTGGAGGTGAATCGACACCAGCTAGAAGTATTGCGGGACGAGAATAAAAACCTATCAAAAATGGTAGAGTTGTACTCTCGCGACATGCGAAAACAGCTGGAAGACCTAGACCGACCGGGTAAACGCAAACAAGCAGATCGCGAGAGTAGTTACGCTCAAGCTAAGATTGCGATCTTTGGGAGCTCAAGTGATGAGCCCCAAGAAGCTGTGCGTGAAGCCCCGGAAGAGGACAGCCAGAGGGCCAAACTCAAAGCTCCAATGGTCGAGACACCAAGCATCGAGAAGAAATGATTTCCTACTGCATTATTGTTGTTTTTATTTTATTTTGTTGTTTTTGTATTTTCGTTATTTTGTTTCGGAAATAAAAGAGTAAGGTTGCAGAAAGAAAAAGAAAAAGAAAAAGAAAAAGAAAAAGAAAAAAAAACGACAAACGGAAAAGAAAACACATTTCCCTAACTAAAATAAGATAAAGATGATAGCCGAAAGGGAAAAGCAAAAACACAAAGCTCTAGAAAATGAAAGTAACGGGCAAAAACATTAAACACCAGAAAACACGGAAAAAAGAAAAGTAAAGTAAAAGTAAAGGTGCTCCCCCTTGAAGCGATTAGGTCGAGCATGCCCGGGAAATCCGAAATGGTGTTGGCTCTCTCTCATCAGCATATGTCTATTTAAACCACACCTCTGCAAGCGGATGATACCCAGCATTTCTTCCTGCAAACTCAAGGAAAAACATCAAAAAATTTAGAAGCAAAACAAATGGCATCCTCATGCACTCACCTTGATGATCTCAACCTTGAGCTCTCACTTGCACCACCAAATGCCCAGACAAGGGCTCCTCCAAACCTTGTTTTCCCAAACTCCTCATATCATCACGGCACGGCCTCAAACTTTGCTGAGGCAATACCGAACTTTTCTGAGGCACTGTCGAACAGAGCAGTGCTGCTAGGAGGCATGATTAGCAGCAAGCTCACTCCGACAGATCATCTGCATGTGGCACAGAGGTCTGATAAGGCAGCGGTAGAGGAGTCCCACAATTTAACTGTGCTCCACGCGGTCTCCGCTACCAATTTGGGCATGCGATTGCTGGCGAGAACACGGGAGTGTGCCGCGATGAGCGAGGAAATAACTTCCTTGAAGGCTATGGTGGCGGACTTGCAGAAGCGGCTCTATTGTGCCAATCAGCACGTGGAAGCACTGCAGAGAAAAAATGAGGACCATGTGGAGCTGCTGCAGATTCTGCAAGTAAGAGAAAACAGAGGCATGCCATGAAGATGAAGATGAAGATGAAGAAGTTGTTTTTTTTTTTTTTTTTTTTTTTTTTAACTTTTTATCTTTTTGAATGCAATGTTTGAATAAAAATGTGTTTTTAACACTCAGAAATAAACTAATTAACCACACCACGTAAATAAATAAACTAACCTAATAAAACAACAAAAAAAACATAAAAGAAAACAAAGAAGTTCCAAATTGCAATTTACAAGGAAAAATAAAAACCCAAATTTCAATTTTCAATTTTTTTTTTTTTAATATTTATTATTATTGTTTTTAAAACACACAAATATACAAGCAACTCACGGATGACCAGTTAAGGGCCTCAGAAAACACAGCCAGGGGATCCGGGAAGGTTGGAGGGGTCACAATGGTCCCGCTTAAAACCCAAACTTCTTAGACACCGAAGGTGTCGCCTATAGAACTCCTAGACACTGTATTGACGGAAGTGCTCACTGGAGTTACCATAAGTCAGCTCATATGAAAAATCTTTTTAAAATTTTTAAGATAAGAAACAAAAACAAATTAAGATAAAATGGAACAACAAACCATAAACGAAAATGAACTAAGTACTCTAAACAAATTCAAACAAACAACATAAATTGTTGTACTAAAAGAAACAAACCAAGAAACCAAAGAAAAAAAAAACAAACAGCACTTTCTATCACCCGTTTATCACCATTTGGACAGATTCGTTTCTATGTTTTTCAGCTTCGACCTCTGTTCAATTTTTAGGCTATAACTTTCCAACCGTAAGTCCAAATTTCATGTTCTTTATATGGTTGGATTCAGCACAGAAAAACAAAGAACTCAGCGCGTACCAAAAGGTAAAAACAATGACGGAAATAAACATAATTCAAAGAAGAGAAAGGATTGAAATGCTCCCCCTTGAAGCGATTAGGTCGAATGTGATGCATTTGGAGGTCGCGACTTCTCCCATTGCTCCACACTTCCCATTCTTATGATTGAGGTTGCCATCTCTCTCCATTTTTATTAAGCTATCATAAATTGCTAAAACAAACACACAAACTTGAAATGGAATTAAAAGGATTAGGAAATAAAAACTAAAATGAAAAGGAAAATCAACACACATCCAATTCCATGCTTCAAAGCAACAAGCACCAATGGGTTGTGTAAGCTGGGACTTAAACCCAGTTCTCTTGCTTGTTGGGCAATTGTCCTTTTCTGTTGGACTACAAACACAACTTGTCCATTAACGTCATTAACTTTAAAACTTGAAATTGTCTAGAAAAACATGAAAATGAAAAATAAAACAAGTAGGGAAAAGAAATAAAACCAAACTATGTTGCCAATCCCCGGCAACGGCGCCAAAAACTTGTTGCGTAGATACAGCTGCACCAAAATGGATTCAGCTGCATCCTCAACTTGTGATACTCGCAAGTGCACGAGCCGTTCGGTAGTATAGCGTATGTAAGTGCGAGGTCGATCCCACGAGGATTGGTGATTGAATGATTCAATTCATTTTCCCTACACAAAACAGAAATGAAAAAGAAGGGAAATAAATAAAACAAGGAAGAAAGAAAATAACTAACTCAAGCAGATAAGTTCCCAAGTTCAATTAGATTAACGGATTGATTCTAGCTAATGTATGATTAAGCCATGGTGTGTGGTCATAACCTTGTGTTCCTAATTCCCTAATTTGATCATTTGTTGTCTAACCTAAAATTAAGCATTAGGAACCCATTAAGCATAGAAGAACAATTTAAACAACCAAGCATGTATCTAATCCCTGTTGTCGAATGTCCATACATACTCTTCCTATTCATAGTTCAATTCGAATTAAAGTATGGTGTCTACTCTTAATTCAAACCAAGATAGCTAACATGCAAGCCTAAATGGTGATCAATCATTCAAACTAGCATATTAACTTATAAGCATAATGAATAAGAACAAAAATCATAATTGAAACTTGGAAACTAATCAAACTTGAAACTAAAGAAAAGAATTTACATAACAATGAAAATTAAAGTAGAACTTGGAAAGACTTAAAGGAAAATTTCAGCACAAAGATCTCATTATAACAATTGAAAACTAGAAAGAGAAACTAAGAGAATTTGAGGGAGAGAAGGGAAGGGAGCTCTAGAGAAGTGTTTGAGAGCTCCCCCCCTTGGGGTGTTATTACAAGCTTAGAGAACTTCCCTATTTATAGGCCTAGGGGAAGTGAAAATCAGAATTCAATAAGACTAATGCATACAACACTTGAATTATAAAATCTGAAATGGTTGATGCACTTGTATTAGAAAATCTGAAATGGGTGATGCACTTGTATTAGAAAATCTTGAATTGGTTGATGCACTTCACCACTAAATCCCACCAGCAGCCCTAGCTCATCTTCATGTCACCATGACCAAGCTTCCAACCAGAAATGATAGCTCATACCTAGCTCACCATGACCAAGCATCCAACCAGCACATGCTGAGGTCAGCATGACCAGCAACTTCAAGGGCTTACAACTTGGGCTTCTCTTAATCAAATTAGGACTTTAAGCACTCTAAATTGAAGTTCAGAATGTCTTCTTTCCAGCCATATGTTATTTGGGCCAATCCAAGGTCGGAGGAAGAAGTTAAGGCCGAAACAAAATGCTAACTCATTTTCCGCGCTGATAAGATCCATCCTGAGCATGGTTCTGTGTTTGCTAGGTAACGGACTCCAGATTTATCCAATTGGGCTGAATTTTGGATATGTTATAGTACACACCAATTGGAGCAACTTTCATGAAGAATGTGGCCTTATCCGAGCTATGTAGGTTGCTGAAACAAAGCTTGCAATATGACCTACGGAACTGGACTGGCAGGGGGCTGTAGCCATAATGAATTTGTCTTTAAGCTCTTCATCAATTCATCCAAATTAGGCCTTAACATGCTTGAATTGCATGAATTATGTTCTCCAAAGCCATCATTGTTACCTAAAGCTCAATTAACTGAAAGATAAACACAAAAATGATTAAAAGCACAAGTTTAACTCAAAAACATAACCAAATCATAAGCTAGAAGGGTAAGAAATAATATACAATTATGAACCGATCATCTTCCACTTGCCATCAAACCAATTGCCAAGTTGCTTCCTTTAATTAATTCATTGTGATGATGACTCCTTATCTAAATTCTTCAAAACTTTCTTCCACTTGAACACTTTGTCATGCATTCCCATACTTTCCTTCTTCTCATTGTCGGGTATCACTCTTGAATTTCTCCACACCACTCTCCACTTGCTTCTTTACTCCAAGCTTTTATCATTTCAAATAAGTACCCATCATTTTCAAATATATTCCTTAATCTTGGCCTACTTCCTTGACTTTGGTTTTCACAAAGATCTTTGAGTCTTCTTATCAATTGCTCCACTTGCTCATCTCTCGTATCTTCTCATAAAAACTGCAGCAACTTTCCTCAAATTGTAGCTAGATAACAACTCAAGCATCATCATTCTTCTTTGCATTCATTGGTTGCAAGTAGTCAATTTGAACTTCTCCTTCATTGTTTATTCATTCTTTCTTTATTTCTTCAATGATGGAAGCTTTGCATGCATGTCCTAGAGTATATTCATGCAATTGATTGCTTCTTCTTTTCATTTGTTTTATCTTCAATTGCATTTGCTGCTGCACAAGTTGTCTCGAGCAAATTTCCTTGGCTTTGGCTGCACATATTTCTTCTCATCCTTTACTTTCTTCTTGCAACATATTACTTACTTCTTTTCCTCAACATGCTATTGGTGGAAGACACTTAATATCTACAAACAACCACTCATTAAATATAAAAACAAAGATTGGAAAGAAACAATAAAAATACTTTAATAGATTTATATAAAACAAAAGAAAATACTAACAAATATAAATTTAAGGATAAAACTTGTATTCATTTTGTGCTCATCAATAAGCATAAGAAAAGAGTCCAAGAAATATCCAAGATATATCTAAGTTTAATAACCAACTTTTCTCCACCTAGTTTCACAAAGTAAAATCCTAGAGGTTATTTTATGCAGATTTAGCTACTAAGAATCTTGAGAGTCCTTGTTAAAATTCTAAGGTGTTTTTGGGGTTGATTGTGCAAGACATTGACAACATATAATTTAGGCTAGGCTTCATTGTATCCACATAACTTATTTGTTTAACCTTTTTGCTCACAAGTTGTGAGGGCAAATAAAATCTAAAATATAGTGTTTTCATACACACCTTGAAGCATCTTCATCCTCTCATTACCATTCATTCTTAAACACTTCTTCCATAAGCCATTCCCACAAGATTTGTTAACACAAATATCTAACAAAAAAACTCAAGACATATTGTGATGTGCATGCTGTATAAGCATGCTACTATATCTAATATAGTAATAACATATTGTGATGTGCATGGTGGTGCTGCATAGGTTGGGTGAATTATTTGTTGGGTGCATGTTGAGAGCATTTGTCGAATGTTGAAGAGCTCGAACTCAAGACTAGCTGTGAGAGGTTTGTTTGATAATCGTTGTTGAGGCCTAAAAAATCCAAGGCTAGGCCCAAATATATTCATGGCCCAATGCGATACCTTATAGGGAAGAAACCGGATTTGGTCATACGAAAGTTCATCATACACGCACACACGAGTCACGATCCACATGCCACGCCAAGCAAATATGTAACCTATCACGCTAAGAGTTGTATTGAGACTATAAAATGCACCGGATATATGAACCCATGCTAATTATCCCATCAAGCGCCATTTTGACTCGACCATAGCCCTTTACAATATGATGAAATTCAAGCACGAGCAGACCAATTGACATACAATGCCAAGCGGAAAAACCCTTATTTTGCACCTAGCCACACTATAAGCTTAAGTGGGCCCAAGCCAAGCAAATGCCCGAAGTTTGCTGAGTAGGTTGTGGTATGGATGGTTACGAGCATTCACAATGTCCATTGATGAGCTAAGAAGTAGAAGTTTAGGTTGCTTGGGAGCCCCAAAACTTAAGCCCATTTCTTGAGCCCAAATATGTGGGTAAGCATGAAAGAGAGAAAAGATAGCCCATCATCTTATAAAATTAGCCCATTACCTTAGTAAAAATAGCCCATTACTTTAGAAAATTGGCTCATCCCCTTAGTGAATCAGTCCATCACCTTAGAGAGTGGCCCAAACAACTTAGAAAATATTTGAAAGTCTCCAGCACATGGCTAGGGACAAAACCATGACAGACCATCTGAAAAACCAAAAGATATTGGCGTGTGCAGGCTGCTAGGAGTCTCCAGCACATGGCCAAAGACAAACCTAGCATAAACCATCTGAAAAACCAAGGGATACTTGGGTAAAACGCCCTTCAGACCAACACCATTACCCACTTTTTTCTCCTACTAGCTCTTGACATAAAATAAGGGAGGAAAGAAAGAGAGATGGTAGCCCAAAATAGGAGATTGTCATAGGGACAGTTGCGGGAAGGCTCTAGAGCTCCCAAAAATCTTGTCTCTATGTGTTTGGACTGGAGAGGATTTCACAAAATGAGGATGAATCAAGGGAAGAGAAGAGGAATTGGGGGGGGGGAGGGGGGACTTGGTAGATTTGGGAAGAACCAGCTAGGATTTCATGGGAAGAAGGAGCTTCCAGCGCTTATAAGACCACCTCCAACCCATGAGGGGCTAAACCCAAATTTTCCCCTTCAAAAGTGACTATTTGGATTTTGCCCGGACTCAAATTGTTTTTTCTCCCAACCCTCCGGACTCAAATTTTAAGTCCGCAACTTTATTAAATTGTTTAAAAATGGTTTAAGTCTAATTTTTTTTTATGGAAAACTTTTCTTCATTAATCTTTTTAAATAACGTCATAATTTAATTTTTTGAACAATTTGACCTAAAAAAATTGAAATTCCATAAATTTAATTTTATTCCAAAAGTAAACACACAACATAAAAAAAAACACACAAGATAATTGAAAAAAAACATACAAGTTATATGTATATAAATAAATAAAAAGGCAGCAATTTATATATATTCAAATGTTGCCGTTGGAAGTTATATGTATATAAAATAATAATAAAATAAAAAAGGCAGCAAATTATAACTACATAGGACCGCGACATGTGGCGTAGTAGAAGAAGACAAAGCAGCAGCAATTCTGGCGATGGGGCCCACGTCAGTTTTTCTCACATGTGGTCTGTTTTCAAATGTAGGTGGGCTCCACAAAAAGTTTTGGGTCCAGGCAATAAGTGGACTGGTATTTGGGTCCAAATTTGGGTCCTTCATTTTCTTGGGTTGGGGGAAGTTTTAGGCAATAATTTGGGTTTAAGTCCTTGGGTTAGAGATGGCCTAAAAAGGGGCATCTCCTACTTCTCAATATACCACATCCAGAGAGAGCAAACATCACCTCTCACCACTGGAACCCTTCAATTTCAAGCTTTGTTCTTCTATTTCTTCCCCCTTTTTCTCTTCTGGCAAACCAACTAAGAGCTTGACGAAGCTTTCGTCAAGTTGCTGAAAATTTGCTAAACCCACCCATTCTTCCACCTTCATTTTTCCCTCTCTTCCCTCAACAAATCCTCCCAAAACTCCCTCTTCGCTTACTTTAAACCTCTGTTTCTCATAGAAAATCCAAGCTCTCTCTCTCTCTCTCTCTCTCTCTCTCTCTCTCTCTCTCTCTCTCTCTCATGCCAAACTCATGAATGTTTAGCTTCCATGCTACAAGCTTTTCAAACCAAGCAAAAATATTTACCTGTAAGCAACTGTTGGTTTTGTTGGTGAATGAGACCAAGGTGTTTCCTAAGGCTCCACAACTGTTGCTTCGATTCAGCTGCACCAAAATGGATTCAGTTGCATCCTCAACTTGTGATACTCGCAAGTGCACGAGCCGTTTGGTAGTATAGCATATGTAAGTGCGAGGTCGATCCCACGAGGATTGGTGATTGAATGATCCAATTTGTTTCCCCTACACAAAATAGAAATGAAAAAGAAAATAAATAAAACAAGAAAAAAAAGAGAAATAACTCAAGTAGATAAGTTCCCAAGTTCAATTAGATTAACGGATTGATTCTAGCTAAAGTATGATTAAGCCATGGTGTTTGGTCATAACCTTGTGTTCCTAATTCCCTAATTTGATCATTTGTTGTCTAACCTAAAATTAAGCATTAGGAACCCATTAAGCATAGAAGAACAATTTAAACAACCAAGCATGTATCTAATCCCTGTTGTCGAATGTCCATACATACTCTTCCTATTCATAGTTCAATTCGAATTAAAGCATGGTGTCTACTCTTAATTCAAACCAAGATAGCTAACATGCAAGCCTAAATGGTGATCAATCATTCAAACTAGCATATTAACTTATAAGCATAATGAATAAGAACAAAAACCATAATTGAAACTTGGAAACTAATTAAACTTGAATACTTAAGAAAGAATGTACATTACAAATAAAAGTAAAGTGGAACTAAGAAAACTTGAAGGAAAATGTAGTAAAATCATTTTGTTACAACAATTGACAACTTGAAAGGAAATTAAGAGAATTTGAGGGAGAGAAGGGAAGGGAGCTTTAGAGAAGTGTTTGAGAGCTCCCCCCCTTGGGGTGTGTTTTGAAGCTTGAAGGCTTCTCTATTTATAGGGCTAAGAGGGAGGAACATCATGATGAATTCCCAAACCATCCTTCATCTTTTGCTGCTGCACCTCAAGCTTTCTTCACATGGGTTCAAAGGTGATCAGTTGTGGCTGCTTTTGCTGCCAACCCATGTGGTCTTCTTTTGCTGCCAACCCATGTGATTGCTTTTTGGTTGCTGAAAAAATGAGTTTTCTGAACCAGGCTTGGTGTAGGAAGGCCAGAGGTTTCAAAACGTATCCAATGGGGTTCAAATTTGGATATGTTATACTAGAAACCCATTGGAACAACTTCTATGAAGAAAGTATTCCCATCGGAGCAGTAGAAGTGTGCGTTTTGGGCCTTGAAAGTTGGCTGCCGAACAGAGACTGGAATTGACTTCATTTCATTTCATTTCTTTCTTTTTGCTTCACATGCATGCACATGCTTTCTATTTCAATTAAAACCTGATCTCCAGCTCCAAAGTGATCTGCCAATTCAATTCCCATATTCAAAGGCTGAAGCAAAATGCCTCTCATCATTCCTCATTCTTCTCTCTCTCCTTTCTCTTTGCTTCACATGCATGCACATGCTTTCTCTATAATAACTCCAGCATGTACCAACTTGATCCTTTAGACTTTCATAGCTGGAATGCCTCCCCACTTCACTCATTATGTTGGATCCAAAGTCAGTTGCAGCATGGGTGAGGCACATGGCTTAAAGGAGGAGACAAGGCTCAAAGCTGGCAGCTGCAAATCCTCCTGAGCATGGTTCAGTGTTGGACGGGCTAAGGACTCCACATATGTTCAATTGGGCTGAATTTTGGATATGTTATACTAGACACCCAATTGAACAACTTCTATGAAGAATGTCTCATCATCCGAGTTGTGCAGATTGCTGAAATGAGACCTGCAAGGTGACTTACGAAACTGGACTGACAAGAAGTGTGGCCCAACTTTGGTTTTGTCTTTAAGCTCTTTCTCTTATCCCAATCAGCCCTTAACATGCATGGATTGCATCAAATGTGATCTCTTGCTATCTTAACCTACAAAACACACAAACAGAGGTAAGTGACTCAAAAATAAAGAGAAACTAAGCAAAATCACTAAGTAAAGAAGGCAGGCAAGTGTATGAAATTATGGACTTATCAAAACAGAAAATGGATTAAAAGCACAAGTTTAACTCAATAACATAACCGAATCATAAGCTAGAAGGGTACAAAATGATATACAATTATGAACCGATCAACAACCTTCGAAGCACTCTTGGGGCTTGATTCTTAAACTTAGACCTAGGGGCAACTCCACCTATTTGGCTCTTTACAGCATCTCAGGGCCATCTGTAGCTGCCGAAACGAAAAAGCCCCTACAATATTCAATTGTTGATAATCTTCACATGTTTTCGTATTTTTCATTATTTTCCATAATGGCATCAATTGAATTGAATAGTTTGTTGGGGCATAAATTATTAAAGTAGAAAATAAGCCTTTTCAAATTGCCACATATATCAACAAACTTTAATTCGAAGAGTTTAATTTGTTACTACTATTGGAGATACTCTAGAGCATTCGCAACAGTTGCTCAATAGTTCAGTTTAATAGTTCAATTTATTGAACTGAAATGCAGTTTTATTTGCTGCGGTGCAATTTAATAGCTTACAATAATTAAATGTAATGGAAAAAAAATTACGGCTAGTTTATACTAATTAAATGTACTGGAAAAATTAGAAAGTAAAAAGTAATGTTGTCAATGTGTCAATAAGAGAGAGGTGTAGAGTTATTATGGTGAATGAGCTTATTGAAGTGAATTTCATTTCAGAGTTCATTTTGTTGATCCCTGAAATGAAATATTGATATATGAAATGAACTGAACTTGACCATTACAAGTTAAAAGTCAAATTTATTGAAATAAAATTGAAATGACACCAATCATTGTAGATGCTCTAATTATTTCATTTCTTGTTGGCAAAAAAAACAAAAAACAAACAAATTCATTTCCTTTGTACAAACCGGAGGATATGAATGCCCTTTTGGGCACAAAAAATAAATAAGGAACTTACCCTTGATTTTGCCCTCGATTCAGTTCAGACTATTAAAAATAATAAATCCCAAAATAAAAAGAAAATAATAGTTCCAGTTCCACACGTGTGCACTGAAACAGTCACTGAAAGAGGAAAAAAAGGAGCGCATTGCAAATGGAGTCCGCGTAATAATCAGAGCACTTATATATATAGAAAGTTGCAATTGACAATGGCGGAAACTGTTAACAGTTCCACCAACTCTAGCTCCTCTCACCAGAAGCACTGCCCTGAGCAAAACCCTAGCTTTCGCCTCTTCAACAACAATGGCCGCTTCTTCTTCTCTCTCTTTTAGGCCTCTCCTTAGCTCCCTCGCCACCGATCTCAACGACGTCGTAAGACTTTCCAATCTCATTCTTTTTAAATCTTATATTACTTGAATGTTTTCTGTTTGGAAGCTGAGAAAATGCAGGAAAAGAAACTCTGCCTGGGTTAGTATAGTTGAGAACATCGTATAACTACCGAGAGGTTTTATAATTTTGAAGCTCTGCTTTGTTATATGTAATTGAAATCCAATAGCATAGGACCGCAAGATTTTGTAATTTAAAGTTTGCAGTATTATTTTTGTGTTATGTTCTCAGTTTTCATGTACAATGCAGTGGGATGGTTAAGATTGGTTTGAAATCGATTTCTGACTGGTGGATTTTTGTAGGGTTTATCGCCTGCGAATTTTGTACCAAGCTTTGGGGATTCCCTCGTGAGTTTTAGGTTAAAAAAGTCAACAACGCTGAGGGGAAAGAGGTTTTTGTTGTCTGGAAATAAATTCAAAGTGAATTGTTCAGCTGACAGAGAGATGGATGTGAGCACTTCAGCTGTGGTTGATGGTGTTGCGGACTGCTTAAATGGTTTGTGCAGCTGTTCTTTTGTTGTTGAATTATCCTTAACAGTTCATGCTTGCTAATTTGTTGAATTGGACACAGAAATTGAGCTGAAAGAGCCTAGTATTTCAACAATTCTGATGAATTTCGAGAACAAGTTTGATCCTTACAATGCAATGAATACGCCACTTTACCAAACAGCTACTTTTAAGCAGGTAGCACACAGAGTAGAAGATAGAGACTCATTGCTAAATTTTATGAAGTCATGATTATTCGTATTGTTGTAGTTGTTAGGGATAGCCAGGAATTTAAAATCATTTAAAGTTCAATGCTGCTCAGGGACACGATGTAATATTGTAGGATTGTTGTGTGGGGCTTTTGTGTGGAACCGTGGAATCTGTAACTCTCTTACTTTTATTTAAGCCATCAAGCTGAGCTTTCACTGTTAGGGGTCAGGTCTTTATCAAACAAGTATTAGAAAGCAGAACCAAGGAACTGATTGTGAATATGTGTGAATGTTGGCATACTTTCCTTTTTAATTATTCTTCTTTGCATTTGTAAGAGGAGTGCAATTGTGACTGTCAAATATATGCTTGTATCTGAGCTCAATGGTATCTTGATTGTATGAGAAATCTCTCGCTTACACTATCCATGTCAGGTGACATTCTGTGACCAAGTTTCATATTAATGGTGTCTTCATTACTTTGTTATGCAGCCTTCAGCAACAGAAAATGGTCCTTATGATTATACCAGAAGTGGAAATCCCACACGGGATGCCTTGGAAAGGTCTGATTTTATTTGGTTGTATGCCGTTGAAGTAGCTTTGAAAACTCTTTTTTTCTTCTTTCGCAACATGTCTTTATTGTGAATTTTTTCTTTCTTTCTGTATTCTCAGTCTTTTGGCAAAGCTTGATAAAGCAGATCGAGCATTTTGTTTCACTAGTGGAATGGCCGCTCTGGCTGCTGTTGCTCATCTTGTAGGGACAGGTACTTTTTCAATAATAGTATCATTTATATATTATATAAATTAGTTAAGTTACCATACTCGAGTATGAGTGTGAATAAACATAAGTATAATGAAGGAATTTATGAAGTATGTAGTATTTGATATCGTTACTTTGTCAATAGGCTCCCAATATGCCTCAACATGTTTCAGATACTCCAAATCCATATCCAGTTGACTTGTTAGTAAATTTGACTATTGGATGCAACCTGGATAAGTGAGGGGTACTTGATAAGTATGCAAAGGGTTTTCTTATGTATATATGCAGAGGATTCAGGATTTGAGTGGTTTCTCAAAAGGTTAAGTGCCAACATGAAAACGAAAAAAAACATATATAAGAAAAAAAAGGGAAAAAAAAAATCTTTATACTTTATGTACACATTTTTGTGTGGTTAGCCTAATAGAGGTAAAGGTTTTATGCCCAAGCTTGATCCAGCCTAGTTGGTTAGAAGCTTTGGTTGTTTCTTAAAAAAGAAAAATATATATACTGACTTGAACTCACAACTTGCAAGTAAGAAACATTGACTTAACCACCGCTCTAAATTTGTGCATTTGTTAATTATGGAAAATAATACATATATAAGTTAGGTTGAGGCAGCCCTTGTACAGGATGATATAGGCCTAGCCCAAGATCATCCTGAAATCCGTCCACTCTGAACTCAAATAAAGCTCTGTCCCAAAGTTCTGACCAATCGATTGGTTTTGAGCTGGCTAGGCAGATTTGAGAGTCCTGATTTTAATCTTGCAATTAGTGTCAGTGTATGGATTCTTAGCAGTATATTCTATACTAATCTTATGGGATAGACTATGGTTTGCTGTTAAGTCCTTGCTCTGAGCTGGTTAGTTTTGTACAAGACTACACAAATGAATTTCATTTCTTCATGGAAGTTGTCTGAATTTTATTGTAAATTGGTGATGATGTTGTTTTAGGTGAGGAGATTGTTGCCGGAGACGACCTGTATGGTGGTTCAGATCGGTTGCTGTCACAAGTTATTCCAAAGACTGGAGTTGTGGTGAAGTTAGTATGCTTCTCTCCTGTTCTCATCTTCATTCAATTTAACTGAAATCTGAAATTATAATGCCTTTATCTCTCAGACGAGTGAACACGAGTGATTTAGATGAAGTTGCATCTGCTATTGGCCCCTGGACGAAGCTTGTGTGGCTGGAGAGTCCCACCAATCCTCGACAAATAATTTCTGATATTCGCGTAAGATGTCTTTAAACAAGCATTATACTATTCTAGCAGGGACAAGCTCATAAGCAATGCATAACTTTTTTTATTATTTTGTTTTATTCTGCCAATATTTGATGCTTGATTGTTGATATGATGGGTGTGAATGAACATGCATTTGCTAATGCCAGTCTAGGAAGTCCTCTCAGAGATTGTATTGTAAAATCTAGCAAAGCTATATAGTTTGGCATCTAAACAAGGTTTCTGTAAATTATAAACAGCGTTTTAGAAGTTGATATGTTGTCAGCATGCATAAATATCCTTTTCCTAGGATAATAGTGAAAGTTTTGTTCTGATTGAGTTACAAAATTTGTGTACTGTTTAATCAAGTCCTTTGAACTTCATAATGTTTTTCTATTCCCAGTAGTTTTAGTGATCGCTTTTCAGTTCATCGCAATTCTTGGTGAAATATTTAGTATGGTCTCTTCTAATTTCTTCTGACGCTCTTGACTCTTCTACTCTTTGTGCCATATTGCTCATTGACCCCACTAGTGAAGTAGCTTAAGAACAACTTGTAACTTGCTTTGCGTTCTTACATTAGGCTCCGTGTATTTGGATGTTAAATTCATACCCAAATTACTTGTAGTTACTCAAGACAAGCAAGTAGTTACTAATTTGAGTATTAGGTCCATCCCTTGAAATTCTTAGAACTATAACATGACGTTGGAGATTTAATCTAAAAACATGCATGCAGGATAGAGAAATAGCTTTTGAAGATTTAATTTTATATGGTGCCTTCTAATTTCTTCTGGCAATCTTTGACCCTACTACTCTTTGTGACCTATTGCTCATTGACCCACTACCGAAGTAAGTATAAAAACTTGGAACTTTCATAGTGTTTTTAAACCAAGGTTCCATGCATTTGGATCCAAATTTATTGATATGATTACCCAAATTAGTTGTAGTTACATAAGTAACCAAAGAAGCAGTCACTATGTTGAGCATTATGTCCATCCTGAAATTCTTCAAACTATAACTTGATGTGGAGACTCTAATTTCGCAACTTTCAGCAGGATAGCAAAATAGTCATCAAAGATTTAAAGTCTAAATGTTTGAGGCTTGTGGACTGATTATTTGGGCAAGAGCCGTTTTTATTTATTTTTTATTTTGCAGGCCTTCAAGTATGCTGCTAGGATCAACGAGTTCAAAATGATAATTAGCGAATGTCATGGTTGCATTCAGTCTCAGTAGGGCCTGTTGTACCTCTACTGCGATGTAGGGCCTATTGGCTGTGTTTTGGAAACCTGTTTTGGAAGCAATTTTCAGTTTTCACCTGTTTTGTTTCTTTGAAAAGAGCATAAACAACATTTTGAGGTTTCCTGTGCTCCAACTTGTTTTACGAAAGTTGTTTTCGTAACAGCTTTCTCAAACTCTTTTGGAAGTGTATTTTGTTTTGCATGATTTTGAGAATACAAAAATATTTTCTGAAAAGAAACCTGTGAGGCCTTAACTTCTCTGATGACTAAGGGGTTAGAAGAGATGTGTAAAGCTAGACATTTCGTAGTTGGAAAACCTATTTAAATATGTTGTGAAAAACAAAGATAAATTTGTTTTATTAGAGCATTTCAGGGGTGGATGAAATAGCAGATGGGTTATGTAAAATTGTGGCTTTAATGCTTGAAGAAGGACTAAAGGAAGATAGCATGTGGGGTTTAATATAAGTTTGAAATGAGACCCTTGGGCCACCATGACCACCCAAATTCAAAGTAATATAAAATAAGTTAGTGGCGAACTCTTTTTCTATATTAGTTTTGCATTGATGCTTGGCTACGTTGCTGATAGATAAAGCAGTAGATTACACTATTACTAACTGTTTTATGTTTAGTGATCTTTGTCATTGACTCGATATCATAAAGTTTCTTGATCTTTGTAATAACTTTAGTACAGTTTCCTATTTAGTTACTTTTTTTTAAAACAAAATTATGATGAGCACAACAAGCGCTAGTTTCTAAAGGCAAATTTGTTTCATGTCTATCCGTTGATAGAAAATAGCAGAGATGGCTCATGCACATGGTGCTATTGTGTTAGTGGATAACAGTATAATGTCCCCTGTATTGTCACAGCCACTGGATCTAGGAGCAGGTAAAAATAGGACTTCCAAGCTTTTGCAAACTACACATCCTTTTGAGTTCTTAATAATTTATTTTAGTCCATTCTTTCAGATATTGTTATGCACTCAGCCACTAAGTTTATTGCTGGACATAGTGATGTCATGGCAGGTGTTTTAGCTGTTAAAGGGGATAGGTGTGCCTCTTGCTCTATCTTTACCGTTGGTTTTACGTCTTGTATTTATACTTAACTTCCTACTTGTTTTCACTGTTAACAGCTTGGCAAAACAGCTATATTTCTTACAAAATGCAGAAGGCTCTGGGTTAGCTCCATTTGACTGTTGGATCTGTTTACGAGGAATTAAGACAATGGCCTTACGTGTTGAGAAGCAACAGGTGTGGTTTGCCTCAAAGCATTCTATTTGTAGGATTTGATTTCCCTCAAATGATTGATCGTAATCTGTTGTACTATTCTGATGTGTCTGCACATTTGGCAGGACAATGCGCAAAAAATTGCTGAGTTTCTTGCTTCCCATCCACGAGTGACACAAGTTAATTATGCAGGGCTTGCTGATCATCCTGGACGTGCCTTACATTATTCTCAGGTATTGACCTTGATGGAATTGTAGATCCATAATGCTATTCACAATCTGTTCTTCTAGATATTTATGTACACCTGTTTCAGGCAAAGGGTGCAGGATCTGTATTGAGTTTTCTGACAGGTTCACTGGCATTATCAAAGCATATTGTCGAGACTACCAAATACTTCAGTATAACTGTCAGTTTTGGTAATTCCTTCTCAATTTTCAGCTTTTCCCTAGTCCGAAATTTTTGAGTGGTAGATAGTCAGTACTGTGGCAAAAGAGGTTATTTGTGTTTTCTTTGTCTTGTGAATAGAGAGATAGGGGCAGAAGGTTTCCTCTAAAACTGATTTCGAAAGCAGAGTGTGCTCATTTAGTACATGTGTTATGCGTTCATCAGTTCATGAATCAGTCTGTACATTGTATGACATGGTCCACAGTTAATATATATTTTTTAATGTATTTTTAGGCTTTTTTTAAATTATTGTTACTATTATTACTTTTATGTATGGTCTATTAGTAGGTGAATCTTCAGTATCAGCTCTGTTGAGCGAAAATCATACAAAACAATTCTATAATTAAGCTGACCTAAGATTTTTTATATTTACAGGAAGTGTGAAGTCTCTTATAAGCCTACCCTGCTTCATGTCTCACGCAAGCATACCATCTGCCGTGCGTGAGGCCAGAGGTCTATCTGAAGATCTTATTCGTATTTCTGTGGGAATCGAGGATGTGAATGATCTGATTGCCGATTTGGACTATGCACTTAAAACCGGCCCTCTGTAGTTGCCTGAGGGTATCTGACTGGCAGTGCTTAATTGACATAAATGCATCTGCTTTGAAAGAACACAGGAAGGACTTTTCCGTTTACTTAATTGACTACGAAATTATTAGTTGAGAATACATTTTAATTTAAATTTGAAAATGTGGGCTCTGTACATATGTTGGTAAATCAATCTTAAACATGATTTTTGAGAACAACGAAATGGAGTTAGTGCTCCTGCTGAACAGAAATTTTTATGTTATCTAAAAAAGAAGCGGTATATTTCCTTTCCCTTCCTCTTCCCTTTATGTTCAATATTCAACGTCATTTGCTGTGTTTTTAATTTCGGAAATTTGAATTGTTGCATAATAATTGCGGGTTTAAACATGGAAAACAAGGTCAAAATTGTCAAGATCTTTTGAGATTGGTAACTCAAATCCAATGAGAGCACAATGGGGTAGGGGCTGGGTGTAGAGATTTATTTATTTAGTGAGATTTCTTTTTGGGAAACAAATATATTGTTGATAATCAAATCCAGTGAGCACAATTGGAAATCTATATTTCATTAATGTACTGGTTGGAAAGGGTGATTTTTGCTGCTAAGCTAGTTTAGAGGAAGGGGGTGACGCCATAAGAGGATGCAACAGCTGAAATGGAGCAGCAGCGAGCAATCTCAAATTAAGTACACGGTAGGAGACTACTGCTGCAATTACCTTTCTAAAAAGTGAATTTCCTTTCTAGGGTTTGTTAGGGTTGCATCTACTTGTTCTGCATGCATAGGCAAATCAAGCAGTTCCTTATGTTCCCTCCTATCTGCATCCCCGGACCTCCATGTATTTGCAATAAAAGCGTCATGGTCGTATTGATGATACTGGAGTTCTCTGCGTGCCTAATTTTAGGGAACATCAAACAGCTTATCATGTAGACCACACCATTGCTTGGCTTGGTAAATAAAGGAGAGGGTAGTGTTACAGCTTACAAGCCAAGCAATGGTGTGGTCTATAGGATTGGCGGATTGAATTTCTGTGGGAATTGAGGACGTGAATGATCTGATTGCCGATTTGGACTATGCACTTAAAACCGGCCTTAATTTTCTCCTCGGAGAACTGAATTTGCTTCTAACCCCTAAGGTCTTGTAGCTAATACAAAGAAACATGCAATTTACACACACATAATGGAAAATGAGGCCCTTGTTCTGCAATTTATATCCCCACTTCTGAAATTATGTATAAAATTAAACAGAACCAATTTCAACTAAATTTCTTTATTAGATGTCAACAATTCTAATTGAAGCATAGTAAGATCAACACACACAAGCATTAGTTTCCTCTCTGTCAATTTCTTTTTTGGATTGGGCACAGATCACCATCATCAAAACCACATTTGTTTCAAAGATAAATATACCTCAAAGATAACCAACTATAGCAAACCTGCAGCATATCAATGATCACAAAAACGATTTCATCAAGCAATTCAACCTTGCTGTCCACTTGTAAAGAAGCACTCTACTGTCATTCTCTTTCTCACTACCATCACTGAATTTTACAAACCAACCAAAATCTTAAATGGTATGTACAAACCCCTCTGTCCTAGCATGAAATTTTACCTGAACACAAGGCAAGAAGAAAGTAAGGATATGGAAGAAAGAATTTCACAAACAATTCAAAGTTCTGTACAGAATTTTCTTGCAAACATGAAAATGGGGCCTAAAAAGAGTTCTTTTTGTTTTTGCTTTTTTCCCCCCGCATTTTCTCCTTAGTTTTCATAATAAAAAGAAAACAATTTTGGATCTAAAAACCGTTAAGAAAACTAGACTCAGCTTTGTTATTGGGTATGGAGCTGCATAGAAAGAAAATTCTCCTAATCTGCATTTCTTTTTGTTAATTACATCATGACTTGAACCTAAGACCAAACCCTTTCCCCAACCGTCCTAATGGCCACCTGAGCTTGAATTCTCGGGCACAATTTGCATTTCTTGAAATGTGATTTCAAGAAAACAAGAAAATGCTGGGTCAATATATTGGAAGTGCAAGATGGTGATAGACGCATCTGACTATAGACTTATCTGAGATGGGAAAGAAGAACGTAATAACATGTCATTTACCCTAATCACATGTCAGTAAAAAGTGGGAGCTATTGTCGTCATGGTCATCATCAGGAAGTAAAACTGAGGGCATCAAATTTATCAACAGAATGGCGATCCAATGATTAGATCTTATCAATGTTAAATACTAAATTTCATGCACCAACTGTAAACAATACGATATGAAGTTAAAACGTCTTGGGCAGGAAAAAAATTTCCACTGGCGGGAACACCAACGGGCCTACCAGTCTAAGAATAACCAACATAAAGGTATATAACATTGAAAAGGGGGTGCCACACAAATTTTTGCATCAAAGCAGTGATCTTGAAAAAAGAAAACGAATAAGACATCCTTCCTGCAGCATGCGTTACTACAAGGAAGGTTGAGAAAATGCAGTGCCATGATGAAAAAACTCAGAAACAGCTTAGCTCAAGTCTGAAGCAGCTGAATCACATTTAAATTGAGACTACATGGTTGGAAATCTGGTAGCCAACAACCCTTAAAAGAGCAGTAGATATAACTTACTTTTGAAATTTTATTACTATTCACTGCCAAAATCTTCATAGCTTACGCCTTCTGAAATGGTGTCCAACCGGTTATTGTCTCCTGTAAGAGTGAGGGAAAGTTAGTAACCCCCTTGCAGTGTAAGTTGTAACAATGACAAATATGTCAAGTCCTCACCTTGATGTTCTCTTTCACGAGAATCCAGGAAGTTATCATTATCTGTTGCCAAGAAGGGTGATCTAGGATAGCTCTCCAGTATGTCTAAAAACATGTAGAACAGAAATTATTAATTAAGAAACATGACTTCCATGACTTGTCATGTTTACTGTTCAGAGAAAGCGAGAGAGAGAGAGCACCTGAGCTCTGAGAAAAGTCAGCTGTCAGGTCCGAGAGGCTGAAAATTCGAGGAATCTGACGTAAAAAACCAAATGATGAAGAGTCTGCATCAAGAAGTGATTCATTTAGGGGCTGTGAGTTGGACTCTACGCTGTTGAATGCTGCAACAGAAGCATCTCCAATAGAGGGCCGTGCTTCCAGGATGTTTCCATCAGTGCTAAACATGTAAGAACTGCCTGAATATCCAACTTCTGATTTGATAATTCCCCCATTTATTCCTTGCATAACACCTATGTTGGAGCTCTGATTCGAAAGCATGTTTGGTGGGACATCAATCCTACTGGTATGAGCAGACATTTTAACAGCATTGTGCATACTAGTGTGCAATGAAGAACCACCATTCGTAAATGCATTAGGTACGCAGGAACCAACTTGGTGGTGTATATTTTCTGTCTTCAATGCTGGTCCTACATGCTCTGGCGCATAGCATGTGGAGTTTTGGTGCACTGTGAACAAAAGTAACATCAATTGCTATTCTGATGGGAATTGACCATTCCCTAACAAAGCAGAACTATGAAATATAATTTGGATGAAGTAGAACACAGTTTAACACAAAAGGAAATGAAAGTTGTGCTGCTCGAAAGTAGGAGGTTAACAACTGGAGATATAGACCAAAAAAGAACAGGGTAAAAAGAGGACCAATTTGAATGAATCATAGACAGTTATACACTACCTAATTTGTTGCAAAACACAGAACCCATAAAGAATGTAAATCTAGTTCAAGCATCATGCATCATATGCATGGCATCAAGAAACAAAACATGTGAAATAGAGTAACCGATGAACTTTAAAATATTACAATTATTCTTTTCACAAGTGATTACACTTTTATACCTTAGTTATAGCATGGATGACACAAAGAAGAATCAGAAATTGAAACGAAACAAGTGATTAGATGGAGTAAAGAGTCTTTTTTCTTAATAAAGAGAAATTGTATCTATACAGACATTACAGGAAGTTGAGGGTGAGATCATACTTATCTTCATTTCTCTCCGATCTCATGATAAAACAAAGGGTGGAAAATGGTTAGCCCATAACTACTTTCTTTCTTCCCATCTAAACTTTCCCTTGTTTTAAGAGGCATACCATTTACTGTGCACTAACCATAATGACATTATTCCATGGATCAAAACCCACACGCTATAAAGATTAACTTGCACCGATAAAAAACAAGCCAATATCTTAGCCATAATAAAATTTACATCTAAGCAGATAGAACTCTTACTTGGTGAAATGTGAGATCCATTGGTACTGGGTATTGAAGCAACTCCACTTGAGTGCAACTGACTCATTAACCTCACCTGTTGCTCAAGCAACCTGTTATATTCTATTATTTGGTGCTTCACCATCAATCTTAAATAATAAGCCCTGAAGAATTCCCGATTCTCTTCCTCAAGCTTCTGCCAAACTGGAAATGCAGCAAGATTTTAGTGTTAAGCTGAGCATACGGAAACACTGAATATGGCTGTAAGATTCCCCTTAAACTATTGACTGGGGGCATAAAGAGTTCATGTTTTTAAGTTGACATTGGAGATTAACATTTCATAATCCTTCACACATAACTGCAAAGACATTAGATTCATTGACTGGGGCAGGGAAAAGCTCATAATAGAAGGACAAATCTATGAAGATAATTTCAAAATCAGTGCAGAGTGAATTCGGATTCTGTGGCCGATAGGTTTGGTTTCTCATCACCAATTGATGCAAATGTGTTTATTGATGACAAAAGATTAATCTAAAAGTTACAGCCGCTTTGTGGGAATCATTATGACCGATACACGACTCCAAAGTCAAAATGCACCACACTGGTTAATAAAAAGAAAACACCTCAAGCAAGAGGGTAAAGTTTTCAATTCACAACAGAAGCCACTATCAAGAAGTACAAAAGCACTGTACAAAAGCAGTCAAACAAATAGTGAAAATACCCAAAAACTATTGTGGGGTGCCCAATAAATTATGCCGAAGGGGCCATAGGAGGAGCAAATCTATCCTTCCTGTAATGTTGGGTGCACAAAATGATATAAACACTGGAAAGTGGGGTAGCAACAAACAACAGCCAGAATCACGAAGAAAAATATTCAGATTAAGAACATGAAAAAGGAGAGAAACTACAAAACACAAAACACATAAGGAAAGAAAGCCATGTCATAGAATACTACAGGATATCTGCTTACCAAGTTCCGTGAAACCAGGCTCTATTTTTGCCTGGTCCAGTAGAGTATCTACCACTTCTTTCTGGTTCATGTAAAGCTGGAGACATCGCTCGATAAGGTTCTGCACCTAAAAATCAACAGAAATCATCAAAAAATAGCAATGAGGACAGTAGACAAACTTTCTATATGTTAAGCTTCTATAAGGAATTAAAAACATATGGAAAAGTAATAAAAATTTACTTGGATTTTGCACTTTGTGTAAATAAAAATATATGTCAAATACTTGCATTAAAAATTCTATCAATAATTTCACAGAAGAAAGAATTATACTCAGGCGCTTAGGAAAAGAAAATATGCATTATAATTATAACTAGGTGCTTTACTGTTTTCTTCCTGTTTTAGTTTGCATTTGAAAATATCCCGTTGTCGCTATTCCACAACTATAGCACACTTCAAATGGTTTAAGTTTTTTCTTCTTCTTTTAAACAACAATACAATCATAATTGGATAATCTATGATAGTCCATCAACAAAATCCTTACCAGTTGTATATCTTGACGCGAGACCTGTCTAACGGGTCCACTCGACATATTCCAAGGTTCCAGTAGAAGATGCTTGTGTAAGAAAGCTACACTGATTGATTTTAAAATTATAAATGATCCTTATAATAAATGCTACAAAGGGTCCAGTGAACTCAAGAGTGATGGATGCTTCACTTCAGCTGTAGAAATATCATATACGTGTAATGTGATGAACCTGATGGGAACAGACAAAAGAAATTCATACCTGAATTAGCTCTTTCAATTAATTGGTTGGAAAAAGGTTAAAAAAGTATGAGCTTCGACAAAAAATAAAAAAAAGGACCAAGCCATCAAATAGTGTATAATATGTTCAAAGGGACAGCGTGTGCAAATTTACACAGCCTGTACAGTGCACATAAAGAAATTTCAGAGAAGTATTTAACAAATAACTTTAATAACAAATAATTTCAGAGAAGTACAGTGCACCAAGCAACATCGCCTTTGACATTTAAAACCAAACATTCTCTGTGTCAAGTGATTATAAAATTTAGGCATTAAATTGTCTGTAAACCCAATCCCTAACTAGTACTTCACTGAGTGGATCAAAGCATTCATGTCGAATCAGATCAGGAATAAAATGTTTGCCTCCAAAAGGTATATTAATCAAAGCATGCACTACATTCCTCACCACCCAAATCAACATGTCATAATCTTGATGAATTGATATTCAAACACAAGATACAGGGCGGCGTAATTTACTACTATCTATTTCTACTGCCTTCCCAAAAATCACCGCAATCAAAGGATAAAAAAGAAACTTCCCCACTGCACTAATTGAATTCTTCCCTTACACGCCTCAACACATGAATAACTGCGTGCGATACCAAAGAAAGACCATTAAATACTGGGATTTGATTGCTTTATCCTTTCACATGAGTGTTGTGGAAAAACACACAGCAACCACATGCATGTATAGAATAGTTTATACAGGATAAACATAAATACTGGATTCCAATCACAGAAACGAAAATATCTATTTAGTGACCAAAAGAAGAGAGAATATATCATATGGTATTTGGGTTTTTAAATTCTCGAAATTTCCCGCTACTTGGAGCCAGAGAGAAACTCAGAGTGATTTTCTGTTCAGCCAAACAGAGCATTATGTTAGGGTTTGATCAATTTTTCAGGTCAGATAAAGTTTGATCAATTTACACAAACTAATCGACCACAATCAAAAAACAAATTTTCCATGATCATCACCTCAAGTGACAAGCCAAAACCCTAGACAAGTCACCTCAATCACAGAAAAACACAGAGCCACAGAGATACATATAGGCAATCACACACATGCAACACAATTACAATCCCAAATTCGAAATCAAAATACTAAACATAAATAAACCAAAAGGGAATCTCTTGCAACAAGCTGGTTTTGTAGTTGATCTCACCTGAATTCGATCGAGCTTTTGGGAAAAGTCTCAGAGCCCTTTACAGAGAAGAAGAAGAAAAGCTCAGAGAGCCTGATCAGAGATAAAAGCTGAGCAAAGTAAGGTGACGAAGCTCTCTGCTTTTAATGGTGGAACTCCTCGGCCCCCAAAGCTTTTAAATTAATTTGTCCCCTTTTTTTTTCTTTTAGTTTTATTTTTATTGTTGCTTGGGAAAATAGACTCGTCGAAGCGGATATTCGCGCCACGTGGCGTCCGTGGAAGGGGGTTTGGCGGGACCCACAGGCGGGAGATCAGATTGAATGGGACTTGTTTTTTATTCTTATTCTCATTGTTTTACATCCTATCCAATTAAAAAAGAAGCTTTCATCAAAATCATACAAACATTTTGATTTGCATTTTGAAACTGTTTTGACTTTTGACCAACGGTGAAATCGTTAAATGAAGACCAAACTGTGAACAGAGTTGGACTGAAAATGATGTCAAAACTTCCCCCATCAACACGCTTTCAACTCGGAGGACATAATGTATGGATATAAAATTTCATTGTGTTCTTATTCTTGTTTATCCAGAATCAGTCTAGCCTCGGTTACAAGCTAGAAGATTATCTTGTATGCGAGCGTGCCGCTATTAGCATTGTAAAAGACTAAAATAAACTGAATAAGATTGTGTAGCTCATGCAATTAAGATTCAGTGAGACACTAGCTCGTTTAAGATTTTTTCTCTATGCCTTGAATGAATTAAAGAATATAAATGTTTGAATTAAATTAAAACTTAATACAATTGAAATCCATCACGATGAAAGCAACCACATGCAACAATAGTGATAGACCTTTCTGGCTAACATGAAAACAAACTGAAGTCAACAAGCATTAAGTTGTTTGAAGTCAATCGGATTGGATTTGAGTCAATTCGTAGTGACTGACTCATGCTCATTGCATATATGAATGTATTTCAAACAAGAGCTCTGATAAGATTTTGGTGCTTGTTTGACAAGTTAAACACTATGAACTCAACAGTGCATGCTAGTATCAAGTGCAATTGTCCATAAGGTTGATACTAGGTATTTTAAGATTAAGTGGGACTTAACATAGCCAAATTTATAGAGCTCTCATATGGAGGCTTTACATATTTCAAACATGTACTAAACGATATAATTATATCGCAATTAATATAATTTCTGAGTATGTGTACATTGTGAGAAAATAGTCAATGAAACCCTATTAGAGTAGACATAGGGGTAGTTTGGTACGGAAGACTGTCATAGACTGGACTAAATAATGGTACTGTTTTGGATTGCCTTGGCTTGGCTTAAGTTGGATAATATTTGTACTGTGTTTGGTGTATGTTAGACTAGTACTAGATTTTTTGAATTTTTTGAATTTTTTTGAATTTTTAAAAATATATCAAAGTGGATTTTTTTTTTTTATATAAACTTTTCTTCTCTCTCCACATCTCATCATTTTCTTCTTCCTCCCGCTTGCTTCTTCTTCTCCATCCTCTCTCCTTCTCCTATTCTTCTTCTCCATCCCATCTCCTTCGCCTCTTCTTCTCAATCTATTTTTCTCTTTGCTAACGCCTCTTTGTTTGTTTGTTTTTTTTTTCTAATTTTTTTCTCTTTGCTTATTCTCAATCTACTTCATCTTCTACTTCTCCCTCTACTTGCGCGATCGTCGTCATCTCACAGTCGCCATCGTTGCACAGTCGTTGTCATCCACAACCCATAGTTTAAGCTGCGAAGTTATTGTCTCTCATTGATGCTCGTCAAAACTGATTGGAATTGGCTGCAATGCTAGATTGGGGTTGTTGGCTGTGATGGTCGAGGATTGGATCAATTGCAAGCGCTGGGATGGTCTGTGGTTGTGGATGTTGCTTGGGTAGTCGATGGTTGTGGATAGTGCTTGGGTGGTTGCAGGCGCTTGGGTTAGGACTGCTTTGTCCCCCTTTTCCATGCGGGTCTCACTAAGAACACCTAAGGAGGTGTTTTTGGTGGGGCCAATATTAACAGTCCCACTTAAAACTAGAACCAAGTGAAAACAAACATGGGATAAAAATTTGTCTAGTCTAATCCAAGCCTAGAAGGTGCAACAAACAAGCCCATAGGCCCCGTTTGGTTCACGGAACAGATTTGAGGGAAAATCAATTCTCATGTTATTTCCCAAGGGATGGGAAATAGAAGATTCATTTCCCATGTTTGGTAATGTTGGGAAAGTAACCGAGAGATATCACTTTATTTCCTTTCCCATGTTTGTTTTGAGTAGGAATGGAAAACAAAGTTTGTATAATTTTCCAATTATACCCATATTAAATCAAATAAAAAAAGAATGCATTTAATGATATATTGTAATTCTAAATTATTAATGCGGACATAATAGTCATAAAAAATGTGTATTTAATGTTGGCTCATTTTCCTGAACTTTCCCATGAGGAGTGAAAACAAAACCCAAGTTGGGAGGAGGGATTCACTTTCCTCTTTACTTTCTCATGTGCCAGGCAACGATTTCCCATGCATGGACTTACCAAACATGGGAAAACAATTGATTTCCCATCCCCAAGCCTCCTTTCCCATAAACTGAATTGAGCCATAGTGTGCTAAAGAGTTGGGATAGCAAGACCTATGCCTGTTTGCATCTTAGGAGGCGTTTGATATTAGACTTGAATCCAACTTTTTAAACTCAAAAACAAAATTTAAGTCCAAAATTAAAAAAAAACATTTTTAGTAGGTCCATTTTTAAAAACCCAAACACAAAAACAACCCAATTTTTAAGAACACAAAATATATTTTTTTTTCAATTTTCTTTTCTCCAACACCCAATGTGCCTCTCTCTCTCTCTCTCTCTCCATCTCACAAATTTCAAATCGGACTGGCTCCAATTTTTTGTTTTCTTTTTGTTAATTTCATTTTGGGTATCTAGTTTTTTTTAAAATTATTTATTTTTAATTTCAATTTTTTTTAGATCTTAAAAATAGTTTGGAGTTCAATACGAAACAAGTTTTTAGATCTTAAAATTAAAATTTGAAAACTCATATTTTTAAAAAGTTTTCAAAAAAAATCATAGTTTTTGAGTAGAATACCAAACGGTTCCTTAAGTTCTAGATGTTCCTAGTTATAAATTTTTCAATTAGGCCTTAGCAATCCAGAAAAAGTAGTGCATGATATATCATGATGATTTTATGGTGGTCATTCTTTGACCATTTATGTGGTTGACACCAGCTATGATAAGATATAGGTTATTGTTTCGGAACAGGTACACTGAACATAACTGAACTTGTCAAACACCATGATTGTTTGTTGTGCTAAAATATCATAATACAATATTTACATATTGGGTTTTTTTTTTAATCACAAATGGTTCTTGAGATTCGCGAAATTATCACCTTTAGTCCATTATTTTTTTTGTGACATGGTGTACATCAAATTGGTCATTCCGTAAAAGATTCCATTAAATTAATGACGTGACGCATATGTGAAGCCCGCACATACAATGATATAGAGCCATATGGTTTTAAATAAATATATTTCTCTCTCCCATCTTCCCTCTCTACTCTCTCTCCTATGTGTTCTCCCTCTCCCTCTCTTCTATTTCTTAACCACCCACAGCCCACCCCCAAAACTTGCCCACAACTCACCCTCAAGCCCTGACCACAACCCAACCCCCAGCCGCACCCCCACACCTCTGAGCCTTATCCACGCCCCCCTCCATGACCCACTCTCTACGTCTCTCGCTCCCCCCCTCTTCCTCTCTCTCCCTTTCCCTCTCCCTCTCCCGCTGGTTATTACTCTCTCTTCTTTTTTTTTTATAATGATTTTCTCAAATTTTTTTATTTTATTTTTATAATGGATTTCAAGTTTCAAAATATATTATCTTTTTTCTGTAAGGGTACATGACTTTTTACAGAATCTCATAGCAGGGACTAATTTGATGTACACTTAGTAACATCAAGGACCAATCATGTCACACAAAAAACATAAATGACTGAATGTGATAATTTTCTGAAACTCACGGACCATTTGTGATATATTTTTTTAAAACCCCATATTTTTGATATTATTTTTTAAAACCCCATATCTTGAGATTTCACCTTTTATTTGATATTATTTTTTCATCTTAGGGGAAGATTGTGAAACCCCATATTTTTAAATATATATATATATATATATATATATTATATTTCAGGAAATTAAATATTTTGTTACATATTTAGTTTATAACTTATATATATATTAATTAAATGTTTAATTTATAATATTAGAAGTAAAAGGTGGCTTTAGCATATGCTAATATAGTAATTGACTTACAAGTGGCTATCATAAATATTAGAATATGGAAGATATTTTGTATATCTTACCGTCATTGGTTTGATGTAGTTATCCAAAACTTGGATAACAAGTTTGTTGCCCGCCAATAAGTGAACATTGGTTTGCCGCCTCTCTTGTTCTTTAAATAGGAAACCTTCTACATTAAGAACTTTCATAGAAATAAATGCGAAGAGAGAAAGAAACAAAGAGAAAAAGTAAGAGAGAAAGAAGGAGAGAGAGTGGTGATGAAATTCTTGGAGCTTGTTTGAGTGATAATATATGAAGATAGGTAGATGGGTTGTCTTGCCAATTTATTTTAAGGGCTCTCATTATCGAGGTGAGTGGTTTATGTAATGTGTTCTAAAAGTTCTTATTTTGTGATAAAATATGAAAACCATGAATTATCGTGGATTTGTTCTATTTACAAATATCTCTCTATTTCAAGTCAATAATGTCTAATTTGGTGCAATCTTTCACACTATATATATATATATATATATATTGATTGGAATATTTATGAAGTATGTATTATTCATGGAACATGGGAACTTCAATGTTGGGGTATCCGAAGGATAGATGTATCACACGGGGACATAGGGCAGTGAGGCCAATACGAGTCACGTGGTTGGTTGCATGCTATGAAGGATAACCGAGATATGAAGGGATGATGTGATATGATCTAGACTGGTATATCTTTTCATGATATTTTCTAGAGTGTGTAAAAAGGCATTGCTTGACTGGCATATTACATAATCTACTCACTGAGCAGTGGTTGCTCACCCCTCACCCTGTTTAATTTTTCAGATGAATTAGTGGGCGAGACAAGGACTAAACCAGTTGAGGCTGAAATAGATGAGAGTGATAGAGCTTTATTTTTTTATTGTAAAGTTGTAAGATTTTGGATCTATTTTTATAGGAGAAGTTTATTTTAAACCCTGTTTCGGTTTCTATTTATTTTATTTTTACTTTTTATTTTCTCACTCATCAGGCGCGGGGTTTCCACCTACCCCGGGTTAGGGGCGTGACAAAGATAGACGCAACCCATGTTATGTAAAAGATTGTGAATTTGTGCCTTAAGTCTTGATAAAGAAAACAACAATACTGGCTAGTCACTAAGTTTTTGTTAAATTTTGGGCGAATTTAGAAGTGCCCTTGAACCTAGCACCTTCTTCTGATTCGCCCCCTTAACTTTCAATTTGATAAAAAGCCCTTCTAATCCCTTAAAACATGTCAATTTTTCCCATACCGTCAAATCTGTCAAATTTTTGGTCAAATTAAGATTAGTTTCATCCATTAAAGTGGAAAAAATTAATAGAAAATATGATAAATTTAGTGCTTGGGATAAATTTGCATGTTTTAGATGGTTAGAAGGGAGGGGGGTTGAGAACCAAAGGACTTTGCTAAAGCTTTTTAGTCAAATATAAGTCTTCAAATTATGTGACTAATAGTTTTATCATCCTTTAGTTGCTATAAATAAATGGGGAACAAACGAAAAGACAACTTTAGCATAATTGGTTTTCTTCATGTAAACATATAAAAGTATATACAAATTGCTTACATGATAACAATATGCACTCTCATACAACATTTCAATCTTACCCATTTCTTGTAAGTTATAGTCCATCCTTATTAGAATCATCCACCATTTGAACAGATGCGACTTCATTTTAACTAGTTCCACATCTTCTTCCCTGCATAATTTGTTGACCTCTTCTAGGGTTTTGTAAGTATAAAACCAAGCACATAACGTATAGTATAAGAGGTTAAAAGCTTGAATTCCACAAGCAAGCCAGTAGTAATATACTAATCTTCCTCTAGTGAGGTTCCTATTAGGTAGCCAGGGCGGCCCTGACTAGGGGCAATTAGTGCGACTGCCTTAGGCCCATTATTTGAGGGGGCTCAAAATTTTTTTGTAAGTGTTATATTATATTATTATAAACTAATGTATTATTTTCGGGAAAAAAAAAAAAAAAAAAAAGATCACTGCCAGTGCTAGGTTAATGTTAATATTATCGAGAAAAAATTATATTAATATTAGTCAGTGCATTCCTTCCGCTCCTCAAGATTATATTATTATATTATCTATTCTAAATTTTTCTTCTTCTTCTTCTCATCTCATCTCCTCATTTAATCTAAGCCTCTCCTACTAGTTCGAGAGTTGGGAATCCCTAAATTAATTTTTCTGTTGGTAGATTGGGGAAATTCCAAAATCCAAAGTGTGGGCTTTTGTTCAGTACAAAATTGGAGTCCAATTTTCCTGTTACCAAATTCCTTGTGCCTCATGTTTCCTCCGTATATCTTTTGACACATGTTATATGACTACACATAAATTTGACACTGTTAACAATATTTCAACCCAATAATATTGAAAAACACACAAGTTCCTTCTCGTCATCTCTTTTGTTCACCACCGCCACCTCCATGTCAACCCAAATCATGTCGTCCATCTCCAGTACCACAATCATTCACTATTTTGTGCATCTCATTGTGGTTCCCTGCTGTAGTACTTTTCTTATCTAATTTCCATTTGATTCTCAGAGTTGTGGCCAAATCTAAAGAAAAAGTTGTTATATTGATTAAAAAAACTCAATTATTCAAAGCCAAAATTCTCTCTCAAGCTTGGCTAATATTGCATCCATTCAAGATATTCACCACGAGCGACAAACAATAACCCAACAAGTGCTAGTTTGCATGTGGATTTTGGTGTGTGGTCTTTAATATCGCTGACCCATATGAAATTTCCAAGCTTTCCCTTGTGGGTTTTTCTGATTGATCAATTCTTGGTCTTTGCAGTGCTCGAGTGATGTTTCCTTGGGCCAAATCTTTAGTATGGAAGCACTTTCTCTATGCGGGTTTGAGGGTTTCTTGAAGCAAGTGGACACGATGAGGTGGCGGCAGTGTAAAAGCTTCAAATTTTTTAAAAAAGAAAATAACACTAGAAAAGTATAAAAATAGTACTTTCATCCAAGTTTCAATTGTACAGGACAATTTTTCTTTTGAAAACATTGCATCATTTATTTTTCAATAAGTTTAGGCACTTTTGTTAATATTTGATATAAAAGAGATTATCATTTTTTTTTATAAAGAATAAAATTATAATGTATAGAGACTACAATTATCTTTTAAAAAAAATTTCAAAGGGAACAAGCCCAAACCCCCCACTTTGAAAAAGAAAAGAAAAGAAAAGAAAAAACAGAACCTCCCTATCTTCTTCTTCACAATTTCACTCTCTGCAACATCCACCCCAATCCTCTCTCTCGGGACTTTCTCAACTTTTATAAATAAAAAAATACTACATATCTATCAATATTCAATATGCTCAATCAATCCACATTATCAATCAATTATAAGCTCAATCAATCCACATTATCATATTCATAAATTTAATTCCATAAAAAAAAAAATTCAATATCAACAATATATATTATCATTATAAATTTTTAAATATCAATTTTGTTCACTTGTAGTTGAAAAATATGGCGGCGGATGGTGGCATAAGGTGGTGGTGGTGGTCAGCTCCGGCAAAGAGGTGTGGTGGAGGTTGTAGGGTGGGGGTTGTGAGGTTCGGAGCTCTTAGAGTTTGAAAGAGTGAGATGGAATTGGGAATGAAAAAGGGTTTGGAGGTGCTGTGCTGAAATCGGGTAATTAAGGAGTCCAGTTTTCCTGTTACCCTTTTTCCTGTGCCTCCCTGTTACCTTTCTAATCTATTGACACATGTCTATACACTTCACTTCTAACATAACTATGTTAACTCAACAAAGCTAATTATTAAATAAAAAACAAAAACAACAGCCACTACAACCCCATCAACCCACGCAACCTCAGTCGACTCCACCCATCCAATGGTCAGCCATTATCTCAATATCTCTTTTCTCTCTCTTTCTTTTCCTACTTTACCATTTTCTTCCCCAAACTCAAAACCCTAACAACATAGTCAATCTCATCTGTTAAAACCTCAAACAAGAATGACATTAAAGGGCTTCAAAATTGTAGGATGTTTTGTGCAATCAACCGTAGTGTGTTGTGGCCTCAACATCCCTTCACCTTTAAACCTCTGTTGCAGCTAAGCCTATGAAATTATGAGAGAGATCTTGAGATCCATATCTAGATCTACTAGATCTCACATTTGATGCTGCCATGTTATTTTTCCCTCCTTTTTTCTGGTGGTGTTGGGTTAAAGACAGATAAGAGAAATGACATGGAGAAAGGATTATGGGTTTTAGTCATGGAGAAAAAGAGATCAAATTTATGAGTTTGGTGTTGTTTGATAAAGGGGGAGGACAGAGAAGAGAAGAGGGGCTACTTCTGGTAGCGGCTGGGAGATGTGTTGTCGCCGGCGAGGTAGGCTGGCTCACCTGGTTGGATGGGTGGGTTGACTGTCCTGGTTGGCCGGTTGGCCGTGGGTGGGTGTGGTTATGGTAGTGGCTGTTGTTTTTTTCTTTCTCTTTTTAATAATTAGCTTTGATTTTGTTTTATTTTTATTAAAAGAGTTAACACTGTTATGTTAAAAGTTAAGTATTAAGGACATGTGTTAATAGATTAGAAAGGTAACAGGGAGGCACATGAAAAAGAGTAACAGGAAACCAGACTCGTAATTAAGGGATGGGATTTTTTTTGTTTTTTAGTTTTTTTTTTTAAAAACCTGGCCCAAAACGATGCCGTTTTGAGGCCAGGTCAATTATAAAAAAATTGATTGAGCCTTGGACCAAATGACGTCGTTTGGCCAGGCTCGTTTTTTTTTTTAAAAAAGACGCATAGCGCTTACGCAGCAGCGCAGCAAGGCAAATAGGCAGCAAGCTGGTGTTTGTGCCTAAATAAATCTCACCCAGGGAAGCTGACCGAAGGAGACTAACCGAAGGAACTTCCTCTCGGCCCTAGCACCTACCCTCGGCCGAAAGTTACGAGTCATTGTTCGTTCTCTTTTTGGAAACAAAAGTACATTGGCACGACAAGGTCATCACGGCCTGGGTAATACTAGCCGAGGACAAGCTCCTTCGATACACGGCCAAAATAGGAAAAGCTAAGCGACGTCGCCGCGTGGCGTCATGGTCCCACGCTTCATTTAATGAAGTAATGCCTCTGATCATAGTAGAGAGCCCATGATCCATGTAGGAGCATTTAATGAGCCAAGAAAGAGGGGACGTGATTGAAGTCAGATATGGCGAGTAAAATCAGGGATTAGGTGCGAAAATCCCATGATTTTGTAAGGCTAAGCCACCAACCATCAGACTAGAGCATTAAATGCTCCTCCAAGGCCCGAGATGCAGAGCCCACCACCAGGGCGGCGGCCAGGATTTATGGGTGTCACACCACCATGCTTCACGTTCCCAAATGCCGACTCGACTGCCCACTAGCTCTGATCAATCGCACCATGCAGATTTTCAGCTTCATTGTCTCCTCAAGACCTTCCCTATAAATAACAAGCTCCAACTACATTTAAAGGGTTCAACACCAAACACAAGCCTCCCATGGAGCAGATTATATTTTTCTGTCATTTACTTATTGTCATTTATCTTCTTGTAATGCATTTTCAATATTTTTACTTGCTTTCTTAGGAGTAGTGGCAGTTTGTAGGAAAATTCATTTATCAATATATCATACGACCCTTGATTTTCAAGGCGCCGGAGCACCGCCTAAAAACAACAATCAGCGTCACTGTTAAGCTCATAATTTCATACATATACATGCCCAATTTACTTACTTCTTTTGCTTAGTTTCTTATAATTTTGAGTTATTTGCCTCCCTTTGTGTGTTTTGTAGGCCAAAAGAGCAAGAGAGCATAATTCATGCAATTCATGCATGTTAAGGCCTAATTTGGATGAAGAGAAGAAGAGCTTAAAGACAAACTCATTTTGGCTACAGCCCCCTGCCAGTCCAGTTCCGTAGGTCATATTGCAAGCTTTGTTTCAGCAACCTACATAGCTCGGATGAGGCAACATTCTTCATGAAAGTTGTTCCAATGGGTGTGTACTATAACATATCCAAAATTCAGCCCCATTGGATAAATCTGGAGTCCGTCACCTAGCAAACACAGAACCATGCTCAGGATGGATTTTGTCAGCGAGCAAACTGAGTTAGCAATTTGTTTCGGCCTTAACTTCCTCCTCCGAGCTTGGATTGGGCCAATACTTGTGTGGTTGGATCATACACATTCTGAACTTCACAATGGACATCTTAAAGTCTTCATTTGATTCAGCCTAGCCCAAGTTGTAAGCCCTTGAAGTTGCTGGTCATGCTGACCTCAGGATGAGCTGGTTGGAAGCTTGGTCATGGTGAGCTAGGCATGAGCTATTGTAGTTGGTTGGAAGCTTGGTCATGGTGACATGAAGATGAGCTAGGGCTGCTGGTGGGATTTATTGCTGAAGTGCATCAACCAATTCAGATTTTATAATGCAAGTGTTGTATGCATTAGTGAAGTGCATCAACCAATTCATCTTTTATAATGCAAGTGTTGTATGCATTAGCCATATTGAATTCAGATTTATCACTCCCATCTCCCTATAAATACCACATCCATTCCACATTCAAGAGACAACAAATCCTGAGATTCACAACCCCCACAATTCACTCCAACCATCCTCAAACACTCTCACAATCCCAAACACTCCAACAATCACCAAAACAACTCCAGCAAACTTCTCTTCCATTTCCCTACGAATTTCATCTTCCTTAGCCATCACCACTCACTCAAACTCATCCCAAATCACCTCCATATCCTTCATACATCTTTCTAGAAGTGGGGAAGCTCTTGGAGAAGCATTAGAAGTGGAGAAGCACTTGGAGAAGCCTTGGACACCACAAGAACTTCAGAAAAAGGGTTTTTCTACTCTTATTGCATTCATTATGTTTTCTCATTTCTGTTCAAGTCTCTTTTCCATTATGAGTAGCTAAATCCATAACTAGGGCTTCGATGTAACCTAACATGAATATTCTGGGTTTATAAGTTTGGAGTTTCAAGTTTGATTCATGATTCATGTTCTTATTCATTATGCTTATAAGTTAACATGCTTGTTTGAATGATTGATCACCATTAGAACTTGTTTGTTAACTATCTTGGTTTGAATTAAGAGTATACACCATGCTTTAATTCGAATTGAACTATGAATAGGAAGAGTATGTATGGACATTCGACAACAGGGATTAGATACATACTTGGTTGTTTAAAATGTTCTTCTATGCTTAATGGGTTCCTAATGCTTAATTTTAGGTTAGACAACAAATGATCAAATTAGGGAATTAGGAACACAAGGTTAGGACCAAACACCATGGCCTAATCATACTTTAGCTAGAATCAATCTTTGAATCTGAATTAGACTTGTTACTTGAATCTTTATAACCCAGAATTGAATTGTTATAGTGAATCGAATGCCCTAGTCTCCAAACCTGTGTTTTAACTTTCAAAACCACCCTTTGTTACTTTTGTTTACTTGCTTTCCGTTGCAATTTCAGTTTGTTCATTTCTTTCTATAATCACAAGCATTCTCACTTCAAAGTTCATTTTAATCTTGCTGCATTTGTTTTCAAACTCACTCTTGCTTTAAATTCTTTTTTAGATTTAACTTCCTAACTTCTTGAATTTGGTAATCTAAAGTACATAACTAATTTGAACTTCTCAGTCTTCGTGGGTACGACCTCGTACTTGTCTTGCTATACTACTAATTGCCCCGTACAATTGCGAGTTAACATATTATTAACAACAAATTTTGGCGCCGTTGCCGGGGACTGAACGAAAGTTCTTCCCTGGTTATGTGCCCAAGGTTACCCTATTCTTTTTAGTGTTTCTAATTAATCTAATTTTCTGTTTCAGGTAGTTTATGTCTAAAAATCCATTACTTGAACAAGTGAGGTCTTCGTTCCAACGTTCTAGATCTTTGAACGCAGGACCATCATTGCAACCCAGACGAGTGACCTCTGAAATTCAGAATCGTCTAGAAAGGGAGTTGTCAACTGCAAAAGAGCAAGCTCTTGCTACATTTACAAGTCTTGCTCTCCACACTGAACTTCCCGGTTCTTCACTTTCAAATTCGGAAGCAAGTTCAGACCAAGAAGAAGAAGAAATGATGGCTGCCATTGAGTTCATGGGAGAACTTGATATCCCAACAATTCCAGCATCTCCTTCAAGCATTTTGCTGCCCACTGTAGCTCGAAATTATGAGCTTAAATCTTCTCATCTTAATATGCTGCCTTCCTTTTATGGTTTACCTAATGAAGATCCATTGACTCATATAAAGGATATTTTTAATGTTGTGAGTTCTTTTCCCTTGACAGGTGTGACAGAAGATCAACTTCGAATGAGAGTGTTTCCATACACTTTAAAGGATAAGGCGAAGTATTGGTTGAATTCTTTGAAGCCTGGTTCACTCACTACATGGTCTGTCATTCAAAAGAAGTTCCTGGAAAAATACTTCTCCACGCAAAAGACCGACATGCTTAGGGACAAGATCTTGTTATTTGCACAGCAAGATGATGAATCGTTTTGTGAAGCATGGCAGAAATTCAATGGGTTGCTCAACCAATGTCCTCATCATGGGATTCCATTGAAGCTTCAAATGCGTATGTTTTATAAAGGACTAACCCCTTCTAGTCATAATATAGTCACCAATTTTGCAGGTGGTTCTTTTAAAACCAAAACTCCAGAAGAAACGTACGAACTCTTTGAGGAGATAGCAATGGAGACCCAACATACGGATACAAGAGGTAAACGTGTTATTAGTGGTTCTAATGATGCTTCTAGTGTGCAGATTTCAAAACTGGAACAAAAGCTAGATGCTCTTCTTGCATTAAACTCAAGAAGCCCTCCGAAGGAAGTGTGTAGCATTTGTGAATCTCATGACCATGCTACCACAACTTGTCCACTTGGGGCTGGATATCCAGAATTTGTGCAAGAGCAAGCTAAGTTGGTAAATTCCTACAACCAAGGTCCAAGAAATGATCCATACTCTCAAAGTTATAATCCAGGTTGGAGGAATCATCCAAACTTTTCATGGAGAAATACCCAGAATCAAGCAAATCCCCCTTCATTCCAAAGGCCATAACAATCATCATCATCATTGGAAGATATAGTGAAGCAGATGGCAATCAACCAATCCAATTTTCAGCAAACTACACAAGCTACCATCTCCAAATTGGAAGTCCAATTAGGCCAAATAGCTGCTGAAATAACTCAAAGAGTGCCTGGGAATTGGCCAAGCCAAACTGAGATCAATCCAAAGAACCCAGAAGCCAAGGCCATTCATGTGCTCAGATCAGGTAAGATCATTGATAATAAAGATGATTCTAATCTTTCAAATGATGTTGTGATTGTAGAAGATAAAGACGAGGAGACCATGGCTACGGAAGGAGAACAACTCAAAACTTCTCAATCTGCTCCTAAGGCCAAATCAGATTCTCAGAAATCCGATCAATTCCAATTGCATAAAAGGGATGACAAATTTGTGCCACCACATCTTCAAGAAGATAGATACGTGCCACCCGCTCCATATGTTCCACAGATTCCATTTCCAGGCCGTCTTAAGAAAGCAAAGCAAGATAAGGCTTTTAAAGAGATTTATGATATTTTGAGTAAAGTTAATATCAATTTGCCTTTGCTTGATCTTATTGAACAGATTCCTGCATATGGAAAATTCATCAAGGACTTGAAAACTCACAAGCTCAATTTCGCTCCAAATGAAGGAGTAAAGCTCGACCAGAATGTAAGTGCTGTATTGCAAAGGAAGCTTCCACCAAAACTAGATGATCCTGGCAGCTTTGACATTCCCATTAACATTGGAGGCAAGAAGGTTGGAAGAGCCATGTTGGACTTGGGAGCAAGCATCAATGTTTTGCCATATTCAGTTTATCAAGAGCTTGGCTTAGAAGGGATGAAGAAGACTTCAATGCGACTTGAACTAGCTGATCATTCTATAAAATATCCAAAAGGTATTGTAGAAGATATTCTAGTTCAAGTTAATACACTAATTCTCCCTGCTGATTTTGTAGTGATGGACATGGAAGACAATCCAAATGGAGATCGTGTTGATCCCATTCTCCTAGGCAGACCATTCATGGCCACTGCAGACACAATCATCAAAGTGAAAGATAGCACCCTCTCCATGACTGTTTTGGGTGAAACTGTTGAATTTAAAATGCTTAATGCTCTATCTCAACCTTCTATCTCTCTTGATTCTTGCTTTTCAATTGATGTTGTGGATCATGAGGTTTCTTCCAAAATTTTGCAGAGAAAGTCTAATGATGCTCTAGAAGCTGTCTTAACACAAGAAGAGGAAGATCTTTGTGAACCGGAGTTCCAAGAAGTGGTGGCTGCCTTAGAAGTGTTTCCGCCATACCCACCATCCTTTAGGCCACCAATCGAGCCTCTTGGACCATCATCCACGAAATTGGAGCCATCCATTGTCATCCCACCAAAGCTAGAACTTAAACCTCTTCCTAATAATCTTAAATATACATATTTGGGTGCTAACGAAACTCTCCCTGTTATAATTGCTGCAGGTCTCTCCTCACATGAAGAAGAGAGCTTAATTAAAGTTCTAAAAGAGCATAAAACAGCCATTGGGTGGACCATAGCAGACATCAAAGGAATTAGTCCAAGCATGTGCATGCACCGGATTTTAATGGAAGAAGACAGCAAACCATCTCGTGATGCCCAAAGGAGGCTAAATCCCAACATGAAAGAGGTGGTTAGAGCTGAAGTTTTAAAGCTACTCGATGTAGGAATCATCTACCCAATTTCAGATTCTAAGTGGGTGAGCCCTGTGCAAGTTGTTCCAAAGAAGTCCGGAATCACCGTTGTGAAGAATGAGAAGAATGAGCTAGTTCCTACACGAACTGTCACTGGTTGGAGAGTTTGCATTGATTACAGGAAGTTGAACACATCCACTAGAAAAGATCATTTCCCCTTACCTTTTATTGATCAAATGCTTGAACGTTTCTCTGGCCATGCTTACTATTGTTTTCTTGATGGTTTTTCAGGTTATAATCAAATTCCCATTGCTCCGGAAGACCAAGAGAAAACCACATTCACATGCCCATTTGGTACGTTTGCTTATAGAAGGATGCCATTCGGTTTGTGCAATGCCCCAGCAACTTTCCAAAGATGCATGATGTCAATCTTTTCAGATATGGTGGAACGATTCATTGAGGTATTTATGGATGATTTTTCAGTTTTTCGTTCCTCTTTTGATAATTGTCTTCACCACTTGTCTCTAGTGCTTAAAAGATGCCAGGAAACAAATCTGATTTTGAATTGGGAGAAGTGTCACTTCATGGTGAGACAAGGCATTGTGCTAGGCCATGTGATTTCAAGCAAGGGAATCGAAGTGGATAAAGCCAAGATCGATCTCATCTCAAATCTTCCACCCCCTACCTCTGTTAAAGGAATTAGAAGCTTTCTAGGTCATGCTGGATTCTATAGAAGGTTCATCAAAAATTTCTCAAGCATTACAAGGCCATTGTGTAATCTCCTTGCTAAGGATGCTGTTTTTGAGTTTAATGAAGCTTGCATGGAAGCTTTTTCTACCTTGAAGAGGGAGCTAACTTCAGCCCCTATTATCATAGCTCCGGATTGGTCTTGACCATTTGAAATAATGTGTGATGCCTCTGACTTTGCTATTGGTGCAGTTTTAGGTCAAAAGAAGAACAAGCTGCCCCATGTGATTCATTATGCTAGCCGGACCTTGAATGATGCTCAAATCAACTACTCCACAACAGAGAAGGAGTTGCTTGCTGTGGTTTTTGCTTTAGAAAAATTTCGTTCTTACCTTGTTGGTTCTAAAGTAATTGTTTATTCTGACCATGCAGCCCTTAGATACTTGCTCACTAAGAAGGATGCCAAACCACGCTTGATTAGATGGATTCTCTTGCTGCAAGAATTCGATTTGGAGATTCGAGATAAGAAGGGATGTGAGAATGTGGTAGCTGATCATTTGAGCAGAATTGTGGTTGAAGAAAAAGGAGGAGCTGTGCTACCCTTGAATGAGACTTTCCCTGATGAACAACTATATGCTGCCCAAGTCAAAGAGCCATGGTATGCTGATTTTGTTAATTATCTTGCTTGTGGTGTTCTTAGAAATGATCTAACTTCTCAGGATAAGAAGAAGTTCTTTTCCATGGTGAAACATTATGTATGGGATGAACCTTTCTTATTCAAGCATTGCCCGGATCAACTCATCAGAAGATGTGTTCCAGAAGAAGAGCAAGAAAGCATACTTAGGCATAGCCACGAATTGGCCTGTGGAGGTCACTTTGGAGCTAAGAAAACAGCACTTAAAATTCTGCAATCTGGTTTCTTTTGGCCCACTCTATTTAAAGATGCATTTAATTTTTGTGTTAAGTGTGATAGGTGCCAAAGGATGGGGAACATAAGTCGCAGGAATGAAATGCCATTGAATAACATACTTGTTGTGGAGCTCTTCGATGTGTGGGGTATTGATTTCATGGGACCATTCCCATCTTCCTTTGGTTATACTTACATACTTGTTGCTGTTGATTATGTGTCTAAATGGGTGGAAGCCATAGCCACCAAAACCAATGATTATAAGGTGGTGCTGAAGTTCTTGAAGGATAATATTTTCACAAGGTTTGGTACTCCAAGGGCTGTCATTAGTGATGGAGGCAGCCACTTCTGTAACAAGCCATTCGAAGCACTCATGAAGAAGTACAACATCACCCATCGAGTCTCTACACCATATCATCCGCAAACTTCTGGTCAAGTGGAAATAAGCAATAGAGAAATTAAGCACATCCTGGAGAAGGTGGTGAACAATACAAGGAAAGATTGGGCAGCTAAGCTCAATGATTCATTATGGGCTTATAGGACTGCATATAAGACTCCCATTGGAATGAGCCCTTATCGTCTTGTGTTTGGGAAAGCTTGTCACCTGCCAATGGAGCTTGAACACAATGCTTTTTGGGCCATCAAGAAGTTAAATTTTGATCTAGACAAGGCAGGCCATGCAAGAAAGTTTCAGCTCAATGAATTGGAAGAAATTAGACATGAGTCTTATGAGAATGCAAAGCTTTACAAAGAACGAACCAAGAGTTACCATGACAGAAACATTCAACGGAAAGAGTTCTCCAAAGGTATGTCAGTTCTTTTGTTTAACTCACGTTTGCGTCTCTTTCCAGGAAAATTGAAGTCTAGATGGCAAGGCCCATTCACCGTGGTCAATGTTTCTCCCTATGGAGCTGTGGAGATTCAAAACCCTAAAGATGGCTCGACTTTCAAAGTAAATGGACAACGTTTAAAGCCATTCTATGAGGGAGTTTCAGCTGGCATCCAAACTGGCCATGTGGTAGATCAACTTCCCTTCGTACCATCAACTTAGCTGATTGCACAATGTCTTGCCAAGACAGTAACTAAGGCGCTTCTTGGGAGGCAACCCATGTGTTCAAGAAGAAGGTGCTTGGTAGCAATCGACCTAATCGCATCAAGGGGAAGCATTTCAATCCTTTCTCTTTACCTGTTTTGTTTTTATTTTTAAGTTTCTGTTCCTTTTTATAAATAAAAAAAATAATAAAAAAAATTAAAATAAAAATAAAAATAAAAAAATAAAAAAATTCATATAAGCTAACTTTTGGTAACCCCAGTGAGCACCTCCGTCAATACAGTGTCTAGGAGTTCTTTAGGTGACACCTTCGGTGTCTAAGAAGTTTGGGTTTTAAGCGGGACCATTGTGACCCCTCCAACCTTCCCGGATCCCCTGGCTGTGTTTTCTGAGGCCCTTAACTGGTCATCCATGAGTTGCTTATATATTCATTTTTTTTTTATTTTTTTATTTTTCCTAAACCTTCTTCTAAACTTTTCCCTTTATCATTTGTTTGTTCTCAATCATCTTTTGTATGCTTTCACATTGAGGACAATGTTTAATTCAGGTCTGGGGGGAAGGTTTTCAAATTTCATTCATTTGTGTTTCAATTTTCGTTCATTTGTCACTAATTTTTTTTTCTAAATGTCATACAATCGATGCTATGGAGCTGCCATTGAGGTTTTCATATCAGAATTTTGCACTTCACAAAGCTTTGGCTCTTAGAATTCTGGTGGCTAAAGTACCATGCTCAAATTCTTGAAGGAAAATAGTGGAGACTACCCTAGTGAGCTATATCGAGCCTAATTGCTTTCTTGAGAGGGTTTAAAGTGTTCTATTTCTCATCCATACTTATTTTCTTCAATTCACTCTAATTGATCTCATCATTTCATTTTGATCGAATACTAAGGATGATTCTCTTTTGCAGATATCATATGCTTGCTCTCATTCATGAATGAACTCATTGAAGTGATGCTAGGCTATGTGTGTATAACCATTCTATATGCTTTCTTTTCACCCTACCCATATGTGTGTTCCATTAGCCCTCTTGAAGCCAAACACTCAAAGCCTTTTCTTTTATCACCCTCATCATTTTCCCTACCTTTGTATCTCAATATGAGATACTTAACCTCTTGTAGCCATACCTTATAACTTAGAAATATACCAAGGTGTGCCAAGATAAAGTTTGATGCAAGGAAGTTGCTGCCGTGTACCTAAATGAAATTTGGTGTGAATCTGTGCAATGAAGTTAATGAAGATGCAGATCAAATCAACGAAGATGAAAGTGTTTCGATTTGATCTAAGTGTGAAAAATAAAGTCCATGCCAGGTGATACCATGAAGTTTGCTGCCATGCCAATCTAAATCAATGATGCCTTGCAGATTAATGAAGCATGCAACCTTGGTATGTTCTTAAGTTATTTGTTTTTCCTTCCAATTCTTCCATTTCCCCTAAACCTTAGCCTTTCATTACAACATTGTGAAAGACCTAGCTGATCTTTGAGGATGTATTCATGGGTGCTGGTAAGTATGTGTGTATCTCTATTCTTAGTATTTAATTCCTTTCATGAGATCTAACCAAATTTGTG